>NC_138182.1:255540781-256740781 GCF_964194105.1 Spermophilus citellus
CTTTTTTTCTGGCTTTATATTTAATTCACAATTTCTAGTCCATACTTAGCCTTGAAAAGTCCAAAGTTACTTCAATATAATCGCATTTTAATTTTTTGTGATTTAATAGTATTATGAACCATCTGGGCTTTCAAAATTGCTATCAATTTTATTATTTTATTAAAAAAACTTTGTTTCTGAAAGTACTTAATATTTTTTAAAGTTTCTTGAAATTAAAATTTCATCCATTTTTTGCTTTATTTCCCTCTTGCACATAGCCCTGAAGTTCATGATTTTAGTTATTTTTTCATGACTGACTAAAATAAAATTATAAATACACTAATTTTATAAAAACAACTGTAATTATATCAGCTAATATTTCTATATAATATCTAGTAATTTCATATTATGACAAAAAATTTAAAATATCTGCTGATTTTTAATTTTCTGAAACTTTCTCACCTTTAATATTTTTGTTGGGTTTGTTAACTTTTTGATGTTTACAATGAAAGTTAAAGTTTAATTTTTAAAATTATAAAATATAAAATCTACTATTGCAATGGTTATTATTAATAAATATACTAACTAAAAGTTTGATAGATTTTAAGCAGAGACAATTTTGTAGTTTAAGTTTTAGTAAAAGGTAATTAATATAAATAATTTTCCATGAGGAAAGATACCAGCAAAGACATTTAAAGTTAAGAAAAGCACTTTTTTAAATGTAATTCAAACATACACAAAAGCAGAAAATGTATGTATATTAATGGAGTAGTGTGTAAAGTTTAATATGTGTGCATCTTATGAAATGCTTAAATAAGGCTAAAGATACTTATCCCATCAAGTATCTATCAATTCTTTGTAGTGAAAATTTTCAAAATGCTGTTGTCTAGCTTTTTGAAATGTATAGTATATTATTATCTATTTTTTAATATTGTGTAACAGTACTCTAGAACTTGTTGCTCCCAACAGAAACATTGTACCAATTGTTGAAATTTTCCACACCCCAAGCTCCTCTGATCTTAATTTCTGGTAGTCAGCAGTCTACTCTTAATTTCTAAGTAATCAAATTCTTTAGATTCCATACATAAGTAACATAAGTAATACTGTGTGTTTCTTGTCTTCCTGTGTCTGGTATATTTCATTTAACACATGATTTCCTAGTTCCTCCATGTTGTCCCATATGGAAGGATTTTGTTCTTTTTATAATAGAATAGAAGTTGTTTGTGTATATGTAGCAAATTTTCTTCACCCATTAATCAGTTGAAGGATACTTCTCTGTTCCCATTTCCTGGGTACTTATGAATGTGGCTTCATGAACACTGGTTTTCAGATTGCTCTTTGACATCATTTCTGCATTGGCTAGAATACATATCTAGCAGCGGAATTGATGAATCATATTGTAGTTATATTTTAAAACTTTTGAGGAAATTCACAGAACCAAAAATAATTGTTAAGATGTACAGGAAATCAAAAGCAACAGTGAATAAGAAAACCATCTGGATCAAAAAGAACATAGCAGGAGGCATTATGATACTAGCTTTAAAAAGTATCAAAAAACCGGAGTAAACAAAACACCATGGGACCTGTGGCTGATGCACAGAAGTAGGTTTCTTGCCTAGCATGTCCTAAGTCTTGAGTTCTGTCCCCAGAATCACACAAAACAAAATGGCAACAACAAGAACAGAATGATATTGGCTTACAAAGACACACATAGACAAGCAAAACAGAATAGAGTCTAGAGGTAAACACATGTATCCATAGTCAACTAAATTTAGAGAAAGTTGCTATGAACAGACACTGGACGAAAACGCTATATATGAAACGGTAAACCAGTAAGTTGACCGGGGCCACAATTAAAATTATATATTAAATATGGTGCAAAGGATAAATTATACCCTAGAGAAAAAAGTCAGTATTTTAGCCACCACCATTTTTTGTGTTATGACATCATTACTCTTTACATGCCCACAAAAGCAAGAAATAAAGAAAAATGCAAAGAGCTCTTTTTTGATATTGTTTTGTTTATTTATATATTTATTTATTTGGTACTGGGGATAGAACCCAGAGGTGCTGAGCCACATTCAGCGCCCACTCCTTTTTTTTTTTCCCTCTTGTAACAGGGTCTCACTAAGATACTTAGAGCCTTATTAAATTGGTAAAGTTGGCCTTGGACTCTCGAACCTCCTACTTCAGCCTCCTACTTCAAACTCATGTTTGTCTGGAGTTACTTCACAGTAGAATATTAGCTAAAGTGAGTGGGATTCATGGGTGTTTCTTGTCTTGTGCCTTTTCTCATTTTTTCTAGATTTCTGTGTATTTGTTTTAGTAAGTTGGGCTGAAAGTACAATTAAAAGGCTCTGATTCTATAAAGTTGAGAACGTTTATATCCAACTTTACAGTGTGTTGTTCATTTACATATTGTAAACAAAAATAAAATTTTAAATACCGTATGAAAATGAGTTCATACATAAAATTTCGCTGAGTGGTTTATAAATAGTATTATAACTCAGGTGTAAAATATTGTTTGGGAGTTAGTGGAGGGGAGCCAAATTATAAAGTGATTGGCTAGCATATGCAAGAGCTGGGTTTCATCCATAGCAGTGACAAGGGAAAAAAGGATGCAAGATATTCACACTTGAAAGTAGAACAAGATCAAGAAAAATCTCTCTCACCTAATACCTAATATTCTACTAAGAAGTAACAGAGATGAAGAAAATTTTTCTTGATTGTCCATTGTGTGTTTGAATTTAATTTAGTTCAAAAATATATATGTCAGTTAGGTGAGAGCTCATTAATTTCTCTCAGGTAGAAAACCATAAATATGATGAGTACCTGAATTGAACTTGAAAGTAGATGCACAGTCACCATGTTTTCCAACTATTAAGAATTCAGAATTATAACAGTATTATTTTAATATGAATCCTATTTTGAACTAGAAAAATGAAAATCTACTCCTGTGAATGCATTTTGCCTACCTTTACCTATAAATTAGAACCTCATAGAGTATGCCATATTTTTTTATATTTTTAGCTGTGATTGAGTACTTAGTTCAAACATGATATCAAAGTGAGCACATATCAAATTTCAACATTCTACTACTTTTCAACCAGTCATTTTCCTGATAATTCTTTTGGGGGTATCATCAGAAGGCAATATTATTGATGCCCTGGGAACTTTGTCACTATATTATCTCAACTTTTTTCATCAATTGAGCAAGTTAACAAAAAGCGCATATGGAGAAAAGTTTCTTTCCTCATTAAAATTTCTAATAGTTCCATTGAGACCAATAGTTCCATGCCTAGAGGTGCTTTCCTATGGAGAAATGTGCAGGGTTTCCAATGTGCTCAGAACACTGTGCACATTACTAGGGAAACTAGACACATTCTTTTTTGAAAACATCAGTGGTTCCTGTGATGTTTCTGCTGTTGCTTCCTGGTTTAGAAATTACGAACTTCTTGACTGTACACACTCTCTTGGACAATGACATTTTAATTCTTGCCTTCCATCAGTAAAACATAGAAAATGACTTTTGTTCTACATACA
The DNA here is from genome assembly GCF_964194105.1 of Spermophilus citellus. NCBI lineage: Eukaryota > Metazoa > Chordata > Mammalia > Rodentia > Sciuridae > Spermophilus > Spermophilus citellus. Next base: position 255,544,304 of record NC_138182.1, read on the forward strand.
ACAAACTCAAATACAGAATTCACATGTGCATGTTTATCAGAGTAGATATTAGTTAAAAGCCAGCATGGGAGTATGAGATTTCTAAAAGTGTCTGTATCAAATTAGCCTGTCCCAGAGTTACCAGCTTAATTATATTATCACACACACACACACACACACACACACACATACACACGTCATGATATCATTATTATTGACTACATGATTTTCATCAAATACAATCATCAGTGAAAAAATAAATAAATAAATAAACTGTGGTAGTAGGCACTTTGTTTTTCCCATAAGAAAGCACAATTTTCAGATTGCAAAAATTTATTCCACTACATAAACACATTTTTTTAAAAAAATAAGCTGTGTATAAACTGTAGCAAAAAGTAAGGAAGATCTGGAGAGAATGGGGGGTCTATGGATCTTAAAGAAGTCTACATCAGGGTCCTCTAATGAAAAACAGTACAACAAAAATGGTCTTTCTTATATCAACATGTCACCATAGAGCTAAAGTCACTACAACATGTACTTCCTAGGGTATGTGACCCTCACAACTGTCCTGAGGCAGCAGTTTAAACTGGATATGAAGTTCAACAGAGATCAAAAAAAAAAAAAAAACATTTTTATCCTTTCCCTATTATCTCTCTCTCTTTTTTTCTTTGTTTTCTTTTTTAAAATTGGAAATCTATCCTCTAATATGAAGCTTTGTATTCAGGTAGGCACTTGATTTTATTAATAAAATTGGTAACAAAAATTAAAAACAAAGCAAGCATTTAGACTATTGGTTCAAATGTGGGCATTTTATGTAAGATTCTTAGAAAATGTTAGCATGATTCCCATAGCAAATAACATTAATGTTGTGATCTTAACATATCATGTTAGTTTCACATTAGTGCTATAACAAATTATCACAGACAAAAATTCAGTGCCACTATCACCGGGCTAAAATCAAGATATTTTGGCAGAGCCCATTACCAAAAGAAGATCAAGAGAAGATATTTCCCTTCCTTGTAGAGCCTCTGATGGCATTTCCTGCTTTGCACAGTTTCATCCCATCTCCACCTCCTTGATCACATTGCATTCTTGCTGTATGTATCTAATCTTCCTCTGCCTCTTATATGGATATACTGGGCTGCATATAGAGATCATCCAGAAAATCCTGGATAATCTTTCCTATTTGACATTCTTACCTTAAACCATTTGGCAAGGCCCCTCCCCTTCTTTCCAAATATGATAAGATACGCAAACCCAACAGAAAAACACTTAGTATTTGGGGAACCTTATTCAGCCTACGTAGTCTTTTTGAATTTAAATATTTATGGCCATTTCAGATCTAAAATATATTCATACCTTATTAACATTTTCAAAACTTTGATGTATTAATACAGCAGTTCAAGGCCAAAGTGCCATCTAAACAGGACTGATCAATCCAAAATTTTCATATATTATCATGTAGTATAAATCAGATACATAGAATTCTCTTAGTATGAAAGAGTCTGATAGAACTTTTCTATTCATCTTTACCCCCATGAAGCTACAAAAGTTACAAAGATGTGACAGACATACTTATATTCTTCTTAGACATTCCCACACACAGAAAGGGGAGGAAAAATTTTAAAAAATAGAAATAATAATAATAATAATAATAATAATAAGAAGAAGAAGAAGAAGAAGAAGAAGAAGAAGAAGAAGAAGAAAAAGTTGTCACAGCCCCAAATGATTCTGATTTCATGCAGGTAAGTTTTTAAAGGTTTTATTTTTTTTTCCAAGGTACAGGAGTATTCATCTTGAAGGGTAATGTGTTTTCTAGTAGTTTCCTGCCTGTATAATATTTTTAGTTCAAAAACTTTTATTCATTGAATTCTTTTTCAGTCTATTTCAGTTCAAGAGGAAGTGCTTATGATGATATATCATTCTGAAAAGGCTTGGTTTCCCCCTAGTATGCCACAGGAGTTTGCACCTTTAGTAAAGAGCATCTTCCTCACATCTCTCCTGTCTCACACAATATGTATGGCGGTACTGTGCAGGATAGCTGAGTGAATTCGTGTGTCATGCATGTAATCTCTTGAGAATTAATAAAAAAATTTCATCTACACCATAGTCATTTCTTCTTCAATGTATTTTCCTAGCAGTTACTTTCCTAATTTTATCACATTTAGCAAACCAGGCAGGGTTGATATTGTCCCAAATAATCCAATGCTGCTTCCTTTTTTTTCTTTTTACCAATGTAAATACATCAACTATGTAAAATATCAATGTTCAAAAACACCATGTTCAAGCAAATTGGCTACTGTAATTATGCAAAGAATAAAGTTGTATTAACTGGTAATCAGTTTAGTAATTTAAAGATTTATGGCCATTTCAGATCTAAAATATATTCATACCTTATTAACATTTTCAAAACTTTGACGTATTAATACAGCAGTTCAAGGCCAAAGTGCCATCTAAATAGGATTGATCAATCCAAAATTTTCATATATTATCATGTAGTATAAATCAGATATATAGAATTCTCTTAGTATGAAAGAGTCTGATAGAACTTTTCTATTCATCTTTACACCCATGAAACTACATATTTGCACTTAACTAAGTATTTGTGTGAAGGAAAAAAAAAATATTAGCTACACATGACAGTACAATGATCTTGACAATTCATACATTTGAATCAAATGGGGTATAATTTCTAATTTTTCTGATTGTGTAGGTTGAAGAATCACATTGGTCATACAGTAACCTATTAATGCAGTCATTATTACCAGTCTGTAAATAATAAGCTTAAATGCCACTGATGTGTCTGGAAAGTAGTAATTTTGTAATACTTTTTAAATGAAACCCCATTCTCAGTCCATCAACAATGACCAAACACTCACTTTGGGCAAGGAGCAGGGACTATAAAGAGGTGAAACTCATAAACCCAACCCTTAAATAACTTACAATTAAGAAATCAACCTAGGTGTCTTCAACACATGATTCCTTTATGATTAATTATTTTTTCTTCAATATATTTTTGTCTTCTGACATTATATACACAAGTAGGCAATACCTTCAGTACTCAGCTTAATCAAAATCCCTTTCTTACAATTTCTTATTATCCACATAACAGTAAGGTATAATTTAGCATAGTTTTCTATCATCCTACAATAAGGATTACCTTTCCAACAGCTTTCAATGATGACTTTCTTTTTGTTTTTCTGAGATCCCATCAAAAATAACTCTTAACATCCACATTTCTATCAACAGACTGTTCATGAAAATTTAAGCATTTTCTATTATGTGACTAAAAATTTTTGTAGCCTCCATTCATATTATCCAATTCCAAAGTTTCTAACACATTTTCTTGTACTTAATGTTACAACATTCCATATCTGTATCAAAATCTATATTAGAGTCCTATCGTTCAGTCAGTTGCTACAAACTTGATGTCTGGAACCATGTAATGTATCCCAACAAAATTTCAGAGACTGGAGCCAAGCGAAGACATTAATGGGACAAAAACAAAGTGTCAGGAAGGTCACACTTCCTCCAGAAGATCTACAATGAGATTAGTTCCTTGCCTCTGCATTTCTGGTGGCTGCTAGCATGCATCCATTAAGGCTGCTCTAATCTCTGCCTTCACCTTCACAGCATTCAACACATTACTATTTAGATTGAATTGCTTTGTTAAAAGTAGCTTCAGGTTTTTTCTATTATTACCCTGTAGATTTTAAATTTTACTTATTCTATTAAAGAAGTTCAGTATATTTGAATGTAGTAAAAGGTAATTTTTCAGATTGCCCAAATAAGTATCATTTAAGGGTGTTACAGTATGCACTCTTTTATCTTCACACCATTAGTGTCTTCATACCTATATTCAGGGTAATGATGTCCATCTCATTGCACCATTTTTCCTACCCCATGCCCCCTCCATGCCCCTCCCTTCCCTTTGCCCTATCTAGAGTTCATCTAATCCTCACATGATCCCCCTCTCATCCCCATTATGAATCAGTATCCTTACATCTGAGAAAACTTTTGGCATTTTTTTTTTGGGGGGGATTGGCTAAATTCACTTATAATTGTATTCTCCAATCCCATCCATTTACTTGCAAATGCCATGATTTTATGCCCTTTTAATGCTGAATATTATTCCGTGTGTGTGTGTGTGTGTGTGTGTGTGTGTGTATACATAGGATTTAAAAACAGCATACTATATCGACACAGCTATAGAATGTGTGTGTGTGTGTGTGTGTGTGTGTGTGTGTATAAGGATTTTAAAAACAGCATACTATAGCAACACAGCCACATCAATGTTTATAGCAACACAATTCACAATAGCTAAACTGTGGAACCAACCTAGATGTCTCACATTTTCCTTATCCATTCATCTATGAAGGACATCTAGGTTGGCTCCACAGTTTACCTATTGTGAATTGTGTTGCTATAAAAATTGATGTGGCTCTGTCGCTATAGTATGCTGTTTTTAAATCCTTTGGGTATAGACCAAGTAGTGGGATAACTGAGTCAAATGGTGGTTCCATTCCCAGTTTTCTAAGATTCCTTCATAAAATTATTTTGAGTAAGTTTCCGAAAAACAAGTCAGTTACAGACCAGGTATGCAGAAGTATTCAATCAATTTCTATTATTACTCTTGTCATTATTGTTATTGTTAATCTAATTAATTTAAGAAACAAAGTATCAAGATAATCAAACTTTAGATTTTAGTAGCATGAGGCAGAATCTTATTTCATTGAGTATAATATACTATGTTATAAGATGAGGCAGGATGAAAAAATTTCATATATTTTATGAAGAGATAAACAATAGAGACTAGCATTTGAACATGTGGGTATTCAAATTCTTCTGAGGATTTGAATAATTTGATTAATTTTTAAAAATCAGAAAATCTTGCAAAACTCTCATAATTGTTACATTACTTCCATTATTTCCTATACCAGTGACTTTATCCTTGTTTTAGTCAGCTTTTTCACTGCTATGAAAAAAAGACCTGGCAAGAATGATTAGAAGAGAAAACGTTTGTTTGGGGGCTAATAGTTTCAGAAATCTCAGTCCATAAATTATAACTCCATAGCTCCGGGCTCCACGTGAGGCAGATTATTTTGGCAGAAGAGTGTGGTGAAGGAAAGCAGCTCAGGATATCACTTCAGGCACTAAGCAGAGAGAGAAAGGGAGAGAGAGAGAGAGAGAGAGAGAGAGAGAGAGAGAGAGAGAGAGAGAGAGAATGTTCAATTTACTATAAACAAAATATGAATCCCAATTTTATCTGATTTTTAAACTTTCTTGCATTTTATCATACATGACCTTTTAGGAAGCACCTCATATCTAATCCATAACACTCCCCAAACAATAATAAATAATGGCAAAAGTGGTGCATTCATTGTTTCTTAGCACTTCCTAAATTTTGCAAACATGTTTTTGTTTGCATGTAATAAAAATTGCTTTCAGTAATGTTTCTAAAGTAGGCCAAAGTATTTCTAAAGAGATTTAAACTTTATTGCTTGCATAACATGTAGGAAAACAAAAAGATAAAAAAGTTGTTCTAAATCTAGAAAGCCACAATAATAAAAATTTCTTAGCCCTGTGTCACGTCTAAATTCCAATATTGAACTCTCATTGATTTGAAATTGAATTTGATCTCTCTCATCTTCTGAATTTCAAGACCCTCTACTTTGAGTATAGTTGGTATTTGCTGGTATCATTCCATTATTCTATAATTTGCATTCTTCTCTGCCATTCTGTCTCCAATCATAGGTCACTACATCTTCATGAGTTATCTTATTATTTCTATCTACCATTGACTGCAGATGGTAGTCAAAGGAAATCCTGTACTGTACTCCAGCTCTTGACCATTATCTGTAGTTTGGATTTTTTATATTTCAACTACACAAGGTCACTATGACTCAAAAATATTCAATAGGAAATCCCAGAAAAAAACAATTCATAACTTAAGTTGTACTCCATACTGAGTAGCATGATCAGCAAGTCCAGCTCTGACCCACCCAGGATGTGAATCACCCTGTGCCCAGCATGCCCCTGCTTAGTTTGTTACATTTCCACTTTTTTTTTTTTTTTTTTTTGCTTAGTGGCTGTCAGAGTTCTCAGATCCACTGAAGTAGAATGGCAGTGTTTCAGTTTATGTATCCTCTGTTTTAATTTATGGCCACAAATTACAGGAATACCAATTCTGGAAATATTATCATAGTGTATTGTTATAATTGTTCTATTTTATTAGTTATTGTTTTCTTGTCATGGCCAGTTCCTAAACAAAACTTTATCATAGTTCTTTACATGCAGAAAAAAATAATACACATGGATCTCTGTGCTATCCACAATTTCAGACATCTACTAGGGTTCTTGGAACATTTGCCCTACAGAAAATTGGGCATGACTATGTGTGGTAAATGTAACATGGAGTTAAAAACTAAGACAGTTTGCATTGATAAAAATCTGTCTATGATTGATTATAAACTCCTAGCTCTGTGAACTTGATTTAGCAACCATAGACCCTTCATTCCCATTAATTATTCATAAATAATAATGGCATCTACTGTACTGAGTCATAGTGTTAAGAAATTATCTTTGCACCTAATATATAGTTTACAACAAAACTATCATATATATTAGCTAATGGCTGAATTATTATTTCTTGTTGGTGTCTTCATAATAAAATGAATGTATCTGTAGTTTTACCTCTCCTAGAATATTTTGTGTACCTTTATTACTTAACATACATTAATAATGAATCAAAAGGCTTTAGAAGCACATTGATCCAAGAAATAGTCAATTGATTTATATTTATAAATTTGAGTTGTGGTTCTGAATGAAGCCAATTACAAAGAAATACATAAAAAAGAGATAATGCAATATAATCCATATTTGGTAAAGTGAAATACTTGGAAAACCTATTATACATTACTTACAGTAGCACTATGCTTCTATTATGTGGTCTTCTAGGTTCTTGGGTATCCCCTGACCTTCCACAACCTACAACATCCTCTTGGGCCAAGAGACAGAATGGACATAGTATAGTCTAAGATCAGAGAGGATGTGCTTAATAACATGTTTTTCATTTATGTATTTTGTAACTTCAAGTACTGTTATGGTTTAGATATGGAGTGTCCCCTGAAAAGTTTATGGTGTTAGGCAATGTAGGATTGTTCAATGGTGAAATCATAAGATTATGAGCCCTACAACCAAATAAGTGGTTGATCTATTTGATGGTCTAATAATTTGAATGTATTATAGGATGGTAATTATTGGAAGGTAGGGCATGGCTGGAAAAAGTAGGTCACTAGGAGCATGCCCTTGGGGAATTATGTTTTTTCCCAAACTCCTATTTTTCTCTTCTCTTGGGCTGCCATGGACCAAGCATTTATCCTCTGCCATGTCCTTCCACCTGATGCTCTGCCTCAGCTCTAACTTAGAGCAATAGAGTCAGCCACCCATGGAATGAACTTCTGAAATCATGAGCTCAAAATAAACTTTGCCTCCTTTAAGTCTTACTTGTTCAGGTATCTGGGGCACAATGATGAAAAAAGAGATAACACGAGAATGCTGCATAATTTACTGAGGCTTTGTTTCATAATATAAAAATACAGACTCAATTATGCCATTACCACAGTATGTAGAGCACATTAAAAAAGATCACATTTATGAAAATTAATTAAAGGTATTTAAACAACATGAATTGCTATACAAATTTTTACTGAGAATCAAATAAAATGAAGAAGTTATGTTCAATTCAGATTTTTTGTTTATTATAATTGTAAAAATTATCCTGATCCTTGGCCTTTATTTTTAAATATATTTATAATTATTTTAAACACTTATGTCTTCATTTAGTAAATGTAATAGTAGAAATGTCCAAAACCCAACATGGCAGAATAAATAAATAAATAACATCAATTTTTAAAAGTATATTACAGATGGGCACATTAGTGTTCTCCTATAATCCTAGCAACTCAGGAAACTGAGACAGAAAATCCCAAGTTTGAGGCCAAACTTGGAAGCTCAGCAAGATGATCTCAAAAAAAAAAAAAAAAAAAAAAAAAAAAAAAAGAAAAGAAAAGAAAGACAAAACAAGAAAGTCTGGTGATATATCTTTAAGTTAGAAATATATATATATATATATATATATATATATATATGTATTTATATATACATAAACAAAAGTTACAATTATGTGTGTGTGTGTGTGTGTGTATACACACACACACATTGTGCATACAGGGAGAGAGAAAAAATAATTTAGGCTGCTAACATGAGTATCTAATACATTGTACCTTCCTCTCCATTTCTAATCAAGCTTGTTTTTAACTAAATGTACCATCAGCTATTATAAAAAGCCCAAGACTTTTCCCATTTATTTCAAAGAACTTTTGTTTTCAGTTTATTATCTCAGAACTTGCTCTTTTTGTTCCACTTAATTGTCTTCACTTTAATGTTGCTTAAATTACCTTCTTTTTCCTTATATCTTAATGTATTGTCCCTGACTCTTTTTGAAGCAAGCTCATACATACTATCTTGCCCTCTATTAAGAAAAAGAGACCTTGGCCTGGGGTTGTAGGTCAATGGAAGAGTGCTTGCCTAGTATATGTGAGGCACTGGGTTTGATTCTTAGCATCACATACAAATACATAAAATAAAGGTCTTTCAAAATTCAAAAGGTCCTTCAAAATTTTATTTTAAATACTTTATCAACAAAAATTTTTAAAAGTTCTGTCTTCCTCCAAAAACTTGCCTCTATCAGTTTTTTCTCAATTTCCCGAGCTATATCTAGATGGTAATTACTGTGAGCATTATTGTTTTATATTCCATCAATAGCAGAATTATAAGTGCTTACCTGTATCATCTGTATAAAAATAGAACTTTGCCTTTAGGTAGAAATGAGTTTGATGAAATTTGTTGAACTTTGTTTTAGAAGAACTTGTTTAGTTTTTTGGATATTCTTGCAATGCATTGCTTAATTTCAATGAAATTATTCCCAAAGCAATTTCCAGTAGTAATCTGATCACACTTAATATGAAAGTCTGTTTCAGAAATCCTGGTAGTATTTCAAATAGTATATTAGTCATTCATAGTCACAAAGATGAGCTCTATTTTTAAAACATATTTCTTGATCACATCATGTCTACTGTACCTGTACTTGGTTATCTTTGTTAGTACTATAAAACTAATTACCAAACCCATTTGGATATTTCCAGTAACTTGAAATATTTCTAAAGGGAATGAGGTAGATCCCTAAGTAGGTAACATGTTTCATGCATTTAAAAATATTATGCCAGAAGTTAAAAACTGCAACTTTGTTGTGCTCTGCAGATATCACCTCTGCAACTAATAATTCTTGTATCCAAAAGTGGTCAAACAAGTTAAAAACTATCTTTCAAGGAATGAGTCACAAAGTTTATAATTTACACTTTTATCATAATAAAACTGACAAACATCTGAAACTCTTTTCTGTATTCGGTGAATGTCCATCATGAAAGGATTGATGTGGCTTATCTAATACTATGGGAGGAAATACATTAGTTTAGTCAACTTTATTAATGTCTCCAATTATCCTCTGACTTTATTTTGAAGGGATTTTACATCCCTGCCTATGGCTAAGATATTTTAAGTGTTTCTCTATGGGAGGAGTTTAATTTCCTGCCCCATTAACATCGCATGTGGACTTGCAACTTGATTTCATCAATGAAATGTGAGCAGAAAGGGTTGAGTATTGAAAGGAAAACAAGAAACCAGGAGATGGGCCAGTGAGAATTGAAAAACAGAGACCAGGCAAAGATACACAAGAGAGTTTATTTGTCAGAGCTGGCAAATAAAGGCACATCTCTCCATAGACGGAAAGAGTCAAAACAGGCTTGGGGTTTGGGACTTTTATGGGGAAGGATCAGGGATTAGAGTCTGGCAGGTCCTCATGTTGGTGTTTAAGGGTGGTTTTGGTAAGAGGGAGTGGTGACACTGGTTGGGTGAAAAGAATGCAGGCACATATGGGACTGGGTTGGTACAAGGGAGTGGTGAGCCAAATGCTCCTGGGCAGGAAAGTAAAATTTTTTTTCTTAAAATGGTAGCTATAACTTAAGATGGTCATCCAAATGGTAAGCAAGGACTTTACAAGTGTAATGTCAGCGACAAAACTTTAGTAGCCATGCTGCTCGTGTGACCCAGTTTCTGCAAATATAATGCTCATGGAGAAAAACCTCAGTTAACACAAAGCTAGCATGTAAAGGAAATAAGAACTGTTGTATTTTGTTCAGACCATGAGATTATATTTGCTGTCTTAAAAGCTGAATGAAGCTGTTCAATACACTTACTATCCCACCTAAGTCATGGACAGGTTGCATAACCGCAGCTCAGAAGCACAAAGTCATGCCACGAGCAAGGACTTAGTGATAAAGATGAGCAGAGAAGAGTATTTATTCGGTTGGCAGAGGAACCTGGGTTAGCCAAGTATGTTTTCCAGGAGAAAAACTGTCTTTTGATGCTGGCAACAGAAGCAACAGGGCAAGCTTCTCTATAAATTATTTACTGCAAACAGGGTCTTGATTTCTGTGGTATGGCTTTACTGTAGCTCCAGCTTCTTTCTAGTCCCCCCTTTCCCCCCACAACTGTGGCATCCCAATTAACCAACAATCTCTATGCTTAAAACATTAAGCCATTTACTTTTCCTTTAAAAACAAAAACAATTGTTTCTGTAATTGTCACTGTACAAGGTTGTGGATAATCATTCAGGAAAATGTAAACATTCCGTTATTGATTGTTTGGCCATGTTGAAGCTGATGGTGTTTTAAATTCTTCTACTCTTACTGGGTCATGCTCAGAAATATTGCCTGCAGTAGAGAAAAGTAATTAGATTGTAATCAGTGATCACCTGTAAAAACTGTATAATGAAAGAAAAAGTGTAAAAATTGAATGACCACTCTCACAGAATCATATGTTTAAAGAGAATGGGATACCTGATTTCTATGGTAGTGTTCAACTCTTTGCAAAAGAAATAAAAGGAAAGTTTTTTTTTTTTTAGTTTTTATTTGTTTATTTATTTAGTTTAGTTGTAGATAGATACAGTATATTTACTTTATTAATTTTTTAATGTTTTGCTGAGGATGGAACCCAGTGCCTCACACATGCAAGTCACTCTCTTTACCACTGAACCACAACCCCAGCCCTAAAACCAAGATTCTCAAAAGTGTATCTCAATGCAATGGCTGAAGCATTGGAAAGTCTCATGACTACACTGAAGATGGGGGTAGTTTGGTAGCTACTAGACTGAGGAGATGAAATCAAATAGCAATTTTGAATTTTTGAGTTGTCAAATTACAAATTTAATTAAAATTATGTGACTAGTTAATTGGTTACTTTTGTTGTTGACTGGTTTTTGTCTTTTGTTTTCTTACCTAAACATGAATAAATTCCAAAAATTTTAGAAGTATTCCTCATAATAGTATAATAATCATAAATCCTACCTTTTAAATCTTAAAATGCCACTTTTCAATTTCCTAAAATTACTGCAACTAGTTTCTATGAATAAGACATATTATCCCCAGAAATGGAATTATAAATACCTGAAGCCACAATAATTTAATATATCTGCCCTCACTCTAGACAGATTCCTTACCCAGCAAAGATTTCACCTCTGTAATTCTAGTTTTGTTAATGGCCATACTTCATATAGGAGGATCAATCTCCATTTTTTTAATATTGAAAAATTACTACTAATTAAAAGTACTAACTTACTACAAAAAGAGGCAAAAGTTTGGCTGTCAAACTAATTAAACATTATTGGGGGGCTGGGGATGTGGCTCAAGTGGTAGCGCGCTCGCCTGGCATGCGTGCGGCCCGGGTTCGATCCTCAGCACCACATACAAACAAAGATGTTGTGCCCGCCGAAAACTAAAAAATAAAGATTAAAAAAATTCTCTCTCTCTCTCTGTCTCTCACTCTCTCTTTAAAAAAAAAAAAAATAAAATAAAATAAAATACAGTTCTTTGTTTAAAAAAAATAAAAAAATAAACATTATTGGGTAATATCTATACAGTATTTTGTTTACAAGTAATAAATATTTTGTGCATTTCAGGTTAGCTAGAAATCAGGGAGAATTGACAGGGACAGAGCAGTGTACACAGTTCCAGGGAGAGACCAAAAACTAGGAGGCTGAAAAAAGGGTGAACAGAAATCTCAGCTACTTTTTGTCACTGTGGAAATAAAAGTTTAGAAATTATACAATGTCAATTCATAAAAGCTCAGTAAACACCCAAGTCACTTCACTGGAAACTCTGAAGGACTCTGCCCTTGAATAATAACTGAATTCCATGAGCATAGATTCACTCTGACAAGCATGGTAAAAAAGAAACAGATAATAAGATTGATAACCTCCATAACCCCTACAGAAATGAATAAGCAAAATTGACAACCCTAGCAGAACTGAATAAGCAAAAACAGAAAAAAATAAAATCAGTGTTATCAAGAGTGAAAGAGAATGTATTACTACAGAGCCATGAAGATTAAACACATACTGAAAGATTTTGAAAAAATAACATTTGCTAATTATTTTATGACTTAGACAAAATAGACATATTCCTTCTATTTACTCTTTCCAAAACTGACTAAATCTATTTTATCTTATCTGACAGAGAAAAACAAACTTTTACATATTGATGGGGTAAAATGTGATATTTAGATACACAAATATATTGTGTAATGTTTGAACCAAATTGAATGCTTCTATCTCTTCATTTATCATTTCTTTTAAACACTGTGTTCTTGTTTATTTCTATGAGACATACTACTTGCACATCATTGGAGGTTATATAATAATGACAAAAATATGTATGCAATGCTTAATAATCAAATCAAGGTAATAAGCATTGTCAGGTTTACATGCATTAATTATTCTCATTCATTGGAACGTTTGTACTTTTCTAGTCATTTTGAAAGTATCATTGGTAGTTCTAATCTGAATTTACTCCAAGGTGATGAAGAGGTCAGCAGACCTTTCCATATGGTGACTGGAAGTAATGGAGTTTTATTCTTCTACATACACATTTTGCCAGCACCAATATTCTTGAAGAATGTGAACACAAAAATTTTCAAAAACACATTTCAAATCAAATTCAAATAGTATATTAAAAAGGATCACTAGAAGATAGGAAAGGTAGCAGAATACAATAGTTACTAGTATGGCATTATATAAAAAGTGGATGTGTAACTGATGTGATTCTGCAATCTGTATTTGGGGTAAAAATGGGAGTTCATAACCCACTTGAAACTAATGTATGAAATATGATATGTCAAGAACTTTGTAAGGTTTTGAACAACCAATAAAATAAATAAATAAATAAATAAATAAATAAATAAATAAATAAATAAATAAATAAATTCACATTGACCAAAGCAAACTTAAAAAAAAAAGGATAGATATTGCCAAATTAACCTCCAAAGAATTTGCATCAATTTAAAAAAAAAAAAAAGATCACTAGACAGTGCTTTAAATGATGCAACTGGCCAAAAACACATGAAAAACTGCTGAAGTTCACTTTTCATAAGAGAAATTCAATTGAAAATAATAATGAGGTATTATTTCATCCAGTTAAACTGTTTATCATCAAAAAGGCAAAAAGTAACAAATTCTGTCTGTAGAGATAAGGGAACTGTTAAAATACTTCTAGTGGGACATTAATCTGTACAGCCATTATGAAAAACAGTATGGAGATTCCTCATAAAACTAAAAAAATATAAGTGCCATTTCACCCAGAAATTTTGGTATTTCGTGTATTTCCAAGAAGGTGAAATCTTTATAATAAAATGATAATTATACCCCAATATTAATTGCAACATTATTTATAATAGACAAAATGTGAAGTCAATACACTTGCCCTTCTGCAGATGAACAGTTACACAAAAGATGCTTTGTTTCCCCAATGGAATAGTATTCAGCCGTAAAAAGAATAAAATCCTATCACTTGTAGCAAATGGATGAATATGGAGAACTTTATGTTGAGTGAAATAAGCCAGTGGGTGAAACACTAATTCGATATGTTTTCACTCACTTGAAGAAACAAATAAATCAACAACCTTCTCAAAGAATGGAATAGAATAGTACACGCTAAAATCACGGAAATTCAAAGAAGTTCATAGGCAAAACAAAATTAAGAGGGATTTTTCAGGACTGGCAATGGTTCTGGGCCATGACAGAGAATGGTGAGTGGGGAGTGGCTTCAAGAGTAGAAACAGTGTGGTTTTATATGATTAGTGCATGATCTGTGCATGTATGAAAATATCATAGTGAAACCCACTAATTTGTGTACTATTATTAACACATTAATAATAGCAATAATTAAGATTATACACAATGATAAAGTTGGTCTCATTCCAAGATGAAGAATGACTCAACATGATGAAAGCCAGTAGTTAGGGACAAAAAATATCTGAATAGATATACAAAAGCCTCTGATAAAGTTCAATGTGCCTCATGAGAAAAAACCCTGAATAAATGGATCATATCTTAACAAAATAAAAGCTATATGTTTAACTTAGAACCAATCACACTAAATGTGCAAGAATTTTCTCTAAGTTCAGGACCAACCCAAAGGCATATGCCCTCACTACTGTTTTTGAATAGAGTAATAGGAATTTTAAATTTTAGCCACAGCAATGAGGCAAGATAAATGATTAAAAACAAATAAGAAATTATTAATAAGTAATAAGAATAAGAAATTATTGTTTTAATTTATATACATATAAGGAAGAAAGTTGTTAAATGATCCCTGTTTGCTTGATGATGTGATTTTACATATAGAAAAATACTGAAGACTCCATCAAACAACTAGACTTGATAATCAAATTCAGTAAAGAGCAGAAAACAAAATTAATGTACAAAAATTTAGTAGCATTTCCATACACCCAAAATTAAATCATTGAGAATGAAAAAAGGAAAGAATAAAATCCATAATACCAAAACAGAATGAAGGGCAATGAAAAAAGAAAATATTATAAAAAGTAAAACTGAGGATTATACAAACTAAGAATTTAAAAGATGGCTACAATGCAAATTATAAAGCATTAAAGAAATTGAAGTGACACTAGAAAGCACAATGGCCTCTCATGTTTATAAATTGGCTGAATGAATATTGTTAAAACGAACAATGTTACCTACACATCCAATGCAATTCCCATCAAAATACCAATGTTGTTTTCACAAAACTAGAAAAATTATCCACAAAGACCCTGAAAGCAAAGTATTTCTCTGGAAAAAACATCATGCTAAGGCCTCACAATACCTAATTTCAAAACATTCTACATAAGTTCAGTAGGGAAACAACATATTTTTCTATATAAAAATAGACATGTTGACCAATAGAACATGATAGAAAAACTAGAAATAGCTACAAAGCTTCAGTCAACACAATCTTGACAAAGTTGTCAAAAACATACATCGGAAAAATGGCAGTCTTCTTCAACAAATGGTGTTGTGGAAATTGTATATCACATGTGGAAGATAGAAAATAGAATTCTCTCTCACACTATGCAAAAATTAACTCCAAGTTGATCAAAGACCTTATTATAAAACTCTTAATTATGAAACTATTATAAGGAAACTTAATGGAAATCCCTAAAGATATTGGCACAGTCAGTAATTTTCTAGATGGGATTCCAATAGTTCAGGAAGCATAACCAGGAACAGTCAAATGGGATTACATTAAATTGAGAAGTTTCTGCACTACTAAGGAAACAAGAAAGAGAGTGAAGACATAACATACAGAATGTAGAATATCCTTGCCAACTGTTCATTTGATAGTTGTTTAATATTTATTTTTTAAAAGCTAAAAACTATTAACAATATTCTTTAAAATGGTTAAATCAACAGTATTAAATATCTCAAAATAAAAAAAAATTAAATGGAGTACTTAAAATCAGGTTTTTGTTGTTGTGACCAAAATTCCTGAGAACAACTTAGAGGCAGAAAACTTGACTTTGGTTCATGGTTTCAGAGGTTCAGTCCATGGTTGGTTGACTCCCTTGCTTGGACCTGACATGAGAAAGAACATCATGGTTGGAGAGCCTACTGGATGAAAACTGTTCAGCTCATAGTGGCTGGAAGATACAAAGACAGAGAGAGGGAAAACTTTTAGGGCATGTCCCCAGGGACCCACAACATCCAATAATACCCCACCTGCCTATAGTGATCACCCAAGCAGTTCATTCAAGTTAGGATAAACTGATTAGTTTTCAGCTCTCATAATCACATCATTTCACCTCTGAATATTCTTATACTCATAGGAGGTTTGAGGGTAAAATTCATATCCAATCCATAACAAATAGCTAATAAATATATCTTAAAAAATAGTCAACATATTAGCCATTGGAGAAATGATTTGATTTCACCCAACTTAGGATGATTATTATAAAAAATGAGGGCAAAGATGTGGAGAAAAACAAACCTATTTATGTTGATGGAAATGTAAATTAGTAGAACCACTATGGAAACAAGTATTAAATTTCCTCAAAATCTAAAAATAAAACAACCATATGATCCAACTCTCCCATTTCTGGGTATATAGCCAAAGGAAATAAAGTTAGTATACCTTCATTTATTGTAGCACTGTTCACATCAGTCAAGACCTAGAAACAGTCTAGGTGCCTGTCAATGGACAAATTAACACAATGGTATTTTATTCAGCCATAAAGAAAGATGAAATCCTGTCATTTGCAGCACAAAGGGATAGAAATAAAAGTCACACAAAGCATAAAAAATGAGGCACAGAAAGACAAGTATCACATGTGTTTCTTCTTTATAAAACTGAACACAAACAAACTTGACCACCATAAAACAGAGTAGGACTGTTAGGCACAGGGAATGTAGCTGCGGGGAGCAGGAAGAGCGAGAATGATGACACAGGGAGAAGGTGGACAGGATCTATGTGTGATATATGCATGTATGGCAGTCACAGTGAAACCCATTAATTGATACAATTAATATATGTCGACAAAAATGATAATAATCTCCTGAATTACTCTAATGTTAAGATTCCAAATTGCTGAAGGAAAAAAATGTTCTTGTTGAAAAATAAAGTTCAAGCTCATTAGCCATGTTCTACTTTTCATCCAATTCCATTTGTGTAAATCCTATGCTTTTCTGAAAGCCATTCTTTTTTTTTCTTCGTTCAGGGTAATTGAACAAATGGACATTTAACCACTGAGTCAAATGCCAGTCTTTAATTTTTCTTATTTTGAGAACGAATCTTCCTAAGTTGCTCAGGGCCTCACTAAGTTGCCAAGGCTGGCTTCGAACTTGCACTCCTCCTGCCTGAATCTCCAAGGTCACTGGGATTGAAGGAATATACCACTATGACACATCTGAAAGTAATTATTTTCTTGTTATTTTTCCAATATTTTTAGCCCTATTTTGAAGATTCAAAGGAATTCTAATAATTAGCATTTCTGAGACCATGATGTCAAATAATTAAGTGATAAAAAGAAATGAAAACTATTAGGATGAAACTGTGATTCCAGTGAAGTAATAGGACAATCACTTCCCTGCAATAACGTCCTCTTTAGCTTAGACCTTATTAGCTCAGGTTTCTTGGAGGAGTAGAGTAAGCTTTTATCCCTGTTATTTCTCCAGTGTTTAATAACTATGTCACTATGTTATCAGGCTACTTAAAGTTTGTAGGCTGGATGGAGACCTGGGAAACTTAGAGAAGGAATCCCTTCTTCAGATAAATCAAGAACTGAAAGAGAGAGGGGAGGCGGGGAAGAAAATTAAAGCCCTGTTGAGTACAATGTAATAGTAGTAGTTGAAATTGTCTGTCTGCCTTACAACATCAATTCCATTCTCAAATATCTGTTCTAGAGAAACTTCTGGTCATATGTATTATGAACAATAGTGCCAGAGAAAAAGAGCCTGCAAGGACAAAATATGGTGGGAATGTATCTCAGAATTATGAAGATGAGAGAAATAATAAATTAGAGATATGTGGAGTAACATGCACTGGTCTTTGAAAATGTAATACAGAGTAAAACATGAAAAACAGGAAATCCATAGAATGATATATATTTTTTATTTGAACATTCAGAGCAACACTGTCTATTTTAGGAGGACACACACATATTCTAGCATACCTCACACACAAGAGCATGAAGGCCTTGGGCACAAACAAAACAAAAGAAGGAGTTTTGCAATGATCCGTGATAATAATATGCCATGAATCAAGAGAATGGTCTTCACTAGTGATTCTCCACAAATAAATTGAAAAAAAAAAAGAAAGGAAAATAGCAAGTGCCAGTAGAAAAAAATGCAGTTAATACATAATGCCAAAGAATACATTAAGAAATATACAAAATCATCATCAATTGGAGCCAGCACAAACAAAAACAGCAGATATACTTAACACTTATATTTGTTAAAATAATAAAACTATCACATACTTGCCAGAATGCATAGTAAGTTATTTTCTTTTCTGATCCTGGTTGTTTAAAATATCTAGTTTGGAGGTCAATAATGGAAGCTTTTATTAATATTTAAATTGGATTTCTTATTAACAGGGAGTTTCATTACTTCTCATATCATATATACATAGGAAACAGGGACAAGTGTAACATATATATATATATATATATATATATATATATATATATATATATATGAAAAATATATATATATGCATATATTTTCTAATCTTGATTATAATAGTGAAAAATTAGAAACAAATAGATCTTTATCTATATTTGGGGAAAAAAGATGCTCTGGAAGGCACTATTCCAAATATATATGTGTGTGTGTGTATATATATATTTGTTTGTAGATATGTGTTTGTGTATATATCCACATATATATGTATATGTATATATAAATATATACAGTACAGTTGCCTAGAAGGCAATACTCTATATATGTCAGTATTCTAAATATAGGACAGAAATGTGAATATTCACTTACATATATATTTATATTTATATATTTTTGCCTAGAAGTATGAATATCATATTAGAAAAACTATTGTATTCAGCAAGAGAAAGGCTATTGAGTCTATCATTAATAAGACTAAATAAAAGCCATTTAAACACATGTTTATTGAATTAAAATGTTACAAAAATTCCACACCACTAGGATTTAAATTGAGAATGAAGGGAAAATATTTAGTTTATTCAACTCTTTGTTTTATTGATTTACCAATGTGTCTAGAATCAGTTTTATTTTTTCTGGTTATCTCAGAACTCACCTATTATCTATTTTCTCAATTTCTCTCTCAGGTATTTCCTGTGCTCAGAAAAGGATAAAAATATTATCCTAATTCCTGGATTTGCCTGGTATATTAATAAAGTTTGGCAAAGCTATGATTGCATAAGAAATGACTTCTAAATCTGGGAGGTTTACAACAAATGGGGTGTATTTTCCACCTGCACTACATATCTATTACAACTGAAATGTATGTTGTCTCCACTCCAATACCTTCATTGGATGGGAAAAACCTCCATCTGTCATTTCCAGGCTGAACCAGAAAGATAAAGAGATAATTGAAAACTGGGCCTGGCTCTTAAATTCTCTGCTCAGAAGTGTTGCATTTTGCCCACATGCAGTTGGCTCAATTTACATGGTGATCATGAAACCAATGGAGTTGGGAAGCAAAATTCTTCTCCAAGTAGAAATTCTGAGCAATTTAGTAATACCAATAAAGCCTCCTTAGCCTAACTGCTTGGTATTAGAAGTGTTTAGGATTTGGAAATTTTTGAGTTTTGTAATATTTGCACGCATACACACACACACGCGCGCGCGCATGTGTGTGTGTGTGTGTGTGTGTGTATGGAGAGAGAGAGACAGAGAGACAGAGACAGAGAGACAGAGATTGCAGAAGGGTAAAAAGTCTAAACACAGTTCATGTATGTTTCATTTAAATCTCAAATAGGCTCAAAATATTTTTTTACAATGTTTTAAATAACTTTGCATGAAACAAGGTTTCATGGTAGAGAATTTTTCACTTGTTGTTTCATTTCAGTATTCATAAAGTTTTGGATTTTAACCACTATGTGATCCAGCTATACCACTCCTTAGTATTTATTCTAAAGAAAGTCACCATACCAAATTGATACATGCATACCCATGTTTATAGAAGCACAATTCACAATAGCCAAACCAAGGAACCAGCCTAGGTGTCCAGCAATGGATGAATACATAAAAGAAATGTGGTGTATACACCATGGGGTTTTATCTAGTCATAAAGAAGAATAAAAGTGTGTCATTTGCAGGAAAATGGATGGAATTGAGACCATCACGGTAAATGAAATAAGCTGAAGTCACTTTTTTCCTTTTATATGCTGAAACTGCAGAGGTAAAAGAAAGGTGGTAGTGGGGGAATCAGGAAATCAGGGAGATCAGTACAGTAAATGAAACAAACCAGGGGTGGGAGAGAGGAGAGAAGGGAAAAAATAAATCCCAGGGAATGATATTGGCCAAATTTTATTGTTTTATTTTTTACATGCATGAATATATAACAATAAATACCACTATATATACAGCTATGATGGAGCAATAAAAAAATGGGACAAAAGATCTGGATTTTGTAGCATTTTGTATTTTATATTTTTAGATAAGCAATGTTTAATACAACTTAATACACTACTTTGTAAAGGGTGTTCTGCATCATTTTGGAAATCAGTGAGAGCAATACTTCATGGTTTGTCATCAGAACTCAGATGGTGCTGAAAATCTGGCCTGACCTGCAATTGAAGGCACTGTTATTTTATTTTCTGTGTAGTAGGAAACATTGTGGATAATGCATATATGTATATTGATAAGTTGTCTATTGGATCCTAGGAAGAGAAAAAAACACTTTGATTTTTTTTTTCTGTAATGGAAAATTATTTATCTCATGATTAAATTAGTATCATGTAAGTTTATAAAAATTATAATATATGTCCTATATCTACTTATTCACATCTAATTTTTAATAGCATATAAAATTCTTTGAGAAAGATATAGTTCCCTTAGAGAGTAATCTGAGATTTTATATTCTCTTTTTATGTTTTTTTTTATTGAATATTTATTTTATTCACTATTTTATTTCATATTCATTTAACATTTTTTTCCTTTGGTGTTGTTCATATTTATTCCTTTGAATTCCTGGGCAGTAATTGCAACTGATATATAACTACCCTTAGTTCACATATGATTATATTATTATGTAACAGTTTTTTATTCACAGATATTTTTATTTAATTCATTTAGTTAAATGTCTGATGGCTGTATTAATGCCAATACTATCAAAAAACCAGCTGCATATAGGATACTAATAAATATCTTTAATTAATTTTTAAGATATGAAGCAACTCTTTATCTGAAAAATATAGAGGAAAGTAAGTATAGTTTGATTCCTTTCCTTAATGTTGAAATGCTCCTAGATATTGAAATTGGCCTAAAGTAATTTCTAAAACAAAATAAATCAAGTAAAATAAACAAATAAGAAAAGCAAATAATTCTGTATTCTAAAGTCTTTAGTAAGCAGCACTATCCTAAGGCCAAAAGGATTTATGACACAATTTTACCACACTAGGGAAATCAACACAACTCTGAATCACTGGGATGACTGTCCGATTTTCCCCTAAGTGGTAAGAACTTCCTGTCTATCTCCCTAGAGTATCTCTGAGGACTGGGATCATCGCTCAGTGCCTAGTATGTGAAGGGACCTGGGTTTGAACCACAATACTGCAAGAGAAAGAGAATAAGAAAAGCACCACATAGTAGTAGTTCATTCCCAGAAACAGAATATTCAGGAAACAACTTTAGAAATGCACCACCCTGCTTGTTCTTCTTTGACAATTTTACCTCTTCTTTTCTCTGGTTATTAAAGGGAGCATCTCACACAATGCTGGTGGCTCTTTCTTGACTCCACTCTCATCTGTTCAATTACATTGTAAATTAAATACACTTTAGGCTAAGTGGAAAGTATAAAAATAATCATAATTGAAATTACATTAAACTCTATTGTATTGTTCACATTTTCAATAAAGTTTGAAGACATTTCCTCTCCCTGACTACATCTAAGGAATTAAATTCAAAATACAAGTATATACTTTACCCCCATTACATTAGAAGATAGATATAGAGAAATTCTTTTAAGAGACATAAATGTTTTTATGTTAAAAATATTCCCATGATTCCCATGTTAAATAGAATATGGCAAAATAATTGATTCGTTATGTTTCATTATCATTTTAATCGTACATACAGTAAAATAATAAAAACTTTCACCTAGGCTCATTTGTGTCTTTCATGAGATAAGTGAACTAAAAATTTGAGTTTCTGTTTGCTATTTCTGCTGTGATTGGGGTTATCCTACTCTTCTCCTTTTTCATAACTCTATTTTCTTGACTTTCTTGCACATTTTCTGGTACTACCTTTAGCTTACTTCTAACTGAGCTCACAAAACATAAGGTTGACAAAGAAAGAAACTAGTGGAAAAAGGCATTCCTCTCACTGGTGTGTATTTGTGTATCAATAGAAAATATTTATTTGTACAGTAATTTTGTATTGAAAGTAATCTGCCTTTTCCCCTTCCAAATTAAGAAACTGACACATCCAAAAAAAAAAGTTACTTCCAGGTTACTTCTGGTAAACTAGTAAACTTAATAGTATAGAATAGCAGAGTATCATATACACTCAATGAAAGCACGGGGATTCATTGCAGCCTGGATTGGGATATTGAAGACTGCAAGGAGAATAGCATTAACACAACTAATTGCAAGACAATCACACTTGTTTAATGAATCCATGGTCAAAAGACAGAAAAATATCAGAGAAAGGTATTACACACCAAAAATTCTGGTAGTTCAGGGGCTCCACCCTCTAGATCGTATGACCCAATGGACAACAGATTCTTGCTACTTCATTCTTAGTCTGTACATCTCTTTTACCCTGGGCACTCCAAAATTGACTATCGCTAAACTCAAATTTCATTCAGTAATAATTTGGGAAGAATGAAATATTATAATAATTTATATTTTTATATTCCATGTTTTCAAGGATAGCATAATGAAGACTCTTATAGAATATACCCTAAAATTTAGAAAAAAATGATTTTTTTTCAAACTAGGGCAAGCCAGTGGCTTTAATGGACATATTCTATAAAATACCACAAAGAATAATGATTAAAATACTCTTCCTACAGTTAGTTATTGCTGGTTCTTTACTTGCCCAATGGATGACATACTGAATTTTTATGATTCCAAGCAATGGTTTTGTTCTTAACATTGACAAATAATCTTAAGATCTTCATGAGAGCTCAATACTAGATACAATCAAGTACTGCATGTGATTGGGAGACAGGTTAACCATGCATAATTATAGAACTAAAATATCATTGTTTTCAAGAATACTCCATTATTTAAATCCTAAGTTAAATACCTGTAAAAACACAGTGGTTAAAAATTAAAATCAAATAATCTACATATTCAGGAAGTTAAAGAAAAGCTAGAAAAATGGACTTAAATGGACAGGAATAAAGTAAATACAAGACTGTCATAATAAAAAGGTAATTATGTGGAGAAATTCTGATTGTACTTGTCATAATACATTCATATGGAGACAAACTTACAGTTACTAGAATACACAAGGAAGATTTTTATTTTAAAATGAAGTATTAAAGCAGTAAAAATAACATATTAAAAATCATGTTTGAAATGTTTTTGCTGAAGAACCACTTTCCTATAAAAACAGTATTGTGTATCTTGGTTCAGTTTAGATCCAGTCACACACATTCTGTTTTATTTCTCTATTATTCTCTCATTATTCCATTGATACTGCAAACAAGGAAAATCAAGAATTTATGACAATCAACCACATTTTAGATACTTATCAGTTTTTCTGGGTGGCATACAATGTTCAGACAATAAGAATTTTCTATAACTTGAATTTTCCACTTTATTCAATAAAGGAATCATTTATGTAAATGGTACAGAGATTCAAGACATTGATGGTAGCTAATACCCTCTTCCATCAAATGAAGGAAAAGTGCCTTTTATACTCCTAGTACTTTATTTCCCCTTTGTATCTTCCCTTAATCTTTGTACCCTCTATAATTAACATCAACCACATGAGTGTTTCAATATCTTTGCTGTCATAGCATATATTATTCTACAAATATTACTTTTGCTCTCTTCTTCTTATATCTTTTCATTGTCAACTTGTCACAATGAACTAGGTTTTTGTTGTTGTGATTTTGTTGTCTATACAATATGAATGAGATGGAAGTTTCTTATGAAATTCACTTAATCTATTATAACTTGCATATCATATGGACTTTTAAAGATATTGACTATACTATTTTCTAGAAATTTTCACTGCGATCATTGGAAGAAAGAAAAAACAAAAACTTTTAAAAAATATTTCATATAAAAAATGAATTAAATAAAGAAATATGAAAACACAACATACCAAAAACTCAGATAAAACAAAAGTAATATTTAGAAGGAAGTTTAGAGCAACAAATGTCTATCTTGAAAAGGAAAAAAAAGATTTAACTTTACACTTCAAGTAACTAGAAAATTGAAGACAAATTAAGTTCAAAGTTAGCAGAAAGGAAAAAAAGAAAAGATTTGAGAACAAATAAATTAAATAGAAAACAGAGAGGAGAAAAAAGCAATAGAACTTAAAGTTGAGTTTAGAAAAGATAAATAAAATATACAAAGAGCTGAATTGAAGTGCCACCCCCTTTCCCCACATAAAACTCTTAACTAGGCTTCTCCAGAATCTTCATCATGTCTGATTTTAGGACTGTAAACAAAAGAGTCTCTGCAAAACAGTTTAATATAGATAAACTTCCTATTTTCATGTTGCTCTATCTTATTTGGCCACTGGCTGGGAAGAAATCAACAAAATCAACACTCCAGGTGCTGGACACTCCCTTACTAGTTTTCTACAAACATATCCAGTACACTAGTTTATAGAAATATGTTTTTTATTGGTTGTTCACAACTTTACAAAGCTCTTGACATATCATACTTCATACATTAGATTGAAGTGGGTTATGAACCCCCAATTTTACCCCAAATGCAGATTGCAGAATCACGTCGGTTACACATCCATAATTTTACATACTGCCCTTTTAGTAATTATTGTATTCTGCTACCTTTCCTATCCCCTACTATCCCCCCTCCCCTCCCCTCCTTTCTTCTCTCTCTACCCCATCTACTGTAATTCATTTCTCTCCTTGTTTATTTTCCAATTCCCTTCCCAACCTCTTATATGTAATTTTGTATAGCAATGAGGGTCTCCCTTCATTTCCATGCAATTTTCCTCATCTCTCCCTTTCCCTCCCGTCTCATGTCACTGATTAATGTTACACTTTTCTTCCTACTCTTCCTCCCTGCTCTGTTCATATTTGCTCTCATTATATCAAAGAAGACATTTGGCATTTGTTTTTTAGGAATTGGCTAGCTTCACTGAGCATAATCTGCTCTAGTGCCGTCCATTTCCCTGCAAATTCTATGATTTTGTCATTTTTTATTGCTGCATAGTACTCCATTGTGTATAGATGCCACATTTTTTTTATCCATTCATCTACTGAGGGGCATCTGGGTTGGTTCCACAGTCTAGCAATTGTGAATTGTGCTGCTATGAACATCGATGTGGCAGTATCCCTGTAGCATGCTCTTTTAAGGTATTCAGGGAATAGTCCGAGAAGGGCAAAAGCAGGGTCAAATGGTGGTTCCATTGCCATCTTTCCCAGGAATCTCCAAACTGCTTTCCAAATGGGCCGCACCAATTTGCAGTCCCACCAGCAATGTACAAGTGTACCCTTTTCTCCACATCCTCTCCAGCACTTGTTGTTGTTTGACTTCATAGTGGCTGCCAATCTTACTGGAGTGAAATGGTACCTTAGGGTGGTTTTGATTTGCATTTCTCTGACTGCTAGAGATGGTGAGCATTTTTTCATGTACTTGTTGATTGATTGTATATCCTCCTCTGAGAAGTGTCTGTTCAGGTCCTTGGCCCATTTGTTGATTGGGTTATTTGTTATCTTATTGTCTGTTTTTTTGAGTTCTTTGTATACTCTGGATATTAGGGCTCTATCTGAAGTGTGAGGAGTAAAAATTTGTTCCCAGGATGTAGGCTCCCTATTTACCTCTTTTATTGTTTCTCTTGCTGAGAAAAAACTTTTAAGTTAAATTAAGTCCCATTTGTTGATTCTTGTTAACTCTTGTGCTATGGGTGTCCTATTAAGGAATTTGGAGCCAGACCCCACAATCTGTAGATCAGAGCCAACTTTTTCTTCTATCAGACGCAGAGTCTCTGGTTTGATATCAAGCTCCTTGATCCATTTTGAGTTAACTTTTGTGCATGGCGAGAGAAAGGGATTCAGTTTCATTTTGTTGCATATGGATTTCCAGTTTTCCCAACACCATTTATTGAAGATACTATCCTTCCTCCATTGCATGCTTTTAGCCCCTTTATCAAATATAAGATAGTTGTAACTTTGTGGATTAGTCTCTGTGTCCTCTATTCTATACCATTGGTCCACCCGCCTGTTTTGGTACCAGTACCATGCTGTTTTTGTCACTATTGCTCTGTAATATAGTTTGAAATCTGGTATCGCTATACCGCCTGATTCACACTTCCTGTTTAGAATTGCTTTTGCTATTCTGGGTCTTTTATTTTTCCATATGAATTTCATGATTGCTTTGTCAATTTCTACAAGATATGTCGTTGGGATTTTGATTGGCATTGCATTAAACCTATAGAGAACTTTTGGTAATATCGCCATTTTGATGATGTTAGTTCTGCCTATCCATGAACAGGGTATATTTTTCCATCTTCTCAGATCTGCTTCTACTTCTCTCTTTAGGGTTCTGTAGTTTTCATTGTATAAATCTTTCACCTCTTTTGTTAGGTTGATTCCCAAGTATTTTATTTTTTGTGAGGATATTGTGAATGGAGTGTTTTTCCTCATTTCCGTTTCAGAAGTTTTGTAGCTGATATACAGAAATGCCTTTGATTTATGCGTGTTGATTTTATATCCTGCCACCTTGCTGAATTCATTTATTAGTTCTAGTAGTTTCTTTGTAGACCCTTTTGGGTCTTCTAGGTATAGAATCATGTCATCTGCAAATAGTGATAATTTAAGTTCTTCTTTTCCAATTTTTATGCCTTTAATTTCTTTCGTCTGTTTAATTGCTCTGGCCAGTGTTTCGAGAACTATATTGAATAGAAGTGGAGATAGAGGGCATCCCTGTCTTGTTCCAGATTTTAGAGGGAATGCCTTCAACTTTTGTCCATTCAGAATGATGCTAGCCTGAGGTTTAGCATAGATAGCTTTTACAATGTCAAGGTAAGTTCCTATTATCCCTATTTTTTCTAATGTTTTGAACATAAAGGAATGCTGTACTTTGTCAAATGCTTTCTCTGCATCTATCGAGATGATCATATGGTTCTTATCTTTAAGTCTATTGATGTGGTGAATAACATTTATTGATTTCCGTATGTTAAACCATCCTTGCATCCCAGGGATGAATCCTACTTGATCATGGTGCACAATTTTTTTGATGTGTTTTTGTATTCGATTCGCCAGAATTTTATTGAGGATTTTTGCATCTAGTTTCATTAGAGATATTGGTCTGTAGTTTTCTTTCTTTGAGGTGTCTTTGTCTGGATTCGGGATCAGGGTGATGTTGGCCTCATAGAATGAATTTGGAAGAGCTCCCTCTTTTTCTATTTCCTGAAATAACTTGAAAAGTATTGGTATTAATTCTTCTTTAAAGGTTTTGTAAAACTCCGCTGTATACCCATCCGGTCCTGGGCTTTTCTTGGTTGGTAGTCTTTTGATGGCTTCTTCAATTTCATCCATTGATATTGGTCTGTTCAGATTGTGTGTATCCTCCTGACTCAGTCTGGGCAAATCATATGACTTAAGAAATTTATCGATGTCTTCACTATCCTCTATTTTATTGGAATATGGGTTTTCAAAATAATTTCTAATTGTCTTCTGTATTTCTGTAGCATCTGTTGTGATGTTGCCTTTTTCATCCCGTATGTTAGTAATTTGAGTTCTCTGTCTTCTTCTCTTCGTTAGCATGGCTAAAGGTCTGTCGATCTTATTTATTTTTTCAAAGAACCAACTTTTAGTTTTGTTAATTTTTTCAATAGTTTCTTTTGTTTCAATTTCATTGATTTCCGCTCTGATTTTAATTATTTCTAGCCTTCTGCTACATTTGATGTTGTTTTGCTCTTCCTTTTCCAGGGCTTTGAGATGAAGTGTGAGCTCATTTATTTGTTGTTTTTTTCTTTTTTTGAGGAATGACCCCCAGGCAATGAATTTCCCTCTTAAAACTGCTTTCATTGTGTCCCATAGATTCCGATACGTTGTGTCTGTATTTTCATTTATCTCTAAGAATTTTTTGATTTCCTCCTTTATGTCTTCTGTTACCCATTGATCATTCAGTAACATATTGTTCATTTTCCATGTGATGTAGGATTTTTCCTTCCTTCTTTTATCATTGATTTCCAGTTTCATTCCATTATGATCAGATAAAATGCATGGTATTATCTCCACCCCTTTATATTTACTGAGGGTTGCCCTATGGCATAATATATGGTCTATTTTTGAGAAGGATCCATGTGATGCTGAGAAAAAAGTATATCCATTTGATGATGGTTGATATACTCTATATAAGTCAGTTAAGTCTAGGTTATTGATTGTGATATTGAGTTCTATAGTTTCTTTATTCAATTTTTGTTTGGAGGATCTGTCCAATGGTGAGAGAGGTGTGTTGAAGTCACCCATAATTATTGTGTTGTGGTCTATTTGATTCTTGAACTTGAGGAGAATTTGTTTTATGAATGTCGCAGCACCATTGTTTGGTGCATAAATATTGATAATTGTTATGTCTTGTTGGTGAATGGTTCCTTTTAACAGTATATAGTGACCTTCTTTATCCCTTTTGATTAACTTAGTATTGAAGTCGATTTTATTCGATATGAGGATGGCCACTCCTGCTTGCTTACGAGAACTGTGTGTGTGGTATATTTTTTCCCATCCTTTCACCTTCAGCCTGTGTATGTCTTCTCCAATCAGATGTGTCTCCTGGAGGCAGCATATTGTTGGATTTGTTTTTTTAATCCATGATACCAGCCTATGTCGCTTTATTGGAGAGTTTAGGCCATTAACATTCAGAGTTACTATTGATATATGGTTTGAACTTCCATCCATGTTTGATTGTTTATCCTTTTTTTAAAAAAAAAAATTAGTTTGTTTCTCTGCAATTATCTTTCCCCTCGCCCACTGTCTTTATTGAGGCACTTCCCACTGATGGTTTTGGTTATTGTTTTTCATTTCTTCCTCATGTAGTGTTTTGCTCAAAATGCTTTGCAATGCAGGTTTTCTGGCTGCAAATTCTTTTAACTTTTGTTTATCATGAAAGATCTTTATTTCGTTGTCATACCTGAAGCTTAATTTTGCTGGATACAGAATTCTTGGTTGGCACCCATTGTCTTTCAGTGTTTGAAATACATTGTTCCATGACCTTCTTGCTTTCAGTGTCTGTGATGAAAAATCCGTTGTTAACCGTATTGGTTTACCCCTAAATGTAATCTGTCTCCTTTCTCTTGTAGCTTTTAATATTTTATCTTTGTTCTGTATATTGCATATGTTCATAACAATGTGTCTTGGCGTTGGTCTACTGTGATTTTGTGTGCTCGGTGTCCTGTATGCATCTTCAATTTGTATATCTGTTTCCTTTTTTATTTCTGGAAAGTTTTCTGTAATTATTTCATTCAGCAGGCTTCTCATTCCCTTGGTTTGAATCTCTGTACCTTCTTCTATCCCGATGACTCGTAAGTTTGGTTTCTTCATGTTATCCCATAACTCTTGGATGTTTTTCTCGTGATTTTTTACCAGCCTTTCTGAGTTGGCTAGACTCTTTTCAAGATGGTATATTTTGTCTTCATTATCTGACGTTCTGGTTTCTACTTGCTCCACTCTGTTAGTGATACTCTCAATTGAGTTTTTAATTTGGTTTATCGTTTCCTTCATTTCTAGAATTATTGTTTGATTATTTTTTATAATCTCTATCTCCTGATAAAGATGCTTAACTTCTTCTTTTAGCTGTTTATGTAATTCCTTCTCAATGTGTTCTTTCGCTGCTTGAATTTGCTGTCTTGTATCCTCTTTAAGGTTCCATTCCATCTGTCTAAGGTGTTCCTTGAGGTGTTTATATGACCATTTTTCTGATGACTCTAGGTCCTCCTGAATATTTAGGCTGTCCTGCATTGTTTGTACTCCTTTTCTTCCTTGTTTCTTGAAGCTGCTCATGTTGCTTCTTGTTCTGTTTGTCTGCTGAGTTACTGCTTATTCCTATAAATTTATTTGATGCTTGGGAGGAAAAGTATTAGAAGGGAAGGGAAGAAGTCACTAAGGAGAATGAGAGTAGGCAGGCAGAATTCAAGGAAGGGGGGATAAGAAAAATGAAAAGACAAAAGAAGAAAGAAATAGGAACTAAAAAAGAAAAAAAAATTTAAAAAAAATAATAAAAAAAAATAATAATAATAACTAAAAAAAATTAAAATTAAAATTAGAAGAGAAAGAAGAAGAAAAGAAAAAAAAGAAGAAAGAAAAAAAACAAGATCTAAAAATGAAGATGAAAGAAAAACCCAAATCAAAAAAAAAAAAAACTAATAAATGCCATCTTAGAGTTTGATTAACTTCTCTTCCACTAGGTGGCGCTGTACCCACCAGGCCAAGTCTCTCCTGTCAGTACGCGGGAACCAATCAGTGTGCAGCAGCTCCTTCCAGACTGAGCGAGTCTCCAATCCTGAGTGCCTAGGGCCTCCTCTTGTGTCCAATCACTTCTACTTTTCCTCTAGGCAGGCCCCTCTCACCGCAATACTGGCTACAGGCCAGGTCTGCTGCTCCCGGAAGCCCTGTTTTCATGAACGACTGGGCACACTCCTCCAGATTGCCATTCCCTCAGACCCTAAGTTTGTAGAGCTTGGGGCTGAGAATCCTCAGCGAATTTTACTTACCCTCCAGTAGCCACTCCCCCATAGCTGGTGCAAGAGGCCTCAGCAGTCAGCCCTGGCGGGAGCGGCAATCCCACGCCGCTGACTCCCTCGGGCTGGCTGTAGCACTCATGGGAGAGCTGGGAGGGGCCCTTAAGGTTTCCCCGATGCGTGGAGAGGGAAAGCCAGGGGTCCACACACCTGTAGCAGCAGGCTTCAATGAAGTTATCTCCACCGCCACAGTCCCGCGACGCCAGCCCTCCGCCACAGTGGTGTCCCCCGCAAACGGCGACAGTTCACCTCCCCCTGCCGGGCGAACAATGCAACGGGCGGGTCTCCACTGTCTCTCCCCAAGCCCTGCCTGGACCCTGCGGCCACTACCCACGAAGGCCCGGCAGGCATCCACCTCCGTAGGATGTGAAGGGCTGACCAGCCGCCTCAGCCAGATGGATTAATGCCGAGTCGCAGCTGTCTGTCTCAGCTTTTCAGACGTGGCGGCACGGGGCGCGGAGCTCAGAGAGGCTTACTCACTTCCCGCCGCCATCTTCCTCTTCTCGCTATTTCGGGATGATGGCGGGGCGCTAGCTCGCTCTCTCCGGTGTGTCTCAGCCTCGGGCTCCCATGCCTCTCTCTGCGCGGCCTCCACAGCCAGCGCTGCCCCGGTCGTTCTCTCCGCCCCCGGCGTTCCCGGCTTCTAGCCGCACCGCGGCCCGGTCCGTGTCTTTCTGGCTCGCGGCTCCAGCGGCGCCCGGGGCCGGGGAGGCGACAGCCCCTCTCCGGCAAGTACCGCAGTCCCCGGGCCCGAGTCCCGGTGGCCACAAACTGACACTTCTAATAGACCTACCAATTCCCGGCGGGACCCCTCTTCACGGAATTTTGCTAGAAGTTCCTCGGTATGTAGACTGCCGCTGTTCCAAAGGGTCTTTTTGATCCCATTAATGTGGAGACATTAGAATCGCTGCTTCCTCCTCGGCGGCCATGTTCCAACCCTAAGACGGTTTTGAGAATTCAAAAATATTCTTGCAAAAATGCTGTGACGTAGGTGATATTATCCTACTTTAAATTTGAAAAAAAACTGAGGTTCCAATTGGTTACATGATCTCTGCTCCTAGTCACCAAGCAATAGGGATGTAGTCAAAACTAGATCAGTCCTTCCAAATGGAAGACAACTGCTATGCCTTATTATCTCCAAGTCAGTTTGTAGAAATATTGAAACGAAGCCTTAAGCTTTGAGCTAGGCTTCACAGAAATGTCTACATTTTTAAGATAAGTTACCAATTAGGTTCCATGGTAACAGCTGGCAGGGGGAGGAAAGAAAGGGGAAAAGAAGTGCTCCCCTTCTCAGGTGTTGTCCTTGAAGGGTTAACTTGCCCAAAACAATGAAAGAAAAAAATCTGCTTTTATGTGAACTTCTGCAGACTTTGAACTTCTGAGCCCCTCCCCTTACATGCTGAGTATAAATCTGAAACTAACTGAACTTGGGGTTCAGGGCATTAATTGATTGCAGCAAAATCTGTGCC
Organism: Spermophilus citellus; assembly: GCF_964194105.1. Lineage (NCBI taxonomy): Eukaryota > Metazoa > Chordata > Mammalia > Rodentia > Sciuridae > Spermophilus > Spermophilus citellus. Next base: position 255,576,788 of record NC_138182.1, read on the forward strand.
CTCTGAACCAGGCTGCAGCCAAATAAAACTGTTTCCTGCTGTCTTGGATGCCTTGGATCATCTGTCCCTGCAACAGAAAGAAGAAGAAAAGCAAGGACTCAATCAGAACTGAAAGAAGAGATATTTTAACTGATGCCTTAGAAATTAAAAAGATTGTCAAAGATGATTTTGAAAGAGCTCTCAATGTGAATAGACAACAATAAGATTAAGCAGTTTTTGTTCAAATACAGCCAATAGAAAATATAAAGGAATATGTATTTTAATACTAATATTTCAATAATATTAATTCTTTCTTACTTACTGGACATTTAATTCTTTATCTATGAAGGGACAAGGATAACTTTAATTTTATTTAGCAATTTGGCTACACATACACACATACACACACACACTCACACACACACATAGCAATACTATGGACACCATGTCTCTTTTTTCTTTAGGGAAAACAAAGGAACTGAAAGTAGTGAAAAACATGCTAATGCAAGACTATGCCTGACATATACTTCCCAATGCAAATTTAATTCCAACCAGCAACTATTTTCATGGTCATTGTGCTACCATCATGAACAAGAAAAACTTACCATAGGTATACTGAGGGGCTCTGTTTGTAAAAACTGGGGGAGTCATACTTAGAATTTTGGCATAATTAAGGAGTAAAATCTTTATTTGGATCTTTTGATGTTAAAGAAAAGGATACTTCCATCTTTATTATATTTTATAGTCTTCATTTTACATTACTTCTGTGAGAGGTTTCATCTCTTTTTCCAAAATTTTGGTGTTTAACATAAAATGAATACTAATATTACTTGTCTAATTTCATTTAAGTGCCTATTGAAAAAAATTACTTTTAATCCTGAAATAACTAGTTTTGAGAAAATGCAGTGTGAAATAATACTAATATATCACAATGTTTCCTCTTTCTTCTGATTTTTAATATTGCCCACTTCAATTCAGGTATAGAATACATTTGAAGCTGAGAATGTAAACAGAACAATTTACTTCTATTAAATAATATCAGAATTTGGCTAAAGAGTTTTCAGATGCAATACTATATTTCCATGTCATTATATGTCACTAAAACCACTATTTCTGAGATGGATCCTTCTTAACCTATTTGTTACAATAAAATTTCTTCTGCTATTTTTCTTTTTCATTCATAAGAAAATACAAAAATCATAATTTCAATATATTTCTTCACCTTTATGTGAATTTGTTTGACAAACTATTTATTGAAATGTAATATTCTATTTTCATAAATTATATTTATCTTCACACAGAAAAAATAAAATTTTTATTTCATTCATCTTTTTTTCTGCTATACAAACTAGAGGTTTTGTTTCCATAATGAGATTTTTGACAACAACATTATAAAAAGTTGTCCCTACACCAGGGATTGAAATGAAGTAAATTAAATTTCATGCATGTATGCTTTTATATAATGTACTAATAAAAGAAAACAGCAACAATAAAAAAAGAAAAAAGTCATTAGCATATAACTTCTAAACATAAAATATCAGAAAATTTCATAAATTGGAAACATTAGTATAAAGTATATTATTAAATTTTATTTTACTTAAAATATAATAATTCGAAGATGAAAGAAATCTTAGATTTGTTAGAATGGTTTTCAACTAAAGAAATAAACTCTGCAGCAGTTTCTACTTTTATATGAAACATCTTTCCTTCACAGGTACCCAATATTCACTGTCAAGGATAAGTGAAACAGTTTCCTAGTTAAACAACATATATTACCACCATAAGAGCAAGTACTTCATACATGTAATTTAAGGTGTAAAATGCTCTTAATTCTTTGGAGTTTAGGAGACCATTAAAGATAAGCATCTGGGTAAGACATTTTTCTTTGTAGATTTCCAAAGCTTAGTAATGATGTCTCTCTTGGGAATCCTATTTTAAAAGCCATTTTTTCTACACTTTCAAAATTTGCCTTATATGAATTATGAAAGTAATGGAATCAAATTATATTTAAATTTAAAGTATTATATTTAAAAGCTATAAAATAATCCAGGAAAAACATATTTCATCTTTGTTCATTCACTTATTCAATACCTTATTCCTTAAAACTATGCAAAAAATACACACGCACACGCACACACACACACATACACACATACAGAAGATTTCTCCCTTATAGAAAATTAGCAAATATTATTTTTTTCTTCTGAAACATTGTTGTGCTTAGAAGAGGGCTGCACTCACACCTGAAAAATGATACAGCTTTCAGTTTACAAAATATGATTTAATTCCATTTCAGAAAAAAAATCTTCTAAATACATACATGCACACTTTTTAAACTACTAATAGGATTCTCTGTTTAAAAAGAAACAGATGAAAAACAATTTAAACATGAGGATAACTAACATGGATGGAGTTCATTCCAACTCCTGTGAGCTCCGTTATATTTGAGAAGAAACTTCATGAATGACAAATTCACTGAAGATGGTATCCAGTAAGGCCACCTAATAGTCACTTTGCCCAAAAGTAGTCAGTTATGATTTGAACCTGTTAACAGAAAGAGCTCATATAAATATGTCTCTCCTATGTTAATGAAATGTTACATCCATTCAAAAACCTAGAGTTTTGTGCGATGCCCTCAGCACACAGGGTGATTTAGACTCAGCGTTTCTTCAGCTCATTATTAAATCATATACCAGGTACATAACAGAAAGCCCTCATTTTCATGGCTGATTTCCTTCTTACCTTCCGTTCTAATTCTAATATATTACACAATCACAATATTTGCTTCTTTTAGAGAATTTGATATTCTGCATAAGTCATCATATAAAATTAGACAAAAGAATTTGAAATAATATTGAAAATAGTGTCTCACTATATCTGAAAAACAGAAAAATAGACATTAAAAGCAAGGATTTTTGGAAAAAAGTCATACGCAATTTAGGATCAGAAACTCATCTTAAAACTATACAACTCTTAATCTTTTATGTTGTTTTTGTTTCTTTTTTAATGGTATTTTATTAGTTTATTTATTTTTATGTAATGCTGAGAATCAAGCCCAGTGCCTCACACGTGCAAGGCAAAAACTCTTAAAACTGAGCTACACTCCCAGCTCATTAAATCTTAGTCTCATTCCCTTTAATGGAACTTTCTTTTTTTTTTTTTTTCTTTTTGTGTTTCAGTGCCTGTGTCTCCCTATCTGTGTGCTGCCAATATCATGCTGTTTGTTTATAGCAGCTCAATTCCCAAAAGACTGCAGAGGACAGCAGGATAGAATTTCAGTATTTCTTTCTTGACTCTTCTCTACTTTAGTGCTGTTTTTCTGTTCCTTCCACAATGATTCCACCAAACCTGCTTCCCAAATTTCCTACAGCCAAAAAGAAACTAAGAACTTTTGCAATTGCTAGTCTTTTTAGAGTTCAGCATTTCTTGTTTGCTTATTATATTCCAATCAAAATCATTAAAGTCAATTCACTCTCTGCTGCCTCACCAAAAGACAATCTTAATAATTTATTTTTGTCTGAATCTTGTCTTTTATTTTCTCTTAAGCATGTTTAATTAGTCTTCTTTCTTTCTTTTAAAGGTTGCTAATTTCTCAGTCCCACAACAAAAACACTATAATTTAATTTTATTTTAGCAAAATAAAATACAGTTAATGAATCTCGATTCAGTTTATTTTGATTGAAATGTGGTTTCCTAATTTATTGTCCTTTGCTGTCTTCTCCTAGTAACTTTAAGATAGACTGCTTGGGGCTGTGTACCTGCTTCCTTGTTCGTCTCTTTCTGTATTCACTGTCTTGGAGATTTCATTTCAGCTCATGGATTTACGTATCATCTATAAGCAGATGACATGAAGATATAACAAATCACCTCAAAACATCATGAATAAAATTTAATTTATGACTATGTTTCATAGTTGAGACTGGCTGATGATATTCAGTAAATAGTTTTCATTTAGGAAATTTCATACAGTTATGCAGGACGTCCAAGTCATCTGAAGGCTTGTTGAGTTGATCACTCAAAATGTTGTTTTTGTACATGTGTTGGGCTACTGGACTAATAGGGCTAGAATAACTGGAAACTGTGCATATATTTTCTTCTCTCCACATGGATACCTTGAGTTTCTTTAGAATTACTAAGCCTCAGAATTCTTATACCCCTTGGTCTATCCCCCAGTTTTTATAGTGTGTGTCACTTTCTCACATAATTTATATTTTTCTTTGTTAGATTTATTGTCTACATAACCTATACAATGAAGATATACCAGTTGTAGGTAAAGAATCTTTGTGTTCTTCAGAGCTGTTTTTAAATTATTTTAAGCAGTGACTAATAAAGAGTATATACTTAAAAATATTTTTTGAATCTATAAATGGTTTCCCAAATATCCAAGAATCATCAGTGACACTCAGACAAATTTGATGTTACTATAAGTATATATAAGTGTCTATGAGAGAGAGAGAGAGAGAGAAAGAGAGAGTCCAAGGAAGGATAGAGTGAATATCAGTAATGCACACTGACTATACACTGAGAGAGATATGCCTCACAAAAATATACATTTTATAAAATGCTCAGAAGAAGCAAATCATGTAGAAGTAAAGACTATTTTAAGTCTATTAGACCACTCATTTATTTTTGTTTTCAGGTAATTAAATTGAAAGAAATGAGATGAAAAGAAAGGTTATATTTAGAAGTGTTTACTAAACATTATATATTGAGCTACAAATTATGGACATCATTTTAATAATTGCTTTGTGCATTTTAATAGATTGCAGTAACAACAGTTTGACAGAAAGAGGATAAAATGGAAACTTCACAGCCATCTATTGGAAAACATTCTAACGACACACATACAGCTTAGGCTCTGATGCCAGTGGAACAAAATCCTGCTGAACAAAAGAAAATAATGCAATTTCCATGGAAAGAGAAGAAATGTAAAAACAGACAGTGCCCAATTTATAATTTCTAAACTTCACAGTTGTTTGAAAGTAGCCCCATATATTCATTTTGTTTTTCACTTTTGATATTCTATATGTTATGGGAGGGATTCAGTACTATATTATAAAGTAAGCTTTGTGGTAGATTCCAAAAAGTATTTCTGAGTATATACTCTTTCTTAGTCACTGTTTAAAATAATTTAAAAACAGCTGTGGAGAAAACAGTCAAAGATCCTTTACCTACATATGTTATATCTTCATTGTATCCAAATATAGGGCAAAGTAGTTATTGACCACATTTTTAAGGTAGTCTTGGCTAAGCTATGATGTTGAGTAGAAGTTGTGAATTTAATGCATTTTTTACTTTGATATGCTAAACTTATGATGGGTTTATAGAAATATGCCTATTGCAAGTTTGGAGCATCAGGACTTTATTAGCTAAAAGGACAATCTTTTGATAAAATTATGTTGATATTAATAAAATTCAAAAACCCTTCCAAACTGGATAACAAAAGAAAACATTAAGACATAAATGTGTGAAGATCAAATGAAAAGGTAAATAAGTATAAAGATAGAAAAAAATATAGAGAAACAATCTTAGAAAATATTAGAATTAATAGAACAGAGCTTATCATGAATTTAAGCAAAGCATTTCAGCTCTTATATAAAACTGAACTATATAGACAAAAATCTCTCATTAGTATCCAGAAGGAAATAAAACAGACATTCACATATATTCTGTATACTAGCAATCTGAAAAAAAAAAGGTAAAGAAAACTATCAATCATTTAAAGGTAATACAGGTTTTTAAAAAATTACTTTAAAAAGTAATCAAATAAAGGAAATTAAAAACAACTAAGATCTTAGTGATTCATTTTGAATATCAATAATTTAGACAGTATTTCACCATCTGATTAATAGAAAATGTGTTAGTAAAGAGATGAAATAGAGATAGATAACAGTAGAACTAACATGAGGAATCAAGGAGGCAATCACAACACATGGAACAAGAGGTAGAGTAAAAGAGAACTAAATTTGGTGGTGTGCCCCCATGTCTGTGTTCAACATATATTCTCTGCTTTCCCTGGAGTTATAGAATTTCCCAATTATTAGCTATCTTGTGGATTTATGTGTTTAGTTTCCTCCCATTTATTTATTTTCCTTTGCTGTGTTCTAAGACCAAATTTGGGAAAATGAAATGCGATGACATCGTGGACAATTTAAAGATGATTTCTTTAAACACAGATTTGTGGGGCTTAGGTTTTCTTCCTTCACTTTTCACAACCTGAATAAAAACATCCCTCTGTAATTTGCTTAAATCCTGCAGATAAAAAGGAAGAATTCTTAGAGAAATATTTAGTTAGAATGATGAAACAGACCAAGTTCATTTATTAAAGTCCTTGAGGAGAGTCAAGTAAAATATAGTCCTGTCTTAATCAACTATTTTCCAACTGTTACTTGATTTCTTCATTTACTTATTTTTTATTTTTTTTAGATTCAATGAAGCTTCATGTCATATGGCATGAACTATTAAAAGTATTTTATATAAACCTTGGACTAAATTTTGCAAAAGTATTAGACATAACATAAATAGAAATAGCATTGATGTACCTTTGGAAAGGCAATTCTTCTGAAGAGTGTTGATCAATTTAATAGGATGACTTTTTCAGAGAGTGACTTATTAATAACACAATCTAGCTTTAAGATTTCTGTGTATAAATGGTAGAGCTAAGATTCACTTGGAACAAGAACAATGAAAGAGGAGCAGTTTTGGCAGGGGAAAATTAAGCTATTGTGATCTGTAGACTATTTACATTGTCTAAGAACATGATGAAAAGGCCAGCATATTGCCCACAGTACTATGTTGAAAGTTTGCATATCATTAAATATGTATTGTGATTGAACTTTTGGAAGCAGATGAAGTTTTAAAATATGGTGATAACTTGAAAAATCAGAATGCAGGATGGCTAAAATCAGAAAACAAAGACTATTAGCATTTATGTTCCATATAAATGAAGAAATCTGAAATTTTCATTGTTTTGAATGAACATTTTTTGAAATCACTGTATTTACCACAAAATACAGTTAAAGGCTGATGTGTGTATATAGATATTTTTGTGTGTAGAGTATAAGAGTAACAGATGTTCACAATCACGTGTGTACAGAGGAAAGGACTGAAAATCTGAGAAGAGGAGTCATAACAATTAAAGAAATGCTCCCTCAAGGCATCCGGGCATGCCAACTTCATTAGCAAAATTTCTTTCCACTCTCCTCTATTATAAAAAACCTTCCATCTTGTTCCCTTTTTACTCTAAATTAATTTCCCTCTTTGTAGAATTTTCTCTTTGTCACTTCTTATGTACAATAAACAAAAATGCATTTGTCATGTTTTATTGCTTGTTAAGACACTGAATGATAGTCTTATATGCTTCATTTACACAGTACCACTAGAATGCCAGGTTCATTATGTTTAATTAAAATCTTGAAACCTGTGTTTTTGTAAGTTCCTAAAAATCTGAAATGGGAAATGCAGTAATGGTTGGCTTTAAATGTAGTAGTAACTCAATTTACTTATACAGTAATTATTGACATACATAAAATGAACCATTTAAACAATAATATATCTATCAATACAGTTTGAATATCCATAATCCATAAATTCCAAATCTGAAATAATCCAAAATATGAATGTTTTCTAGCATTACAATGATACCAAAGGCAGAAAAATCTTCACCTTACCTCATGGTATAGCTTACAGTCAAAAATAAATGTGAACTAAAAAGATTTTACAAAATTACCCTCAAAATATTTGCATAGAATTTATATAAATCATAAATAAATTATTATTTAAATAAAACCTGGGTCTTCTTCCTAAGACATCTAATTGTGCAAATGCAAATATACTGAACAAAAATGCTAAATTACAAAATAATTCTAATCCAAAGAATTTTGGGAAAGAGATGCTCAAACTATAATACTTTGAATACTTAATTTTTTTGGAGGTATACTTTCTATTAATTTCAATAAATGCATAATTGTATGTAGTCATGATTATATTATCAAAAGAATAGTTTTGCTACTCAAAAGTTTTGTTTTGTTTTGTTTTGTTTTTGGTCTGTGTGTGTATTCTGCCTATTCAACCTTCTTTCTCCTTAAGCCCAGACAACCACTGATTTTTTTTTAGTCTCTATAATTCTATCTTTTCTTGTGGTGAGCCGTTTCTGCGGACTGTGGTCGCCATTACAAGATGGCGCTGGCTCCGCTGTGGTCTGTAACAAACAACTCCTTATTTGGGAGAGTTGGCGCATGGTTTTTTAACACCCTATGAGAAAGCTCCACGTGGCAGCTTCGCATTGGGGCTTGAGATGCTTTATTAAGGCTGGGAGAGGCATCCGAAAGGAAGAAGAAGAAATATCAAGGACCTGAATAAACGGCTGAAAGAAGATTCCTGTTGTTGCGTCTTCCTTGCGGGCAAGGGGGTCGCGACAAGTGGTGCCGAGACCCGGGAACCAGAACTTTCAGTCGTCAGGGGTGGTGCACCGGATAGTCCCAGGTAAGTGGGACCCGCGACCAAAGCGGGGATAGTCCCAGTAAGTGGGATCCGCGACCAAAGCGGGGTCAGCTCCTCTACAAAGAAAGAGAGAGCCTCATATTTTATTGCAGCTGCAATGTGTACTTTCACTTTTGTTTTCTGTGTTTCTTTTGTCGTCTGTGTCTTTTGTTTTCTGTGTTTCTTTTGTTGTTGTGTCATGGGTGCCGCATCTTCAAGTCCGCTTCTCCTGGCCCTAGATGGCCTGTTACGTTCCAAGGGCCTGGAAGTGAAGCATCGTACTTTACAGAGATTTTTACAGAAGATAGATATTGCTGCACCGTGGTTTGCATTTTCGGGCAGCCTTACCATACCTAGTTGGGATAAATTAGGCAAAGATCTTGACTTTGCTTCTGAGCAGGGCATATTAGAGGGCGGGGTGATACCCCTTTGGAGAATAGTCCGTAGTTGCCTCACAGAGGACAGATGTCATGACGCACTTACTAAAGGACAGGAAGTTCTAGAACAATTACATGAGGAGAAATCGGAGACGGCAGGAAGTGAGGTATCTCGGGAGGATGGAAGTGTGCGGAGCGTGAAACAGGGGAAGAGGCGATTGTATCCAGATCTCAGTGCGCTGCGCACACCTCCATGTGAAAGTGGGTCAGAGGAAGAGGAGAATGAGGAGGAGGAGCTTGGGAGGCTGTCTCGCCAGCTAGGGAGTTTAGCTGTAGGAGAAGGGAGCAAAGATAAGCAGGGGCTCAAGAAATGTGATCCTCCGGATCCACCGCCGTATGGTGGGGGTGTTTCGGGGAGAGCTTTCCATGCTCAAACATGGAAGGCTGTTCACGCTGAGATGGGTCTTGCTTATCCAGTTTTTCAGGACGATAATAGGGGAAGATTCCATGAGCCTTTAGATTTTAAAATTGTGAAGACCCTGGCGGAGTCTGTGCGCACTTATGGGGTGGATGCCGCCTTCACACTAACTCAGGTGGAGAGTCTGTCTAGATACTGTATGACTCCCTCTGATTGGGCTAGCCTTGTTCGGGCTTGTGTTTCCCCAGGTAAATATTTGGACTGGAGAACATTTGTGTTAGAGGGCGCAATAGAACAGGCCGCCCAAAACCATGCGGCGGGACATCCTCATTGGGATAAGGACATGCTTTTGGGGCAAGGTAGATTTGCTAATCAACAGATAGGATTCCCTCTTGAGGTATATGATCAAATTAATGCTCAAATGCAACTTATGGGGCCCATTCAAAGAGGGCTGCCTCTGCTCTCCTCTGTTCCTCAAGGCTGGCACATTATTGTTATTGACATTAAAGACTGTTTCTTTTCTATTCCTTTGCATCCTAAAGACTCGCAGCGTTTTGCCTTCACCCTTCCATCGTGTAACCACGAGGAACCAGATCAAAGGTGGGTAGTGTTGCCGCAGGGAATGGCTAATAGTCCCACGATGTGTCAGATGTATGTGGGGAAGACACTCGCACCTCTCAGACAAAAGTATTCCTCCATCAAGATCATTCATTATATGGATGATGTATTATTGGCTGCTAAATTAGAGCAGACAATTCATGAGGCCTATAAAGACCTAGTGAAGTTGTTAGCTCAATATGGACTGCATATTACACCTGAAAAGGTTCAAACAGGGGATTCTATTAAGTATTTGGGAGCAACAATTGTGTATGGCAAATTACGACCACAAAAAATCACCATACGAACTCAGGATCTCCAAACTCTAAATGATTATCAAAAACTGCTGGGAGATATTAATTGGATACGAGGATATTTACATATTTCTAATGTTATGCTACAGCCTTTGTATGCTACTCTTAGGGGTGATCCAGATCTTACTTCCCCTCGTAGCCTCACTAAAGAGGCTAGAGCGGCCCTTATGACAGTAGAAGAAGCTATACAACATGCTACTTTATGCAGGCTCCAGAGTGATAAACCTTTCCAATTATGTGTGCTTGCCACTATGCGGCAGCCTACTGTTGAGCGTGCTCATTGCACCTTAAAGGAAACTTTACAAAAACAAAAGGGGGGAATAGGAGCTGAACATACTCCTAAAGAACGCCTGTCCTTAGCTCTCTTTACCATTAATTTTTTGAATTTGGATATTCACGGTCGCTCTGCGGCCGATAGACATGTGTCCCCTCAGCCCTCTGTGATTGGCTATGTTAAGTGGAAAGATGTTCTTACGGGCCAATGGAACGGCCCCGACCCCGTGCTGACATGGGCACGAGGATCTGTATGTGTTTTTTCCCAGGATCGCACGGAACCATTGTGGGTCCCTGAACGCCTGACAAGAAGAGTCTTGACGCCAGCTACTCAGCAACAAGAAATACCACAGCAACCCCGTGATGAGGATCTTCATTCTGCTGAGTGCTCTGGCTCTGGTGCTGGTGCCGATGACATGGACGACACCAATGCAGTGGTGGGCAGCGGCACGGGCTTGGCCAATGCCGATGCCGGTTCATGATTTAATGATTCCAGGAATGCCTCCCGTATCATTGGCGAATATTTGGCCGGAAATTGGTCCAGATAAAGCTATGATCATACAAGCTCTTGCAGCTTTAGAAAATGGCATCTCATCTCAAGTCTGGCTTGCGCAGATTAAACAGTAAATCTTTGACATGGTCGTTGCACCCCAAGTTTTATGAACATTGCACTGGGATTGACATGTCTTTCTTTGTTATTCTCTTAGTGTTGGAAAGCCCTTGCACTCTGCCGGCTTTACTGCCATTGCACGCAGATGGGTTTCCACACTAGTGCTTTTCTATTGCCTTAAGACCCGTGCCTTTCTTTTAGGGTGTTGCCAACTTGTTTGTCGTCGTATTTCTATACAGCCACAGTTCAGCCTCAGCCATCCCCCTTCGTCCACCATCATCACGATACAGGATGCGAGGCAAGGCACTGCACTTGAGTGATCCTTGAAGTGGACCTCAAGGAGAGCATGTCCTATTGCATGCGGGTTAGACGCGTCCACGCCCCGTCCCACGAAAAAAGGCGTCGGCTGATATGGCCTCAGATCTGGGGAAGGGCCCTCCTTGGGGCTGAGCCATACTATGCAGCCACTTCTGCACAGTGGGATAGGACCTCTACTCTCGCCTGTATTGTTTTTGGAAAACAAAAGGGGGAACTGTGGTGAGCCGTTTCTGCGGACTGTGGTCGCCATTACAAGATGGCGCTGGCTCCGCTGTGGTCTGTAACAAACAACTCCTTATTTGGGAGAGTTGGCGCATGGTTTTTTAACACCCTATGAGAAAGCTCCACGTAGCAGCTTCGCATTGGGGCTTGAGATGCTTTATTAAGGCTGGGAGAGGCATCCGAAAGGAAGAAGAAGAAATATCAAGGACCTGAATAAACGGCTGAAAGAAGATTCCTGTTGTTGCGTCTTCCTTGCGGGCAAGGGGGTCGCGACATTTTCTAGATAATAGAGTTGAAATCACATGGTATATAGCCTTTTCAGATTGGAATATTTAATTTAATTATATAAATTTAAGTTTGCTTTATATACTTTATTACCCTAATAACTCATTTAATTTTAATTCCAAAAAATATTCTATTGTCCTCCATGTACCACGAATTAAATGTTAATTTAAAAATTTTAAAATTTATGTGACAAATGTATATATTTTAATTTATTTATAATTATGAACAAAATATAAAATTGTCACTTCAACTAGACAAACAAATTTTACTTTGTCTCACTTGGAGTCTACGTTAAATAAAAAGATCAAGTAGGAGTGTTATTTATATGATGTTCTATTCAACTAGAGCATGAAAGCTCTATAAAACTGCCTAATCTTCCCCAATTTATTATACTTCCATGAATGTAACTTACTTTCTTTCATCATAATAATAATATATGCTAATATTTTAATCATATATATATATAATCATATATATATAATATATATATAAAATCATATATAATCATATATAGATATAATCATATATATATATATAATTACCACTATTTTAAAAAAGAATTTCTACTTAGTTTAAATTACAATGATGTTAGAAAGTCCTTTAGAAATTAGTTGTACCACAGGGGGGAAAAAAAGAGTTGATGTATTTTAGCTATGATTTATTCTAATACCTGAAATTTTAAATGATACAAATCATAGATTTTTTAAACCTAAAGGATAGAATGTTTTATAAATAACAAGTAATTTTTCATAGCGAACAACTTAATTTAAAAAGAGAAGTTAAAAAAAAACACCCTCTTGGATTGATAAGAAGTTATCTCCCTGATTGTCACACCAAATGTTTCATCTTAGGAAAACATTTTGGTTGCTACATTCTTCCAAGATCTTTATTTATTTATTTATTTATTTATTTATTTATTTATTTAGTTGTAGTTGGATACAATATCTTTATTTTATTTATTTTTATGTGGTGCTGTGGATTGAACCCAGCCCCTCAAACTGCTAGGCAAGCACTCTACTTCGGAGCCCCAACCCCAGCCCCAGCACTCTTCCAAAATCTCTTAATAAAATCTTTAATAATTTTAATAATCTTCTATTCAAAACTCAAAAATAAGACCACATAAATGTTTTTGCTTTTAGGTGATTAAAGACAATAGCTTCATGAGCAAATAAACACAAAGAAGCATGATTGACATTTGAAATTGACAAAATATTTTATCTTCAATTAAGTTCTTTCCTCTTCAAAGATAAATGGTGTTTGTTATTCTGAATTATTTTTATAAACCTAATTTGACAATAGAATGGAATGTACTCTTCTTTTCTGTGAAGGGCAAGAATATTTAGAAAATCCTATAATGAAATTTGGTTCCTCTTCCCTCAAGAGGTGCTGTGTGTTTTCTCCACTGAGAATAGATGAGAAGAAAACATTCAACATATGTTTTTCCAGATTGCTTTAGTTTTTGTTTGGTTTTCTTATTTTTAAGTTAAGCTATTTCCCCCCCACACCCCTTAGGAGAATTGGTTTACAGTTGCAGGCATCCTGTTGAGAAGGGGTTATTTAAATTCTCATGAATTCTTGTTCCTTCTTGTTATTGTTGTTTTATTTAAGAGGAAGAAGTTGTTAGAAATAATATTTCTATTTCTGAATTTTTAAATTATAATTGGAATGTTAGTAAAAGAACATGAGGAAGAATTTGCTTTATACTTTTGCACCCAAAGAAAACAAACGATTATTGTACACATAAACACATAAGAGGTAGAAAATTGCACAATACTGTAGATATATATTTGTTTAAGTCAAATTTTGTTTGGATTGAAGGCTAAATTTTAAAAAAAACTCGAAAAAAATACATACATAAAATAACATCCACTTGGTGTAGAAAACCATATTTGACACTATAGTAAAATCAATGTGTATAATTTGATGAGTCCTGCTTCCCCACATGTTGAAGTTTGAACATTAGAGAAGCACTCCAAGGTAAGCATATTGAGCAGAGTTTATTTAAAAAGGGGTAACATAGACTTCTCCTGGGAGGGAGAAGGGGGCCATAGCTGGTGTCATGGTATTCCAAGAACCAGGTGTTCTGCCCTTTTTATATACCCTAGGCTTCCTTTGTTCTCCTGCTTTTCCCCCTTACCTTTCTCCTTCCAGTGTACTTGACTAGGCCCAGGAATGCTTGGTAGGATGGCCAAAAATTGGGAAACAGGTGCACTGAAGGGAGAAGGACAGGGTGAAGTAGCCGAAGACACATTAACAACCTTATAGCTTCCAGTTGGGAGGGAAAATTCCTGGGCAAGGTTACCTTGACAACAGGATGGAGCAGGGGCAGGTTCTTGGTAATCCCTCAAGGGACAGTCTCCAACTTCCAGACTCACTCAAAATTGCCTCCTTGACCAGACCTGACTCAATTTACCTATCTACCCTGACTGCCTGTCTAATTCTGGATTCATAATTAACAATTAAATAAGAAAATGAATAAGTATTTTTAGACAATAAACACTATAATTTACTTTTGACTTACTATTAGCAACATTTTGAATAGGAGTAAACTGCAATTTTCCTTGAAGATTCATTTATAAACCTCAGTAATATGTGTGCCACCTTTAAAAAGTTTATGATTGAAAAAAAATGTTAAGGATTTCTTCATAGCTTTCATAAAAATTGTTTTATAAAAGGGTGACCATAAGAAGATATAAATACCATAAAGAAAGTGAGGCAAATAGTACTTTTTACAAACAGAGCCAACAATATCATAACCTTTATGGGATACTGCAAATCATCTGAAGTTTAGCTCTCGGAGACAATAATCATTTCGATTTTTCAACTCAGTAAAGAAGCTATTCTGTAGTTTTAAAATAGGCTCCCACTTGTGCACTTGTCAGCTTCAGCCAATATTTCTAAGGACAGAGCTAGTATTTTCATCAAAAAGAAGAAAATAAAGGCAAAAACCAGTCTCATGGATGTGACATAATATTCATTTATCAAAATCATCTGATTAATTTCTAGATTTGACATACAAAAATATAATGACTTTCAGAGAAAATTTTTCTTAGTTATTAGTGTTGTATGGTTTGCAATTATATAATTGTATTAAGACATTTACTTATTCTTTTTTGTCAATGCAACTACATATGGTTATTTGTCCCTACAATTAAACACTAATTACTAGGATTATAGAATTCAGATTAATTCTTGGATAAACAAAAACTATGACAAATGGATTGGGTGTGAGCTCCTAAAGTCTTTTGATGTTCAATGGTACTGTGCAGTGACAGAATGTGAAGTTTGTCCTGGATGCTGGGTGACATACTCACTATCAACCTTGCTACTCTTAAAAAATCTAAGCCACTCTGCCTCAAATTTAGCATCTATGCTGAGAATTTATTCAAACTACAGGGAAAGTTTTAGAGGAGATTTATGTTTTCATTGGAAACCACAAAAGAAAACTGACAATATCTATTGAAATTGGTATAATGTTATCAAAGGATACAAACCTGGAAATATCACCAATGAAATCCCACTTAATTTTTTTTTCTATTTATTGATTTAAAATAAAAATAGTTATGCTAATAAATATTCTATGTCTACTAGCATTGATTTTTTATGTATTCTAAAAATTCTAATATTCTAAGCTCCTGTCTTTCTTTATTGTCAATATTCTCTTTGTTTCAAGGTATTGAATACCAATACCAGTACTTCTACTCATGCTCATAATCATTTTGACACCTAGAGTGATATTATATGATTTCTTTTATTTTTAATTATATAAAGGAAGTCTGACATAGTATAAGAATTACAAGCACATATATATTTATACACACAGAAGTACATACATAATCACATAAAGTAACATATGTATTAATATTATTTTTTAATCTAATGTTTAATAATAAGAAAAAATACTGTTTATTTCTACTGTTGGTAGATATTATGTTCTGAATGTGACCTCCAAAAAAATCTTACCTTGAAAACTTAAACTCTGGTATAATGTCAGAGGCAATGGGGAATTAGGGAAGTGACTAGATCTTGAAGGTGGAAGTCAAGACTGGGACAAACACCCTTATGAAAGAGGTTCCCGAGAACTACCATGCACCTTCCACCATGTAAGCAGCAAGCTGGAAACAGCAGTGCATGAACTAGAGCCTGGTACTTCAGCAGACTCTGATCTTAGACTTTCAGCCTCCAGAACTGTGATAAATAAATCCCTTGGTTTATAATCTGTCTGATTTAGAGTGTTTTGTTGAGTAACCCCAAAAGACTAAGAAAGTGACTACAATTCATCACTTTCAAGTCATATGATATTTGACAGTGTAAGAAGTTGCCAATCCAAAACTGAACTGAATGTGAAACACAAAGAAGAAAACACACATAGAAGTAAACTTTATCTAAATATGTTCACCAGTCTAGGTCATGTACAGAGAAGAAAGATGGAGTCAAACAATAAACTGAGATTTTAACTAAATATGTGAACTGACAAGAATATAAAGAATGCAAGAAGAGTGCAAATGTCTGAGCATGCCATTAATATAGCATCACAAAGGTAATAATGTTTATTGACATTAAAGATGTGTGACTTTACATAGTTTTATTTTTCCCCTTATTTTTAATTTTTTTTATTTATATATGACAGCAGAATGCATTACAATTCTTATTACACATATAGAGCACAATTTTTCATATCTGGTTGTGTACACAGTATATTCACACCAATTTGTAACTTCATACCTGTACTTTGGATAATAATGATTATCACATTCCACCATCATTAATAAGCCCAAACTCCTTCCCTCCCCCTCCAACCCCTCTACCCTATCTAGAGTTCGTCTATTTCTCTCATGCTCCCACTCCCTATCCCACTATGATTCAGCCTCCTTATATCAAAGAAAACATTCAGTATTTTTTTTTTCAATTGGCTAACTTCAGTTAGCATTGTCTTCTCTAACTCCATCAATTTGCCTGCAAATATCATGATTTTTATTCTCTTTAATTGCTGGGTAATATTCCATTGTGTATATATGCTACATTTTTGAGAGACAAATCAGATCATATATAGGGGGAGATCACTTTGTATCTCAGTAATTTTTTCAACCCAGAACCTCAAAGCCAGAAGATCGTGGAACAACGTATACCAAGCTCTGAAAAAAAAAAAATGGATGCCAGCCAAGAATCTTATATCCAATAAAACTAAGCTTTTAATTTGATTATGTAATAAAAATCTTACTAAAAAGAAAAAATATATTAAAAGGAGAATGTGTTTTTGTGTTTATGTGTGGGTGTGTATTTAAAATATAAAAAAAGGAACTCAACTTGTATGTGAAATACTCAGAAGAAAGTATTTTCTTCACAAATTACTTTTGCTGTTGAATGGGCCAGAGACTGATTCATAGTGGGATAGGGAGAGAGAGCATGGGAGGAATAGATGAACTCTAGATAGGGTAGAGGGGTTGGAGGGGAAGGGAGTGGGCATGGGATAATTAATTATGGTGGAATATGATGATCATTATTATCCAAAGTACAGGTATGAAGACACAAATTGGTGTGAATATACTGTGTATACAACAGAGATATGAAAAATTGTGGTTTCTGTATATAATAAGAATTATAATGCATTCTGCTATTATATATAAATAAAAAAATTCTTAGGAATTAACTTAGCTTTGGATTCAATAATATATAAGATTGATTAACTCAAAAATAAAACTATTTTTAATAAAAAAAAGAATAACAGAAAATTCAAACAATACTACTTTAAAATTTAGCAATTCCCTATGGGTTTTTCAACTGAGTTTCTAAGTTGAAATAATGGTACTTATATTTATATTACAAAACAGAGTTTGAAAGAAAATATAAAAATTTGTGGTTATTAAATTTTCATCTGTTAATCATGTGGACAGATTAACTTTATTTATCAAAATTCATTATATTACTTATTTAATACACAGAAAAATTATTTTAAGGAAGATAGTTACTACTGCACACATTTATGTAAATGCATAATTATATACCAATTAGAAAGGTTAAGTAACAAAGATGCACATCAATTTACTGGGAAGAAATTTGATGTAATGACATCTTCACATACGATCATCTATACTATAGGAAAAAATTATGATATTTAATGTTTGTTGTTATTGTTGTGTTTTATCATACAGTTATGTGAGATATGCCCACAAAAGAGAGGAACATAGAGAGGATATAAGTATGAATTACACCTACACCATTGCTCATGTGTTGGAGTTACAAACTATTTAAAATGTATTTGAATAAAGACTGGACTTCAATATATTCTATTTATTAACTTAGCAGCGGGTCTTGAAACTTACCCCTTTTCAAGACTCAGAATGAGCTGCAAATGCAGTATCCCAGGAAATGAACTGCCTTAGGATCCAACTGAACACTGACATCAAACCTAAGTGAATCCTTTCATCTCTAACTTAAGAATATGGTCAAATTTTCTCTCTCTGTGCCTTTGGTTAAATTGACCTGTCTTTATATATCTTTAATAGGAAAGTGAATTTACACAAAATACTATGAAAATACTACGTTCCAACTTTATAAGCACCTGAAGAAAAACATTCGATGCATAATCAAGTGAACTCTACACAACAGTCACCAAGTTTTGCTATGTTAGGGGTTCTTGTTTTTCTAATATATGACTTAAATTTAAATCATTTTAATTGTGTATTGCTTTTGATTAGTCTTTTTTCTGGCCAGTAGGGAAAAGCATTTGTTTTTCTGGGAACCCTGAAAGTTAGTATGAGAAAAAATGCATGTTATGAGGGAGAAGAATTAGGAAGAACTGATGAAACAATACAGAAGAGCTGAGCATAGGAAAGTTCTGTATCCTCTTCCTTAACATAATCAGTCCCTTTTATGTTGTCTTTGTTAAAAGAATCATTGTGTTAGCCTTCATTTAGTGAATGTTTGTGGACTTAAGGAACACCAGCAATGGTTATGTTCACAGCTAAACTAACCAGGAAAAGTATAAGGGTCCCAGAATATAAGACAAGAAGCACATCCAAACACCAGAGAAAGTAGAAATTCAGAACACAAGGTGACTCCCAGAATATGAACCCAGAAGAAACCTCAGGGAGAGGAGGCATGAGCCCAGGCTTCGTACCGTACCTGGGATAGGAGTTGGCACCAGTTTAAAGGAGAATCAACATTAATTTAAATATTAGGCTAATTGAAATAAACCTGATTGATTAAAAAGGTGGGGCAAATAATGTAATTTCTTGTTTATAGATAACATAAAGAAAGAAATTGGTAGGGGAAGAACAAAACAATAGAGAAAAAAGATGAGGGAGAAATAGTTATTATTTAAATGGTACAAAAACATTATGAGAAACATTAAAAATTATGAAGTGGTGATAAAATATTGCACATATATTTAATGTTATTTCATTGTATATTTTTTAATTGTTAAATGGAGAATGCCATAAGCAAACTCAAGACTATGCAATGTGAGAAAAAATGGATAAATATTCTTCAACAAAAGGTGGTAAGAAAAAAACTAGAAGAGAGATGGAGAGAAAATCTATAGATAGGTGAGAGAAAATGAACTCAGTGTAAGGACCATTTGAGTCTGAATTTGAACAAATTGGGAAAAAACAAACATAATTCAGGATATGCAAAGATTGATATTTGATGATATTCAGAAATTATTATTATTAATTTTTAGGTGTTAGGGTTTCACATTTGCTCAAGTCTTAATGTTTTATAGACACCTGAAATATTTATAGATGGATTGATGTAATATGTGAAATTTGCTTCAGAATAATCTAAAGTTGACTAGTAATGGTACAGATAATGCAAGATTGGATATTACCTGAATTAGTAAAACTGGGTGTGGACATACTTCACTCTAACTCATATATAGTTGAAAATTGCCATACCACAATATGAAAAGGAAAATTGAACTGAATAAGAAATCAATTAGAAGAAGTTTGTGACATCACTGAAAATAATAGGTAGAAACTCAAGTAATAAAAATAGCTTTGAATATAAGCACTATAGTACATGAAAGATAACATAGTTAATCATAAGAATTATAAATCAATATTTGATCACATAAAAATACAAAGGGAGCATAAAGAACATTAAATATGTTCTACTTTTAATTTATAGTGCCTTATATTTTTCTGAGACATTTTCTATTGTTCTCAGCTTTTGTGTGTGTGTGGTGTGTGTGTGTGTGTGTGTGTGTGTGTGTGTGTGAAAGAGATTAGGAATCAAAGCCACTAAAATCATACTTAGGGATTTTTATGTAATGTAAATTTTCTTTTCTCTAGGGTAAAAGTTTAAAAACGGAACTTCAGGGTCATCCTATGTGAAATGTTTGTGTATCTTGTTATGAATTGGCCAAAATGAAAGTGAGGTGATCATTACTGATGTATTCCCTGTCCTAAGGGTAGTCATTAAGTCTTGATCTGTAAATATGATGTTAACTGCAGATATTTTAGAAATATACTTAGATGTACTTTGCTTTTATTCTTATTGATTATAAATGTTTTTCCATTGAGAGTCTTTGATTTCTTAAGTTTTAAAAGGTGTGAGTTTTTTCTTTAATATTTAAATGTATGGATACCTCGAGAATGTCTTTACAAAAAAGTTTTGGCTTACTTCTACAGCAGAAAATATTCTTTAATTATTTCAATTATTTTAAATTAACTTAGGGTTTGTTGTTGCCCAGAATATTGTCTACCATGTTGGATGTTTCATGCATACTTTTAAAAAAATATGTTATGCTTGTTGTTAGGTAAAGCATTACATAATGTCACTAGTTTTAGGTCTTTCAATCACTTTCTTACAACTACATTACTTTTTTTTTTTTCTTTTACATACATTCTAAGCTACAGTGCACTGCTATTTGTGATGGTAAGAATTTTTCTCAGGTATTGTTAGTATGAAAAAAATCACTTTGTCTTCGGATTTTGAATATAGTTTGTGTATAAAATTATAGAATTAC
Organism: Spermophilus citellus; assembly: GCF_964194105.1. Classification (NCBI taxonomy): domain Eukaryota; kingdom Metazoa; phylum Chordata; class Mammalia; order Rodentia; family Sciuridae; genus Spermophilus; species Spermophilus citellus. The sequence continues at coordinate 255,597,630 of NC_138182.1, forward strand.
CTTTTGTGTTTGTATGTGTGTGTTCTCTAAGAACTCTACAGACAGATTTTCAGCTCTATAAGTGACATTAGTCAGTTTTTCATTTTTTTGGCCAAAAGACTTTACAAGAACATAATACACAATGAAAAGCTTAGTTTTGGCTCACAGTTTCAGTGTTTCAGTCCATGGTTGGCTGATTTCCTTGCTTTGGGCCTAAGGAGAGACAAACATTGGGATGGAAAGTGTGGTGTTGAAAAGCTGCTCACTTCATAGTAAGAAATTGAGAGTGCACCAGGCAAGGACCTGGGGACAACATGCAATCCCTAAGGGCATGACCCCAGTGACCTCATTCTTTCAGTCATACTGTACCTATCTGTAATTACCACCAAGTAGTCCTTTTAAATCATTAATATATCAAATGGATGAATCCACTGATGAGGTTGCAGCTCTTATCAGTGCTTGAAATTCCTACCTCTGACCTTTAATGCATTAGAGATCATGCTTTCAAAACATGACAACACTCTTCTAACTTTAATCATTCCAGTCAGAAGTCTGATGAAACTGTTAATTACATGTCTTTCTTGATAATGTATCTTTTATCTCTTGTACCAGGATAATTTTTTAAAAACTTTAATTTCAAGTAGTTCGAATAAGACATGCCTAGAATTTTTGGCTTTAAAAAAGTATGTTTGCAATTGTATGACCTTTAACAGTCTAAATTTAAAAATTTTGGTTGTGTGCAAGAGAACTGCATGCAAAGAAATCTGTAATTTGTAACTTATGTGAAACTATAGTAATATAAATAGCCATGAAAAGATGAGCAGGAGAAACATTACTAGATTTAGAAATATGGATTTAGTGTAGAGCAAGCTGGATCCAGGCAAACGGAAACCACAGAACACAGGAAATGTTCATGTGGTTCATATGTGTCAGTGTGGTGGAAAGATAGGAATGTCTGGAGAATGTACTTAATTGAATAAATAGATGATATCCAACTTAGTCAAAATGAAGTAAGATATTTGTTTCCAATTCAGCTAGAATTGGCCATCACCTAAATTAATGTGCAATAATTGACACTAAAATATGTATTGCTCAGTCAGAAAAAGGCATCAGAAGATGTTGAAATACATGAGTAAGTTTTGCATGTATTTGGTTTCTTCAGAAAATCATTAGATACTGTGTGGTTACTTAATTAAAAATATTACAATCTCCCAAATAATACCTAGCTACCTCTATTAAAAAAAAGTCTTACACAAAAAAATGAAACACAACTCTGAAACCTAAAATATTTATGTATGATTTAGAGAGATTTATGAATAAATTTCTAAAGAAAATTTTGGCCTTATTTCTTTATAGTTCATAATCTCACACAAAAAAAATAAAACAGTAAGGTCCAAATTCCTAAATGTAGCAGATTTTTCAGCATATTCCCCTTTTTCAATGTGAATGGACCTCATCTAGTGAATTGAAAGCCTAAATGAATTAATAACATCTTAAGAAATAATTATTCCCTCTGTCTGTCTTCAAACCTCATAGGAATGAGACAGGCATGGTGGCACATGCCCATAATTCCAGCTACTTGGAAGGCTGAGTCAGAATGATTGCAAATTTGATACACCCTTGGCAAATTAATAAGACCCTTTCTCAACATAAAAAATCAGAAAGTACTAGGAATGCAAGTCAGTGTTAAAGAAGCCCTGGAGTTCAATCCCCAGGTCTGCAAATAAGTACATAGATAGATAGATAGATAAACAGACAGATTACTCTCAGCAGAAGATACTGTGTGCTGTGTGCTGTGCAGAGATTATTGCTAGAGCACCAATCTGTTGAGCACAGGTTATAGAACTCAGTTGAAATGTTACATTTATTTTTATGGATTAGTAGATAGATAGATAATTTCTCTCTACCTTATTGTATTCTAGAGCATTCTTCAATTTTCTCATGCCTTGTCCTTCAAACTAAGACTGAAACTTACACCACTGGTTGTTCTGATTCTCAAACATTCATACTGGAACTGAAACTCTCCCCTGTGTTTTTTGCGGTTCTCTGCTTGATAGTTGTTAATCTCTGACTTCTCAGACACATAATCGGTCATCATATTTCCTGTAGTAGATCTTTGTATGGTGTCTTTGTGTGTGCATGTATGCATGTGTGTGTTGTATTATGTTTCTCTGAAGAACCCAGAATAATATATTGAAATAACATAAAGAATTATTGTTGAATCATACTCACAATTCTTGCTGTTAATTTAGGTTGAGATTATTTTCTTTCCTAATAATTCAGGCAATGAAGGGACTAAAACAAAGCAGATGCAGACAAGTTGAGGGCATAAGGAACTGTTTACCAGGTTCTTTATTCCCATATCCAGCATAGACTGTCCTATTAGAATAATAGATTCTCTTCATTATGGGTGTTTATCAGTAGAAGAAAACTAATACAGTGAAGCACTTCATACTCAGGGGATGTTGTGTCTAGGAATCTAAGCTTCCTAAAATAGTACACACTGAATTTATTTGCTATACCTAACCCTTAGCCAGGATTGTTAATTTAATAATGTTTTATATAACAACTGTTCCTCTTAATAATTACTTTATGTGCTTTCAACTGTTGGGTTTTCTTCCCAGTACTGGGAATATTGATTACGTGCCAATGGCCTTAAGTCTTTACTCTTGAATTTGTTGATACTAGATCTAAAAAAAGCATTATGTCACTTATATTCTACCAGTCAAAACACTCCCTAGCTATTACAGATTCAAGGGAAATAAACATTGACTTCCAAATGTCAATGAGGACTACATTAACTAACCAGATTAATTATAAGAGATGAAATTAAATCTTTAAATGACACCTAATGAATTATTTCTGTTATACTAAACCCAGCTAAGAGCTTTTTTAAAATTTATTTTTATTTACTTTTTATATTTTTACATGCTTATATTAGGTCAAACTTTAGATGTGATATATCTTAGAACATAATCTTGACAAGTGCACATTAGGAATAATATAAAATTTAGATTCATGTCCATGGAAAGCATCATTATTTTAATGAATTATTTCATCTATTCATGCATTTACAGGTATAGATTTTAATGAACTCCTTCTTGATAATGGCATTTGTGCTGGGCAGTGAAATATATATTAAAATTAACAAGACTCAAAATAATGAAGAAGACTATATGCTTTGTGGTTGGCATCTTGTAATAGGAAAACTAAAGTAAATATGCATTTGTGGTACTATGCATATTTTAATAGGAACAAATGATGTTAAGGACAAAAAAGTGATACGAAACTAACTTATTATGGAAAGAATTTTCAGTGGAGTTTAGATAAATTATCAATTTCAAGTTAAAACTAGATACTAAAAGCTGGGTATGGTGGTGCAAGCCTATAAACCCAGTGTCTCAGGAGGCTGAGACAGGAGGATCTCAAGTTTAAAGCCCACCTCAGCAATGGCTGTGAACTAAGCAATACAGTGAAACCCTGTCTCTAAATAAAATATGAAATAGGGCTGGAGATGTGACTCAGTGGTCAAGAGCCCCTGAATTCAATCCCCACTACCAAAATTTAAATAAATAAATATAATATAATTAGATACTAAAATATAAGGAACTAAAATATGAGTACAGCAAGTATTTTTAAAGTTTACATTCAGTACTAATTAAATGGGATAAAAGTATAGACAATTGGTTGACCAGATATTTATCTGATATAGAAGAGAGAAATGGTGGCAAACCATGGGGACCCAGGTTACAAGTTGACATGTCTCTGAGTCTAGAACTCATAGAATTAGAGAGAAGTAGGAGATGGGCTCTATCAAAGTTATGCCTGAGCTTCAGCTTGGAAACTAAATGCAACAGAACCTTGTCATGCTAAAATGTGAGAAATATACAGAGATCAATTGAAACACAGATGGATATTCAGATAATAGTATCTTGTAATTCTAGTAAAAAATTGTGGTTACCTAAAGAAGCCATTCTTGATAGATACAACCTTGAACCTCTTTGAGAGATATTGAGAAGGATCAAGGCGCTTCATAGACTAGGATGATGACAAGAGAAAGAATGATTCTCTCTCTCTCTCTCTCTCTCTCTCTCTCTCTCTCTCTCTATATATATATATATATATATATATATATATATATATATATATCACAGTCTCTCCCCCCAACACATACACACAATGCATACCTTCCTCATTTAGTTCACTCAGACTCACAGGCCAATCTCTTCTGGAAACATTTTTAAAACATGCCCCAAAATAATGTTTTACTGTTTCCCCAGATATTCTTTAATCTCAGGATATATAAAATTAACCATCTTTACTGGGATTCTGTTATGTTATATGATGACTTATTTATTCTGGTCTTTTAGGAAGAATGTTTTATTATATTAAATTATATTTGCAGTTTATTTTTTTGGTATTGGGAATGTAATCCAGAGTGCTATACAACAGAGCCACATCCCCAGACCTTTTTATTTTTATGGGACAGCGTCTCACTAAATTTTCCAGACTGGTCCTTAAATTTACTGTCCTCCTGTAACTGTCTTTCAAATAGCTGGGATTGTAAGCATGTTCCCTTGTACCTGACTGCAATTATTTTTATCACATGCTGATATAACATATAGTAAGAAATTGTGTAAAATATTTCTAATTAAGGATAACAGAAGATGTGTGGGAGATACAGAAGTGCAATCAGCAAAGAAATGATGATTGAAGGTCAATGAATGGATATGAATTCATGCAAAGGGAAGGACCTGAAGGAGAGGAAAAAGAGAAGCCAAACCTTGGAAAGCTCCATATATTAAAGACAAGCTATATTTGATCAGGACAGTTAAAACTTTTCAAAAGTAAGAGAAAAAATTGATGTGTAGCATAAAATAAATAAAAAAGACAGTATTTTGAATTGGGAAATACTTAAGCATACATAAATATTGATGAAAAAAATAATAAGAGGAACAAGAGGCCGATTTTGTATTTGGAGAGATTTTTAGTAAAAGTTAAACACTAAGGAAACACAAGAGATATCCTTTATTGGACAACACACATTTTCAATTCTCCTTTGGTAAAATGTAAAATGCCATGCAATGTTTTTTTTTTAATTATTTTATTGTTGGTTGTTCAAAACATTACATAGTTCTTAATATACCATATTTCACAGATTGATTCAAGTGGGTTATGAACTCCCATTTTTACCCCATATACAGATTGCTGTGTCACATCAGTTACATTTCCATTGATTAACAAATTGCCTTTCTAGTGACTGATGTATTCTGCTGTCTCTCCCATTCTCCACTGTCCCCCCTCCCCTCCCCTCCCCTCCCCTTCTCTCTCTCCATCCCCTCTACTATAAATCATTTCTTACACTTATATAATTTTTCTCCTACTCCTCCTTTCCTCTTATATGTAATTATGTATAACCCTGAGGCTCACCTTCCAATTCCATGCAATTTCCCTTAACTCTCCCTTTCCCTCCCGCCTGTTTAATGTTAATCTTCTTCTCCAGCTCTTTGTCTCTACCATGTCCTTGGTTACTCCCCTTATATCAAAGAAGACATTTGGCATTTGTTTTTTAAGGATTGGCTAGCTTCACTTAGCATAATCTGCTCTAATGCCATCCATTTCCCTCCAAATTCTATGATTTTGTCATTTCTTAATGCAGAGTAATACTCCATTGTGTATAAATGCCACATTTTTTAATCCATTCATCTATTGAAGGGCTTCTAGGTTGGTTCCACAATCTTGCTATCGTGAATTGTTCTGCCATGAACATTGATGTAGCAGTGTCCCTGTAGCATGTTCTTGTTAGGTCTTTAGGGAATAGACCGAGAAGGGGAATAGCTGGGTCAAATGGTGGTTCCATTCCCAGCTTTCCAAGAAATCTCCATACTGCTTTCCAAATTGGCTGCACCATTTTGCAGTCCTACCAACAATGAACAAGTGTACCCATTTCCCCGCATCCTCGCCAGCACTTGTTGTTGCTGGACATATTATGTCTGTATTATCAAAATGATAAGATTAAAAGACCCAAACTAGCTATGCATGATTTAGATTTTAGTGAGTCAGAGAAGACTGTCTTGAAGTCTTCCTTATTTAAATGTGTGACAGGACAAATAGTCATGAAATTAATAATCAACCACACAGACACAAAGATATAAGGAATTTTGAAGGTTATAATTCATATGTAAAGCTATGAAATAAATCCCAATTAATTTAGGATATTGATTAGTGAACTGTTCTCAGGATACTAGCAACTTACACTGCAAGTTTAAGCAAAATTATTTTCCATGCACCTCGCAGTTAACAGAGTTGAAGATTAAGTGAATTTCAAGTGAAGTCAGGTGAATTAATTTCATATTCATGACTCAAATTCTACCAGACAGAAATAGGATTATTTAAATTAAGAGCTTGAAGAGCATTGTGAAGAACTATATTAATGATTTGTGAAAAGTGATCCAATAGTCTGAAAATGACAGGAGTAAATAATGTCTATTCAAAATTTAGTACTCATATTGATATTTCTATACAGAAAAATATTGACTTATATTATAACCTGTTTATGAAGAAGAGGTTCATCTATAAATGTATGAAAAAAGTTAATTAACCCATGCCAACCAATTTATTTTAATTGCATTCATCTATTCCAGTTAATAAATAAATGCTTCTGAGATGCTTCTTTCATTTTTAAATTGAAATCATTGGACATGCAGTCTTAAAAGTCACCCACTTTGCATTATTAACAGCTCAGTGATTTGATTTTTTTTCCTAGTTTAAACCTATGGGCATATAGTATGAGACAATATACCTGAAAATAATATGTGAGTGCATTTATTGAAAGCAATATTTTACATGCCCACAAACAAATACACATCCCCATAGGACTTAAATTCATATTCATATAGTACTTTGGAGGTCAATTACATTATTCCCAATGCTTTTGCAATAACCACCTGCTTATAATAGAACACTACAAGACTTTTCTTCCTTGCTTGTGCTATTTTAAAATGAATCTTCTCTACTGAACTCATTTTACTCTCCCATTAAAATTTGTGTATTTTAAAAAATAAAATTGGGACCGAACACTTCAGTTCATAGTTCTGGAAAGGAGGAAGTGCAGAATAGGGATGTCTGTCACATTCTGTTTCAACTTGTGACATAAAGTAGAAGGTCAACTTGTGATATAGTGTGAAGAGATGAAACAGAATGGGCTGCATCCTGTGATAACAGCTTTGCTGCAGGGTAACTAATGCAAGAACTCACTCCTCTAAAACTACAGTAATCTCTTATCAAAACCTCATCACTGATGGTGGTAGTTTAGAGAAAGGGTACACTTTCCAGTAGTTCCATAGCCCAAGATGGAAAACGTAGGATGACTGTTCCTCAGGGAGGAAGGCAACTAAGGGGAACTCACTGAAATTCAGTATTGGATGGAAAAAGAGGCCATGGACACAAAAAGTTGTAAAATTCTACCATAAGAAATAAAGTGAAACACTGTTTGACTGGTGGCACAGGTAACACGGGCTGCTGAGGAAAGGTGGTGTGCAAGCAGAGAGAGAGGAAAGCACGGGAAAATACATACATACATACATATATACATACATACATACATACATATATAAATGGTCTGGTGGAACCTGTGGAATTCTAAGTAAGACTTATCTTTGTTGTTGTTCTAATTAGTTACACATGACAGTAGAATGCATTTTGACACATTGTACACAAAAGGAGCACAACTTCTCCTTCCTTTCACTGTACTTGATGCAAATTCACACTGGTAGCATAATCATACATGAATATAGGGTAATTATGTCCATCTCATTCCACCATCCTTCCCAACCCCATACCCTCTAACCTTGCCTCATTCCCCTATGCACAATTCATTGTTCCTTAATTCTTCCAACCCATTCCCCACATTGTGGATCAGCATCCACTTATCAGAGAAAACACCAGCCTTTTTTTTTTTTTTGCTTTTGTTTTTTTGAGTTTGACTTATTTTGCTTAGCATGATATTCTCAAGCTCTATCCATTTACCTGCAAATGACATAATTTCATCCTTATTTAAGGCTGAGTAATATTTCATTTTTTATATAGACCAGTTTTTTTTTTTGTCATTTCATCTGCTGAAGGACATCCAGATTGGTTCCATAGTTTGTCTATTGTGGATTGAGCTTCTATAAATAATGATGTGGCTGTGTCACTGTTGAATGCTAATTTTAAGTATTTTGTGTATAAACTGAAGAGTGGGATAACTCCACCAAATGCTGGTACCATTCTATATTTTCTGACGAATCTCCATACTACTTTCCATAGTAAAAACATTTTCAACATCTTGAGCAATTAGAGAAATAAAATTAAAACTACTCTAAGATTTCATCTTACTCCAGTCAGAATGGCAAAATTATCAAGAATACAAGCAATAATAAGTGTTGGTGAGGATGTGGGGGGAAAGGTACACTTATACTTTTCTGGTGACATTGTAAATTGGTGCAACCACTAAGGAAGACTGATCTTAATGGAATGAGAGTTGGTGGGAAAAGTTGTTGAGTGAAAGGCAATCAAAACAGCTTGGCTCATGGGCACATCAACTAATGGGAACCAGGGTCTCCAGTAGAGAGAAGCATTGATAAGCATCACATGACAGCAAGCAAAGGAAGGTGATCTGAACTTCATTAAGAAAGTTGCCATCAGACCCAGCAGTCACCCCATAGTTGGTTTGGACCAGCATGAGTGAAATAGGCATAAAGAAAATTGTGCCTAGGGTATGCAGACTCTGCATACCAAAGAGAAAGAGCTCCCATTATTGCTTACACCTCATAGGAGATATTGTTGGAAATACACCAACAAGAGCCAGACAGAAGCATCCTCATCCCCAGGGTGGACACGTGATAATTCACATCCACAGCAAGGAATGTGAACCCTCTGGAGTTGTAGACCCTACACCATAAAAGTGGTATTTACCAGATGTTCAGCAGAGATCAGCAACTCCCCTTGCAAAAGGGGATAAGGATCAAATCTCAGATATCCTCCAACAGAGTTCCCAAGTTCAGCCAAGATTAAATCCCAACCACCACAACTCCTAATTTCAAATCTTCCACCACCTGTAGTACTGGAGTTCACAATTTGTAAATTTGGCAGAATTCATTAGTTTATTGCAATCTATACTTAAAGACAGGAAGCTGTGGCAGAGTCTTTCATTCAACTTTACAACCAACTTAAACCAACTGGACAATTTAGTGAAACAGCATCTCAATAAATTACAACCAACTTTGATTCCTACTCACAATGGCTGGCTGCTAAGTGAGAAACACAAAGACATTGGACTTAGTAACCGCGTATTCTTGAACCAATAGATGCAGAGTCCTCTAAAAATACAAAGAATAAAAACCCATTCTTGCCAGTAGGTTTTTACCACATCAGCATAAATAAGTCCTTTATTTCTCATAAAGATTTTTTAAACGTTTTTATGACCCTCCCATGCCTTTCTTTTTACTCTTTTTAAAAATTTGAACATCCATTATTTTAAAATGTTCATTTCATTAAATTTTTTAATTTTTTTCCATCTGTGAGGTTGTGTGTGTTCTCACTCTATAGATAGCTTTGTGTGTGTGTGTGTGTGTGTGTGTGTGTGTGTGTGTATATATATATATATATATATATATATATATATATATATATATATATATCTTTACTTTCATTTTTATTGCTTCCTCCTTAACCTTCTTATTATTTAGTCCTGGTTTGACTTAGGTCAAATACACTTGCATGTGGGTTTGACTTGTTTCAAACTCATATTGTTTGTTCATAACTTGCTTTTTTCCCCTGTTATTATCTCTTCTTCACTCATTCTGTCCTCCACCTAAAAACTAAATTCTTCAATTCCCTCTCTCTCTTTCTTAATTTAATTATTTTGTTATTGTTTTACTCCTCATTCTTCATAGTCATCATCTGTTATCTGTCTTCCACCCCTCTTAAGTTCATGTTTTAAATATGTAAAGTTTTCTCTTGACTTCCAACTGTATTTTCTCTTCATCTAAGAAGCTATAATCTGCCAAGCATGATGGTACACGCTTTTTATCCCAGTGGATCAGGAGGCTGAGGCAGGAGAATCACAATTTCAAAGCCAGCCTCAGCAACTTAGTGAGGCCCTAAGCAACTTAGTGAGACCCTGTCTCAAAATCAGAAGGCAGGGAACAGCTGCTGTGGATGTGTCTCAGTGGCCAAGCACCCCTGGACTCAATCCCTGGTACAAAAAATAATAATAATAATAAAATAAAAAGAAGCTATATTCCCACTATTAGATTCATTAATATTGTAAAAATGGTCATACAACCAAAAGCAAAATGCAGATTCCTTGCAATCTCCATCAAAATATCAATGACATTCTTTATAAAATTAAAAAAAGCAGTGTTTAAATTCATCCGGAAGACTAATAACCCAGTATAACCAAAGAAATCCCGATGAAGTAGAGTGATGCAGGGCCTCACAGTACCTGATCTCAAAGAATACTACAGAGATATAGTCACTAAAACAATGTGGTATAGGCATCAAAATTGACATGAAGACCAATTGAAGAGACACTTTGAAGACAGTCGAATAAGAAAGCTGATTGTAGAACTGTGGGTAGCAATGAGGAAAACCCCAAGGAATGGGACCTCAAGTTAGGGGAACCCAGAACAACTCCTGCCAGCAGCTTCTATGGGACAGGATAGGAGACCGGGGTACCAACCACTGCAGTAGGAGCCAGGGAAATTCCTACCCCTGACCTCTCACTGCTCTGTATGCAGTGAGATGACATCAGACAGGTGATGGAGGACAGCCAATGGGGGACAGACAATGAAATAGAAGACTCAGAGACAAATCCACTCATTTATAACCATTTGATACATGACAAATGTGCCAAAAATTTATGCTGGAGAAAAGATAGCCTTCTTTTTGATGTGTGTGTGTGTGTGTGTGTGTGTGTGTGTGTTTTATACAAACAGTGATGGGAAACTGGATATTTGTGTGTAGAAGAATGAAACTAGATCCCTGTCTCTCACTCTGCACAAAACTCAAATCAAAGTGGATCAGAGATTAAGGAATTTGACCAGACTTGGCAAGTACTAGAAGGAAATATAGGCCTCACACTCCATCATATTAATGCAGGCACTGATTTCTTTAACAAGGTTCCTAAAGCTCAAGAAATAAAACCCAGGGTCAACGAGAGAGATGCCATCAAATGAAAAAAAACTGTGCACAACAAATGAAATGATTAAGTACATGATGACAGAGCCTACAGAATGAGAGACTCTGCCAGACATACCTGTGACAGGGGATTAATGTCTGAATACATAAAGGATTCAAAACCTTAGCACAAAAAAATCAAATAATGCCGTCAATGGGAAAAGATCTAAACAGACATTTCTCAAAAGAAGAAGCCCATATGGCAAGAAATAAATGGGGGAAAAATGTTCAACATCTCTTGTAAACAGGGAAATGCAAATTAAAACTGCACTAAGACTTTGTCTCACTCCATTCAGAATGTAATTATCAAGAGTACAAATACTAATAATTCCTGGCAAGAGTGTAGGGAAAAAGAAACACTTGTACATTGTTTTAACTATAAATTAGTACAACCACATTGGAAAGCAGTATGAAGATTCCTCATAAAAATAGAAATGAAATCAACACATGACCCATCATATGAAATCATCAGCTATTCTACTCTTCGTTATTTATCCAGAAAAACTAAAATTAGCATATACAGCCACCTATAGCAATACAGCCAGCTCAATGTTTATGGCAGTGCAATTCACAACAACCAGATTATAGAACAAGCATAGGTTGCTTTCAATAGATAAATGGATTAAGAAAATGTGTGTGTTTGTGTGTGTGTGTATGTGTGTGTGTGTATACACACACACACTATGTTTTTTTCTCAGCCAGAAAGAAGAATGAAATTATAGCATTGACTGTAAGTGGATGGAAATAAGAATATCATGCTAAATGAAATAAAATAGATTCAGTCTAATGTTTTCTCTCATATGTGGAACCTAAAGCAAAGTAAGGGAAAAGAGTGGTAGTTGGCTATTTTCAAGGTATAGGGAATATCAGAGAAGTTAAAAAGAGATAATGAGTGAGGGAGAAATGACAGGAAAGGGGAGGAAAGTATTGTTGAGGGCCACAGCCGAGTCGGAATGACGCATGGCATTTTTGCCAGAAGTAGTGGTTGAGAGGTGACGCCAGAGAGCCATTAAGATGATGACTTTTGAGTTCTCCCCGAGTTCTCCCCGAGTTCCTGTTGATTTCTGGTTGAGCTCTTGCAGGGATTCCTGAAGAGTTTGCATTAGTTGGTGAAGTTCCAGTTGTGGGAGTTCTGGGTGGTGTGTGGTGTTCCTGGAGTAGCTGCGTGGGTGGCGTTCTGGAGAGTTCCTGGGGAGTGTGCTGGTGGAGTTTGGAAATAAAGTTTGTTCCTGCTTGAGTGGCTCATGATTTGTGCCCAGCCAGACTGTGGCAAATTATACCACAGTTAATTTAATGTATATATAGAAAAAAAAAACAATAAAAATGAGTAAATGAATGTAAGGATAATCAGTAGAAGAAGGCAATAAGAAGTGGAGAGGTGGGGAGGAAAGGGGAGAGGGAATAAGGACTGAAATGGAAATTCAATGCATGTATAATTTTGTAAAAATTAAGCCAGTTGAAATGTATAACTATAATGATTCAATAAAAAAAATAAATTAAAAATAAAACATTTGGTACACAATTCTTCAGATAAACTTTTAAGAATTTACATATTTTTATTTAAATAGTCTTTGCCAAGTTATTATCTAAATTATGAAAAATGCAAGGTAAGAAAAATATTATTGGGACTTCCATTATTCAGCAACAATATAATAGCACCAGTTTGATGCTTTTATTTCCAAATGATATTTCTGAGAGGGTGTCAATATGTACATGTTTTTTAATTAAATAAAATTTCAATCATTATGAATAAATTATCTCTAATTCTAATACATGTCATTAAATTCATTTTTTTTGCCTTCAGTTGTTGACTGATAACATGATTTTCATAACTGCATAATACTCCAGTGTATACACAAGTCATAAAATATGATATGAGAAGATTTTGTGTACTTAAATTGTTCTTAAAATGTTGTCTGAAAACAAAATGGCATACTTGTAATGGAAAGATAGAACTCTTGGTTTGAATACTCATATTTCTGCCATATAATGGTTCTTTGGTTTTGGACAATTGTTTTGTCGTTCAATAAATAATAATATTGCCATTTCTAATCATATATATGTCCTCCTTTCTCGAAGAATGTGAGCCCTTAATGAGAGGGACTGTCCATTTATTTTATGTATTTATTCATTTGTTTATTTAGGGTACCAGGAATTTAATCCAGGAGTGCTTCACTAATGAACCACATCCCTAATTCTTTTTTAATCTTATTGATTTATTTATTTTTGAGACAGAATTCCTAAGGTGCTTAGGGCCTCACTAAATTGCTGCAGCTGGCCTCGAATTTACAATGCTTCTGCCTCAGCCTCCCAAGTTACTGGGTCACTGTGATCAGCCATTTATACTGTTTTTCTCAGTCTAGGATTTAGCTTAATTTTCCATAATTGTCATTTACTCAATGATCTTGCCTTATTTTGTTGAAAATCTGTAAGTAATTCATGATAAGAATGACTTTCATCACATGCGTGCTTGTATTTTGCATGGTCAAATAACTATTATCTCTTTAGGCCAAAAATCAATGGATTTTTCATGAATATGTCATGAAGTTATACAAATAGTAGGAAGTAGTCTTTTACCAGGAAAGATAATATTTAATGCATTCTTTGTCAATGTACAAGACAGTACAATGCATTATCAGAACATGAAATATCATGACTCTTTCACAATTTCTAAGTTATATTCATTTTTATTTTAATTACAAATTGAATTCTATAGGCCAATCCAGAAACATCTGCATAGAGTACCTTATTAAAAACTGAAAAGCAAAGTATCTCAGTCTTCTTACTTTACTGTTTTACCTCCTGTTTCAACCAGTATGAATGTATTTTTTTCCTCTATAGAAACATGATAGGAATATCTACTTCTCATTTTTCAGTTATTTGGGGGGGCATCAAATTAGAGGATAGAAGTGAGTATAATCATAAACTATTATTTCTTGTAAATGTTTTATCTTCATTTATTGGAGGAAATATTATAATCATGAAATTAACTACTAATAAAAAATGTGTGCATTTGTACATCTCTAAGATGTCATGCTTAATAATAGTATATCCAGACACGACCCATTACAAGGTTGAGAATCAGAGCTCCGTTGTTGAAGTTTTCCTTAAGTCAACTAAAGTGGTGGTAATGACCAAGAGCCCATGGGAAAAAAATAGATAAACACTGAATAAAGTGGACAATCAAGGTCTTGACTTTGTTTTGTCTGAATAAATATGTAATGAGTAAAGTAAACCCTATGAGACATAATACACAGTTTGTCATAAAATAAGCTAGAATAAACTGTAATCATTAAAACTCTGAAAAAGAGTATGAATATTCAAGAGGCCTAATACAGAAATTTAAGAAAAAAGTTCATAGTATACAAAAGGAAAACTTCCAGTCATTAAGTGGCTGATAATTACAATGGCAATTTATCATTAAAATATCTCACAAAAATCTTGGTTCTCAAAATATACAACATATAGAATTCTAGTGAAGTAATTCTGCACTGACTGTACCCTTCAAAACTATAAAATATAAAAATCAAATAATTGGTATTAAAAGACCAGCAAATATTTAATGACACTAAATTTATTATAATTATTCTTGATATGCAAATATTTCAGGCATATAAAACAAAATGTTGTAGATCATGTTCAGAGACCATCAACCTCTGAGGTCTTCAAAAGACATATGTGGTTTAGATAGGTATTTTTAATGAAAATATAATAGCACAAGTACAAACTAAATCTTTCTGAGAATTAAATAATCACGTTATATCAGTTGTAGAAATTAATGATATCTAAAATAGGGATAAGAGTATAAATACAAAATAGTATTATTCCAAGGAAAGTGCCCCGCATGTAATGTTCTGATCTTGTGAACTCTAATCTTCTCAGCATTTATTTCCTCTGATTTAAGTTTGTGATACACTGTTGAGACCTAGGATTTTATGCTTCGAGAATAAAACACATAATCATTTTGATTGATTGATTGCTTTTCTGTATGGCCTGGCACAGTTAGTTAATGGTGTCCTTGTTACATTTAACAGTTTTCTAAGACTCAAACCCTCATAAAAGATGTTAAAATGCCATTTACTCAGTTGGTAATGAGTAAGCCATCATTAGCAAATTCTTGATACAGACTGACACTTGGCGATGTTTGAAAAAGACTTGCCAAATGAAGACTTTAAAGGATTTTGTGTCATTAATGAGGACATTATTTCAACCTCTGTTCCATATGTGTCCATTTATCGGCTGAAAGAACAAGATGACTTAGTGAGAACTGGCGTCTATGAAATGATGCACAGTGACTATGTAGCATGGCTTGTATATTTCTAGGCTGTGAAATTACTGAAATGGAGATAAATATAGAAATGTGTGAAGACAGCAGTGTTGACAAGCATGGTATTGTGAACTCTTTGACAAGAAACATTTTTAACATGATAAAAATATCTGCTCATGTAATTTTTATTTAAATCTTGATGCTACTTATTTTGAAATTTATGTTAAATAAAAGATGACACTAGAGGAAGTCATTACAAAAACTATCTATCTGGGATTGCTTCAGTAATTAGGACTTTGATTCTTTTCCATCATTACATATTCAACTCTACATGATGGTGATGATGATGTTGATGGCAAAAATCATTCACCTTTTTCTCAGACATCCTCAAACAACCAAAAGTCATTAACATGTATAACATAGATACAAATATCTAGCTTATTCTAGGATTTATTCAAGTCTTCTCTTAGAAATAGCATATTCTACACTAATTTTGGTCTATAATTATACCTCTTTTAAAATAAGTCCAATATTCTATAGAATTTTAAAATAAATTCAAATATAATTTATAATCTTTTATAAAATCAATTTTATTGTAAATATTAATGTGTTTAATTATAATAATACTCAGGATCTTTTTTGAGCTTTCTGAAATTTAAAAATATGAACTGAATTTAATTTCTAAAATTAAGATAAAATTTAGTTTCTGAAGCACAACTGGACCTGAGGATTTTTGAGTAAAGAACAGTGTATACTTTAAAGGATGTCTAGGTAACAATTAAATCATAGGAACTGGATGTTTCCTGACATTTAAAACAACAATATGTGTTTTAACAGGGCATTGGAAGACTGCAGAAAATGTCACCCCCTGTGAGGCCACCTCTGTGCTGATTACTGAAATCAGAGGCCATTGGAGACCAGTAGATGCTGTAGGAGGCTTTACAACTTTTATTCCTTATCTGTTTAAAAGACTGGCTCTACCATCAAACACAGATGGCTCAGGTCCACTCCCTGCAGTTTCATGAACTAAACTCATGGTGCAGGAAGGAAGAGTGAAGGATGCAACAATGTCTAGACAGACTGTCACAAGACTTTTCTTTCTCCCCAGCTAATGAATTCTTCTAAGGAGAACTGCTCATGAACACTTGGCACCTCCATTGCCCCAAGAATTATGTGCTCATAAGTTCTCACAAACCCCCATTTTTTTCCTCCCCCATGAGGAAGGAGATGTTAACAGCTGAACCTCACAGTATTTTTTGCATCACTGTCCTGGGATTTCCCCTGGGTTTTTAAAATAAACCTTTTTTTTTCTCCTGCTAATTTGTTGTCAGTTAATTTCTGAGAACCTTTGGAGGGAAAAGGGCAAACATTCTTTCTGCTTCTACAACTAATGTTTGAATTGTGCTATCAATTGATGATGAAAAAAGAAAACACTGTTTAATATAATCCATACAATCATGGATTGTACATGTACATGTTTCTCAAAATCTCTCACATTGGCAATATCATCAGTAATGTTTAAATTTTATTCTTGTCAAAGTTGCATATTTAATGATTTTAGATGATTGTACAAAGGAAAATAAAATTATTTTAATTTATATATGAATATACATTTTAAAATGTTATAATATGAGGACCCCAAGAGATCGAATGCTTAATTTTGCATTAACTAGAAATGATTTTTCCTTGCTTAGTAGTTCCCCTACTCTGTAGCAAGTGCCACTCTCTTCACACTCTTGGAATTGGAATTGCTATCTTCATAGAGAATGGGAATTTTATGTCATTCCTATTATTTGTGTAGCCATTGCAAAGGAAACTGATTTGAACAACAAAACAGAAAATTACATTAACAATGTTTTAAAATGTTGTTGAAAAAAATCAAAATTATACTATTAAACCTGGTCCAAAGAATAAAAATTTAACTTTATTTTTTTGGTTGCTATCTCTTGTATGATTTCTTCATCAATGCAGGGTTATGAAAATAGATAAATGCTCCCAGATTAATTTTATAGTAAGATCACTTGAGTTATATATATTTTTATTCTGTATTTTAAGATTTTGATTGCTGCCAGTGATTATGTATGCACCTCACCAGGTATAAAAGTAAGTCATAAGTCAGCTCCACAAACTTGCAAGTCTATATATGATGAAATATAATTGAGAAATTAAATATGATTTAAATTAAATATATAATCAAATTGAGGTATAAATTTATATATATATATATATGTTATATATATATATTACATATATATATATATATATATAATATACAACATGTAAATGCATATAACTTTCTTTAGTTACCTATTTTCATTTCATTTTACTCTGAAAGGGGGACTAACAAGCCATTGGGACACAAGAATGTACCTAAAATATTTTTTCATAGAAAATATTATGATTATGTGAATATTTATTGTGATTATTCACTACCCGCTATGACTTGCATGTGGATTGCCCCACCAAAACTCATGCTGAATCAGATGCCCAGTGTAATGGTATGGAAATGTGATGGGACCCATCAGAGGTGATGAGATTTTGAGGAGAGATCAATGTCCTTTTCACATGAGTGAGTTCTCACTCTCTTGGGTTTGCTTTAATTACCCACAAAGAAGTTGTTATCACATCAAACAGCCCATTCTGTTTTATCTCTTCAAACACACCTGCTTGACCTTCCATTTCTGTCCTAAGTTGAAACAGAATGTCACCGACATTTCTGTTCTACCTTTGAACTTCCTGGTGTCCAGAATCATTAGCCCAAATAAACTTTTTCCTTACAAATCACCCAGTATCATATGTTTTGCTACAGCAACAACAAACATTTTGAGAAAGCCAAAATTTAATACCTAGAAGTAAGATTGTTACTGAAAAGATACCTTAAACTGTAGAAGTTAGAATAGTTTAAAGGAACAAGATAGCAAAAGCCTAGAATGCCATAAACAGCATAAGGAACCATTCTTTTGAGGGCTCAGAGAATAATAAGGGAAAGTCTGAAAGCTCTTAGAGATGACTGAAAAATAGCTCTCACGCACCAGAACACTGACAGAAATGTGGATACTAAAGAGTGTTCCAATGAGGCCTCAGAAATGAAGAACATTTGTTGAAACCTGGGCTAAAAGACAACCTACTTATGCAGTTAACAAAAATCTTGACTGGGTGAAGTATGTCCTGGGGCTTTACAAAAGCTCGAAATTCAGAAGGATGAACTGGAGTATCTGGTGAAGTAATATCTAGGCAGTCCAGCAGTAAATCGTCTGTGTGCCTACATTAAAGTGCACACAAAAGATGAGGGAACAAAATAATTATTTAAAGGTGAAATTTATAATTAAAAGGGATGCAGCACATAAAAATCTAAAAATATCACAACCTGGCCATATACAAAGTGAAAACATATACACATGTTCAGCCAAATAACCACATGCTAAATAAGTTAGCACAAAGAGAAGAGAACTTGTCCTATCTTTCAGGACGACTAGGGAATGGGCTAGTGGCTCTCAGAGATAGTGACACTGCGCCTCCCATTGGCTCAAATTGGTATAACATTAATGGCAGAAAGGGTTTACTGCCCAGTGCTGGCTGAGCTCTCTGCCCCCTAGCTCCTGGTAGCCACCCCAGCAGTAGCTCAAGTAGTCCCAGGCGTGGCTCATCTTGCAGCTCTGTCGAGTGCAAAGTGTAAGCTTGGCAGAATCTCTCTCCACACCATGTTAATGCTCAGGCATGCAGAATGCAAAAAGACTGGAAGAA
Organism: Spermophilus citellus; assembly: GCF_964194105.1. NCBI lineage: Eukaryota > Metazoa > Chordata > Mammalia > Rodentia > Sciuridae > Spermophilus > Spermophilus citellus. Next base: position 255,616,840 of record NC_138182.1, read on the forward strand.
AAACTCCAAAGAGTACAGCAAACTTCCTGTGTGTCCCAGTAAGAGTTTGCTGTAGGGATTGAACTATCATCGCATATATCCACTAGATATTGGAATGGGATTGACTGCCTTTGGGACCCCGAAATGGTATGGCAGAATCATTAAGAATGTGAAACTCCAACACAAGAGATCTACTGAACAGAGTCTTCCAGCAAAGTCATAGGTTGGGGATACCTAATTCTCTAGGGACCAAAGTTTCCCAGTGTGATCAGGAAGAAACACAGGGAGTGGAAGATTACACTTCAGATTTAGGACATAATGTTTGCCTATTGGTTTTCAGATTTTCTTGGGGTCTGTCACCTCTTTCCTCTGGCATATGTTTCCTTTTAGAATGGAAATATGTTCTAAGGACTTTGCCTCAACTGTATGTTGTAAGCAGATGCTTTTTGTTGTTGTTGTTGTTGTTGTTGTTTAATGTCATAGACCCACAGAAAGAAGGAATTGCCTTGACTTTTAGATGAGATTTTGCACTTTGGACTTTTCAGTTGATCCTGCAATAAATTAAAGACTTTTGGAATTACTGGATAGTATGACTATATATTTTACATGAGATGGACCCCAATTCACATATGTATATGTGTGTATGTATGTGCTGGTAGGGCACATGATTGGTATGCTCTGATTTGGATGTTGTTTGTCTCCACCAAGACTTTTGTATTGAAATTTCATTCTCAATGGAGTGATGGTGAAAGTTATTCTAGGCTTAACATTTTTTTTAAAACAAGTAGGAGTAAAATTTAATATAATGAAAACATTTGCAACACAATGGTTATATGATACCATCTCACTCCAGTAAGATTGGCAGCCATTAGGAAGTCCAACAACAACAAGTGCTGGCGAGGATGCGGGGAAAAGGGTACACTTGTTCATTGTTGGTGGGACTGCAAATTGGTGCAGCCAATTTGGAAAGCAGTATGGAGATTTCTTGGAAAGCTGGGAATGGAACTACCATTTGACCCAGCTGTTCCCCTTCTCGGTCTATTCCCTAAAGACCTAATAAGAGCATGCTAAGGGACACTGCTACATCGATGTTCATAGCAGCACAATTCACGATAGCAAGATTGTGGAACCAACCTAGATACCCTTCAATAGATGAATGGATAAAAAAAAGTGGCATTTATACACAATGGAGTATTACTCTGCATTAAGAAATGACAAAATCATAGAATTTGGAGGGAAATGGATGGCATTAGAGCAGATTATGCTAAGCGAAGCTAGCCAATCCTTAAAAAACAAATGCCAAATGACTGCTTTGATATAAGGGGAGTAACCAAGGACAGGGTAGGGACGAAGAGCTTGAGAAGAAGATTAACATTAAACAGGGATGATAGGTTGGAGGGAAAGGGAGAGAGAAGGGAAATCGCATGGAATTGGAAGGTGAGCCTCAGGGTCATACTCAATTACATATAAGAGGAAAGGAGGGGTAAGAGAAAAATAATACAAGTGAAGAAATGATTTACAGTAGAGGGGGTAGAGAGAGAAAAGGGGAGGGGAGGGGAGGGGAGGGGAAGGGGGATAGTAGAGAATAGGATAAACAGCAGAATACATCAGTCACTAGAATGGCAATATGTAAATCAATGGAATGTAACTGATGTGATACAGCAATCGGTATACGGGGTAAAAATGGGAGTTCATAACCCACTTGAATCAAATTGTGAAATATGATATATTAAGAACTTTGTAATGTTTTGAACGACCAACAATAAATTAAAAAAAAATTTAAAAAAGATAAAATTTAGCTCATTACATAATTAATCCTTTCTTGTGAGAATGAGCTTTTACTCTTGCATGATAGGATTCATTATTGTGGATGTAGGTTGTTACAAAGTGAAGCAGCCCCTCATGTCCCTTCTTTTCTGCACATGCCTGTTCCCTTTCACGATCCACCATGAGTCAAAGCAATACAAGGTGGATGCCACGTCTAGGTCCCTGAATTTATCCTTCACAACTCTGAGTCAACATGCAGACATGCACTACATAATCACATGTCAGTCAATGAAGGATCTCGTCTATGAGTGTGGTTTCCTAAAATCATAATGGAGCTGAAACATTTGTATTGCCAAGTGATGCAAGGACTGTTGTGATGTTGTAACACCTGTTGTAATGTTGTAACACATGTGTTAATAGTGATGCTGGTCTAAACAAAGTGTATTCCATACTACCAGTTACATGAAAGTATAGCATATGCAATTTTGTATAGCACATAATGTCTAGTATAGAAATAAACAACTGTGTTGCACATATTTTCATTATATTAAATTTTACTCCTACTTATTTATTTAAAAAATGTTAAGTCTAGAACAACCTAGGCAGGCCCTCATAGATTGTTCTAGAAAAAGGCATTGATTTCCCAGGAAATGACAGCATGTACATGTCACTGACCCTGAAGACCTTCTGACCTTCCGACCTTCCTGTGGCACAAAATGTAGAGGTGAGTCAGTGACAGTGATGATCCCGAGACTATGTTGGTTTTGACTAACATGTATATTTTTTATCTCAACTTGCAATAAGAGCATTCACAAAAAAATTATTATTATTAATTTAAAATGAATTTTTTTCAAAATAAGAACACAAAGAAAATATTTCATCTAGTATTCATTTGTGTTTTAAACTGATATTTTTTAAAAAATCACAAATTTAAACATAAGTTTATAATGTAAGAAAATTACAGTACACTAAAGTAATTTATTTTTGAAGAAAGAAACATTCTTTTATAAACTAAGTGTGGTCAAAGTATACAGTGTTTCTAAAGTCCACAGTGGTGCTCAGTTATGCCCTCGGTCTTTGCACTCACTCACTGACCACTCACTCGCTGTCACCCAGAGCAACTTCCAGGCCTGTAAGCTCCACTTATGGCAAGTCTCCTATACAACTATGCCTTACTATTTTATCTTTTGTACCATACTTATACTGAAAGTTTGCTACATGAAATGTTTTAAGGTACATAAATACTTAACAATACATACTTACAATTATGTTATAATCGCCTCCAGAATGGTTTTGCAACATTAGGAGATGTGGTCAATTACATACAGCCTAGGCATAGTGGGCTATACCATCCAGGTTTGTATAACTACCCTCTGTGATGTTTGCACTAGAATAAAATTTCCTAACTATGCATTTCTCACAATTTTTCTCCATTTTTAAGTGGCCTATAAGTGTCTTTACTTTAAAAATACTCAGTCACAGGTATTTTTTAATAGCAACAGAAAACAAACTAAGGCAATATCTCTATGTTGTTTGTAGGCAAATATTTTGTATGAATCTGATATCTTAAAACAAATTGTTTTATAAAAGTAACTGCTTTCGATTTTATCAAGGATATTCATTGCCATTGTGTTCCCACTTTTTGTGATAATATCCACATACACATGCCATCTATTCTAATTATTACCTTCTTCATATCTTTTATTGCTTCTGTATGGCTATTCTCCCAGCAAATATTAGAAGGAAATGACATAATATTGTTCCTAATTTAGATTTTTTAAAATGTAAAGATCTAAATGTATTAATAAGATGGTTCATTCCAATTCAAAAAGTTAGAACTTAAATGGTTAATCAGAATTCATGATTAATATAAGTGCTTAAATTGACCTGAATGTTGTTTTGAACATTAAACAGATGGCCAATTGAATTTGAAACATCTAAATTATTTGAAATGGAGGACATAGAAAAGGTAATAATTAGTATAGATAGCCAGACAGAAGCAATATATCTGATAAAATATTTCCTTAAAGAATTATTTATAATTTGAGCAAAGTGTTTCAATTGTACTTTTTAATTCTATGGATGTTTTATAAATAATTTGATACAAAGAATTCAAGGAAGTTATGTAATTACTGATTTCATGCAAACTATGTACATGTATGTGAATCACTTCTACAAATCTTTATAGATATTATGTATTAGAAAGCTGAAAAAAATGAAAATCTGATTAGCTATTTTATCAGAAATATAAATGTTTTACTAATATCAAGATTTTTATTGTTGTGGCTGGAGTTGTAGCTCACTGGGAGAGCACTTTTCTAGCATCTGTGAGGCACTGGGTTTGATCTTCAGCAACACATAAAAATAAATAAACAAAATGAAACTATTGTGTACATCTATAACTATTTTTTTAAAACAGAATGTTGATTGTTTACACTTGGGTCAAATGGTGACAGCCAATTATTTCTGTCACCAGCAATTTTAGTCATATAATTTTGAATATAGAAGCTGTAACATGTTCATCCAGAATTGTTTAATCTACACAATGTCATTCTCAAAGGGAGTTAATGATCACTAAGGGTTTTTTCATCATAATGGAACATCCATAAATACTGAAAAAATAAAAGAATAAGATTTGAAAGCAGTGAATATTTTTTTTTATTTTGTTACATATATTTTTTTAAGAGAGACAGAGAGAGACAGAGAGAGAGAATTTTTTAACTTTCTTTTTTTTTTTTTTTTTAGTTTTTGGTGGACACAACAACTTTATTTTTATTTTTATGTGGTGCTGAGGATCGTACCCAGAACGAGCCAGGCGAGCACGTTACTGCTTGAGCTACATCCCTGTCCCCTGTTACATATAATTTGTATCATATGTATTTACTTTTTACTAAAAATATTTTGTGAAAAAATAAAACATATTTCAGCTTATATTTCATATATAAGAAATTCAAAGTTTTGTTTGAAGAACATGTATGTAGTATCTTTTTTTAAAAAAATCTTACTGGATGTTTTTGTTTTATTTTTGTCTTTACTTTGAAATGAGAATGAATGAATGTGCGCAATATATAGTCAGACTTCATAGAATTAACATTTCCATAGCAAGAGAAAGGCATTATTATTTACATGCTACAATAATTATACAATGATGATAGCAATAAATTTAATGCCAAATTTATTAATTCATCATTAAGGTATTGCTGTACTAATAAGAAAATGATGTATTTATCATAAAATATAGTAAAATGTTAAAATGATAATATATTTACATTATAAATTATTTAAAATGACTTATGCTTGAAATTAAGCAGTTTATGTATCTTTCCAAGCAATGCTTCTTAGATTAAAAGCAAGACAATCAACTATAAAATACTAAAAAGTTTTATGCTTCTTATGGCATGGTTGACTAGATAGACAGAAGAGTATTTCAAAATAAGAAGATGTCAGAGAAAGGATCATTTATTTTTAAATGTTTCCCAAACTGAAAGAATGTGAAGTTTCCCCAAAAGTGAAGTAACTACAAGAACAACAAAAATACATAAGAGCTGAAAGCAGTTGAGTAAGCAAAATGTGTGACCAAATATCAATATGTTTAAGCTTGTGCAACTGTATCACAGAATGGTAAATTAGACTTTGTATCACTGTGAGGTGGTACAAAGTCTAATTTTGACAGCCTAAATAAGGGTGGAACACCCTAAATAAAAGGAAGAGAAGCAAAACCATCAGTTGTTTTTTTTTTTTTTGCAGAAAAAAAGCCTTTTATTCTCTAGTTCTTGAAGTAAGAGAAAAATATAACACTCATTTCCTGAGAAAACCTAAACCAATAATTTTCAATAGTGCCTTTCCAAATGAGAAATATTGGCATATTTCTGTGAGGACCATTATATACCTATAGGTATTAAATATTGTTGTTCCACATAACAGTAAGACTCAATGTCATAAAAATAAGCTTAAGCTAAAGAAGATAATCACAAAGACTGTACATTAACAAATTTAATAAAAATGGAGCAATGGCAAAACAATTTTGTTCACAGAAAATGAGTTGCTCTGGAAGAAGATAATGACTGGAAAGCATGAAAGGAACTTCTGGTGTCATGATATACTACAGTTTTTGACATAGATTCTGGTTACATTGACAAGTTTAATTTGTGGAATCAAACAGATTTGTATGCATTTAAGCTTGTATACTTCTCTTCTCTGTAGATTATGATTACATTTATATGTTTGTTTGTTTGTTCCTATATTTGCATACTACTCTTCTCTGTAGATTATGATTACATTTATATGTTTGTTTGTTTGCTGGAGATCAAACCGAGGGCCTCACACTAGGCAAGTCCTCTACCATTGAGGTTTCTACACAGCCTTTGTGCAATAATGGTTCTCAATTCACTTTAAATAAAACTAACTAACTAAATGAATGAATGAATGAAGATTTACAGTTGAAGTGTTCTTATTTATCACGATGTCTTTGAACCTCTAGGGAGTAGAAATATACCCATGTATTTAGTTCTGTTGTCCACTTTTCTTAACCAGCAGGAGTGATTTGAGTTCACATCAATCAAACGTACCAAACAAAGGAGGCATCACCCTGATTTAATTTGACTCAGTTTTAAGAAGAAAAAAAAATCTGATACACTTATTGCAGCATGCAAAGCAACAATACAGTAGATTTTTTTTTAGATTCTAAGATAAACTTTCCAATGTCCTTAATTATAACACATCTTCATGATAAATAAGTATGTTCATACATATCAGATATGGGATTGCAGACCATATTTTAACTGGTCATAATGCTCCCTCTCCTACTTCCTTATACTGTGACCCACCAGCTAACTTAATCACTGTTCTTTATTCTTTTTGAATTTTTATTGTGCTGATAATCAATCCTAGGGTTCTGCACAGGTTAGGTGAGTGTGCTCCACTGAGCTACACTCTCTGCCCACTCTATTTTTTTAAATTTTTATTTCTTATTTTTCATAAAAATTTTAAAAATCTCCTTCAACTTAGCATATTCAGTTTGGTTGAAAATAGCTCCCTCTAATGTCCTTATCTAAATTATTATATCTTTATCATAACTAAGGTGAGCTTTAAGTCAAATTTTTCCATTACCAGTCCGTATCAAATCCAGTTTTCAAGGACCAAAGGACATTTGACTACATCTTTTCCAGAGTTGGATGAGTCTTCAAAATTAAGTTATTTTTTTTTTCTGGAAAAAGAGAACGTCAAGTGAAATTAATTCACCTTCAAGTAGCAATGTCACTTGGGTCATTATTAGCCATTCAGAGATGTATTTCAAGATATAGTCTGGTCTATATAAAATAAATGCTCCTCATAATTATATTTTTGAAAATTTAGGGTCAAATAATCACTGAGCATTAGCTATTATAGAATACATATATTCACCCTTTTGTATGTAATTCTGTTGCCTTACATAGCTACTTTTACATTATTTCATCCTTACTGTATCTGGACTAAGCAATAGAATAAAGCAAAATATGGTATAAGAATAGACAGTCTTATGTATTTTATTTCATACCAGTGCAGTCTTAATTATATTATTTTTCATGGTATTATTTGCTTAAATTAATAGCAAAATTACTAGACAAAATGCTCAAATTTTTTCAGTTTTGATTATTGGGAGCTCTTTCAGTTTCTTTCCTGTATCTCTTCAACAATTGACATCATTTTGTTTGTTTGTTTGAATTATTGCTACCCAACCCCATGTGTTTCTTTATTTGATACTGCAAGATATTCTAAGATCATATTTCCAGTCCTAGGGTGAGCCATATCTCTAAGGGTCCTGGCAGGTTTTTTTTTTTTTTTTTTTTTTTTTTTTTTTTTTTTGCTCAATGGTTTTAGAAATCAAGATCTGATGCTTGGTATGCTAATAGAATTTTGGGAGTCACTGCCTGAGGTTTGCTCAGCTGACAGAGCAAGGAAGTATAGTATTAATATGTGTATGAACTCATATCCACAAGTACAAATTTATGAAGATATGAAGATATATACACATGTATGTTGTGACTAAACCTGAATTTGTACTCTAATATCCAACTCTAATTCATTGTTACTTGAGTTATTGTAGCATTCTCTTATTTCTCTTTTGAAATTTCCTCTTTCAATATTACAAATATTAGTCCATTTTATACTATTATGGAAGTTAGTTTAATAATTTACCTATTGGAGAACATCCTGATTTTTTTCAATTATGAACAAAACATCTACAATAATTTTTATGAAGCTTGTGAGTGCATTTGTGGATACAGCTTTTAAATCAAGTTTATGTATGTAGGAGTACCATTGATAGATTGGTAGGATGGTATTTAACTGATAACATGTCCAAAGTAGACATATCAGTTTACATTTAAGTCAATGATTAATGAGAATTATTTTTTCCTAAATTTTAGTCCATTTACATATTTTGTAGATTCTAATAGAATATAGTGTTTTATCTTGTTTTACTTTGTAACTCATAACTAATATAAAGCATGTTTTCAAAAGTACGTTTGCCATATGTATGTATTCTTTGGTGAGTTTTTTTCAGATTTTTTCCTACTATTTAATTTAGATTTCAATTTCTTAAAGTTAATTTGAGGAGTTATTTGTATATTATATATATATATATATATATATATATATATATATTGTGTGAGATATGTTTTTCTTCTAGTCTATGTCTAGAAAATATTTTCATTCAGATCTATAATTAATAATTCATTTTAATAATGACTGTCATAGAACTATAGTTTTAAATTTTAATAAATTAAAACCTTAATTTTTTTACTTCAATGAGGCATGATTTTGATGTTTTAATTCAAATCATATTTGAAAAAGCCCAAACGCATAGATTTTTCTCACGTTTACTCTTAGAAGTTTATACCTTTTCATTTTATATTCATGTCTTTTGATTTTAAGTTAATATTGGTTAAAATATAAGGTCCCCTTATAGGCTACTTTGTTTGCACATGGATGTACAATTGTTCCAGCATATTTGTTAAAAATTTTACAAGGAAATCATCCAGTTTGTCACCATTAAATATGATGTCAGCTGAAGATAGATTTTGTCAAACTGTGGCATTTTTCTCTCCATTCCTAATTTTGCTGAGAGTATTTAATCATGAACAGGTGTTGAATTTTTCAAAAGATTTTTCTGCATCAGTTAATATAATCATATGGTTTTTCTTTCTGACATGTTGTCATTATGGATTAAAGGGAGTGAATTTTAAATGTTAATATCCTTTCACACATATTATAAAATTTCTTTTGACAGGTTAGTAGATTCAGTTTGTTAATATCCTGTTATGACTTCAATGGTGTATGTTCATGATAACTATTAGTCTGCAATTTTCTTTTTCATAATATCTTATTTACTGAAAAGTTACTAGATCAGAGTAGAAAAAGTAGGCAAGATGAAATTCTAACTAAGGAGGCATTTGAATGGGGACTCATGGACTAGAAATCTGGACACATGTATGGGCAGGTCTAGATAGGAGAATGTGAGTCCTGGGCTGCAAATTCACCAGACAATTTCAGTGGAGTGTCACTACACAAAGTCAGTGTTAGAAGAGAAGCTGCTACTGTACCCCATGAAGGTAAAATATTTTAATTGGCTATTATAAGGGCTGGAAACATCAAACATAGGATTTTGGTGTAGAATCAAAATTCCCAACTAAATGTTTGGATCCTTCATGATCTAAATAAGAAACAAATGCTAACCCTTTAGCACTGAAGTGAGTTGGACATTAAGTATCCATAACAAAACTGAGGTAATAATAGACCAGGATTGGTATAAAATTATACCAAGTAAGATGAACAAGTCTGTCTGAAAGAGTGAGCATTAACAGAGACAGAACCATTTCTAGGCAAGGAAAAGATACACTATCACCCATTATAATCTCTTAGAGACTCAAGATGCCGATCATTTGAGACTCATGAGATTATTTGACATTGGAATTTCATTGATTCAGATTCAAATGACAATTTCACAATCCAAATAGATATCTTCCTTTGTGGTTAGTCAGGAAAACATCAAGAATTATGCAGTTATCAAGGCTACATGGACCAAGAAGTTGGAAGCAATGTGTTGAACCTACAATTCTACAGTGTCTATTTATAATCTTAAAGACTATGAATGACAGGTAGCTTGTAAACTTTTCTAGGTGAATGAGCTTTATAGGATATAACTACTCTAGAGTGAGTGAGGATAGAGCTTTGGTATTAACATCTGGTAACTGAACACTCAGAAAATCTCACAAGGTTTTTTGTTTGTTTCTTTGTTTGTTTTTTCCCTTGTCACATGTACTATTGAGGCTACCATATAGTTATATATAGTTGTGATTTATCTAGATATGTCTGTATCATCTAAAATTCATTAGCTACACATGAATTTGTACTTGTTACCTAAAAACCTGATTCTGCCAAGATATTGGTTTAATGTACATCATCTACTCACTTCTCAGATGAATTATTCTTCAAATTACATTATTGTTCTGGGCCTTTCTCTTTCAGCCACATAAATTAAACATAATCAGTAAGAAATATGTGCCTTCAGAATGTCTAATTGACATTTGGTTTATTTTTTCTGAGAAGATATAAATATTGTCATCTTTATAATGAATCTATTTAATTTGAGGAGGGAGGATTACTAAGATTGGACTCAGGGGCACTTGGCCACTGAGCCACATTCCAAGCCCTATTTTGTATTTTATTTAGAGACAGGACTCACTGAGTTGCTTAGAGCATTGCTTTGACTGAAGTTACCTTTGAACTCTCTATCCTCCTGCCTCAGCCTCCGGAGCTGCTGGGATTACAGACATGAACCACCACTCCCTGCTTGATTTAATTTTGATGGTAGTCAAATTAAGATATGATTTCAAAGTATTGACTCAAAAATGCTTGAAATTTCAGATACCCTGAATGATAGAATAAAGATATAAATCATATTACTCAACATAAACATTGGATTTGACAATTCAAATTACAATTTAGAATTTGTATTTCTTTCAAAGATATAAAGACTTAGAATTAACTCACTTTATATGAGCATGCCTGTTTCTTTGGATGGTGGGAATTCCGAACAGATTCATCACATCTGGCATGCAAATATCGTGAATTTATTCTACTCAAAATAATAAACAGTCTCCATGAGACATATATATATTTTTTTCTTTAGGAAATTTATTCTGAGAAGGAATAACACATGAAAAATGTACCTCAGAATTTTTTTTATAATAAAGGAGATAAAAAAGTAATGCTGAAACATATGAAGAAGGTTTTTATAGCATCTGACAGAATTTTCTATGAAATTTAGAAATTAATTAAGAATACACATAACAGTTCCTGAAAGTATCCAAAAATATGGATCTAATATCAACTTTAGAGATGAAGAGGGGGAGGGGAATGGAGAGGAGGAGGAGGAGGGGGAAGTGGGGGGTCAGGAGGATTCTTCCTTTGAATGGAGACTCATGGACTCATGGACAAGAAATTTCTAGTCCATGACTCTTTTGATTCATTTTAGTTATAAATAATGTTAGGATACATTTTGACATGATCATAAAAGCATTGAATATAATTTGCTCTAATTTAGTCCCCAGCATTTCCCCTGTCCCCTCCTCCCTCCCTCTATTCCCTTGTCTCTACTCAATTGGTCTTTCTGAAATTTTTGTGTATATTTTTTAATTAGTGTCTTCTGGATGTACTTGATGTTGAGATTCACTATGATATAGTCTGTGTATAGGAACATTTGTCCAGATTCAGATCACTTTATTCCCCTATCCTCCTTCCCTCCTTCAATCATCTTCTCCTCTACTCATGTTTCCTCTATTTTGATGAAATTACCCCTCCTTTTCTTTTTTCCTTTCTTTCCTCCACCCTGCAACTGCCCTATTTTGGATTAGTTTCTTCATATCAGAGAAAACACTAAACTTTTCACTTCTGAGATTGGATTATTTCATTTGATAGTCTCCAGATCCATCCGTTTACCACTAAATGTCATAATTCCATTTCTCTTTATGGCTAATTAATACTCCATTGTGTATATACCACATTTTCTTTTTTTTTAAGAGAGTGAGAGACAGTGGGACAGAGGGAGAGAGAGAGAGAATTTTAATATTTATTTTTTAGTATTTGGCGGACACAACATCTTTGTTTGTATGTGGTGCTGAGGATCAAACCCGGGCCGCACCCATGCCAGATGAGCGCGCTACCGCTTGAGCCACATCCCCAGCCCCCAGATTTTCTTTTTCCATTCATTTGGTAAAGGGCACCTAGGTTTAGCTCCAGAGCTTTACTATTACAAATTGTGCTGCTATAAACATTGATGTGGCTGTGTCACAGTAGGATGCTGATTTTGTAACCTTTGGATATATTTTGAAGATTGAGTAGCTAGGTCATAAGGTGGTTCCATTACTAGTTTTTTGAGGGACATTCATATTGCTTTTGGTAATAGTTGCACTAATTAACATTCCCACCAAAAATGTGTGAGTGAACATCACTAGTGTATGTCATCTTATTTTCTTATAACTCCATGCTTTTATGCTAATAATCCTGTCCAAGTACCATTGTTTTTTAATGTAAAGAATCAGGAAATAATTATTTAGGTTTTCTGCAGTATCTAATATTTTTCCCAACTACTCAATTTGGGGTTGCATTAAGCTACCATATACTGTCTATGAACTTATAGATATGGATATGTTCCCCAAAAATTTAATTTATAAAAAATATATGGCTTTGCTTTCAGGCTATATTTTGTTTGCCCCTGATTTTTTTTAACCTCATTGATTCTATTTGCCTATGCCCTCTTTTCATTCATTTAATCTCTAACCAACAACATTTTTGTTAAATGAAGAATCTTTACTCATGCCAATTTTTAATATCTCTATGTGGCCATATGAAAGAATCTGAAATTCAAGATTTGGAACATTGTATCATTTCAAATTACTTTCTTCCACCTCAGAAAAAATCAATACCATATCCACTGATTCTTTCAAGACAGGAAAATTATGTCTTCTATTGGACTTAATTTCTTGTCTTAATCTTGTCAGTTCTTGCTCCAAAATATGATAAAAATGCATTTAGAAAGTTATTCAATAGACAAATAAAAAGCATATTTCTACACAAAAATTGTAACTAACTGCTCATAGCAAAATTTTTAAGACAACCTGAATCTGGAAACATCCAAACACCTACTATCCTAGTAAGGATTAAATTGTACTATGCATTTACTATAGAAGGAAAACTGGAAAACAAACAAAATATTGGATAAAAATCTAACACATTATAACATGCAAAAAAGTTCAATGTAAGATACTAGTTATAAATTAATACATTATGTTTATATGAAATTTTAGGTGACAAAAAATTCTATAGTGATTTTTTAAAAATCTCAGAGATTTTGTTGGAAAAGAATAGGGAAAAAGTTGAACCACAGGGAAAGTGAAGGGAATTCTTGGGAGAAGCTGGTATCTTTGATATACTAATTGTGGTAGTGGTTTTGTCACTATAAAATCCGCCACATTCATTTCTTTATTTATCTATCTATCTATTTATTTATTTATTGAGACAAGATCTCATGTAGTTGCTCAGTGCCACTCAAAGTTGTTGAGGCTGGTTTTGAACTTGTCATCCTTCTGCCTCAGCCTCCAAACTTGCCTGAATTAAAGGTTTGTGCTACAGGCCCAGCAATATTCAACATTTTTTTGAATCATTTTTTCCCTCATTGAAGTTTTTTTTCAAATTTGTCATAAATCAAGTGACCACGTATTTGAGGCATTGTTGCTCCATTCTTTACTTTGTTCCATTGGTTGTATTGTCTATAATCACAATAATTCTACACTCTTTTTATTACTATAATTTTATAATAAGGTTTGATATTTGCTCTAATGAAGCTGCCAATATGTTTATTCTTCATTTGAGGATTTTTTTTGACCCTTTTACATTTTCACATAAATTCTAGAACTATGTTCCTGTTTGTTCAAAATATATGTTCATACCTTTGCTCAGAGTGACATTATAACTGTTATCATAAACAATCTTTCATCTATAATAAACACTTTATATTCCTCATTTTTTTAAGGAGCACCCTTTGGTTATGTTGAGGATAAATAGTTACATTCTTGACAAAATATAGGATCAATCCAAAGCTTCTATAGTTATGTATTTTATTTATGTCCTATAAAGATAGTTCTAGAAATTTATTTTCTTAACCTCACTAAGTATGAATCAACACAAAATCCAGACAGATATAATTAATTTGCTTGAGCTTATTCATTAAATCCCTAATTGATAGCTGATATTATTGGCCTGACAACAATATTTAATGTTAGGTGGTAGCTTTCTTCCTTGTATAAGAGGCTCAGAGTCTACCTCCATTCACATTTCCTAGGATTTAGATGTTGTTTATTACAACATGCTATTTTATTAGGCCTTATATTACCAGATAAGGTTTTGTTTTTGCTAGTGCAGGATGCTGACATGGAGTCCACATACAGGTCAGAAGAGGATGAGAAGTGGCATGAATGGCACATAAGTAGAATTGTAGGCCCTTACACAATCTTTACTCAATATTTTCATTGTAGCATTTCTGACAACAGAATAAGACAGAAGAGAAGGGGTTACTTTTACTAGCAAGTGAGATTCAGTGATGTTTTGTGGTTTAAAATCACCTTTAAAATAATGGATATATACATAGAAAAAACAACTTTATCTTTACCTCCCACTTGCAAAAACACCTCAATTCTTGTTTTCAAAGCTCCAATATTTCCTAGTCAATAGTGTAAGTTTTACCCAAAGAACTGTGAAGCTAAGCATTCACCCTTACTGGAGTTCATCAATGGCAGACTTGGCTTCTCAATTTTGGGTGCACGAATCTTGTAGCTGCAGGAGGCAAAAATATTGAAAGACAGTCCTGTAGGATCTATGCATTTCTCATCACTGCTTCATTTGATATATTAAACCTTGAGATTGCCATTATTCTACTTTTTGGCTCTGTATTTTAAAACACTCCATTTTCCCCACATCATTATAATTCCTCAAAGTATACTTGTGAAACAATGACCAGTCACTCTGCCAAAGTCTTATCTCTTGTAGGCACTTCTTTTAAATTATGATATAAACTGCTTTGTCATTGTCATACACTAATATAACCATTTTTGGGGGGGGAGGGAATGGGGATTGAACTCTGAGGCACTCCACCACTGAGCCACATCCTCTGCCCTATTTTATTTAGAGAGAAGTTCTTACTGAGTTGCTTAGAGCCTCTCTAAATTGCTGAGGCTGGGTGTAGCTCTTGCCTCAGCCTCCAGAGATGCTGGGATTTAGCACATGTACACCATGAATAAAATAATCTTTTCATTCAAAATATACAACATTGACTGTATGAGTACAAATGTGTATGTGTATCAAATTATCACATTGTACAATTTCAATGTGTTCAACTAAAATAAGTAATTCTATATTCCCTCTTTTTTTTCTTTCTCTCTCTCTCTCTCTCTCTCTCTCTCTCTCTCTCTCTCTCTCTCTCTCTCTCTCTTTTCCTTTTGGTTTGGGGCTTGAACCCAGGGGAGCTTCAGCACTTAACTACTCCTCTGGCACCCCTTACCTTTTTAAAATTTTAAAACAGGGTGTCACTAAGTTGTTTAGGACCTCCACTAATTTGAACCTGACCTTTAACTTGCAATCCTCCTGCCTTAGTTTCCCGAGTCACTGGAATTACAGTTGTGCACTACTGTGTCCTGCTGAAGTCCCAATCTTGATGTTCTGCTGCAGTTCTCTTATTAAATAATGTATAAGCTAGCATTCTTTTCAAGTAAAAATAAGTAGTTTATATATTTTATCAAACAGATTTAAGTATCAAATATAGGATTTGCAGTCTAAAAAAGGCAGTGCATTAGTTTGCTACAGCTATCAAGACAAAATACCCAAAGCAGGTGGCTTCTTTACAGTCATATCTCTGTGAAAGTATATGACTTACTCTCTTCTGATAAGGACATGGGTCAAATTGGAACACTCCTATTCTTATGGCCTCATTTTAACCTAATTACATTTTTAAAGACTTTCTTCAATACAGTTCTGAGGTACTAGTGCTTAGGGATTAAAAACATGAATTTTGTTGGAGATAAGGTTCAGTCCTTAACAGGCAGGATATTCTAGTTATTGGCTTTGATACCAATAATTACTTCTAAAACACACACAAACAAAAACAGACTCTCTTGGTGGCTGCCTCTGCAGCTGTTAGGAAGATGAGAAATCAAAAACCACAATTGGAATCAAGGAATGCAAAAATATACACTACAAAAATTTGCATCAAAGCATCAGGAAGCTAAGTAATGCATTCAAATGGTTGTGAAAAACCATGACAAGAATCAGTTAAAATAATTTACATTATCAGCTCTTTGTAAATGCTTTTATATTTTAGCCTGTTAAAAATTCTGATTTTTTCAATGTTCTTGATTCTTTGAGTGCAGAGAGACAGGTATTATAATTTAGTTCTGCTTAAATATTGTCATTAATTTTGAGTACATCTGTCTCAGTCTATCACAATTTTCCCCATTGACAGTCACTTTTGCTCATTTGTTAGCATTCTCCTCACAAATGTTCATTTTACAATCATGTTTAATGAACGTTTAACAATTGTACATTTTAAGGCAAATTTTGCATCTAAAAATAAAGTTGATCAGGACATTTTCAGTTTGTTTATTTCAGTGACATTTTGAAACATGTAATCAGGTTGGATTTTAATGTTGTAATACTCCTCAGGTTCAGTGCCATTCCTTTGGTAAGATAAATACCTCAGTTGGAATATTTTTGCCAGATGTAGTCAAGTGGAATTTTAAAACCCACACAGGTGAAATGGAAGCTGTCATATATATTTTATAACAGATTAAGCATAAATGTGGCAGAAACATGAAAATGCAACAGAATAATTTATACCTTTATGGATATTTTATTATATATACTATAAAAATTGTATATGTTAATTCCCAAAGATATGAAAAATAAGTACTATACTTAAAAACGATACATGTAGTTTTTATGGCATTGAATTGTTTAACTGATCAGATTTGATGTTGTTACATTTCTTACTGCTAAATTGATGGAGACTATGGAAATCATCAGAGGAAGTATTAATAAAGAAAATGAATTGAGATACAGTTGTATTAATTGATTTAATCATCCCACACATTGTGTGTGCTTTTGTGTGTGTATCATAATATTGCATCAACCACCTAAATATGTATGACCATAAAGGAGCAGATTCTCTTTCTGATTCTCTTTCTCAATTAGATCACATTTATTAAGGGTGGAATTCTCTTTCTTGAAAGTTCAAGGGCTTTATTTTGTAGCTGTCTTTTACTTTCTATTTTTTGAACAACTGGACATAAAATTTATGTTCATTCCTAAGTCTTTAATAAATATTGATATTCTTGCTTACTTTCTTCCTTGTATGTTCCTTTTTTAAGATGTTGTGTACTTAGAAAGTCTGTTTTATATTTAGTGATAAGCAGAAATTAGTGAGTATTGGAACTTACAGTGGTTGGCAAGGCTGTGGTGAAACTTTTGCAAAGCTTACCATTGAAGCTTATAGAAAGATATTCTTCCACATAAAATTAAATATTCATTATTCCTTCTAGAATATTACAGGAGGAAAAAGTGATTAAAAAACTAAATATAGATATTAATTAAATTGCTACTCATAAGCAAAAATAATTCAGTTATAATATGGATGTACAAAAATTTACTTTGATTATGAGAGTATACATTATCTGACAATAATGCCCTTCTACATTTAGTGAGGTGGTGTTGATTAGTGCTTCCAAGGAAAAGTGGTGAGCTGTGAATCTCTTCTTCTAAAATGAAGAGCTGTAAACTTGCATGTCAAGTGAGTCTTCCATACCCCTCCTTAATTACTTTACCATTACTTTTCCCCTTAGACCTTAGATTGTGTTTTCTAACTCCTAGAGAATATTGAGTCTGTCAGGTAAATTATTAACAAAAACTTATTCACACATTTTCCCTCCATTTGTTTCCTTACGTGTTTGTGTAATACTTTTAACCTCCAATTGACTGTAGGTTACCTGACTTACGGCATACTGCATTACATGTTATGGCACTTTGGTATGTGTGGCAGTGCTGGAATTGAACCCAGGTCCTTGTGTATTCTAGGCGAGGACTCTACCACTAAGCTACCTCCCCATACCTTTTTAAATTTTATTTTGAGACAGGTTCTTGCTAATTAGTCTGTGATGGCCTTGAACTTGCAATAAGTGTGCCTCACTAGCTGGCATTACAGTAGTACACCACCATGCCTGGGAGGGAACAGAAAAAAATTTGAAAGCATAAACTTCTCCAAATTTCTCTATCCCATATATGATTCTCATTTATTCTAACTTCATTATAGAAGAAGGTCCCAAACCTTCTTGTAATCAGCTAAGCTTCTTTAAAAAATATTTTTATTTATATATGACAGTGGAATGCATTACAATTCTTATTACACATATAGAGCACAATTTTTCATATCTCTGGTTGAATACAAAGTATATTCACACCAATTAGTTAAACTTTATTTGTATATATTTACTTTTAACTAGACGTATAAAGTCAAGATTTGTTCATTTTAAAAAGCAACCAGACTGTTTTATATAACTGACATCTATAAGTTACTTCAACTAACAAGAGCAGAATACACATTCCCATCAAACTCATATGGGAAATTCACTAAGGCCATATTTGGGGCCACAAAACACATTGTAAAAATGCAAATTAATAAATCATTCACTGATTTCTATGAAACACGATGAGATTAAATTAACAGTAAGTAAAAGAAAAATATTGGGGAAATTCCCCAATTGCATGGAGTATAAACAACATATATACAAATATTAAATTACATTAGTAAAGAAAATTCTGAAGATACATTAAGATACATAGAAACAGAGTGGAAATTTTAAAAGCATAGCATTCCAGAATTTGTGACACACATTTAAAATAATGACTAGAGGAAAACATATCTCATTGAATGCAAGTATTAAAAGAGAAGGAAGCCAGGCACAGAGGCTCACTCTTGTAATGCCTACTGCTCAGGGTGCTGAAGCAGGAGAATTGAGAGTTCAAAGCCAGCCTCAGCAAAAGCAAGGCTCTATGCAACTCAGTGAGACACTGTCTCTAAATAAAAAACAAAATAGGGATAGGGATGTGGCTCAGTAGTTCAATCCCTGGTAGCTGTGCATGCCCCTGCCCCCCCCCCAAAAAAAAGAAGGAAAATTTAAAGTATACTAAGTTTCTCTTTAGGATAGCAGAATAAAAAGAAGAAATTAATCCAAAGTGAGAAGGAGAAAACACAAATATCAAAAATTAAAGAATAAAAATTTTAGATCAGGTAATCAAAATATAAAATCAATACATCTAAAGCTGGTTATGTTAAAAGATAAATAAGTTTGATAAGACTCCAGCCTAAAGCTACTTGAAAAAAAAGAACATGATTGGCAAGTATGAGAACTGGAAGAGGTGATATAACTATAGTCACAAAGGACATTTAGAGGATAATACTATAAACACCTCTATGATCACAAATTTCATAGATGAAATGGATTAATTCTTTGAAAGACACACTCTGCCAAAACTTGGGAAAAAAATCTGAATAAGCCTATGTCTCTTTAAAAATTGAAACAATAATTAAGAACCTTCCAAAAGAGAAGAAACAATTGTTCATTTGGGTTCATTGGGTAATTATGGCAAATATTTTAGGGAGAAATTATACCAATATTCTACAGTTTCTTTCAAAAAATAAATGCTGTTGTAACATTTCCTAGCTTATACAATAAGATCAGCATCGCCCTAATGCACACCAGGAGAAAGCATTACAAAAAAAAAATAGATAAATAAATAAAAGGACCTACAAATAATAGTTCTGAAGAGAAAGAAAAAAGAAAGTTTTACAGAACAATAGTTCTCATGAACAGAGCTGTAAAAACTCTCTCGACAAAGTGTTACTTAAACAATTATGACAATGTCCAAAAACAGTGATACACCACAATGAAGTAAGATGTATCCCAGATATGCAAAGCTTGTTCAATATCTGAAATTAATTTTATGTAATCTCTCACAGGAGCAGTCTCTAGAAGAAATATACATAATCACATCAATAGATAGCGAAATTTTTTCATAAATTTCCATCCCCATTAATTATTGAATCTCAAGAAGTAATAAACAGCATTGTCCTCAATTTGATAGACAATGTGTGCATAAAACTTACAATAAATGTCACACTTAAATGTGGAAATGAGAATTTTTCTCAGAAAGACTATTAAGATCAGGAAAAAGACAAAAGGTAAGGGGGAACTTCATTCCTACCACTTATTTTTATATCTTCATCATAGTCCTGGGAATTAATCTAGGACCTTGCACATATAAGGCAAGTACTCTACCACTGAGCTACATCCCTATTCCTTTTTTAAAAATTTTATTTTGAGCTAGGTGTCACTGAGGTTTCTAGGATGGCCTCCAATATATGATCTTCCTTCATGAGCCTGCTGAGTAGCTGAGACTACAGGCCTGCACCACCATGCCCAGGTCCTGACCATTTATTTTCAATATTGTACTCATAGTCTGTGCTAAAATAACAAGACAAAAATGGAATGAAAGATAAACTGGGAAAGAAGAAATAAAATTGTTCTTTTTTTTTTTCCCCCATAGGACATGTCACGTCTGTAGAAAATGTAAAGTAATCAAGGAAAGAACTGATAAAAATAAGTAATTATATTTAGATTGCAGCATAGAAAATTGATATGAAAAGTAGATTTCTTTCCTATACACCAGCAATGAAGAAGTAAAATTTGAAATTAAAACAAATTATATTACAAAAGAAATGCTTATATATAAATTTAATCAAATATGCATCAAATCTATATGAAGAAACTATAAAATGATGGTAAAAGAAATCAAATAAGACCAAGAAAAATGGACAAATAAATGTCATCTTCATAGTAGGAAGTCTCAATACTGTCAAGATATCAGTTCTTACCAAAATGATGTACAGATTTGGTGCAATCCCAATCAAAACACGAGCAAGCTATTTGTAGATAGTGACAGACTAATTCTAAATAATAAATTAAGAAGGGAAAAGGCTCAGAATATTCAGTATAAGGTTGAAGGAAAGCAAAGTTGTCAACCTAATCCTATCCAGTTTTAAAACTTCCTATAAAATTCTAGTAATCAAAACAATGTGGTATTGGTGAAAGAATAATCAAATTGATCAATGGAAAGAACAGAAAAAGACCCATAGAAATATACAGAAATATTATTTGACAAAAAACCAATATTAACACAATGGAGAAAAACTATTCCTTTTAAGAAATGATGCTAGGATAGCTGGACAACCACATGCAGACAAGTAAAGTTAAACAAGGAAATTATGTCTTCTACGAAATTAATTCAAAATTGATGGGTGATCTTAATGAAAAATTCAAAACACTGAAAGTCCAAGAACTTAAGATAGGAGACATTCTAGATTACTTTAGGTCTGCTGATGATGTTTTAGCTATAACACCAAAGGCCTGATCCATGAGAGAACTGAAAATCTTGACTTGTTTTAATTAAAAGAAAGTTTTGGGGCTGGGGATGTGGCTCAAGTGGTAGCGTGCTCCCCTGGCATGCATGCGTCCCAGGTTTGATCCTCAGCACCACACATAAACAAAGATGTTGTGTCTGCTGAAAACTAAAAAATAAAATGTTAAAAAAAAAGAAAAAGAAAGTTTTACTTTGCAAAAACAATGTCAGATAATAAACATAACTTGTAGATTGGAAGAAAATATTTGTATAAGTGGTGATGGTGATTGTATAAGCATTGATGGTTATGTTAATTAGTTCTCTTGTTGCCTGATTAAGTAAAAATATTAAATGTCTTAAACAGGCAGAAATATAGAAGTTTAGAAACAGTCATACTTGATAAGAAGCTAATTTTCTACTCAGTGAGTTTAAGTTCAATTTAAAAAAGTAGATATTCCTCATTTTTGGGTTAAACATTTCCCAAAATCCTTATCTTATTGGGGACATAAGTTGGGGGAGAAATGAGCTTCCTAAAAGAACACTTGTTTAAATAAATTTTTAGATAATGCTAAAAATAGAGTAGTTTTGTAAATTCCATTATTTATTCATATCTGCTGCACTTAAATAACACATTATCATGTGTTGGACACATTAGGATATAGATAATGTTAATGATGTAATTACTATAAAATTTAAGTATAGACTTATTCTGTTAACTGATATCATACAATTGTAGAAAATGACATATAATAAAAAGTTGTGAGTTACTTTCCTTTTATTGATCTTAAAATCTAGTTTGTCAAAAGTTAAATTTTCTTACTAATTATTGGAAATTAGATAATTGACAATAAAGTTCTTCTTAAAATAAACAAGTTAATGTATTAAAATTATGTATGCTTTATAATGACTAAATAAATATAAATCGAAACATTATTCTGGCATTGATATATATATATATAATATTTCAAATAATATCTATTATAATTTTACAAAATATTTTATATGCTTATATGCTTTTTTTTAAAAAAAAGCGGGTTCTATACTTTTCTTTTTATGATTGTTTTAGAGTAGTAAAATGATTTACCGTGAAAAACTTTAGAACATTGTTTGCCTTTGAGGAAGTAAAGTCAAGTAACTCCTGTCAAAGTGACTAAAGGAACTTTCTGAAGAGACAGCGATGTTATCTTAATAAAATTTTGATTCCATAATATTAATGAAACATTCATTGAAGTTATACTTAAGTTCTTCAGATATCATTTAATATAAAGTTTCCTTAAAGAAATCTATAAACAAATATTGAATTCTTGCTACTAATATGCATATTGAATCATTTAGTCATAAAGTGAGCTTGCATCTACAATTTAGTTTGAAATGCATCAGAAAAATAAGATGGATTGAGAGATGTGTGAATAACGTAAGTCAAAAACTATGATAAACTAGATCTGCTATGCTAATTCTAGAATTTGAGGGGTAGATTTATGGGTGTATTCCTTCATTATTTCTGCATCATTAGACCTTTTTATAACTTGTTCTTTTTTTAAATGCAGTAAAATATGGTGTTCTTCCACACATTATTACAGTTTAGATTATTTATAAGGAACAAGATAATCATTTTAGTATTTGACTCTCAGATATCTGCAGTAGAAAAATGTGTTCTAAGTTTCTTACATGTAAAAATATAGATATAATAATGTTTAAAAGGAATTACTTCTGAAAATCTGTAACTATCTGTGCAGTGCACTCAGACAGAGATGCTCAAGTATGTTATTGAAAAGTATTGGATCACACAACTCTGGAGGTCAAGAAGTCCCATGAATTGCTAGTCTTCAAGTTGGAGACACAAAAAGGCCACTGGTGTGGTTGGAACATTTCCACCACTCCATGGCAGAGACTGCAGTCCTAGTGAGAAGGCTTGAGAACAGGAATCACTGAGGGAATAGCATCAGTAGTCCACTCAGACAGACAGTGGGAGAGTGAATCCTCACTTCTATGCTTGTCAATCAGAAAAGATTGGCTGAGATTCACCCACCTAATTAGGGAAGTATTTGGTTTGGATGTGAAGTATCCCCAAAAGCTCACATGTGAGAAAATACAGGAAAGTTTAGAGAAAAACTGACTGGGTTACAAAACCCGTAATCAGTGAATTAATCCCATGATGGGATTAAATGGTAGCTGAAGGTGGGTAGGGTGTGGCTGGAGGAGATGTGTCATTGGGGGCCTTCATTTGGAGGTATATATTTTGTATGTGGCAAGTGGAGTCTCTCTGTCTGCTTCCTGATCATCATGTGAGCCACATCAGTCCTCTGCCATGATGTGCTGCCTCACCTAGAGCCCCAAGGAACAGAGTCTGCTGTCTATGGAACAAGACTTCTGAAACCATGAGCCTCCCAAATAAACATTTCTCCCTCTACAATTGTTCTGTTCAGGTGTTTTACTTACAGCAGTGAAAAAGCTGACAAAAGACTCAGTCTACAAATTCAAATACTAATGTTTTTCAGAAGCATTCTGAAAGAGAAAGAGAAAAAATCTTAATCACACATTGGAGGACCCATCATCTAATCAGGTTGACAAATAAAATGAACTACAATTAATAACTAAATACCTTTGTTTCTTTTTTAAATTGATTTTATTTTTTTAAATACATGACAGTGGATAGCATTACAATTTTTATAATACATATAGAGCACAATTTTCATATCTTTTTTATATAAAGTATGCTCACGCCAATTCATGTCTTTATACATGTGCTTTGTTTTTTGTTTTTTGGTTTTTTTTTTTTTTGCTTTGCAATTCTTATTACACATATATGACACAATTTTTCATATCTTGGTTGGTATATAAAGTATGTTAAAACAAATACCTTTGTTTCTATATATTCATCCATTCATCCAGAGTTGTCATTTTTTTTTTAGATTATTTTTCTTGGGGTTGGGGAATGGGGGTTGAGGGGCACTCAACCACTGAGCCACATCCTCAGCCCTATTTTGTATTTTATTTAGAGAAAGGGTCTCACTGAGTTGCTTAGCACCTTACTTTTACTGATCTTGCCTTTGAACTCAAGGTCCTCCTTTCTCAGCCTTCCTGGCCATTGGGATTATAGACATAAGCCACCACACCTGGCTAGAGTGGGAATTTTTTTTATTCTCTGTTTTTATAAAGTATTACTTTCCCAAACTTGTGATTACATAGCAATTCTAAGAAACAACATGCATATGTACTCTAAAAATAAATGTTGTGAATGTGGTCCCATGACTGGGGTTCCAGCTACTCTGAAGGTTGAGGAGGCAGGATCTTTAGGTCCATGAGTTTGAGACCAAACTGAGCAACATAGCAAGAACCAGTATAAACACACAAATATATGGGTATGTGTGAACACACACACACACACACATACACACACACACACACGCACACACACAATTTGCTCTTAGATATCATTTGTGCTTGCTTGTTTGTTTGAGGTGCTGGAGAATAAACACAGGGCCTCCAAAATACTAGGCCATGGCTCTATACTGAATTTCACCCCCAAACCTGTCTCAGAGATTTAAAAGACAGAAAACTCTGTTCTTATTACCAAGGCATCAGCTGACAATCACTAACAGTGTTTATGCTTGCTTGTTTGTTTTGAGTTAATCTATTTGTAGACTTATCTCTTTAACTTGTTTTAACAAAACTATTTTTGAGGTCTCTCTCTTAGTTTGAATATAATTGGAAAAACAACGAGAAAGAACTCTTAGAATAAATATACTATTTTGTTAACGTAGTATATACAAGCAAAACAAAAATACTTTATGGTAGAGGTGAAATCATATATTGATCCAGGAGTTTGTGAAAAGAAAAATTAAACGAGTGCCAATTAACCCTAGTTCTAGGCTTATTAGCCCTGATGATTATTTTTCATTAGAAATTGGAAGAACATACTCCTGAGAATAGAATGTTTTAAAGGAAGATTCTTGGTTTTGTGTCAATTAAAATCAGGATAAAACTCAGACTGAGAAAAGAAATTGCAATAGCTTTTTTAGCACAGGTAAAGCATCAGGAAGAGTTTCATGGCACTTAATTGCTATGTACAACATTGAGCTAATGGCATTTTATTCTAACAATTTATTATTCTGCACTATAAAAGCCCTTTAATATATGTTGACTACTGAGTTTTGGTTTCATAATCTTTTCTCACTTTGCAAATGTTTCTTATTATTTTGTATTTTTCTTATTAATTATAAAAAGAAAAATAAAATAGATTTTTCCTAGACATCAGGGTATAAAATATATGAACAATTTTATTCCCAAATTAGAAACTGTTGTGTTCTTGTCTACTTTACAATACAGTAATTAAATATTTTCATACAGAATTGTTGTGTATTTATTGAATAACTTTTTACATTGTGGAATGATTAAATAAATCTAGTTAAAATATAGGCATTACCTCATATCACATTCTTTCCTCCCCAACTCCAGCCCCCACCCCATTTTTTCTTAATTGTGCAAATACTACAGATCTATTATCTTGTTCTAATCATATATGATAGTAGAATGCATTTTAATGTATCATACATAAATAACTGAAGCATAATTTCTCATCCTTCTGGTTGTATATGATGTAGAATTATACCAGTTATGTGATCATATATGAACATTGTGTAATAATGTCCAACTTATTCCACTATCCCTCCCACACCCACACCCTTCTCTCCTTCACTCCCCTCTGTATAATCCAAAGTACCTCAATTTTTTATAGCCACTCACTCCCCTTTATTTTCAATTGGCATCCACATATTAGAGAAAAGCAAAATGGGCTTTGGTTCTTCGGGATTGGGTTATTTCACTTAGCATGATATTCTCCAGCTCCATCTGTTTACTATTAAATGCCATAATTTCGTTCTTCTTTGAGGCTGAGTAATATTCCAATAAACCACTACTTTATCCATTCATCTGTTGATAGGTACCTAGGTTGATTCCACAGCTTAGCTATTGTGAATTGAACTGCTATAAACATTGATGTGGCTATGTAATCATAGTGTGTTGATTTTAAGTGTTTTGGTATAACCTGAGGAGTAGGATAACTTCATCAAATGGTGGTTCTATTCCAAGTTTTCTGAGGAATTACCATCCTGCTTTCCATAGGGGTTGCACCAATTTATAGCACCATAAGCAATTTATGAGTGTATCTTTTTACCTATGTTCTAGCCAATATTGATTGTTCCTCATAGTCATGATAATTGTCATTCTTATTGGAATGAGAAGAACTCTCAGAGTAGTTTTGATTTGCATTTCTCTAATTGCTAGAGATGTTGAACATTTTTTTCATATATTTGTTTATCAATTGTATTTCTTCTTCTGTAAAGTGCCTGATCAGATCCTTAGCCAATTTATTGATTGGGCTATTTAGTTTTTTCGTGTTTAATTTTTTGAGTTTTCATATATCTTGGAGATTAATGCTCTATCTAAGGTGCTTGTGGTAAAGATTTTTCTGCCATTCTATGGACTATTTTTTCATGTTATTGATTGTTTCCTTTGCTGTAAAGAAGCTTTGGTGTTTGATTCATACGATTTATTGATTCTCAATTTTACTTCTTGTGATTTAGGAGTCTTAGGAAAGTCAGTTTCGAAACCAACATGTTGGAGATTGGTCCTATTTGGTGCAGGGTCTCTGGTCTACTGCCTAAGTTCATGATCCACGTGGGTTGAGTTTTGTGCAGAGTGAGAAATAGGTGTTTAAATTTTATTTTGCAACATATGGATTTCCAGTTTTCCCAGTGCCATTTGTTGAACAGGCTATCTTTTCTCCAATGTGTAATTTTGTTGTCTTGTCTAGTATCAGATCACTGTATTTATGTGGGTTTGTGTCTGTTTCTTCTAGTCTATACCAGTGGTCTATATGTCTGTTTTTGTGCCAATAGCATGCTGTTTCTGTTTCTAAGGCTCTATAGTATAATTTAACATCTGGTATTGTGATGCCTCCTGCTTTATCCTTTTTGCTAAGGATTGCTTAGGCTATTCTGGGTCTCCTATTTTTCCAAATTAAATTCATGTTTGCTTTTTTCCATTTATATAAAGTATATCTTTGGGATTTTAATAGAAATTACATTAACCCTATATAACACTTTTCTTAGTATGGCCATTTGACTAGATTAATTCTGCATAGCCAAGAGCATGGAAGTTCTTCTCATCTTCTATGATCTTCTTCAATTCCTTTCTTTATTATTCTGTAGGTTTCATTGTAGAGGTCTTTCAGGTCTTTTGTTAGTTTGATTCCCAAATGTTTTATTTTTATTTTTTGAAGCTATTGTGAGGTATTTTTCTTAATTTCTCTTTCATTTTATTTACAACTGATGTATTGGAACATATTTGATTTATGGGTGTTAATATTCTATCCTTCCACTTTGCTGAATTAATTTATTAGTTCTAAGAAGTTTTTTGATGGAATTTTGGGCAAAATACACCAACCTTTAATGCAAAAAAAAAAAAACAACACACTAGAAAAACTAGGAATACTAGGAACATACTCAAAATTATAAAAGCTATTTATGCTAAACCCAAGGCCAGCTTCATTCTAAATGGAGAAAAATTGAAAGCATTCATTTAAGAACTCATGGAATAAGACAAGGATGCCCTCATTCACCACTTTTATTCAACACCATCCTTGAAACTCTAGCCAAAGCAAATAAACAGAAGAAATAAATTAAATAGGTATGAATAGGTAAAGCAGAACTCAAACTATCACTATTATTCATGTTTACTTTTAAGAGATCATTTTTTTCTTGATACCACATGGAAGTGATTTGGTGAATTATCATCCTGCTTCAGCTTACTGCACTCAATCTAAAGCCTCCACATTCATCCATATCTATATGTCACAAATGATAGAACTTCTTTCTTTAAGCTGAATAGTTCAAATACCATATTTTCTTTATACTTTCATCTGTTGATGAAAAGTTAAGTTGATTACACATCTTGGCTGAAGTGAATAATGCTTCAGTGAACATGGGAATGCAAATATCTCTTCAGCATGCTGATTTTATGGCATTTACATACATACCCCATAGTTAAATTTCTGTATTATATGGTAGTTTGATTTTTAAAATATTTGAGAACTCCATATAATTTTCTATAAGAGTTGTGTTAATTTACATTTACAACATTGTACAAGAGATCCCTTTTCTCAACATCCTCACAAATACTTTCTATATATTTGCTTTGATATTAGCAATTTTATCTAGTGTAAGGTCATATCTCACTGTGAATTATTAGCTTGTGCTTCTCTAATGATTATTGATTCATGATTATTGATTCTTGATATTGAACATTTTCCATATACTCTTTGATCATTTATGTCTTCTTTTAGAAATATATATTCAGTTCTTCTTTGCATTTGTTAAACAGTTTTTTTTTTACTTACTATTGAGTTGCTTTATTTTCTTATTTTTTTGGATATTAATGTCTTATCAGTTGTATGGAAGCAAATATTTTTTACTCTTTACTTTTTTTTTCCTTTGCCTGCATACTGAAGTCTTTGTTTCCTCATCCAAATAATAAAGTCCATTGCAGTACATTTTCAAATAGTAATTAATAAATAAATTTAATATATTATTTAAGGGAATGATGTGTCTACATTGCAGGGGTGAGGAAAATAAAATTTGAATCAATAAATATATTACTTTATCATTGCAAAATTTGAAAACAATTATTTAAGTAAAACATATATTTCAAAATGTTCCTATCCCAAAGCAGTATTTTATAGTGGTTTGATTTAACACATGCTGTGTGCTAAATATTTTCAATTAAGAATCATATTTTTTAAATTGTTACAACCCAAGCATATGCACAGCAATCACATGTAATTAAGTTTTAAAATGTTAACATGTCCCATAATCCCAGAGGCTCAGGATGCTGAAGCAGGAGGATCACAAGTTCAGTGCCAGTCTCAGCACCTTAGCAAGGTACTAAACAACTCAGTTAGAGTCTGTCTCTAAATAAAATATGAAAAAGGGCTGGGGTTGTGACTCAGTAGTTAAGCACTGCAGGATTAAATCCTAGTACTAAATGAATAAATGAATGAATGAATGAATGAATAGTTAACATGTTTAAATTACCAGCAGAAAGCAATGGTTGAATGAGATGACATTGCTTCTTGTTTCTAATTGCCCCATGCTGAAAGAAAACAAAACAAAATAGCAAAAGAGATGGCCTAAAATATATTCCAGAATATTTAAGTGACTATTTAGAAAGACTTAAAAACTTGAAAAATGTACAGATAATTTCTTTCTTATTAACTTAATTAAAGAAACCATAGGAAAAACATTTATTATAAAGTTGTTGGCCCTTCTGGAGCAAATGTTAAGTATTTATTTCTTTTTGGAAAGTGCCAGCAAAGGGCACCCTGAGGACAAGAACAACAAAGATGTTTGGTGAAATGCTGGAATAGACTATGCTGAAAAGAATTGAGGAAAAGCCATCTACTCTAACTTATACTGCTACATACGAGGTTTCAAGCACTTTATACCCACAAGCATTTCAGCATAATTTTCTTGCCCCCATTGTTTGGTAATACTTCCATATTTTCATGCTAATCAAAACTGGCTACATGGCCATTCACATATTTTCGTATCTTTGCCTGCTTGTTTACTACCTGAAGAGACCAAACTAGCCAGTTTTGCACATCTTCCAAATCAATTAAACACTTACTCTGTCTCTTATAAAGTCTTCCTTCCCTGCTGTGATTCAATATGTGTAACCCTGCTGATACCAAGTTAATTAAGAATGGGGAATCTAAATCCCATAGAAGAATAAACTGAATTTGAAAGGGAGCTAAGCTAGTCATTCCTATAATTTTAGATTAGAAAACCATCTATGTTAATAACTATAGGAGACACTATGAAATATATCAAATGCTAGTTTAATGTATGTAACTCATTTTGGAACATGGCATGAAGCTTACACTCCTCAAGGGACTTCCACCTGATTCCTCCGTTATCTGGACAAGTGTTTCCAGACTAGTGCATATAGAAAGTGGATTACATAATCAGTAGACTGTTATCATTGTTTTGTCATAAAATATCTCCTTTGTTCTGAATAATTCTGTGACATAGTTTGTTGATAGATAAACATCATTTAAGACTTCAAATAATAGCATTGGTAAACATGAATTCAGATATGCATTGATTCCAATTAGGATTTTATGGTTTACATATGAAGTGTACTCCAAACACTCATGCATGGGACAATGAAAGAAAGTTTAGAGGTAAAATAACTTGGTGGTTATGAGAAATTTAACCTAATCAGTGCATTAATTTTCTGATAGGGATTAATTGGATGGTAACTATAGGTAGGTAGGGCGTGGTTAGAGATGGGTCATTGGGGGCATGATTTTGGTGTATATATTTTGATCATGGTGAGGGAGTGTTCTTTCTCTCTCTCTCTCTCTCTCTCTCTCTCTCTCTCTCTCTCTCTCTCCTTTCTGATCATTATGTCCATAACTTCATTCCTCTGTCACACCCTACCTCATGATGTTCTGCCTCACCTTGGGCCCACAGTAATTCAGTTGCCTTCTTTGGACTAAGAGTCACAAATAAACATATCCTCCTACAAAATTGTTCTCATCAAGCCTTTTGGTCACAGCACACACACACACACAAATGAAATAAAATAAATTTTAAAAGATGACTAAAATAGGAAGAATCACTAGTGTATCTACAGTGATACCATACCCAATTCACATTATTATTTATCTCAGTTCCTGTTTAGTTGGTTACACAATAATGACAATAAATAGATCAAGCTTAGTTTTAAAAAAATGATCAATTATTTAAATAAATTCTTTATTCCAGAGATGAGAACTATTCTGTCATCAGCTCACCATACAGATACAAGATGGGCCACAGTGAGAGTCTGGCAGGCTGGTATTAGTGTTTTTGAGTACAGTCAGTCTGCAGTAGTACTCTCACATGAACAGTGACTTGAACCATAGAGATCTTTACTCTGGAAACTTACTCTGGAAGATTGACTCATATCTCCTCTCTCCAGAACTCCTTTATTGTTGCTAAAAGTCTCGATAAGAAGATGTCTATATGACTTAATGTCTCTACATTTAGGTCTCTGTATTTTCAAAGAAATGGTTTGGGTGTATTTGGTTTTGTTTTTTTACATTTGCCACTAGACGGCACTCACAAACTCATTTCTTCCAGACACCTGAAGAATTTGAATGTTCAATTTATCTTCTCTAACAATCTACACAATATAACTGCCTTTGGAAATTATCTCCTTAATGCCAATGGGCTAGAACAAAGACCAACATCATACACATTTTTCCAGCTCCAATTCTCCGTGTAGAACTAGTTTGTTTTTTAAATTTTGTTCTGAAATATTGTTTTATTTTCAAAAGTTTTTAATTATTAGAAAATTCTAAAGTTGAAATGAAAATAATTCTTAGGAGGATAATATATAATATCAAGGTGAATGAAGTTTTATTAGTCTTGAGTCTCTAATAACTAAATTTATATTTGGAGATTGTTGAACTTTTGTTTTTCCTTTCTCTTTTTTGACTTGGTTTGGAACCCAGGGGAAATGTACCACTGAGCTACATGTCTGGTCCTTTTTATTTGGTTTGTTTTGAGAGAATGAATAAGTTGCTGAAGATTTTGGTAAATTTATGAGACTGGCTTTATGATTTGCAATTCTCCTGCTTCATCCTCCTGATTCACTGGTTTTAGATGTGCCTACCACACTGTGCTTGTTGAACACTTTTGAATGCCTGATACATATTTATAACAAATTTCTTAATGCCTATTAAATATTAGTCAGTAAAATTTTATTAAATACATATTTTAGTAGGTTCATAGAATGGATTACAATACATTCACTGCATATATTTACAGCACAGTCTCACAGAGTTGAAAGTTTAAAAGAAAGGGTGTAGTATGAAAGACCTGTATAAATTCATACATAGGGACAATATAAATATAGCCATCTGACTTGTATTTAAAGCCCTTATAATCACTAATATTTGTAAATTATTTGAATCATAAAATATTGTCATATTATCATATTCATTTAAGTATGAAAATATTATCTTTTTTACTTTAACATTGAGAACATAAGCATCATTACAAAATAATCTTCAACATGTAAATAATTACTCTTAATTTGTTATAGGGGTTATTTATGAGAAAAAAAAATTACCTAATGACATCAGACAAGGGAATAAAGCCTACATTTGACTTATAATGATATTGTTAAAAAGTAATGTTATTAAATAAATATAAATGAATTCCATTTCACAAACCAAAAATTTAAACTCATCATTGTTAACTTCATAATACAGAGTTATTTCTTAAGTGATAAAACTGGATTAGTTATTTCTTTTTTTTTTTTTAAAAGAGAGAGAGAGAGAGAGAGAGAGAGAGAGAGAATTTTTAATATTTATTTTTTTTTTAGTTCTCGGCGGACACAACATCTTTGTTGGTATGTGGTGCTGAGGATCGAACCCGGGCCGCACGCATGCGAGGCGAGCACGCTAACGCTTGAGCCACATCCCCAGCCCGGATTAGTTATTTCTAAGTGATAAAGCTGAATTCCATTGTGTCTCAAGATTCATTTTTGTTATGTATGTATTTTCAAGTCAAAATACCTCAAACAGTTGAATGACTTCAATTCAGGCAGCATAGGAATACACAGAGTATTGCTAAGGAAATACATTTGAAATTAATATATGGCAACATCTTGAAAGATAGACTTCACAAAATCAAAATGAATCAAGAAACTTTCCTGATCAAAAAGGATAGACTATAATATATCCAGCTGACAGTGCAGAAACCAAGTCATCAAGACATTGTAAGGAGAACCTTGAACAGCTTAATAAAATTCTGTACATGATAGCCTCAACTTCATCTACCATGTCAGCAATAGTAGAGATACACACCATGGTAAATTCAATCAAGCTTAAATTATGATAAGCAATAGATTGAAAAAGATCAGAAACCTTAGTACTTAAATACCTTTGTAAAAATTTTTGGAGCCAAGTTGTATAGAAGAGTATTATTTCTCTTTATGCTAAAGATACATATATTTTACACTAAGATACTTATTATTGTGAAAATTTTTTCATCAGAATTTCTATATGTGTGTAATTTATTAATAACATATATTTTTAAATTTTGAGTTTGGTGAGATCTTTTGTGATTAATTTGGGTGTCCAGGGATTGAAAATCTGAACCAATGTTGAACAGAGAAGAGGATTTAAATAAACTTATGGATTTATGAGCTAAAGACTTTAATTAATAGCAGCGATTTAAATATATAAAAGCACAAAATATTTTTGAAACAATTTTTCAGCTCTGACTTTTTAAGTCACATAATGCTCAGAAATTTCAAATAAAAAAATTTATTTGGTTTTGATTCCCTTTTCTCCTCATTCAAGCACATTTTACCTGGCTTGGAGATCATCTAGAATAAAGGGGATTGAATAATCAGGTGCCCTCATCCTGTTTTCACATAGAACATTTATGCTTTTATCTAACTGAAACTTAGACTTTCTAAACTACTCCATTTTAAGAAATAGTTCCTGTGCATAAAGGAAAAGAAAATGAGTCTCTATTACATTTCAAATTTATTTTAAATAACATATTCTTCCCTTCTCATTTTATTGCTCTTTGTTCTACATAAACTCCCTGTAGAATTAAAAAATGATATATAAATTTTGTCTTCTTTTTTTTGGACATTTCAGAGACCATTTATAAATAAACATTTCTTATTGCAAGACTCTGTCATAACATATGCTACAATTTATAATATTCAACTTATGCAGAATGTTCATATATTTGTTTTCCTTCTTTATTAAATCTGGAGATAAGATGTTTCTTCCCTTGTCTCTTCTCACTGTACACTTGAGTGAATTTCAGTTTTCTGCTTTAATAAAATTTACATAGTGAATGGACATGGTTATGCCTATTACTGGACAATGATTCTTTATCTATTATAAATGTTACTGTTTTTCAGGTGTCATTCATAAATTCCTGTATCTTTTCTGATTTTGTTATTTCTGTCCTATCTCATCCCACACTTTTTGTTCCCATACTTTCTATAGTTTGATAAAATGCACAACTGTGTTTCTACTCAATTCCTTTTTTTCAGTTGTAGAAACATAGCAAATTGCCTAAATACATCTCAATTTGGATATGTCATGTACACAACAATTTCAATATGTCCAAAGTCAACTTATCATTTTAAATCTAAATACAACTTTTTTAAAAAAAATATTATGACCTCTGATGTCTGTGTGAGCTTTATATTGCAAAATAAGGTTCCTTTTCCCTTCTTCCAGATGTGAACTCGTTTAGCAGTGATCATTTCTACTACAACAACCAGATTGAGCTAGGGATCACTTGGATATCCAATGAACTTTGAAGGTTCTGTCAATAGATTTTCTAAACTATAGAAACTTCAATTTTTACATGCCTTCCTAAAGGAAACTTTATACTCTAGATTACATGTCTCCTTCCATTAATGTAATCAATATCTGAACCCTACACAGCTAAAACTTCAATACTCCATCAATGAATAAATGAATGTTTTACAGTGCCATACTCTGTTATTTCTCTTAAACTCTGAAGAAGCCCTTACTTTCTGACATTTCTTTACATTTATCTATAATTAAATCTCTCTTTCTGGAAATTAACTCTAAATATTCCCTTTCCTTTGACTAATTTAATGTCCATTCTCTATGCATTACTATTACACTGTAATTGGTATATACTTATTCTCTGGTTCATTCTTTCCAGCATGAGTAATGTGATTTTGATTTCCAGCATTTATAACAAGGTTTATGATATAACAAACTCCTAATAAGACACCTAACAATTGAATACATAAATTGTTAATATGTAAGTGATATATATAAGTAATATTCCTAAACATTTAATAAAATTTCCTGACAATATTTTTTAATTTAAAAATGAAAAGTAAAGGAATTTCAGATAGTTTATAGAACATATACTAAAA
Source organism: Spermophilus citellus (assembly GCF_964194105.1). Classification (NCBI taxonomy): domain Eukaryota; kingdom Metazoa; phylum Chordata; class Mammalia; order Rodentia; family Sciuridae; genus Spermophilus; species Spermophilus citellus. Next base: position 255,652,123 of record NC_138182.1, read on the forward strand.
ACACTGTTGGTCCCATATCTCCACCTCCAAAACTTTATTTCTCAAAAAAACAAAAAGTTATACTAGTATCTAGACAGTGTATTTTGGCTCAAAAATAAAAAAAAATCACAATTTTATTTTTTGATAATTAGAATAAGCTAGAAACATGGTTTTACTTTGTACTTAACAAGATAAATTATTGAGATAAGAGCAGTTAATTTTTTTTCTTATGTATGATTGCATCATAAATGGAAATAAACCTTTGACACTGAAGTTCACAACTCCTACTATGATTATAAAATAGTCTTCGGAAGTAAGAGAACAGTGAATAGTTGGCTATCATTTAATTGGCTAAATATTGTATAATTAGCAAATAAATAAATGAGCCAGATACCTGAACTGGGGTTGCATCTGTTGTGACTATATTCTTCAATGTGTGATGACTAAGTTCAATAGTACTTTTCTAGTTCTTACTAGAATGGGGAAAAGAAAAAAGATTATGTATGATACAAGGGAAGACAGAAGAATTAGAAAACATTTTTGCAAAGAAAGGAATGGGTTAGGGTGGGCTATACTGAGTGATAGAAAGCAATTAAAAGTCATTTCATCTAGTCACTTGATGAGTGGTTCTTATCTTATCCTTATAGGAGATATAAAGGCATTGGAAATATTTTATTTTTTATTTAATAATGTGAGCTACAAAACCATAACAATCTGTTGAGCTTAAAACACAAAAGTCTTTCAGTGCACATGATAAATGTGTGTATTTGTTATATTAAAACACTTGGAATATACTTAAAATAGATAATGCAGAGAATTTCACATCAACTATCAAACATTCCCACAATATTATATTTGACATTCAACACTCTTTTAAAACTATTAATGCAAGTTTATCAAACCGTACTTTTGCATCATACAATAATAGGCAACTATCTGGGCATGCATGCTGAAATTTGAGAAGTTTGGGGGCTAAGACAAGAGAATCTCAACTTCAAAACCATTCTCAACAGCTTAGCTAGGCTCTAAACAATTTTTCAATACCTGATCTTAAAATTAAACAATTTTTTTTAAATTAAAAAAGTGCTGAGGATGTGGCTCAGTGGCTAAGCACCCCTGTGTTCCGTCCCTGATAGAACAAAACAAAACAAAACAAACAACAACTATATATATATATATATATATATATATATATATATATATATATATATATATATATATATATATGAAACTTGCCTTTCTGCTCTTCTCTCCTATAATGAAAGTTCTAAAGTACTGCAGATGCCATAGGGCTACTAACATAAAATCTGAGTATAATTAAAACAAACAATATTGAGAGAAAATGGCAGGTTCTATCATTTCCTCTTGTACATTTCTCATAGTACAAGAGGAAATGATCCCCAGAACGGGAAATAATGGCAGATATTTAGTTTCACTTTTTATTTTGTCCTACTGTGCTCTTACTGTATCACTCTTGTACAGAAGCATAGCAACAGGAATAGTATCTAAGGTAGAAGGGTAATTTTAGTGAGTTGTAAATATTAGTGTTCCTGGGAGCTGATAAGAGTGTCAGGCCCACTGACCAGTTCATGGGCATTTTATGCTTACCTTCACAATACTGCAGCTCAGGAGAACTTTTGAAAAGATCCTTCAGCTGGTACAGGAGAATATACTGATGTTTATTGGTGTTTGAAGAAGTAATGAAGCCATATTGTAAACACCAAATTTTAAAACCTATTCTAGTACCCCCCCAAAAAAATTCTCCAAACTCCTCAGGGGTTGTACTTTCTGGAACCCTGAGTCTTAGGTTCTCAGCTGGAGTCATGGAGACAACATATACTCCTAAAAAAAATATAAGTTCAGAGGTTAAAAATATCAAAATTCACAAAATGCTGCCTAAAGTAAATAAAGTAGAATAATGTACTCAGGCATAAAATAATTAAAAGTAAATTTCTATATGTTATTACAGACTTTAAGATAATGACAAAATAAAATCATAAAATCCAAAATATACTTTGAGAGATATTATTGTAGAAATAATAAAATAATGATGAAATTGAAGGCATAGGTAATAAGTTTAATATCAGAATAAAACTGAGAATACATGGAATAGTTGTAGTATTAGATTGAAGAATGTTTTCAGCGGCATCAGGAAGTAAACAAGAGATGAGATACATAGAAGAACATTTATGTAGCACAGAGTTTAAACCTAGAATTATTAATCTATTTAACAAAAGTTCTAATAGACATATCAAAATATAAATGTCAGAGAAGAAATAATTGATGGAATGACCAAAAGTAGCCTGTATTTATAAATAATAAATCTCAAAATGACACAGTTAATGTCATTCCTAGGGAGTAACAATAAAATTATCCCTGAGCTGCACTATAGTTTAAAACAATAATAAAAAGGAGGAGGAGGAGGAGGAGGAGGAGGAGGAGGAGGAGGAGAAAAACTTACTAAGGCTCTAGAAAAAAAAGTTTGTTCTAAGTAAATAGACTCAGATTAAAATGTGATTCATCAAGTAATAAGTTGTAAAGAATCTGAATGAAGGGAGACAGAGACAAGGTGCAGACACAGGGAAGGTAGCAGAGTTGATCTTTTTCCAAGTGGCCATGTTTATTTATGCCAATAGGTTATATTAAGTCATTAGTACCATAACCACATTATTGTTTAGAGTATCAGTAAAGTTGCTTATGCTGCAGTTACATTTCACAGTTACAATATGCAATGTCAGAAGCTTTGTGCAGTTCTTAAGAAGGTTCATTGTCTGAAGTTACTATTAGGCAGGCAGCTCCAGAAGCACTGGAGTTTGATAAAACACTGTAGTTATCTATCAAAGAAATATTTTATTCTTTTATTCCCAGGAGCTATGTGCCTAAGATCGAGGTCGAAACCCTCATGAAGAATATTGCTACAGAAGCCAGGCATCCCATGTCTTTATCACAAAAGTTTCCCAGCAGCCTAGCATTCTGCATGTTGGCACAGAAACTTCCTAGCCACCAAGCATGCCACAATCTTGAAGTTTATCAGAGACCCAATCTCTAACACAGAACTCCTTCAAAAAGTGATAGAAGATTACAGTGCAATACATTTTTCAAAGTAATATAAGAAAATGACTTCAATTTTATAGTAAGCTGAATGATAGCTTAAATGTGAAACTTATAAAATATATTGAAAGTTCCACAAATTCTTCTTGAAAAAAATTTGAGAAAATAATTCAATAAGAAAAGAAATACATTTATAAAAATGTAGTGTTTTAAAAAAACTTTTGTCCGCAAATATATATTAAAAGAAAAATAATATTTATAAACATTTTATAAACACATAGATGTACACTGATGAAACTAAGACATTTAAAGATTGATGTTTCAAAAATCTATTTTTTCTGCTTTATTGTTAACACAAACTTGTTATAGAATATACACAATGAAAACTATTTACCTGACTTACCTTGCTAAATGTGGACTAGAAAAATATATAAAGTCATTGAGCTGAAAGGTGAAGATAATTCAGGAAATTTGCTAAATACAGCAACCCCTGCATGATTAATTTTCTCCTTTCACATGAAATACAAAAAAAAATCAAAAGAATGATAAGAGTCATATTGGAACTACATAGCAAATCTTTATAGACTAAGGGGTACACCTAAGGACAGTATATGGAAATGTGAAAAGTGTCATGATATTGAGTTAATCTACCCATTTTTGTACTTGATTTACAGTTACAGAAAAAACTTTAATATTTATGTCTATGGTATATAATTTTTATTTCTTCCCCGGTTTCAAGTCCTTCACATAAAACATAAATATATCTAGTAAAAGTCAAAAAGATAAAATATATATGTTAAGAAGACAGTAAATATAAAACTTTGAATAAAATATCAGATATATACCCATATAGCACTCAATAAAATAATATTATTATTAACATCAGTATAATATAATTATTAATATAATATTAATATTATTAATATTATTATTAGTTCTCAACTCATCAAAAGTAAATGAAAGGAGGGCAGATGCATTGGTGCACACCTGTAATCCCAGCAACTCAGGAGGCTGAGGCAAGAGGACTGCGGGTTCAAAGTCAGCCTTAACAAAAGTGAAGCACTAAGCAACTCAGTGAGACTCTGTCTCTAAATAAAATAGAAAATAGGGCTGGGGATGTGGCTCAGTAGTTGAGTGTCCCTGAGTCCAATTCCCAGTAACTCCCCGCACACACACAAAAATATAGGAAATGAAAGGAGAGAGAAGTTGCAAGCTCTATAATTGATCTTGATCGACAAATATAACTGAAAACAAAAAAAAAAATATTAAACAAAATAACATGACCCACCTATTTATTTTATATGAGAAAAATACTTCAATGCTTAAATGAGTAAGCACAGCATGGTTAGAAGAGAGAGAGCTGGAAAATTTCAGTATTAAAGATGACTAAAACTAAATAAGAGAACAAATTTACTACCAAAAATGAAATTTAAAACAAAACATCATAATTGACCAAAAAGCACATTTCTCAATATATCCAAGTACTTATTAAACTACAATACATTTTTTAGCAATTCATATGGTCCTGATAGTATTGGGCCTTGAGGATGCAGAGGCAAAGTTTTAAAAAAGCCACTTAGCCATTAAATTTTAATTTTAGGTATTCTTACATATGATCATCATATAAGAGACGTTTATTTTTCATGCATCCCATCATTCTCAAGGGCTTTGTAATTGCTCCTCTTTTCTGCTGCTGTTCCCTTCCATCCCTCTCTCTGGCATCATTATCAAAGAAACAGCATGAGATATCATGGTGAATACTTTAAGTGACCAAGATGGCACTTGCAATCAATCACACTCCTTTCTTCTAGCGTCACTTCCAAAATTGAAGACACTAGAATACTAAAATATTGTTTCTTAGACCCCTTGTGTTTCACAATTTGGATATTAGGTAAGTTCTGTCAATTAACTGGATCAGGTGAAAACTCCAAGGAGCACTGTGTGTCTTGTGTTCTTTTACTTCCTACTACCAGGAAAGAAAAATCATAGAGTAATTGGAAGTTTTTGACAGTAGGGTTTCATATATATTATTAGTTTAATGAGTGTCAAGAAACAAGGAGGAGGTGCCAATCATGGTTGGACACATGGAGCTAGGCACACTGATGGTAAGTGGTGAAAGCATCAGGGGTGGTGGCTTCCAGAACCTTGAACATCAGCTACCTTGAAGGCAGTAGTTCCAGTGGAGAAGTCATGATTCCCTGTTTGGGGAAAAAATTACCCACAACATGTCAAGGTTATCACCTTTGATAGATTACTTACAGAAGTAAGGTCAGGAGTATGGGAATACAAAAGAGATACTGAAGTACCCAGCAGGAGTTACCATTCCAAGGGCTGAAGAGAAAAGGAAAATTAAAAACAAAAAAAATTACTGGAATCCCAAATGCCCGCCAACTATGGCGGAACAACTCCTGGCATGGGTAATGCTTTGGAGAGACAGAGACAGGATTTCTGCTAGAGGATGATGGGATACTTTTAAAATCAAATTATTTGTATTAAGTTTATACTTTAAATAGTTAAATAGTTCAAAGGTTTCTATTTCTTGGAATAAAATCTTGAGTTCTGAAAAACAAATTCATCACCTTGTCTCCATACCCTTACTGAGCTATTTCCATGCAACTTTTTACAATGACCATCATCATTTCTTACCAAACTTTCTGTTAGACTCACTCCAAATGAGCTTTTATTCTCACCCTTCCAGATCAAGTTCTTTTCAAAGTGACTGATGGTTTTCAATTAACCAAATACAACAGTCCTTTTCAGTTCTCCCCTCTCAACCACTTAGTTTTATCACTTGACACAACACCCTGCTGTTTTCCTCCACTAGCACTACTTCACAAAACCCATTAATGAGTAATCTTCATCATCCTAGACTTCAAATATGTGAGAAATTTCCACCCTTAGTTTGAGACCAATCCTCATCTGTGAATTTGCTTCTTCCCTGGCTGATTTCATTTACTTATTTAACACAAACTCTTTTTCTATTATTCATGATTGGTAACACCACACCCTCTTTCACTTGGATTTCAGATTCATTTATCAATAACTCCTCTATACCTATACCTTTTTATGTAATAATTAGTTTAATTGTTATTGACTTTATCCAACTGGAGTTTTCCATAGGCTTTTCCTCTCAATAAACAGAAAACCATACTTTTTAAGTTTTAGGCTAAAACTTTTAATGTCAGCAGCGAGTTCCTCTTCTTTCACGTTTTATATTGACTCTGGAAGGAAATTTTGCTGAATTTCATTTGTTTCTGGCCTCTCATTTTCTCACTATTTCAAGTGTGTGTTAACATCAAATCCATCATAGTACCTTCGCCTAAATTAAGGAGATAGTTCACTATATTGCCTCCCTAATTTTACCAATTTTACCATTACTTTATTGTCTACACAAAAATTGGAATGCCCTTTTGTAAAACTGATTAGGTTGTGCCCTTCCTCCTCAGCAACCCTCAGTGGTCGGACTCTCAGAATAGCATTCACCAACATTTACAGCCTAGACATTGCATTAGATAGTCTGATCTTTCATCTTATTCCCCTCAACTTGTCCCCACCTCAGGCTCCTCTCAATCCTCAAACATCAAGCTTGCATTTATCTAAAGAACATTGCCACTTGCTATTCTTTCTGCTAGGATGTTTTCCTAGAAAGCTGACATATTCCCTGCCTCCCATTTTCCCCAAAGTTCTATGTAAAGTGAAACCATAATTAGTTTTGATCTTTATAACTTAAACTGCATTTTGTGTGCATATGTGTGTTATGACTTTCAGTTAGCACTAGAATGCCCTTTAATTGGACAAGATATTTTGTCTTGTTCAGTGCTTGTGGTAAGCCATCTTCTAAGAATGATTCCAAATTCCCCCATTGTATACAACCAAAATGAACCAATAAAAATATAGAAAAAAAATTTAAAAAGAGAGAAAAGAAAAAAAAAAAGAGGGCTCCCATTGATCTCCTCCGGTTTGCTTTCAGACCTTAATGGAATCATGTCTCCGTGAGTATTGGCTAGAGAAATTCTTCTAATAGTCATTGTATGGAAAATGTGAGATGACCTCTGAGGTCAGGTTACATATATACATTTTTAACTTCCAGACTCCTAGCATACTCGCCCATACTCTGCGGCCCTTGGGTACATAGTGCAGAGAACCGTGTGATAAGGAAGTCAGGGCAGAGCATGGTAGTGTCTCCCAGAACAGAACAAGGTCTTTATTCAACATCATTTTACTAGAAATGATTAATTTTTATAATCAAAATTATACTGGAAAGGAGTCATTTAATCAATTAGATTTAAGATGATTATTTCAAGATAGAATCATTTTTCAGAAGGAAAACGATAATCTTAGCTTTGAATCAAAATGAGATATTCAGGTTCAGAACTATAACTTTTGGTAGCAGACTCTATAAAATATTGAAAAAACCAAAGGATTTTTTTTTTTTTGAAAGTCAAGTATGAGATAGGCACTTTAGAAACGAATTATGGCGATTTGTCTGACATTTTTTCAACTTTTTATTCGTCTATGTCTATGGGTAAGTTAAAAGCTCCTGAGGGCTTAGACGACCCTTTCCTGTCTTTTTACTGGTTCTACACTTGACTTCTTTCATGGACTAGCTGTGGCTTCCCTCAGTTGTCATTCCTCAGTGCTGCCACCCCTTTGTTCTTGGTTTCTCTTCTGCTTCCTGGCTTCACACTCAGAGCTCTGCTAATCACTTTCTGGTGTCTCCTTGCAGGGACTGTGACTCTACAACATACTTCCTGGCCTCTCATAATAATTTCTTTTAAAATATTGTTGGAAATATCCATTACTCCATGCTCTTGCATTCTAGTTTCCTATAAAACTAGCATGATGTGGACAATGCCTAGGTCAGCCATTGGTATAGGCTGTTGATGAGCCTGTTTGAAACATGACAGAAGCAACTCTGAGTGCCTTGCTGGATACACGTGAAGAAACTATTCCAAGACAGTTATGACTGAGCAGATGAATTAGAAAGTCTTTGATGCAAATTTGCATTTCTACATCTATGAGACAGTGATGGCTGTGGCCTTGCTGATTCCTGAGATGTCCTCAAGATATCTTTCTTTCTGTACCATTTGGCATATTACCTGTATAATCTTTGGACAAAACCTTAGACACACTCCTTTTCTGGTCAAATGGTGAAATTTTTAGATATTGTTCCTCTATTACTTATTTATTTATTTATTTTCCTTTTCTAATTCTCACTGTAAATTAGGCAAGAAGCAGTGATATCCATACTGTAAGCGTAAGTGCTTTACTACCTTGAAATTTCTTTCACCAGATAAAATAGATCAACACCATTAAACACAGCTCCCAGAAAGTCACATTGTATGAAGAATATACAGATGGTCTCAAATCCAACTGTCAACAGAGTCCTCATTTCCATCAGCATCTTCTTTTCGGTTGGAATTTGTATCAGCATTCTGGTCTTCTATGTACTCATTACAACTGCCCACTAAGCTCCAACTGTAACTTTCTATGACAAAGTTTTATGAACTTCTCCAATAAAACAGTTCCAATAGTATTTCCACATTGGAATAGTCACTGCAAGGACCCCATTGCTGGTACCAAATTCCAGTTAGTATGACTTACGCTACTATAATGAGTACCTAAAATAATACCTAAAATATTTAACTGGCAAATTCAAAAAGTTTATTTTTCCTCTTAGGTTTGAAGTTTAAGTCCATCATCAATTTGTTCCCCATTGTTTTGTGCCCGTGGCAAGGTAGCATCTCATAATGGAAGCACACAATAGAGTGAAACTGCTTACATCATAGCTGTGGGGGATAAAAAAGGATGAATATGGGATGGAGGTTCCATTATATCCTTCAAGGACATGCTGACAATGATATGAAGACTCTCCACCAAGCCTCACCTCTTTATAGTTTCAACCCCCTGCCAATAGCTTCTATCAGGGAAACTACACATTAACAAGGGACTTTTGGGAACACTTCAGATCCAAACTATAATAGCTATTTAAGCAATCCCCTTGAAAGGTACTTATTAGTGTTTCAAATATGTGGTAGCTATCAATATGCTCCATTGAGATCTCTAGCTATAGTCTCACATTTCCAGATATGTCACCGTATTATGTTAAGAACTTATTTCCCAGTCTGCTTCTAACCAAAGCCAGAGCAAGGTAGATATAGTAATGCCAGGGCCTACTCCCTAAGGAAAGCACAGATTGGAATATTATCATAGATATGGCTGCATGTTCTCAGATACAAACTATAGTTCAGGGCACTTCCTGTCCAATTCTTCTATTTCTCATTTTAAAAATACATACTTTCATTAATAATCATATCTTCAAATTATAAACAATTTATTGTTTTTTAATAGAATTATTTGTATTTGGCAGAGGTATAATGAGAAAATAAGGCCATTATTAATAATATCTGGTATGCTGATATGAAGAATGGGACAAGTAATTATATATCAAGATGGAAGAAAGGTCCTAAAAATATTGTCTGTTGGACCCTCTGACTCCTTAGAGTTTGTAGAGATGATTCACCACTTGTCCCTTGTGAAACCACCACTTTATCCATGATAGAAGATGCTGTTGTGGCCTCTTCCACTAGGATAACAGGTGACCACTTCCCCTGCTTACAAAGCTCCATTAGTAACTAGCTTTTAATTTTAACAAATTCCATCTGGAATGGAATAACCCAGGGATGGCATTTTGAGGATATCACCAGCATGTAAGTCTTAGTGATTAATACTTCTTTTAAGGAAATAGGAATTTACTTTAGGCAGGGACCACAGGATATAAAACTAACTCACTACTCTAGAAAATTAATATCTCATGCTGAGCAGCATGGACATAGCTGAATTGAATGACATAATAGGAGCTGAGGGAAGAGGTAATTGAAGAAAGTACCTGAGTCAAAAGGCCTAATATAGAATAATGCTTCACAGAATGACTCAGAGTACACAACCTTTCCCATAGATACCAGGAACCCATTGGTGAGATTTCAGGGATGATTTTTCTCTTTATGCCTGAAGTTGGTGTTGAGGAAGGCAATGAAAACAAACAAACCAACCAACCCCAGGAAATTATTGTGCATGAGGAGTTTTAAAATAATTAATGTGAGGTGGTGGATGATTAAGCATCAGTTAAGCAGCTCATTCATTCACTGGAGAGAGACTCAGATTTCTTGGAGGAAAGGTATCTGCATGACAATAAGTATAAATCACTCCAGTTTTTCTTCCAAGAGACCTATGGTCATTTACCCCATGATCATTTGGTGTGGGTATAGGGATACATTCTAATAACTGTTGGGAACAATTCCTGAGTGGACACTGATTCTTAGGAAACCTAAGTGCTTTCATAGTTCATGGGGCTAGAGAACCAGTGGAACATTGACTTAAGTCTCACTGAATCTGTGAAGCCCAGGTATTCAATCCTAAATTCTCAAGTGCATACTTGGAATTTATATATTGGAGTTAGCTTCAAATAACATCATTTATTTGTAGTTTAAAAGCTATTATAGTGGAGACGAACACATTAAAGTTCCGATTCATTCACTCATCCAAGATAGAGCACAAAATTATATTTGACAATTGGGGTTATATCAAAGATTAGTGATGACATGTAAAACATGAATAATTCAGCAGTTTTTATTCCTGTTATATTTTGTTTTTATGTGTTTATCTGGTCTCTTAATTTTTTTTTTCTTTGCAAAGCATATACCTAGACTCTCATATATTCAATTTAGTGTTAACCCAAACTGAGTCTATGTTCTAGACTTGGTGTCATTTCCAGAGTAATTAATATGGCCTCAGGAATACATTATTTGGATATTTCTTGTTCCTTACTCAATTGCACATTTTAAATATAGTCTTGTATAGCTGTGCTGGTCTGAGAAAGACATTGCCAAAATTTCAGAAAGTTTGGAAATAAAGGTTTTAGTTGCTTCCCTGGTAATTCACTAATACCTGAGACTATGATAATTGATGTTGTAGACAGAATTAGAAAGAATAGTGTTTATTTTTGATACGGGAAAGAAAAAATTCCAGTTATGGGCTGAGCCCAGATGCTTCAATCAGGATTCAGTTCATCCTACCACATACCTCTTCTGTTAAGATTCCCAGTAGGAATTCAGTCCCAAGGAAAACACAGTGGAGGGTATTTTCAAACCCACTTGAAGAAGTAGACCTACAAATTATGAGAGTATTGAGCTAAGGTGGTCACAATTAAGCTTATCAGATTTTCTACTGAGGGGAACAGAATTTTTAGGTATTTATTGCTGCTCTCTAGATATTCCAATTTTATGATGCTCCTGGGTTGCTTACAGCTAGTGCCTGAGTACAGCAAGGATATCAGTGCACTGCCATTCATATGGAATGTTGCCCTCTCAAATGGTGCATTAGCTTGCAGATTCCCAGACAGCTGGCCAGAAACACCCTCAAAATATTTCTGCAGATTGGGAATTTTCTGTACTAATTTTTTTTCTTCTTCTCTTTTGCTTTCTGAGGTTAGAATAGAGTAATGGTCTGAAGATTTTATCTACCCTTGCTTCATACATTTTATGCCTCATGATTGTTTTCTCTATTAATTCTTTAAGCAGGTCTAATACTGGCTTACCATTTACTTATCAAGTCACAAAAAAAAAAATTTTACAGCTTTTAATAAAGATGTGTTCGAAATCATGTGACATTTTTGTTTATCTTTCTCTTGCTCCCTCCTCTTTCATTTCTCTTTTCTTTTCCTTCTGAACATCTCTTGTGGTATTGTTTATGTGTGATAGAAACTGAGAGGCAAAATCAAGAAAGAAATGCTAATCATATGCATTTTTTGGTAATCAATAAAAATCTGACTTTTTTGAGAAAGTCATGATTACTATAAAACAGAGTAATCAATCATGATGCAGAAGATTTATGTGAAGTTAATATTTGATTCTACATTTTTTTATTGCAGACTCTTAATTTACCTCCCAATTAATTTATGGAGTTTTTCACTTTTTGCTTGCAACAACAATAAAAAATGACCCTTAATCATACTTTCCCTAATAGCAAAAATCTCAAAAAAATATTTTGTCAAGTCTAAAACACATTCAAAAGATTGCAGTTTTTAATTTGTGTTAAATGAAAACTATGTTTAAATATTCATATCTCAAGTTGTGAATTAATGTGATAACAAAATACACAGTTCTGATTTCCAAGATTATCTGAGTGAGATTAAGGCACTGTCACTGAATTAAGTTTTTTTTTCATTTTATTGTTCCATGTATTGAGAACTCTTTCTAATAAAGAGGAATTTATTTTATCAATCTTATTTGTCAGTTTTTTTTTTCTTTTTTTATTGATTATTTAAAGCATTACATAGCTCATGATATATCATCTTTATTTTTCAGTTTTTCTTGCTACAAAAACAAAACAGTGTTCAGAAATGTTTAATTTCTACTTCTTGCACATTGACAAAATGGCACAATGACAGAACCCTCAACCTACCATTGAACTGGCAAACTTTGATAAAGTCACCTAATCTGGAAATATTGTGTATCTCTGTTTTGTCAGGCACTGTGGTGAGCACAGAAAATGTGAGTACATTGTACACTACCTGCTTCTTCTTGGAAACTGGAGAATGGGAATAAGATAAACAAAAAAAATTCCAAGTCTGTAATAATATAATTAAATGTATTGGTTGGTATAACCTGGGCACCTAATTATAGGTAATGGTCGGAGAGATTGATTTATTCAGGAATAATGGGATGCCTGGCAATACAGAAAATTCATATACATTTGTTTATTGAAAGAGAAGTCATCAACGTTTTTTTTTGCATAGGAAAAATGCATGTTGTCTTTTAGATACTATTCCTTTTCAATCTTCTTTTTTCATGACCTCACCTCTTTCTTATGTTGAGGGTATTATTAATATTTTTATTGTAGCAAACTATACAAGAGACCTGTGTCTGGAAAAGGCTACTGCTCCAAATATCTTTTGTTTTATGAATTGGTTGCAATTGCCAGAATAGTTGCATAGTGTTGGAGACATTCCTTTGGGGTAGGGAAGATATTTCACAATCAGGACTGTGAAGATATTATAAACCATGTTAAAATAATTAGAAAGTACAAAATGATGTCCATTTGCATTGATGCCTCCACAGGTCTTAGAAATTCTCTCATTAAAAAAAAAGATAGCATCTTAAGCTCTAAAAATATTGTAGTCTGAAGGTTTATCTAAAATATCAGTGCATGGTTAAGCTTCATAGTCATTATAACAACTGCCACCAAGCCCACTGACTGTATAGTAGCATAGTGGCTGAATGTGCCTGTGCACCAGAGTTCTGACCTTGGAAAGGAGATGGGCCCTATGGAAACCCAAAGCATTTGTAAAGAATTGTGGCTTACAGAAAACATCACCAATGTAGAAAACAAGATTCAGTGAAGTTTTTTAGGACTTTGTACAATAATGATATGTTAACAACATATTATACTGAGCCTAGTTCTGGAAAATGAATCTGTTTCATCAAGAAATTTCTCTGCCAGGAATTTTTCAAGCAGAACTGCTTTCTTTTGCCTGTCTTATGGCTGAGTTCTTTAAAATGTATTTGGAGTTTATAGAAGAAACTAATAAACCACTAAATTCATTTTTCTCATTTTTGAGTACATAACTACACTACACTTGGTCAGCCAGTTGACATTGACTGTGGCCTTGAGGCCAAGTTCTCTTAAATAAAATGTGTGCAACTGGCTTTGTTTGCACTTCCAGGTTGAACATTTAAAAACATTCTTCATACTTCTTTCAAAGCCTCTAATGGTTAAACATTGAAGCTTGGGAAGATGGTAAAGTTATGTATGGAAATGATACTAGCATCCTGATTCATGGATGATAGGTAAATGAGAAAAAGAGCACATTTACCTGAACACCTGCCTAGAGCTGAAGTGTGACTTTATTTAAAATTATTTTTACTTTATTTTAGTTCATTTTAAACAATATATGATTATCTTGCTAGAGAAAATGGTTTCTAGATTAAAAATACTTTTTTTGTGTGATGCTAAAACAACATATTTGTTCTATATATAGATGAATGATTTTTAAATTCAGGCTATAGAAATTAGAGGACATCCCACTCCCTGAAATTTTTATTGATTATGATGAGGATATTGTGTTATTTAAAGTGGTTTAAAAATAAAACAAATATATGCTGAATCACTGACACTGTTGAAATCAACTGCTTCTTAAATTTGAAAATGAACTAAACTATCCATCCATAAGACAGATGCTCTTAAAAGAGAAAATAATTTGAAGAATACATGGATGATGATTTCCTTAACTTAAATAAATATAATTTGGAATACATATTTTGTCACTTCCCTTCAAGTTTATGACTTAATAATTTTAGCCTCAGACAAGATCTGTTCAAGTAAAGTTAAAGACACTTATTTTTTTCTTATCTGTAACTGCATATTCAAGATTTTTGTATAAAAGGAAAGAAAAATCTGCATTGTCCCTCTTGTACTGAAAGGGAAACACTGGTGGCCCTTCATTAGAATAATAGCTGGTTGCCAATTTGGGAGGGTGTTTAAGAAGATGGTGTTGGAGTTTGTGGACTGAATAGAGAAGATCTGAGCACAATGTGGGTGGGCACAATCAAATGAGCTGGGGGTTCACATAAAAAATTTAAAAAGGCCAAGGAAGGACAAATTCCCTCTCCGTCTTCCCATGTTGAGATGTCCCTTCACATCAGAACTGCAGGTTTCCAGCTCATGCACACCAGCAGACCCTCTGTTCCTTTAGTCTCTATCCCTAAACTGAGCATTTCACCCCCTACTTTCTCGGTGCTGAGAATTTTGGTCTTTGCATCATGTTCCCTGGTTCTCCAGCTGCCAGAGTGTGTAACTCTTGAAAATTTCTGCATGAGTAGACCTGTTTGTCTGTATTTTTTTTATTATTTATGTATTTCTTTCCAGTACTGGGAATTGAACTCAGGGCCTCATGCATGCTAGGCAAGTTCTCTCCGAATGAGCTATATCCCCATCCCTTTTTAAAAAAAAATTATTTTGGGGACTTCATACCTCTATAATTATCTTAGTCAATTGTCCTAATAAATCCTTTCATTATTTGTCTGTCTCTGTTTATCTTTCGCTGTCACTCTTTCTCTCTCTTCCCTGAGTCATGTATCTTTGAAACATAATGTTTAATGGAGTTCAGAAAGAAAAGCTGTTAATATTGTATGAAGCTTTAGAAAGTATATTTTAGAAATCACAAGCATTGCTGAATTATTTTTGAAAAATTTTGAAAGTTTGCAGTTATAGACTGTATATTTAGGTGAGAATAATCACTTTAATGCCATGTTTATATTTATGTAGTATTAATATTTAATTATTTAATATTTATTGCAACATTTAAAGCAATGTATACATTGTAATGATCTAAATTTTTGTGTTCCTTCAAAATTCCCATGTTGAAACCTTATCCCTAAGGTGATGGCAATGTAAGGTGGTGCCTTTGGAAGGTGAGTGGGTTGGGAGAGTAATGTCGTCATGAATAGGTATTAGTGTCCTAATAAAAAATACTTTAAAGAGTTCATTGGCCAGTTCCATAATGTGAGATGAGAGTGAGAAGACAATATTCATGAACAAGGAAACAGGCCTAACCATGTTCTAAATATGGCAGCATCTTGACTGACATTGGACTTCTCACCTTCTAGAACTGTGGGAATCAGGTTTCTATTTCAAAGCCACTTAGATTTTGATATGTTGTCATCATAGGCCAAATGTGTAAGAATGGCTATGTATATTGGTGCAATTGAAATTAGAATTTTGTTATAATAGCCTCCGGTACCAAATTAAGTGTTTGAAACTCATTTGCGCAGTTCAGTCATCTCAATTATAATTTGGATTTTCAAATTAAAAAAGACGCCCTGTAAATATTCCCATTGTATCTGAGTTTAGAAAATATTATTCTTAAATATTTATACATGGGTAGAACTGTAAATATATATATAGTACCAGTGATTGTATGAAGGATCTCACACATGCTTGTGAAGCACTCTACAGCTGACCTACATCACCAGCAATTTTTATTTTATTCTGAGATATTCTTGCTAAGTTGTCCAGACTGGCCTATCACTTGTGATCCTCCTGTCTCAGCCTCCCCAGTAGCTGGAGATACAGGTGTACACCACTATGCCCAGCTATTTTTTTTCGGCTCGTCTACAGTGCATTTATGTTTAAGCTAAGCTAAACATTAAGAGGACTGATATCCCTGTTTCCTGTCTCCAAGTCACAACAACAACAAAAAAAGTAATAGAAATAAATAACATTAGTAAGAGTATTAAAATATTTGTCACTTTTTCACTTTATAATTAGTAAAAGTCACACATATTAAAATTTTTATTTTGTCTCTATTTTAGAGATATTAATTTTTAACATATTTTCAATTGTCATAAAATAATTTATGTATTTATAGAGGACAATGTGTTCTTTTTTGATGCATTTATACATTATACAATTATCAATTCAGGAAAATGAGCATATTCATCACCTCATATATTTATTAATTCTTAGGGGTGAAATTATTCAAAACTCTTCTTGTTGTTTTGAAGTATACAATATATAACAATTGACTATAGTCACTCTACCAAAAGTTCTGGAACTCCAGAATATTTTTTTTCCTACCTGTAACTCCGTACCTATTCCTTATCTCCACCTCCTTACCCCTCCCAGGCTCTTTCTAGTTTTGAGAGCCACATGTTTAGATAACACATATGAGTGAGATTATGCAATATCTGTCTTTCACTGTCTTATTAGACTAAATATAGTGATATTCAGTTTCAGCCATGTTGTTGTAATTATTAAGATTTTACTTTTTATGGCTGAATAGCATTTCTTTGTGTGTGCATGCCACATATTTTTAATTTATTCACCAGTTTAGGAATACATAGGTTGTTTTCACTTCTACTGTGAATAGTACTACAATAAATATGGGAGGACAGATGTCACTTCAACAAAATTACTTTATTTCATTTGAATATATACCTAACAAAGAAGTCCTTGGGTCATACAGTAGTTCTGTATTTATTTATTTATTGTTAATTTCCATATTATTCTCCATAATCATATCTTACCAACTTATAATCACACAAAGTGTATGCAATGGTTTTCTTTTCTGTGAAAAATATTTCAGTTTAATCCAAGGAAGGACAAACCTGGCCTTGAATATAATCAACCAAATGATTATGCTATCTTTGGATTTATTGAATAACCATGGACCTTAGCATTGTTAGAGCAAGTGGTTATGTTATAATAGATTTGGTTCAACTGAGCATCTAAATTTTAAAGAAAAATTCTGCTCACTTTTATTGAGATGGATACCCAATTAAAAAACAATGGCACTTTGACATTTTATTATAAACTTTTGTTTTTGAAAGGAAAGTGTAATCTCTTTACATCATTCAACAGACTGAAGTTTGGATGGAACTCAAACGCTAAATATATATTATTATCATTTTCACTAAGACATACTTGTGTTCAGAATTTTTAGTAAGTTCATAATGATTTCTAGTGACATTTTTCCCTGAACAAAATTAAATCATCATAAACAAATAGAAAATGAATAGTTGTGCAAAAGAACAAGCATGTGAATGGTAAAGGGGTGAATAAAATGATGAAAATTGAATTTTGGATAGTGAATAATGTGAACTAAAATGCTGAGAGGAGGGAAGGACCTGAGTAGTCTTCAGAGGTATTTGGACAAAAATTAACACAGATGTGATTAAAATGCCTATCTGTTAATGATTATGAGAGTTATATTGTATTTCAGTACAGCATGGCACATGGCCTTAACTTGGCAATCATAGTATGTTCATTAATGCCATTACTTTTATTTTCTCATTAGCTTACAGAAGCTAATCTTATATCACTAACATTTGGGAAATTGTTAATGAATACATAAAAGCAGGCCCTGAAATGGTGGCACATGAATCTGCTAAATGGGCTTAACCCACAAGAATGATAACACAGATTCTGAACCTGGGGCAGTTGCGCTCCCTAGAGGGTAATGTCTAGAGCTTTGTTTACATTTGTTTTTTAGTTTTCATATATGAGGGTAAGATATACTACAGAATCAAGCAAATTAAGCCAAAAATAACGCTAAATGTCCAGAAATGAACAGGACATCTTACTGTAATAATGACAACAAACTTTTCGGAGACATAGTGTCAATAGGACCAAAGTAGAAAAACCTTGATACAGGATATGATTGTGCTAAATGCTTTTCAGTAAATTTAAAGATGAAAAAATAAAGTTATTATAGTTATAGATGCATTTGAAATTCACAGCCCTCCCTCCAAGAATATATCCAGTTTACTTAGGATATGGCTTCAATCAATCAATATTAAAACCTAAAGAACTTTTTTCAAAAGTTACATCATGTGATTAAAGTGTGTAGTGCAGATCTAATGAAAATAAGAGCTTGTAATTAAAGTCAAGGTAATAACTGATCTTAAGAATATTGAATATCTGATATCAAGGCTGAATTCTTTATTTTCAATTTCCCAGAATAATAAGTTTAATTTAATTATTATATTATTTAATTTAATGATTATATTTAATTATTATAATTTAATTATTATATTATATTAATGTATATTAATATATTCTACATTTGCACATTATTTTGTTAATTTTTGAATTTCCCACTAAATTTTTCTTCTCTGCACTTTCAAATAATGATTTATTAGTCTAATTCATTGATTAGAGGAAAGAATTAACAGTTTGCATCATTACCTTTGGAAAACATTTCAAATATTATTGAGTACACATGCATTTTCTCATTCATTTGAAGGTATTTTCTTTCATTAAAGATAACTTTTCTTATTCTCCTCCATTAGTCGATTATGAAAGATTCTTCTCCCATATTCACTTGTTTTTTCTAATCCATTAATCGTATCTTGTGTGTTAGTGAATTATGTTAACATTTAATCATGCTTTAGAGTGTTCCACCTTAAATGAAAAGTAAGGAAAATAAAGTAAAAGTAATTGAAAAGATTTATCTAGAGACCCTTCTTAAAGACCTGGCCTATTAAGTAAGCAAATAATGCATACTCTGAGGAAAACCTGACATTCTTTAAATGTGTTTACTTTTATTTTTCTTTCTTTTCCTCCAACCCATCAAGTTTCATTGTATTTTATCCTTATATTAGATATCTCCTTTCACCTTCAGAATTACACTCAATTTATATTCTACAGCTTTGTGATTCTCTAATGTAGACCTATTTCTTTAAACTTTATTTTGATTACCAACCAAGTAAAGATAATATATGTAGGCATCATAAGTTGTTGTCTGCTTCAACTTATTCTCCCTATTAGATAGTCAATTTGTTTATGTTTTTAATTCTCTTTCATATGACAGCAAAATCCAGTTTAGTCTAAGTCAATAATGGAAATTTCATAATCTCTTTCTCTCTGTTGGGTTATGGGACTTTGATCCTGCCCCAAAAGTTTAAAAAACAAACAAACAAAAATTACATTTCTATTTCTATTTATGTTCATATTTATATCTGGCAAAGTATGCTGGGAACATTTTGAAGAAATTTCCCTCATAAAAATAGATAATACACAAAAGTTATACTCATTTCACCTGAATTTTTTCATGTACACACAGACACAGAGTACCGTTTCACTCTCTCCAAGGAAGAAGTTCCAGAACAAAGCTGCTATGCCGAGGAGGGCAGGACAAGGAAGGAAAAAAGATGGATTCTGTTGGCATAATTGGGCACTTCATTAAACAATGTTGGAGGTTCCTGACCTTTGGAGTCTGGGCTATATAATATTTTTCATTGGGTTGAGATTTATATTTCTTTCTTCAGACAAAAAGCATTGTATCTGGTACAGTATGTACCCACAATTCTGGTGGAATGATATATTAATTCACATACAATAATACATAGTAGAGAATTTGCTATACAAAATACATTAAATATAGCAGTTACTAATACTTAACTTCTTTTTCTTCTTTTATAACTAATATTATTACCTTATAATATTTATTACTATAATTAATTTATTTCTTCTTATGGTCTAAGTAAAATTTAGTAAAATCTATTTTCCTTGATATCAGTGCATTTCATTTTTATGAAACAAGAAACAATACTAAATAATAAAGTAACACTTAAGATGAACATAATTTATTTTCTATGTATAAGAAATATTTTCCTACATAACTTTTTTGTTTTTTGTAAAGGAACATTTTTAATTGCCTGATCAATTTTTCAACAATTGATCCATGATCTGCAAACATGTCTCCCCCCTTATGCATCTTGAATAGTTTTACAATTAAGATACATCCCTCATTCAGATTAGATGCATTTTTATCGGTCGTGATAGATAATGATATAAAAGTTAAGCAAATAATAAGTGTGACAAAGTAATCTTGACAATTTAAAATCATGAAGGTTTCTTAAGAAGAAATTGATTTTTTTAAATACTAGGAAATTGAAGGAGCATAATGCATAATATCCAAATGCATCCTTATGTACTTGAGTCCTATTAAGAC
Organism: Spermophilus citellus; assembly: GCF_964194105.1. NCBI lineage: Eukaryota > Metazoa > Chordata > Mammalia > Rodentia > Sciuridae > Spermophilus > Spermophilus citellus. The sequence goes on from NC_138182.1 coordinate 255,672,665, forward strand.
AATAATGAATGCTGATCTCTTAAAATAACTTAAGCTCCACATTCTAATAGGTGTGAAGGTATGAGGTATTTTCTCATTGTAGCTCTTTTTCTTTCATATATATATATATATATATATATATATATATATATATATATATATATATATATTAGTTGTAGTTGAACACAATACATTTAATTTATTTAGTTATTTTTATGTGGTGCTGAGGATCCAACCCAAGGCCTATCATATGGTAGGCAAGCACTCTACAGTTGAACCACAACCCCGATCTCCCAATCCTTTTAATTATTATTATTATTTTTTATTGTGAGACAAGGTCTTGCTGAGTTGCTTAGGGCCTCATTAAGTGGCTGAGGCTGGCCTCAGTGATCCCTGTCTCAGCCTACTGAGCTCCTGAGCTGCTATGATTACAGGCGCTGTCTCTTTGTAGTCCCCAAAACACACCCCTCCCGTGGCTAGGTGTGTTTCTTGAAAGATTAGGGATGTCCTGCATCTGTTAACCTGTTATGGAAAAGTTGGAAATCTTTGGGAGAAAGATTATTCACATCATTTTCCAATTTTTAATTGTAGAAATACTTTATTTCTTTTATCAATCCTCTATGGGAAGCATGATTTACAAATGTTCTCTCTTCTTCCATGGATTTCATTCTTACTGCTTTTAGAATAGCTTTTTTTGGTGTTGCTGGTTTTGTTTGTTGTTATTGTTTGTTTGTTTTTTGTTAGCTACATATACATTCCCAGTCCTCCTTTTTAATTTTGAAACTGTGTCTCAGTCATTTTCTGAGCCTAGGCTTGAACTTGTAATCCTCCTTCCTCAGCCTCCTGGATGGCTGGGAGTACAGGTGTGTGTCACCTTGCGCAGGTATAATGTCTTTTAATGCATATTGTTTTCCAGTTTTCATGTAGTCCAATGTATCTTCTTTTATTTTTATTCTTTTGTCTTGGCCTAGTGTTTCATATCCAAGAAATCACTGCTAAATCAAATATCGTGAAGGTTTTTTTTCTTCTAAGGATTTTGTAGTTTTAGGTCTCATGTTTAGTTATGATACATTTTAAGTTATATTTTGAATACTGTGGGTTATGTATACCCAGTTTTCTAAGCATCATGCGTTTAGGATATCTTTCCCTTTGAATGACTGTGATACCCTTGTCAACATTCTGGACTTCTAGGTAATCCCAGAATATTCTTTTGGGAATTTATTTGCCTTGAAGTGCTGAGGTGCTTATTTGTTTGCTTGAGATGTGAATGTTACCAACCATGGTTCCTCTTCATTCCCAAAGATGGACCTGGTTGGGTAAATTTTCCCATTAAAATTTCTAACATAGGAACACTTCAATATCTTTTCCCACCTGAGGACAATTTTAGTGTCTAGCTCTTTAATGGGATGCCTCTGTTTAATCCTCCCCATAGTTTAAGAAGGCTGTCCCATGGGCTTACCTTGTATTATACATGTACATAGAGATAGATATTTGAATTTCAAATTTCTGCATATATTTTTCTAAATATTATTTTTATAAAAGCATTTTACAACTTCCAAGTAATTTGTTAACATATTATTTTTTTCTAATTACTCCTAAATAATCATTTATTTATAAGGGAAAAATATAATGTAAATTCTAAATAGTTGTATTGATATGGATGATCACTTCCTAATCTTCTCTTTCAGCAGTGTATATAAACAAAGAATGTGTAAAATTTAAAATTCTAGTCACAGGTTTAAATAGAGATGTCAACATCTACATATAGGAAAATACATTCTAGATAATAACAGAGTAACTTAAAAAATTAAAGTAATAAAAATAAGAAAATACAACAATCTGTTGAGGTGTTTAATTAGAATTGAGTTGAATTTTAGTCACTAAAATATGTGATCAAAATCTTCCTTCCTCCTAATTGGACTGAATTTATCTAAGGCTAAGCATTGTTGGTAATGATTTTTAGAAAGAAGCCTTTAATTATTCTGTAAAGTACTGCCATAAAGTAGATAAATTCAATCAATTTAATTCAATTTGGCTCTTTGTGAATAACCTTCAAGCCTGAAAGAAAGAACATTTAAAAAGTGATTTCTAAAATGGTCTGAAGGTTTCTTGTCAGGTATCTAAAGTTAATCCATATTATTTTACACTACAATAACTCATTTAGTTAGCATTTTCTTGATCCACTGAAATCCAAGGGCATTATGAGGCTTCTGCATGTTTGTGATGGTGAGAACTTTAAGAAATGAATTATTTAGCAATAAAGCTAGAATGGCAATGAGATTGTGTAATAATGAAATGGTATCATTCTAAAAGCAAAGTAACAAATTTTGGCAGTAATTTCTTATAGTTTGAAACATAAAAAATATATATTTTCTTCCTCATTGGTAACTGAACACGTTTCAAAAAAAAAATTCCTGTCTGTAAGTGATGGAGTTTTTTATCTCTAACATTACTTGTTACATAATATTTTGGGGTGTTTATTCCCTGAAAAAAGCCTGGAATATAACACCAAATATTCTAAAATTTTGGAAACATTCAAATTTAAGATTGTGACTATTTTAATGTGCTCACAATTTACTAGGATATGTCCAAGAATAAAAATTAAATATTAGATGAATGAAGAAAAAGTGCATAGTGCAGAGATGCCCTGATAAAATATAATTAGAGTCAAGAGGATAATTTAGATTGGACAACTAGAAAAAAAGGAAAACTAGTGACAAGTTTGAAACTGATTGCTTAATAAGAACGTGTGTAATGTGTGAATGGATTTCTATTGCTTGGTCAAATGTCAAAAAGTTCTATATGATGCTTTTTAAAATGGTTTATGTTACATGGAAATTTGTATAATTAACTAATTCTTCTCATTAATTCATCATATAAAAAGGAAAACAAAAAAATGGAAATTTTTATTTAATTATATATTATAAAATCATCAGTCTGACTTTATAATATTTTTTTCCAAACTAAAAACATTGACTCATTTAGGAAGATTAAATACTTATAATAAAACAGTCCCAACAATGGTCTCCCCCAGGCCAAATATGGTAAGAGATTTTCTGGAAAATGAATAGGCATTCTATTTAGAAATGACCATAGCTAATGATAATACCAGTTTATTCAGATAAATAGAATGGTGTAGAATGCATGCTTCAAGCTTTTATTTCCACACTCAGGTTTCTGGTCTCCTAGTGATCCAGTGGGTTCAAATCCTTCTTCTAACATAGCTTAAGGCTGAACATGAATCCCCATGGTATGGTATGTAGAATTCTTTTCATTTTTCTTTAATATCCTCATCTAGATATCTATAATTTCCAACAGCTATAAAATTCATATTAACATGAAAGATACCCTGGGAAGATCATGTTTCTGCATATGTACAACCTTCCCCCCCACCAGGTACCCGTGACTGAACCCAGGGTTGCTCAACCACTGAGCCACATCCCCAAACCTGGCCGCAGTCTGGCTGGGCACAAATCAGGAGCCACTCAAGCAGGAACAAACTTTTATTTCCAAACTCCACCAGCACACTCCCAGGAACTCTCCCAAACACCACCCACGCAGCTACTCCAGGAACCACCACACACCAACGGGAACTCCCACAACTGGAACTTCACCAACCAATGCGAACTCTTCAGGAATCCCCGCGAGAGCTCAACCAGAATGCAACAGGAACTCGGGGAGAACTCAAAAGTCATCATCTTAATGGCTCGCTGGCGTCACCTCTCAACCACTACTTCTGGCAAAAATGCCATGCATCATCCCGACTGGGCTGTGGCCCTCAACAAAAGCTTTTCCACATTTTGTTGTTGTTGTTGTTGTTGTTGAAAGACAGCATCTCACTAAATTACTTTGAGCCTTTCTAAGTTGTTGAGGCTGGTTCTGACCTTACAATTTTCCTGCCTCAGGTTTCCAAACTATGGGGATTACAAATGTATATCATGTCCCCACCCTGGATATGTGAAATCTTAGCATATGCTAGGATTCGCAACAATCTAAATGATACTGTGATTGCACATGTTGGCTTTTTCATTTGGAAAATCCTGAAAGATATTATAATTTTGAGATCTAAAGTATATATCTTGTCATTGGTAATGTTAAAGGTATTCATTATGATATGTAATAAGCATCTCAGTAGAACTCACTCATGAGGTGGAAATTGTATACAAGAACAAATCACTGATGATAGCTTTGGAAAAATATATTTTATTCATGAATATTTTGTCACCCTGCTTCTGGGGAAAATGATAAAACTCCTAGAATCACTGATAGCTTTTGATGATGAATGACCTGAAAAATAAGATTATCTTCTTGCTAAAGCAAAACAAGGGGCTAAAGGGTAGTAGGCTATGCAATTGCAAAAATATCACTTTGGCCTAAGCCTTATTTTGTGAGAAAATGAAGATTCAGGAGAACCTCTTTGTCTTCCCCTTATTTGTTTACAAACAAGATATAAACTTCTAATGATGTCTTTCTTCCCCTCTTAAACAATGCAGTATAAAAGTTGATCACTGAAGACGGCTTTTAGGCCATTATCAGCTTGAAATGTCATCAAGAAAATCTTCCATACCAACTTTATTAAGAGGCCTTTATCTGCCATACATTTCCCTTCTCCCAATTTGCTGCCACTGCTGACTCAAGATCATTTGTTGAAGAAGTTTCACTAGACTATAAGCGACAATTCCAAAGCATCTTTTCAAGAATTACTCAGACCCTTTTATATTTGAAATATACATATGAATGAAACTCTCTTGGTTTTACTTTTGTTAGTTGGTCTTGTGTTACGGGCTGCCAAATAAGAATGTAGAAAGCTAGAGACAAAATTACTTTTTTCCTTTCCTGTGCAGCCTAAGAATCCCAAATTAAGAGAAGTTAACATTTTGCATTCAGGCACCCATTCTCCCTACTGATGACAAAATACACGTTCAAGAAGTCAAGGTAAGTAAATGTCCTGGAAATAGTTAAAGACAGGATGAAACAACAAAATAATTAGATAATCTTGAATTTGCAAGAACTTTTTGGCCATAATAAGTAGCACTGCTCCATGTTCAGGTGTTTGGGCCAATGCCCTGATTCAGACCTCCTGTACAAGGTCAGTAGACCATCCATAGCAGCTATGCATAGAACTAAATGTCTCAAATTTTCAGTACACTTTGGTGGAAGGACCAATATACTAAAGAATTTTAATATTCTGTGAAATTAATAGGTCAAGAAAAAATCAGGAAAAAAAAGAGTTTATTTAGTGATTTACCAACCCTGCCTTAGAGAATTGCATTCTTAGGATATCTTTGTATGTTAGCTGTAAGATTTCATGTGGAAATTTCAAGGAAGAATTAAAGTAAGCCATGTAGACAATTGATAGTTACTTGCTCAGAAAGTGTTTGGAAGCCAATAAAGGAAGCTTTTCTTTCCCAGGTATATATTATTAGAGCAAGGGATGCATTTTCCTCTGGCCAATGAAGCAAAAATATACTAAAAAGCTTTACATCAAATGAAACATATACTCTTTTATGGTCTAAAATGCATTTGATTTGATAACTGGGAAGGAAAATTAAGTGTCTAATAATAGAAATAATACATATATATATATGTATGAAAAGTGTTGATTAGCACAAATGGATTAATTATTTATTTACATGCAAGGGTAGAAAAGAGGATAATGTGGGAAAGGTTTTGAGAAGTTTCTGAGAGTTTAGGACAAGGAAGATAAGGCGTTAAGAAAGACGAAAGCTCTGGAGTTTGCTCTGAAGGAAGTGTGTGTTCAGTGTGTCCAAAGGTAAGTCTAGCACTCCCTTGTTGACTGATAAGCAGGAAGGAAACCTATGACACGACCCCTCTTAGAACTGCCCTAACATGACCATTATTATTATATGTATTAACATAAAGAAAATTGATTGTGTATTGCTTGGAATGAAAGAATGTAAGGAGAAGGTACCTTCTCACTTTGCTGTACCCAACATGCACATAAGTCCATTTTCTGGAAATGCAATTGCTTTAGGACTGCTCTTTTTGTCACCTAACAGGAAGACATTAGTATTCCAAGAATATTTGTTTCTCTGAATTTGTGAATTTTCTAAAGTAAAATAAACTGCAGAGTAACTTCATTTTATTGACTAATTGAAGAATAAATAGTGGTCAACTCATGACCAACGAAATAGCCCCTACTCCTTTTCTCTTCTTCCTGTTTAGAGAAGACAACTTAGGAGTATGTAGGAATTCTTGTCCAGCTGCTGAACTGGACTATGCTTTATTGTTGATGTAAAGGCTCCCATTTGGGTCACCAATTCCTAATGAAGATAGAGAGTCATACAAAGATGAAAAGGAAGAAATCGTGACAGTTAAAAATGAAGGTTGCAAATGAGAGATTATGGTGGAGAAATATCTTTGCCCTTTCTTACAATACCATTTCATAACAGGGGAATAATACATTTTGCTGTTACACTCAGATGTGATGGCAAGGCTCAGCTGCTTTTGGAAAATCTCATAGACTTGATATCTTATGCAAAGAATACTTATATAAAATTCAATTTACAAGAATTCTTTAAGTCTCCATATATGTGATTTGGAGAAAAGGCATTAACTCACTATCATTTAATTACATCTCAATAATAGTTTTTTGATACTGATGGCTTTATTTTTTACTTATGTTCCTCATATTGGTGCTCATAGAGATTTGAATTTCTTACCTTTAAACCTTACTGAGATTCTTGATATAGTCAAAATGTCATTTAGTATACTCAGGTGTTGTGAACCTGGGTGAAAATTGTTAAGATGGATATATGGGTGTGAAGGGATATACAACACTGGTGCTTGATGTTGTGGATGCTTTTCTATTACTTTTTGACTATTCCAGATGAAAAATGGTTGAAACATTTCAAAAGCAAGCACCAAAAGGATCATACAGGGCTTCAAGTGACTAAACACTAGCATGATGCAATACTATATATATATATATATATATATATATATATATATATATATATATATATATATATAATTATTTGCACCTTATATTTAAGAGAAAATCATGAGAGGCTTTATGACATACTCAGACAACCCTCTACTTATTGATAGACAATTCTCAATGATCTTTTGGAGAACACAAAATAGTTCTTGATATCAAACACCTAATTGGTTTCATTTCATAATGGATTGGTAGCATTTGTGGTGATTTTACCAACTAACTATCACCAACTCCAAAATCTATAGGATCATATAACTTGATGTGTTCTGAGAAAGACAAATTATTTTCCTGGACGTTTTATAACATACTAAAAAACATTTATTAACTCAGCTATTGTCACTGGAGGGAATTTTTTGAGAAATTAGCAGAACATGGAAATATACCAAGCACCACACAAAACTGTTTATTTATTTTAAAAAAGGTGCAAAGAAAGGATAGTGGGATGATAATTAGGAATAAGTCACTGGTGCCAAGTTTTTACTAAGAATTAGCAATGGAACTTCAGCTAACATGTCATTTGACATAGGCAGTGAAAGATGAATGCAATTTAAAAAGACAAATGTGCCGAAAATTTATGATACATGATATGGTTATCAATAAAAAGTATGATTCTTTTCAATAACACCCAAAATTTAAGACATGATGAATTACCTGGGTTTTCATAAGTCATATTAACCCCAAATCAAATACTCAAAAACCAATCTACAGACAAAAAATATTTTTTTACAATTTTGCTGAAGTCATTCAGTACTTGATGGACTCAAACCAGAAAATTCTCCATTACAATTGTCTCTCCTGTTTTTCATGTTAGCACCCACAATCTTTCATAATGTCTAGTGTTACAAAAAGAAAAGGCATATTTTTGAGATAAGATATATAAACACACTTGTCATTGATATTGGTCATAAATCTGGAGTAAGATGTTCAATTCCCCAATAGTTATCATGTTTCTTTAATTTTATATTAATTGATAATAATATTTATGATTATTAGGCATCTAGTCTCCATGACTGGTGGTTGTCAAAGATTAAACCCTTAAATTCATTGCCATAGAAGCTGGGTTGTTTTATAAAAGCTTATATATTGAGCATGCACCAGAAACTCCAATAGCATTATGATAGTAACTTACCCCCAAAAGTGTCATATCCTCAATATTACCTACTCTTCTTTGTCATTGCAAGTTTTTCAAGGGAAAAGATTTACACATAGTCATGACTGTTGGGAGCAGGAATCACTGGGAAGTATCTCAGAGGCTGCAGAGCACAAGACATGTTTAAATGTGTTCTCTTGTTTCTTAAATTGTCCTTACAATATTGGTTTATTTTGCTATTTGTTTCTCTTTGATGCTTTTGCTTTTCAAATAAATATTTTATGAATGTTGAATGCCTTTTGGCTGCACATTCAATAACTGTCTGCGTGGTAAGATTCACAGAGCAGAGAAGTAATTTTTTTATTTTGTTAGATTGTGTCACTAGGATGATGGAAATTCACAATTTTTCTTTCTTCCTTTCTTTCTGTCCCTTTAGTCATTTCCTTCTGGTTTCCTTCCTTCCACAAGACAGACTTCCTAGGAAGGAATATTCTAGACTTCTGATTGGATGGACTCCATATCCCTCTATGATTGTCTCAAAGCTTAGAGAGGAAACTGCTCTGTGATAGGGGTTATTCTCATATTTGTTTGTTAGATATTTTTGCCTATGGACTATTTCTATTAGTGTAAGTTTCTGAAGTCACATGTGTACCATATATATTACCTTTCATACATTCTAAAGAATAAGGTCCAATTTTCTCCCTGGTCTTGTAGAGGCAATTACATTTATGTCCACATTTACAGAAATTTTTGTCCTGCTGCTAAGTAGATATCTAAGTAATGCAGGTTTTCTGAACAATTTCACCTCTATTGTAACAATGTCTACCATAGTGTATGAATCTTTCTGAAGTTCATTTAGACAGTTTAAAATTCTTCCTGATTATTACAGGAGGATTCAACTTCCACTAATTTTCTAAATCTGTAACTAACCTTTACTTATTTCTTTAGCAGACTTCCTTTTATTGTTGCTATCACGTGGTTTGTGTTTCTAAATATTTATAGGTATATTCTTTTTTTTATTTTATGCCTTTATTGTTATTTTAGTGAGTCTTACAGGGGAATGGAATTAAACACATATGTTCAATGCAACTGTCTCTTCCAGATGTCATTACTATTTTTATTATATTCAGATTCAAACTACTTTGTACACCTCTATAAAATTTAATATTCCATTGTTTATTTATGTCTTGCTTAATGAATTGTAAGGCTACACTAGTAAACATAGGACAAGAGTCAAATATCTTTTTTCCTGAAGCTGTTTTCTGCCACAGGACTTGATTGACATTTTCCCAACCATGTTATTCAATTTTCCCTTGCACATACTGGCTAAAGCCAAATTCCCATTCAGGTCACCTACTTTAAATGTTCTACCCCTACTTACAATTTTGGTTCTATGGAGGGGTTAATTTATTTTTTCTATGCCAAATAGTAAGTTTCCAAGCCAAAATTTATGCCTAGAACAAGTGATTTTTTTAACTTGGTTTTTGTGCTTTTTTCCCAAGTATTTTAAGTCTTTTCAAAACAAGGCTCTTGGGACCTCTAGATTCAAGTATGCCCCTGGACTTGGTCCACTGCTTCAAGAGGCTTAGGGAGACTTGTACACATGCCTGGGTTATTCATTCACCAATATTAAACCACAGAGCAGAGGTGGTCAACGTGGAAAACAATTTTCCTTGGAACTGGGCTGTGATGAGAGGTGCCTGCCATGATCATAACCTACTGTCTCTTCCCCAATTCCTTCCTTCCAGTTTCTTAAGGCAGAACATAATCTTCTGTGAAAATACTTGAAAACAATTCCATTCAACAGAACACATGCTTCCGATGCACAGCTTTCAGATATTCTGGGTTTAGTTCAGCTGGCGGATGAGCTGATTGAGCGTTCCCCCGGATAGCCAGGTAAGCCCATCTCCTTGAGGAAACCCACTCTATTTTTGGTAGCATGACGAGCAACAGAGCGATGGAAAGGGCACAAGAATGGAGAGATCTACCAAAAATACTTCCCGGGGAAGGAAATTTCATGAATGAGGTCTTCCAGACAAATGACATCAAACTTCCCCAGATGCTCCTCAATCATTGTGTTGTCTGTCAGGGGGATGGTCTTATTCTTGACCCTTGCTTGTCCATGTTTCAAGATGAGTTCCCGGACAGACTTCAGATTTGGAAATCCCCAGGTCACATAAGGTTCTACTATTCGTAGCATTTTTAGGCTTTGGGGGGGTGACTTTACCAAAGACACCACTAAATATTTTCTTCAGACGAAGTCTTGCAATGGTCCTCTGCACAGTAAACTCACCCCATCAATTCTTTGGATGCATACAACAAAGGCCAAGGAATGTTTATCAGGTACTTCCAAAGCATAAGGTTTCACTTCCATTCGTGTGATGTGCACGTGGCCACTTTTCTGCCTCCAGGAATCATGTAGGAATGATTCCAGTCGCTTAAATCTGAATTCTTTTCCTTTTCTCTCCTTCTTTGCCAAAAGTGCCTTCTTTGCCTGGGTAGCTTTGAGGGCCTGATAAGCCTTCCTGTTTTTCGGGAGGTTTTCTGGAACCAAAGGGGTCTTTTTTCTTTGCTCTTCCTCCACCATCTTTCCAGTGCTGCAATTACAGCTCATGTGCAAGAACAAATGATTTTAAAGCACCATTTCGTTGGCCCTGAGTGCCCTGTAGCAGGATGCTCATGTCTAAACCTCCTGTGGACTACACATTTCCTGAACCAGTACTGACATGAATTCTGCACAAATAAAAACTCTGCAGTTCCACTATTCAAGTAGAAATTATATATGTGAGGGTCTCTAAGGGTGAATTATCACAAAAAGAGAATTATTTAGGAATTAAAAACTGATTATACCTGTCATAGATGGTTATCTGTGCCCCCTTTGTTATACCCCTTTGATTCTCAGTAATAGCTACTGATCAGATATATTACATAATTGTTTATTGAATAGTCCATAAGTTATTCATGTAAACCAAAAACAATAACATTGGTTTTATTCTTTTTGTAAGTGCATGTCCAAACCTTATCTATTTGATGCTAAGGAAAAATTTTACAGAGAAGAGTATTCAAAATCTTTTATGATTTAGAGTAATTTCTACTTTATTAAATTAACTTACAACTTCTCCACTTAGAGTATGGTGTGTGTGTGTGTGTGTGTGTGTGTGTGTGAGAGAGAGAGAGAGAGAGAGAGAGAGAGAGAGAGAGAGAGAGAGGATGAGAAACTTGAAATTCTATTCCAGCAAATTGTATGCATAGCTAAATTGTGGAACCAACCTATATGTTCTTCAATAGATAAATGGATGAAGAAAATGCGGCATATATACACAAGGGAATAATAGTCAGCATTAAAAGAGAATACAATCATGGCATTTGCAGGTAAATTGATGAAATTGGAGAATATCATACTAAGTTAAGTAAGCCAATTCCCAAAATCCATAGGTCTAATTTTTTTTTCTTATATGTGCATGCTAATCCATAATGGGGTTGGGGGAACATGAGAGGAATGGAGGAACTTTAGATAGTGCAAAAGGGAGGGTGGGGAAGGAAGTGGGCATGGGGATAAGAAAGATGGTGGAATAAGATGGACATCATTACCCTAAGTACATGTATGCAGAAAGTAATGTTGTAACTCTATTTTTTGTACAACCAGAGACATGAAATATTGTGCTGTATATGTGTAGTATGAATTGAAATAAATTGTCCTGTCATGTATAACAAAGTAGAATAAATAAATAAATTTATAAAAAACAAATAATAAAATAAAGGTCAAATTAATTTTTTTGGAAAAACACAGCTGCATCATCTACTGTGTGATTTGTATGTCATGATTCATGTTTTGATGAATTTTTTTGAATTCTAAAAGTTACATTTTAGAATTGAATAGGACAGAGTCACACCATCTCTCTTGATTTTGTAATCTGCTGTATTTGTCAGATGGCAGGCAGGCTAGTCTAAGTAAAAAAAAAACCTTGAAGTTACTTCCTTTCAGAAGCAATTATGTATTCATTTTGAACCCAGAAATCCAGTGTATGGCAGGTCAAAGATATTGAAAGCTGTTTTTGTTGTAGAAATTGTATTTTTTAATTTGAAATCACCTTTTCTACTACAAATTGTTACACAAAACACCAAAAAATTTGAAATATCCATTTATTTATTTAACCTCATACCAAGTTTTACTTTAATGGGATGTGTGTCCTAGTTTGAGTCCTTCTTAGAGCATGTCCCTGTTATGATCCATCTCTTTAGAAGTAATGGAATTGTCCTGTTATTTGTTGTAATTTCCATTTTGCCCTTGGCTTGAACAGAGCATGAAGGAATGTCCACTTGAGAGATTTCCAGGAACACCAAAATGAGCCATATGCCATACTAGACATTATTTCCTCATAAATTCTACAATTATTGGAAGCATTTTGCCATTCCAGAAGGTGACCATAAAGGTATCTTGGCTATGCATCCCGTCAGTAGCAAATAGAAATTACTATCATGAAACCATTAAACTAAAACTCTGCTGATGAGCTGATACAGATCCTCATGATAAAAAGAACATCAAAGATTAGGGCACTCCGTAAACACCTGATGCAAATGTGGAAAATGGCTCAATGCTCTTTCAAAATCTAATATTGACTTTATGAATGCATTGTTCAAATCATGTAGATGATTCTGATTACTCCAGTTAAAATTCACTCATCAGGTACAGAGATGATGAAAATAAAAACTATAACCATACATATCTCTAAATACTATTTTTTCTATTCTTCCACTATCTCTGTTTACATAATAATTTTTCTATTTATTTCGTAAATATTTACTGTTTCCAAACACACATGCATGAATATAGATACACACACACACAAACACACACACACGTGCACATGTACAAACACAACACACAAGCAGAATAAGTGAAATAGAGTAGACTTGGTAGGAAAAGAGGCTAAAAGTGATCAGTTTTAAAATGATGGATTTTTTTAAAAAAATATTGAACTAGAAAAATCTAAAGGACTATTAAAAGTCTGAAACTAGAGGTGAAGATGGAGTTGGAGACAGAATTGGGAGGTGTTAGAAGATATTTTCTGAGACCACAGAGACTGGATCATTTTGTATGTATACCTAGTATTGGCAAGGGAAAACAATGATGATTGATGATAATGATTTTAAAAGGAAGATCCACAACAAAAAAAGAATGACCTCCAGAACATAGGTGTAATGTCTGAATTTAAATCTGCAAATCCTACATTTCCCAAGTAGTTGGAGGTGTGGTAAATTATCTGTGCATGTATTCATTTCAGATTGCATCCACATACTATGAACCTGCTTCAACTTTGAACTATGGTTTTAGGTCTAAACATCAGGAATGTAACATTACTGTGGGAGGTAATACATAAAGGAAATATCAAAGAATTATCTGTGTTATATCACAATTTCCCTGGCAATAATCAGCTAATTGGGTGTAGATTCACAAATCAGATTTGTAAGTTTATCCAAGATGTATGATTTTTTGCAGAGGTACACGAAAAGAGGATGAAGACTCGGGGAACTTAATGTGGGAATCAAGTCAGAGTTGAGAAGGCTGATCCATGCCACCCACAGTAGTAAATGATAAAATAAGTGCTGCTGATATTCTGCCATACATACCCTCATTGCACTTCTAATTATATCCTCCACGAACAATTCATATCCTTGCTGATAGCTTACCACCTCTGGTGACATGGGTTCTAAGTTTATATGCCTTAAGAATTTTTCTGATACTTGAGAGTTTACTTCAGCTCAAATAAAGCTTTTTCTGATGGTGAAAAGAATTTAACCCCCAGATTCAAATTTTAAACATATTAGAATATGAAGTCATTGGGAAATATTCATCAATGTCCACATCCTCTGGAATATTTTGAAGTATGCTTTCCACAGGTTCTTGCAACACTCCTGGTATGATTGTGCTTCATCAATCCATGAAACACATGGCTCATAATTTATGCTTCATATGATTTTTGTTCTTTTATGACATTTCCCAACATATTTACTTTTTCTTCTTGGAATCTCCTCTCAAATAATCTACATATACCCAAGAGCTTATCTATATGTCTCCTTTAGATGATTTTCATAGAACAAATTCATTGTTAATAACAATGAATTAGAAGTATTGTGTATCTATATTCATGCATGTGTGTAAATATTTACTAAATAAATAGAAAAATAACTACAGTGCTTGCAAATTGTGTGACTGACCTTGTGCTAATTTGAATATTAGAGCACCTACATAATCATCAAATATACATAATCATCACTCATTCAAGATAGTTGTAAGACTTCAGTGAAATGTTATCATATTAAAACATGTTTTGAACTGCAAATGGATAAATAACCTTCATTACTATCTGATGGCTTTAGTTCTTCCAATTGAATTTAATAACAATGAATAATAGATTAAGTTTTTACACTAAGTTGTGTAACCTGGAAAGTTGAGAAGCAATGCTTGGGTAATATTAGGTAGAAAAATGATATTCCAAAGGAGTATTCTCTAAGATTTTTACCTTCAAGGAAGGTTTGGAGTGTAGAGGAGATGAGTAATAATTTTTAGATATGCCTGAAAAAAATGATTGAAAGTGTTGTATACAGATGCTAAAATTACAAGGAATGTAACAGGGATTTGTTGGTTAGGGGGCAAAGCTGAAGTCATGCTTTCAAGTCTGTTCAAGCCAAGGGCAATGGGCTTGACAAGGAAGTGGGTAGAGATACTTGTGTGATAACTGTTGCTCTGGAGAGATAGGACACATGAAGTGAGTAGAAAGATTGATGAAATCCCCAAAATGCATCCAATCAATGAGGTATTATATATTAAATGTAGATTAAAAAGATTCCTCCCTTGTAAATGCTGAAAGTCATCAGTGTTCTTTGGAAGAATCCTGAAGCACTAGAATGTTAAAGAGACTCAAGTTTTGTTATTTTCCTTCAAGGAGATGTTGTCTTACATCCCCTTGCCAGAAAGGAAAATTTGGGGTAGTTGTTCTAAGATTCTGACAGAGATATGGGGGCCAGATGTGAGATGAGATGTACAGGCTATCAGTATATTGGCCTTACCAGTAACCATTATGAAAATCTCTGTACAAGGCTATAAGAGTTGTAACTGGAAAAGTGTTCACAATGAGAATATGCCATTGGTTTCCTTTTGAGAAAAAAAAAAATTAAAATGTCTGGAGCATCAATCTTTACTGAGCTATGTAATGTTTTGTGGCCCTGAGCTAGCTTGTTCTTCTTTATTTTTCTGCTTTAATTCCTTTCATTTAGTAAAATGTAGATGAGATAACCTCTTGGAGGTTAATTAGTGTTTCTAAAATATTAAACATTATAAATGCAGTCAGAAGCTGTAATTACATTGATGAAATGGAAAGATTTGGACTAGAGGAAACTCTTTTCAATATAAGTAGCAAGTGCACTTTAACTTCCTAATTTCATGTTAGTATCTTGCCTTGATAACAGCAAGTCTCCAGTTTGAAGCATGGAACAAATCCTCCTACCACAGAACACTGATGTCAGTCAAGTGGAGTTTTAGTTAATGTAATTTAACTAAATTACCCTATGTAACCTCAGGTAATTAATCCCATGATTACAGATAAGGCAATGTAGCAAATAGTGCTTTTGATCTGGAGTCCAAAAAAAATAACTACAGTGCTTGCAAATTGTGTGACTGACCTTGTGCTAATTTGAATATTAGAGCACCTACATAATCATCAAATATACATAATCATCACTCATTCAAGATAGTTGTAAGACTTCAGTGAAATGTTATCATATTAAAACATGTTTTGAACTACAAATGGATAAATAACCTTCTTTACTATCTGATGGCATTAGTTCTTCCAATTGAATTTAAGTAGATTGCTGTGCTTTTCTTTCCTTTTTCTGTCTTTCTTTCCTGAATATTTCATTACTGTGATTAATTAATTCTTCCAGCTATTGATTCAACAATCAAGTACTATATGCCTTAAAATGTGAAATCAAGTATAGGGCAAATAAAAATATTGTGGACAATAAATGTAACCAACGGATTATATGAAAGAAAAATACAGTAAAAACAACTAAAATGTTTTACTAATGTTATGCACATGAAGTATTACAAATTGCTTTAATATCAGTAGCTTAAACAGACACAGATCTGATGTCACAGTTTCTGTTGTTCAAAGTCTGAGCATGGTTTGGAGTCTTCTTCTGGGGATATCACAAGCTTGTGGCCAAGGTTTCACCCAGGCTGTATTCCCACTGAATGGTTTTACTGGGGAACAGTACACCTCTAAACTTCAGATCCTGGGTACAACCTATCTCCTGGTGGCTGTATGAGTGAAGGTCTTGACCCCTGGTGGTCGGTTAGCTGAAGATTATTCTTAATTCCTACACATCACTTGTAATTTGTTGCAATTTGGATTTATTTACTATGACTACTTGCTTTTTCTAAACTGGCCAAGGAGTTTTGTGACCTTAAAAGGGGACCCTATTCCTATTTGAGGAGCTTCAGCTTGACCAGGTCAGGCTCACACAAGGTGATTGCCTTCTTGATTCACGTAACATTAATGTGATTTGTAAACTTAGTTGCATTTTTGAAAATCCCTACATTTTCTCATATTCTAGCAGCTAGAAACAAGCCACAGATGCTGTCAAGACTTAACAGGGGAGAACTCTATAGGATCTGAAGACCCTGAGATTCACTACTAGGTTCTGGTCTCCACAGATACTGAAGAGGCTGAGCTTTAAAATAATGAGACTTTGATTAATTTTAACTTTATAAAAGGACAATCTGATAATTCCTTACATTCTCAAGGGGAAAGATCAAATGAACAATTTTGTTAGTGATATAGAATGTATAATCAGAATATTATTTAGAAATAAATATGAATGTACATAGAGAGGTAGAACAAATAGTGTTGACAGGAGCCCTTTAATTAAATGTTGTCAGTGTTGGCTTAAGAAAGATGTACAGACGACTGGTGGAAGAATATTCCAGGTAAAGGTGCTTACTTTATGAAATTTTAGATCAGGACTTTTTATTTTACTCTGAAAGAAATATAAAAGCAATGAAGAGGACCGTTTTTAAAAGATTGTTTAGATGCAAACAGTCATTCCCTCTGAAACCATGGATAATACTGACTGAGCTTTATGTCTACTGTTTTTTCCGATAAACATACAGAACTATAACAAATTTTAATTTATCACAAAATTAAGAGATTAACAGCACTAATAATAGAATAGAACGATTAAGATATTATAGCATAATAAATGTCATGTGAATGTCTCTCCCTTTCTCAAAATATCTTTCCACATTGTGCTGGTTCTTCTTGTGATGATGATGCTCAGCACCTGTGTGAGGAGATTAAATGAGCTGAGTAGGTGTGGTGATGTAATGTCAGCATCATCCTACTATTGTACTGTGACACATGTCATTTCAGAATTTGATTAACTCTAGGTAACTAAAACCAGAGTAAGCAAAATTGTGGATGAAGAGGCTGACCTGGGTAGAGGATGAGGAAATGGGAGCTCAGTTAGGAGGGTCTTTCAGGGAACCAGCTGGAAGATGAGGTTAATTTGATTATTGGATGCTTGAGTGGTTATACACTGAATTTATTTGCAAGATACAACTAGGTAGACTTGTGGATAGATTGGGCTCAGATATTTGTGGTATTGTAAAACAGTCTTTTCCCAGCTCTAATGTTAAGATGGTCATAAGGCACACACAAGCATTTGGCAATACAATGCAATCTTGCCTGGTGATTTTCAACCCAGTCCCAGGGAATTACCTGGTATCTATGACAACAGGGTCTAAGAAAATCCTGGTTACCCTAGAAACAAAAGCAACAGCAGCACAGAAAAAAAAATTCATGAATCATAAAAACCCGAAAACTTATCCTTAAAAGTTCACTTATGATCCTTTTATGAAAGAAACACCTAGTGACTCTCCCAGGAAGAATACAGATATCTGAAAGGGAATGATTCTCTCAGACCCTGAAATGATCTCACAGTAATCTGATTGTATCCTGCCTCTTGCCAGCCTGATCCACCCTGTAAAAATGCTTCCAGTAAAAGCTTCCAACATCAGAATGTAACTAGAAAGTATCTTTGAAGACAATCAGACTGAAGGGGACAAGCCATTTGTGAAAAAGCAAATCACTAGTACCAGCTGACAGCCTCACATGTGACAATGGCAACATCAAATATTTTTACTGAAGCAAGTTCAGGAAAGAAGTTACTACTTGGTTACTTGGGGGGACTGTGTGGAATGAGGACTTCATTTCTAAGATCTGATCCTTGATCATTATTTTCTGAGCAGGAAGACTAGGATAATCATCAGTGGGCATCTAGTTGAAATGTACAGTATACAGCAAGGAATTCCAGAAGTCAATGAAAAATTATTTATGAATTAAAAAAAAGCTTATGGGGCAGCTTTTTAAACACATCTATAGGAAATAAACAGATAAAAGACATGTCATATTAAACAAGGTTGAAGATTTCCTGACAAGTTATATGAAAACTATAAGGGCAAATCTTTAGAGTATATGTGTAAGTCATTGTTTTAGTCAGCTTTTTTTTTGTTGTTGATATGATCACAAGACCTGACATGAACAATTAGAGAAGGAAAAGTTTATTTAGGGGCTCATGGTTTCAGAGGTCTCAGTCTATAGAGAGCTGGCTCCATCCCTCAGGGCTCCAGGTGAAGCAGAACATCATGGTGAAATAGTGTGGCAGAGGAAAGAGGCTCACATGAGGATTGGGAAGCAAAGACAGCTCCACTTTCCAGATTGAAAATATATATCATGAAGAAAATCCCTAATGACCTACCTCTTTCAGCCACACCCTCCCAGCCTTCAATTGCCATCCAATTAATCCCAGTCAGGTGATTAATTCACTGATTGGGTTAAAACTCTCATAACCTAATCTTCCTCCCCTAAAACTTTTGGCATTTTCTTATGCAAGAGCTTTTGGAGGAAACCTCACATCCAAAACAGAACAGTTATTATTATGGATCATGGATACCTAATTAGAAGAAAAGGAAGAGGAAAAAAAAAGTAAAAGGTGAGAATAATTCTGTTCTTCACCTAGCTTTAGACTGACTCCTTGTAATTATCCTAGTCCCATCCATCCATTTCCTTGAATAATCCAGTTTTTGTAGGAACCCTTTTAAGTAAGTTTAACAAGGAATCCTTTCGTTTGAAATTTGATTATTTTCAATATCTGATCAGGTGTGTCATCCTCCACCACCCTACAGGTGATGTCTGATCATCTTCAACATTCATCAGGAAGAATCCTGTGAGGTTCCTGTCCCAGGGCCACTCTTATGCCTGATGTCTCTGCCTGGGCTGAGCCAGCCAGTTGTTGAGCAGCCATTCCTAAAGCCCTCACCTGTTTCTCATTTGAATTACCTAACCCTTCATTCATTTCTGGGTTTATAGAATACTGGACAAGTCTTTGGCTTTAAGTGGTTGCATTCTGTTTTCCTAACATAAATATTCATTAAGTAATAAAACAATCATTATGTGTATAAAATTGTACAGGAAAAATAGATTAAAAAGTATATATGCATATATGTATGCATATATGTGTGTGTACGTGCACACACATTTATTAGATATACACACACATATATGTGAATTATCTCTCATTTTCATATTTATTTCCCAACAGTATTCACGATTGAGGTAATGTGTTTTGATATTCTACACCTTGAAAAAGTCTTGTAAATATGAGACCTTTAAATATCTTGTCAAAATTTATTGTTGTTTCAATATTAATGTTTCATTCCTCTCAGTTAACATGGAGTCCATGCTGAAATGTAAAAATTCGATTAGAAAATAGAACTGATCTGTCAGTTTTTATGTCTTAATGTAAATTAATTTGTCAACTGAAAGACTACCACCACAAAAAAATCTAGTGGATTTCACCTCATTAAGTTTGGACTTAAAACAGTAATATTCGATAGAGGGTGGATTATAGGGAGTTTATAAACACAGGGTATTATCCTTATCCTGTTTCACAGTGTGGTCTTTGCAGCTTTCACTCTCTTGGGAATAAATGTAGCCAGACTTTACAGTATTACGAGAATATTTACTTCCTTCATTATTCTACAACTCCAAATATACCTCAAATTCTAAAAACAAAATGTCTTCCAAGACATATGTAAGGTTGCCTTATAAATTGTTATTTATTTATAATACAAATCAGTAAGAACCAATAAAATAAAATTTAATTGTGTGACCAAGTCATTTGTTTGACGTAAGTGAATATCCTGGCTTTTAGTATAAACCATCTTTACAGAAGGAAACCTGGCTGAGTTGTGGTCAGGGTAATTAACTTTTCAGACTCAATAACATCAAAGACATTTATTTATGTGTCTTCAAAAAGTTACTTCAAAGTAATTTGTTTCAATTTTATGAACTAGAGCCTAATTATTGTAGATATTACAGAAGGAGTATTTGCAGTTTGGTACTGTTTTTTTCTCTGTGCTCTCACAAACTGCTGGTTGGAAACAGGAGAGTACAGACTTGTAGAAAATTCGTTAAGTGCTGTGTTTTTAAAATTATTATGATGAAGTTGATAAAATCTCAGGGGACTAATAGGCAGTGAAATAATTATTATGATGAATTTGATAAAGTCTCAAGGGGCTAATAGGCAGTGAAAGTCAGACAAATAGATTAAACCTATGCAAACTACCTTAATTCTATTTCTTTTTTATAATATTTTGTAAATAATTTAATTCTCTAGTTTATAGAATGCCATTTAATAAAATGTTTTATCCATATCACATGGATAAAAAAAAAACTAATAACTGTCTATTAATGGCTAGGTCATTATTGTACCAACCTCCAGCTCTTGTCCCTCCTTGCATTCTTGTTAGAAATGTGCTAATCTCTTCAGCATTCCTTCTCTCCATGAACTTTGGACCCTTAATAATTGAAGTCACACCTCAGCAAAACTTTTTTCAAGAAGCACCCAGAATATGAAAGATGATTTCATTGCACAACAGAATTCTTTGTTTTTCTTTCTTAATATTCAGCATTGTTTTTCTTTTCCATAGTAAGAAGGAATTACCATTCACAAATTTGATAACTCACCTCTCTAATCACATATTACTGTTTATCCATATTAGAATGCACTTAGGCAAATATAATCATGCTTTCTGTTCTTTTGTACATGTGTAGTAATGAAAGTGAAAGGGTATGGTTGCTGACAGGAATTATTGAGGAAAGCCATTATTATTTGCTAGAGGTAGAATTAAGATGCGCCTTATACCAGATTATTCTTTTAATGTTTATGCTTTGTTTTCATTCCTCAAAATTTGTGGCCTAAGCTCCAATGATATGGGTAATTATAAAGTTTCAACTAATTATCAATAATTAACTATTAACGCAACCTCTTTTATATTTTATAAACATATTTTAAACTTGTATGTTATGTATAAACTAAAATATATTTATAAGTTTGTAGAAGACCTTAGCAAGAATATGAATGGCAACCATTATTTTTTCTTATATTACATATATTATATATACATAATATATACATTTTATAAATATTTGTATATATATGTATATTTGGGAAGAAAGTTTTACATCATGCCTGCAATTTTCCTAAATTATTAATATAAGAATTCATGTGAAAATATTGGACTCATCATGCTTGCTATACATATAAATTTCTGATAGTTAAGATTTTGAATAATAAGTTTTAAAATTATAGACTAGAAATGACTAGATGGAGTAAGGGAGAGTGGTTAGTTAGTTGCATACTTATTTTTCTAAAAGCATCTTGAAGACAGCACCTTATTAAATGTAGTGTACACAAGTGACTTTAACAGAAATTGTTGTTTCGGAGGTTTAATTTTCAATCAACTTCATGATGATAAACCAAATTTTGACCAACTATGACCCACTCACAATCATTATACTTGTTGTTCAACTCCTTGGGCCCAATTCTAAGAAACGTATTTTAGAAGAAGAAAAGGAATAGACAGTTGAAACTCTAGGTTTATGAGTTAAACGCTGCTAAGTTTTTCTCTTTACTTTTACTGTTTACTAGTGTTATATATTTCAAATCATGCAGTATAATTTCACACCAAATAATTCACACTGAAATGTGGTTACAACATCAAGATCATCTTACCAAAAATTATGCCCCACAGAAGAAAACCAAATGTGTTTTTGCAATGATTCAACTTAAAATAATAAACTTGTAAGGATCTTTGTATATTGGATGTGATCCGTATTTAAATAAAATAGTCTCTTATGAAGAAGCTTCAGGATATTTCCTCACAATAGATAAAATTATTTAGATTTGCTATATTTCCCCTCATTCCGTGTCTGAATTATAACAAGAGTTTTGTAATTATCTGCCATGAATTGACCCTTATTCATCTTTTATGATTCTTTCACATGGTAGCAAGAACTCTCACTAAAAACCCTAGATCTTTTCACTCCTTGTTAAAATCTTTGAAGCAGCTCTCCATTTCACTCCAAATATAAGCCAAATTCTCTTTTTTTTCAATTGATTATATTATTTTTTTAAATACAGGACAACAGTGGAATGCATTACAATCCTTATTACACAGATAGAGCACAATTTTTCGTATCTCTGTATATAAATTATGTTCACGTCAGGAAATGACTTATCTGCCATCCCAAACAGGTAAGCCCCATTTAGTTCTTAGCCATCTTCAATTATTCTTCATGTTCTGTCTTCTCTTTCCCCAATGGCACGTCCTAAGAGCTTTCTCCTCATCTACCTGGCAAGTTCCACTCTGAGGATTGTACCTAGGCTGTGCTGGATCAATTTCCCCTAAGGGTCCTCATGACTAGATCCTCATCTCTTCATCTTTTTTTTGGTTAAATATCATCAAGGAAATTCTATTTCTATCAGATTTAATAAAATTACAACCAAGCCCATTCCCTATCTATAATTGCAAACTCTTCCCATGATCTATTTTTTCTTCCATAAGCCTCATGTGCTATCACATAATTTATCATTTGTGAAATGTTTTTATTCTCATGTGTCTCCCCAGAAACAAACAGTATTAACTCCTTAATGTATTTTAGGAAAATACAGTTGAATTTGATTCAATACACATATATTTATATTGAATTACTAAAAAAGAAAAAAGACAAACATGCATGATTTGGCTTAAATATAAATTGTGATATTAAACTGTCAATTGCTCTTAGAAACAAACAAAAGTTAAATGTTTTTTCTTTAAAGTGCAAATAATATATACTTGAGAATTCACCTTAGAGCCATTTATATTTTATCAGTTTTATGAATTTGATGGAGCAGTGTCTTTCTTTCAATTCACAAAATCAATCAAGCATGCAAACCTTATTTTAAATCTAAGCTGCTTATAAAGTATATATTAAAGTATCTATGAAATTAAGCATTAATGATCATGAACAATGGGGTAAGTTTCAAGTGCTGTATATCAAGAAGACCTTCATAAGATAAAAATTTCATTTGGCCCATTTCAGTAAGTATTAGGATGTTCAATAAATGAAGGGTCATATAATTTATTTTTTTGTATTAAAGGTTTGTAATTTTCAACTAGCTTAATGTTCACAGTCCCTCATTAATTTTGTACACTTGGTATTTTTTAATTAAACTCTCAAGTTGTGAATGTTCCCTTTATAATAAGATCTTCCTCACATTTTACAAATAAAATGTACATGTTGCTATATTTCAAATACATTTATTAAGCAAAAACTGCCTCAACAACAGATCAACAAGCTTTCTCCTAAAATCAAAACCAAAGGAATTGTTCTCTTGGTTTCTAAATCCATAAAAAGTATTGCATCTGAAAGACTGCATATTGTGATGCAATAAATTCTCTCTATCATCCTTTTTATGTCCTTCACATTTCATTTTAATGACAAATTGAAATATAACTCTCAGAAAGAGTCCACAGCAAAATCATTATTTTCCCTTTTGAATAATGTTCTCCAGATAAAGAAAAAGTCAAAGGATGAAAAGGTTAGACTATGTTTTAATTCATTTTTGCAAAGGTTATAATTGCATTATTGTTCACGACAAAGTTAAGTCAAAGTTTTAGTTCTTCTTGCTAGTCAAAGAAGTGACAGAAAAACACAATACACTATTCATTTTAACCCTTACCTACAATATATTATCGAACATCTAATACTAGTGACTTTCAAATTTATCTCATGCCTGAATATTTATTTCTTGTAATGTGGGTTTTCTATCTAAAATATTGCCCATGTAAAACAAAAAGCAGTCTATCATTTTGCAGAAAGTATATCTCAAATGACTATTCACACATTGCAATCAGGATGGAAAAGTTTAGTAAATCAAATTCTTGCACTCGGAGTACAATCTGCTCTACTCTCCAACTAACATGTCAATCCACAAACACTGAAAGAGAATTCACTTCAATATAGAAATTTTTACAATATTTTCTATTTATTTCAACAGGAACCTACGAAATGCTGTTATGATGTTGGTGTTCAATATTTTATCCTTTAAAAAAATTCCAATTTTCAAAATATTTTCAATTCATTCAAAGATAATATCTATTAGTGTTGTAGTAAACTACCACATTTCTCTATTTCTTACTTCCACCGTTTTTTTTAATATTTTTTATTTGTAGATGGACACAACATCTTTATTTATTTATTTATTTGTGGTGCGGAGGATCAAACCCAGTGCATCACAGTGTGTGAGGCAAGTGCTCTGCCACTGAGCCAAAACCCCAGGCCACCACCACTCTCTTAAAGTGAAACAATATATATCCCAATCCTGGTTCAATTAAACTTGATCTCATGAGTCTGCATCATTACCTCTGAAAACTTCTGGTTTCATTGCCATCACATAAATGTTCTATGGATTGACAATCCAATATTATCATCATGACTTGTAAGTAAAGACACATTAAATATTTAGGAAAGATGAAAATATTATATCTAAGAATTTTGTGAAGAAATTAGAATACATCAACTAACATTGCCCATTCTTTTTGTTTTTCTTTTCCTCCCCCCCCCCCCCCGATCATTTTTTTTTCCTGGAATGCACTTGGTTAAAATAAACACAACCACATGTGGTAAAACATGACAACTACATTTTCATTGTTAGAATTTTCATCTGTTTATAATTTTAAAATCCAATCAAGAATTATTCTTGTCAAGAGGTAAAGAAGTGAAAACATAATTTTTTTTTTCACAGAAAATAACACCACATTGGTCACATCTAAACTCTGGGAAAAAACAAAGAACAAACTAGTTCTCAGATTCCTTCCTTCCTTCCTTCCTTCCTTCCTTCCTTCCTTCCTTCCTTCCTTCCTTCCTTCCTTTCTTTCTTTCTTTCTTTCTTTCTTCTTTCTTTCTTGATTTTATTTTTTAACTACATGACAGTGGAATGCATTACAATTCTTATTACACATATAGAGCATAAATTTTTATCTCTGTATATAAAGTATGTTCACACGAATTCATGTCATTATACATGTACTTTGGATAATGATGTCCATCACATTCCACCATCATTGATAACCCCCTGTCCCCTCCCTTCCATTCCCACCCCTCTTCCCTATCTAAAGTTCTTCTATTCCTTTCATGCTCCCCATCCCTACCCTACTATGAGTCAGACTCCTTATATCAGAGAAAATATTAGGCATTTGTTGTTTTGGGGGGATTGGCTAACTTCACTTAGCATTATCTTCTCCAACTAGATTTATCTGCAAATGCCATGATTTTATTCTCTTTTATTGCTGAGTAATATTCCATTGTGTATATATGCCACATTTTTATCCATTCATCTACTGAAGGGCATCTAAGTTGGCTCCACAGTTTAGCTATTGTGAATTGTGCTGCTATAAACATTGATGTGTCTGTGTCCCTGTAGTATGCTGTTTTTAAATCCTTTGGATGTAGACCGGGGAGAGGAATAGCTGGGTCAAATAGTGGTTCCATTCCCAGTTTTCCAAGGAATATCCATACTGCTTTCCATATTGCTACACCAATTTGCAATCCTACCAGCAATGTATGAGTGTGCCTTTACCCCACATCCTCGCCAACACTTGTTGTTGTTTGTCTTCATAATAGCTGCCATTCTGACTGGAGTGAGATGATATCTTAGAGTAGTTTTGATTTGCATTTCTCTATTTGGTAGAGAGGGTGAACAGTTTTTTTTTTCATATATTTGTTGATTGATTGCATATCCTCTTTTGAGAAGTATCTGTTCATGTCCTTGGCCCATTTATTGATTTTATTTATTTATTTATTTATTTTTTTGGTGCTTAGGTTTTTGAGTTCTTTATATAGCCTAGAGATTAGTGCTCTATCTGATGTGTGAGGGGTAAAAATTTGCCCCCCTTATGTAGGCTCTCTATTCACCTTAAAGATTGTTTCTTTTGCTGAGAAGAAACTTTTTAGTTTGAGTGGATCCCATTTATTGATTCTTGGTTTTAATTCTTATGCCACTGGAGTCTGATTAGGGAAATTGGGGCCTAATCCCACATGATGAAGATTAGTGGGATTAGATTCCTGTTTCTTCTAATAGATGCAGAGTCTCTGGTTTAATTCCTAGGTCTCTGATCCACTTTGAGTTGAGTTTTGTGCATGGTGAGGGATAGGAGTTTAATTTCATTTTGTTGCATTTGGATTTCCAGTTTCCACAGCACCCATTCATAAAAATATCTATAATGGTACTAAAATGGTTCTTCTACTATTAAATTGTTTTCTGTTTGTTTTTTCTAGTAGCTACCAAGTTCCATATAATAAAAACTAAAATATTACTATTTCACAGGCCCTTCTGAATGGTACTCTATGGCTCTTATTTTAGTGATTTTCAAATCATTAAAAATAAAGTATTTTCTATGCTGGAAAGATTCCCAGATAATTGGTCAAATATCAAGGAATAATAATAATAAAAATAACAGTAATAATAATAACAGTAATAATCATAATGGTATCATAATGGTATCATACCATATTCATGGATTCTGTACTCATGGATTCAACCAACCATGGATCAAAAATATTAGAAAAAATACCACATGTATACTGAACATGTACAGTTTTATTTTAGTCATTGTCCCTGAAAATTTCAGTATATCAACTACTTACATGCATTTACATTGTACTAGGTATTAAAATTACTTTTGTTGATTTAATGTATAACAGCACATGTTAATAAATTACCTGCAAATGTTAGGTATTTTATATATAAGAGGCTTGAGCATCTGAAGATATTGACATCAAAGTGGAATCCTAAAACCAAACCCTGGGGATGATGGAAGACAAATCTATATCTATAATATACTATGTATAAGAATGATTAGCACTTTTGTATACCAAACATTATAATAATAATTTTTAATTCTTTTAATGTAGAGATATTCTCCTCAAAATTTGTATTTGCCATTTTATCATCTTATTTTCATGTTTGATTCACTATTCCCAGAAACATATCTATTCTATATAAGTTATTACTGAAAAAAGAGGAAACATTAGGCTTCAAGTTTCCCCTATTTTTTTTCATTAAAAAAAGAAAAGGAAAAAGTCCTATCTAGTACTTTATCTATACATGGCTACATATATTGTAACTAATTTCTACTGTAAAATATTCTAATGTTTTAAGATATATGATATGTAAAATAATGTTATTTTTTTTCTCCCCATTTCAGTGATTTCAGATTGAATAAAGAAATATATTTTTAGTGAAGCATGGTGGTACACACCTGTTAATCCTCACATCTCAGGAAGCTGAGGCAAGAGGATTGCAAGTTCAAGGCCATTCTAAGCAACTTACTGAGGCACTGAGCAACTTAGTAAGATCCTTCCTCAAAATAAAAAATAAAATAAAATAAATTGTTTTGGGATGTGGCTCAGCAGTTAAGCACCCCTGGGTTCAATTTCTGGTATTACAAAGTATTTTTCCTGAAAAAAAATATGTTAAATAATATACCTAAGAGCACTACAGATATAATATTTGGTGATCTCCACAGTGTGAAAAAGGGCAGATGTTACATGGGGGTTAACACATGGAAACAGGAAAATCACAGAATAAACAGTGATTTTTCTCATTTCAGTCACTCTTGGCCTGAGAATAATTCAGTTGCATCTTACAATGAGGTTAAATCTTCATTAGGAAAACTCAGTCTCATTTTTTTTTTCATAAAATCAGAAGATGGTATTTGTGCAATCATAGCCACTTGGCTAAAAGGGAAAAATCCTAGAAAGGACAGCACTAGGAAACAGGAGCCACTAATTTTGTATATGAATTCCATCCACATATATGAAAAACACTTGAACCATAAGAACCCAGGGCCAACTTCACAAAGGCCAGCTAAGATTGAACGACTATGTTATGAATTTGAGCTTCCAACTACTACAGGGAAAAACAACAACAACAACAAAAGTTTGTTATTTGAATAAATTATCAAATCAATTATTTACTATAATACAACAAAAAAAAATTGGCATGTTCAAGAAGGATAATAACGGACTCCAGATTCTCTACTCAATGCTACACAAAATATGCAGACTCCAATTAAAAATTATTCAGTGCATTAGAAAATAGGAAAGCATAACTTATTCTTAAGAAACTATTGGCATTAAAATGTAAGGGACTAGAAAGAACTAATTTACCTATTCCCCTTGCAAAAATTTTCATCTTTAGTAAAAGTCAAGTTTTGAAGCTAAACAGAAGATACAGACAAAGGAATTTCTGTCTAGTAACATTTGTGGTGAATGGAAGAGAAAGTGCTATAGAATTACATTGTACAGAGGTAGTTGTCACCAAATAAGATATAATATTTGGTGATCCCCACCAACCTCCTAATATAAGCAGCAAGAGGAAATTTTCTGGATTTCCTTTTATAGTATGATTTTTCATATATTTGCTTTTAAAATCCAAAATCCTCATTAATTGAAACAAAAATATTTTCTCCAGAGTCTCTCTAGTTTTTACATATAATGGCAAACATCTGCTAAGTTAGCTAGTTTCTGCAGAAAATATTTCTCTTGAATGAACTCACAAAATGTGACTTATTGTCTTCTTACACGTACTCATGCATTTTATTTTTCATAGGAAATCCTGTAGAAAGAAAATCTGTTGGAATTTTCTGAATTTCTACATGGAAAATGTTTTATTATTATTATTATTATTATTATTATTATTATTATTATTACTATTATTATTACTGCCTGCAAGTGAGGTTTTATGACAATTTCTACAAAAGCATTTATGTTTAGTAATCACTTGTACTCCTAATAACAATTATATTTTAAAATTTTATATTTAAAAGTCTTTGTAATCTGCAAAAATATCAACCTGTTTGGAAGATGCAAGATTTTCTAAAATCTATAAAAAATTTATGCTTTATTGGTGTAAGTTATCAGTGATGCTCTGTCAATAGAGAAGCCCACACAATATTACAATCACAGACTTTGGTTTATAATTATAAATACAAAATTTACTTTATTTGTTATTTATGCCCAGATCCTTACAACATAGGATTAAATTTTTGAAGTTCATCATCATCTAAAAACGGTTTCAAATGCTGCCAGTTGACAGATTTGACAAAGAATTTTGTGCTCTGCTTTGTGTATTTCTAATGAAGCTCAATTCCGTAGTGCAATAGTATTCTGTGATAGGGGTTTAGGAGTGATTAGGTTATGAGCGTTCTGCTTTCATAAGTGGATCTAGTGCATTGATGAAAAGACTAAAGGGTATCTTTAGTTTCTTTTGCCCTTCATATTTTATCCTCTGGTGACATGTCACTTACCCTTCCCAATGTGAAGATGCTAAAATAGGACACTATCAAAGGGATGTGGGAAGCCCAACAGATACAAAACCAGCCTTGATCTTGAAATTCCCAGCCTTCAGATCAGCAAGACATAAATTCCTATTTTAAATTCACTATATGAAGGTATTTGGAAATAGCAGTGGACTAGACTCAGGCATTTAAAGGTGCTTTATCACAGAACATCTCTACAGGATATGACCTGTCATCATCAATGTATCAACAGATAGGAGATGAGATTGAGTGCTTCTCACTTTTTAAGCTACATAATTGGCCAGCATTTTTTAAATTATGTGTGCTAGAATTATTAGGTTCTCACAAACTATGAATTATTTTGTGTGAGTATACTTCAGTTTTGTGACTAAATGACTTTCTTCTTAAGCAATTATACTGAACATAATTTTGCAAAAAAAAAGCTTAATTCTCTTCAAATTTTCATTATTTTTCAGTTACAAAATAGAGTTTAGTGACTTTTAAATTTTTTTTGGTGTAATTGCCACATTTACAAGTTGTTCTTTACCATCCTTTTCCAAAATAGTTTTAAGGTTTTGGATTACCATCTCATGTAAAACCCATTTAAAATTAACTTTCACTATGAACATGAATTTTCTGTGGGGAGGTCCCTTGTTAATAGAAGTAGTTAGTGACTTCAGGGTTCAAGGTGTTCTTCACTATGAAACATCTCAGGCTTGTCTAAGGTTTAGACACAGAACTCCACACCAAATTCTAAAAGTGCTTAAATTGCACTTTCAGTTATGTTTGTGAAGCATAAACATAAAATATGTAAAGAATGACAGAATAAGTAGCAAAATAAAACAAAATTACAAAAAAAAGCAATAAAATTTACTTTGGAGCTATCAGATTCAATTCATTGCAATATTTTGAATAATAGCAAACCAGTGGAGGAGAGCAGTATGGGGGGAGAGAACATTCAAGTTGGAGAATGTAAACATTTCTAATAACATTAGAAATGTTATTATTTTCCCATATTTTGTTATATTAGTAAAGATTATTTGCCTTTACAAGTTAGTGGAACATGTACAGTGGAGGTTCGAAAATGTAACTCCTGAAGGAGAGATCAACCAGCCATTTTCCCCTCTAGATAACGCAAGCCCCATCATTAAAACATTAAAGCTAACCACACATTCTTACTGTCATTTGCATAATAGGGGTGAGATATCACTACCAAAATAGTTAAAGGGCTTGCTTAGCATCTCTCCACTATAATTCATATTTTCTAATTCAGTATGGCCAATCTGTCTACTGTTTAAATTTCCTTTCTTTTATTGCACCTTCAGGCTCTAATTTGTTGCAAATGACCTATTGAAAGATTCAACCACACACAGCTCCCTTTGTAAGTAGAAATCTGAACTTGGTTGTTTAAGCAACAGAACATTCACCTCCCAACCTTACACACGTTTCATCGACTTTTCTAAAATGGGGGTTGTAGAGCATTTCAAGCTCTCCTAATGATAATATGAGAACAAATCTGAAAAATGTAGAATGTGAATCTCTACTGTAAGCTCATGTGAGATGTTCATAATTTGTTCCTATTTTCATAGAACTAAATCAAATATTTCTTACCTAAAACATAAAGTTTCACAAGTACAGATTTAAAGAAAGCTAGTGTTTAGTATCAATAGAGTATAATTTGGAATTTCAAGCAGGGTTCAGTGGTGCAGTCCTGTAATACCAGTGACTTGGGAGGCTGAGGCAGGAGGATCGCAAGTTCAAAGACAGCCTCAGCAAATGTGAGGTGCTAAGCAACTCAGTGAGACCCTGTCACTAAATAAAATATAAAATGGGGCTGGTCAAATACACACATACACACACACATTTATAGACATATATGTATATATGCATATATATGGAATAATATTTTACCAGGGATTTTTTAAAAAGTCTAATGTATAGTACAAACTACAAATAACTAATCTATGGACCCAATACAGACATAATTTGCATGTTTTATATACATATGTATGGATAACTTGTGTGTGCATGTGTGTATGTGTGTGTGTATGTGTTGTGTATGGTGACAATACTCAGAGGATGGAAAGAAGTGATAGCTTTCTATTGCTTATATAATTAACTGTAGAAATTCAAAAGCTTACTGTAACAGAAATATATGACTTATAGATCTAAAGGACAGAAATTTCAAATTCAACTGGGTTAAAATCAATAGGACTGCATTCTTTTGAGGATTTTAAGAAAGAAGCATTTTCTTGCTTTCTCTATCCTTTGGAGGTCATCCATGATTGTTGGCTGGTCACCTCTTCTCTCCTGCATCAGCAAAGCCAGAATTGAAAGGGTAAACACTCTAGCATTGCACTATCTTGAAACTGCTTCTATCATCACACTTGTTTTTTCTTATATTCCCACCGACCTCTATTAGAAAGATTCAGTTTTGAGAAATTTTCCTATTCTATTGGTACCACACAGGTAATCGTGATATATCCCCACTTAAACATCATCTGATATGTAAATAATTGCATATGCAATTTTAGTTTGATTTTCCTATGTAACCTAGAATACTCACACATTCTGATAATTAAGGTGTTGACGTCTTAGTGTTGAAGGGGAGGTATTCAGCACAACTTAAGCCCAAGTTTTCATTTAGAGAAGTATTTCTTTGAAAAGTTCTCTCTGGTTAAAGCTCTAAGAACACAGGAAGGTTAATTTAGTTGAAATTATTTCCTCATTCAAGCCAATACTGCCCTAAACATACATGATATTTAAAGTTGTAGAGAAAGTCAATTTATTGAAAGAACTTGGAAATAATGAAAATAAATGCTTTAAAGATTATAACAAGCTCAATAGAATACTGCACATTTATTAGAACCATTAATAAACTATGAAATAATTATTTTGTATTTTTATTTAACCCTTCAAAACTCATGTATATATACATATTTACTAATTTTTTAAAGAAAGAGAGAGAGAGAATTTTTTAATATTTATTTTCTAGTTATCAGCAGACACAACATCTTTGTTTGTATGTGGTGCTGAGGATCGAACCCGGGCCGCACGCATGCCAGGCTAGCGCGCTACCGCTTGAGCCAAATCCCCAGCCCCATATTTACTAATATTAACACCTATATTTATGTGCATACATATATAAATGTTTATATATCTATGTAAATACATATGTCTATAATTATTGTATATTTTATATAAACATATATGCATACACCATGTGTGTGCACACACAACACTGCATGTATATAATGTTTATATATGCATACATACATGTATGTAAAGTAAGAAAGAGACCCATACAGGAACAGAAATAAAGACAGACACAGAGGCACTCATTCCTCCTTATTGTAAGAGACTTTATTGGAGAATTTTCCTAGCTCCTATATAAAACCCAAACTAAGGGGCACACTCAGAGCAATGAAAATTTTGAGTTGCCTGATTTACATCTTTCCAGATTAGGTTAAAGAAGGTAACACTGTATTTTATTATTATTTTTTTCTTTCAGCATATTTATTTCAACATATCCTTTTAAAAGGCTATTCATTGTCATGCTCTTCACAGTTTTATGTGTTGGTGATTTTGTCTTTAAAATGGCTCCTAAGCTCAGTACTGCAATGCTGTTTAGTACTCTTAGGACAAAGTATTACAGTTTTCCTCTGATTTTGCCTTGAGGTCTTTCTCTAGAGAGTGACTATAATCTCTAGCTCTGCCTCAAAGGGGCTACAGAGGATGTGATCCTATGATTGTTTACAGAGTGTCCTTCCCAATACTTGTTTATTCTGCAGTCTAATACTTAACTGTCCAGTCCATGACCAGGTGACACTCTCACAGGAATCTTTTTGATACTGGAAGGTGTCTTCCTGGCTCTTGTCTGGCTGTCTAGTTCATGCCTGTCAAGGTAGCCAATATTTAGAACAGCCTTGACTAGGAAAAAAGTTCAGTTTGGTTATGTGACAGGTGAAACACAAAGAAATAAAGTTAATAAATGATGTGAAATATCACAAACAGTTTATTACTCACAGATCCCAGAGCAAAGAGGTCAGTGCACCTCCCAAGTTTCAAAGAAAGATTCATCCAGGATTTGAAGTTCAAACAGAAGGTGGGAGCAAGAGAAACACAGAGGGACTTGGAAACATTCATCTTCACTGGGATCCATGGAGTAACCTAAGCAGATTTCTTTCAAGGAGTTTTAATTAGTGGGTTTAGGACAAACAGGCATGTGGTCCATAAAGCCATTGTTAAACATATCTAAAATTGACACTTACATTTGAATTGTAGTCACAATTTTTGGGGGTGGTATTGGGGATTGAAATCAGGGGCATTCAACCACTGAGCCACATTCCCAGCCCTAATTTTTGTATTTTATTTAGAGACAGGGTCTACACTGAGTTGTTACGTGCCTCACTTTTTGCTGAGGCTGGCTCTGAACTGCAGTTCCTCCTGCCTCAGCCTCCCGAGATGCTGGGATTACAGGCCTGTGCCACTGCGCCCAGCCTGCATTTCCATAATAGTTTAACCTCACACATAGAGATACAAATTGCCTTATATTAAGAAGAATTTACTCAGATTTATTCCATCACTTAAGAAAGCAAATAAAACAATGTTGATTTTTCATTGCTAGGGATTACACAATAAATAAAAAGAGTTAGATTAAAGAAAAATGTGAACATAAATTTTTGTTTTGTTTTATATCATTCTGCCTTGAGCTAATGTGAGCTTAAACTTCTATTTCAAAGGGAGTTTCATGATTGTATTGGAGGAAACAATGAGCGGTAGGAACCAATTAAAAATATTTTCTGGGAACTTATTCTGGCCATAGGAAATGAAGCAATTCAAAGTTAATTCAAGCCACTTCTTCAAAAACAGAGATTCATCTCCAAGGGAGTGTGTGTATCCTTTCAGTTTGGTTTATTTTTGTGTTTTTCAAACTTCGAGGACTCACGAAAATTTCAAAGACTTACATCATAAACAGTTTTCCATATCTTGGATATTGTGCATAGTGCCGCAATAAACATGGGAGTATTGGTGTTTGCTGTCTCAGAGGTTCCGAGCACAACAGTAGTTTCCAAAAAAAAAGGGGAGAACAGGTTAGGGTGCAGGTTGGCAATCAATATATACAGTGTTATTTTTTGATAGGAGGAATAAGCTCTGGTGTTCTATGGCACAGAAAGTAGAATGTAAATAATAATAATACATTATAAATCTAAAAATAGAGGAGAATAATTTGAATTTGAATGAATTTTAAGGAAAGAATTAAAGTTTAAGGTGATGGATTCTAATTAACCTTAGATGATAACTACCTAATGTTTATATGAATCAAAATATCATATTGGTTCCCCAAAATATGCATAAATATTATATGCCAGTCATAAATGAATAATAAAAAGTCTGTAAAATGATTTGTTAGAGGAAATAATTTCCAAATCAAATTATAAGAAAGGTGTTAATATATGCATTTGATTCTAACTCACATATTTCTGCTTTATAGTATTCAAAATATTTTATCAACAGGAATGTCAAAGTCCTCCACTTATTGTAGCTTATTATAGGACACTTATAGATAATATTTTGAATAATTAACTGTATATTTTATTGTGGGAAATGGGAAAGAAGAGTGTGAGATGTGAAGTCTTTTAGGTACTTAAGGTAAGATGAATTCTGAGAAGTGATAGAAATGAATGATATACAAATCAGAAGAAACTATCATTGGGAATGAAATATCAAGTAATGATTTTATTGAGATAGAAATTGATGGTACAGTTGTACTCCCAGCTCCTTGTTAGGCTGAGGCAGGAGAATCATCTGAGATCAGGTGTTTGAGGTCTGCCTGAGCAGCATTATGAGAACTCATGTCACAAACAAACAAAAGCAAAGAAGTAATTGAATGAGATTATGCTTAAAATAAATATTGTTTCTGAAAAAAAATAAATTTCAGGGCAAAAAAGATTGAATTGAATAGCTTTACTTTAAATTCAGTTTCTTGAGTTGAATGACAGACAATATGACTCAGAAATCATCCATTGTCTAATTCAGTTTAGTTTATTCAACTTCGCTAAATTCCAGAATCTGTTGGCCCCATGAAGTGCATCAAATGTTGATGACATACTTAAAAATCACAGGACAATATAACATGCTGATTGCTGAGATAAATACACACTAAGGGAACTAGCTAAGCATTAATGTAGTAACAGACTAATTTAGGATAGCAGACAGAGCTTGTTGGAAGAAATGACTTAAGTTGTGTCTTGATATATAAGAAATTTAAACAAATAAAATTTGAAAAAGTTTTTAGTAGAACAAAAAAGAGTAAGTGGCAAGTACAGAAGGGAAATTGTAGTTGCAAAATTTGTAGAAGAAAAAACAGTTACAAATAAAGTTGTAAAGCAGTCAGACTCACTGATAGAAATAGAGGATTCCATTTAATAAGAATAGAAGTATCATCTCTCCCCACACTTGACCCCAGTTGGGTCATTAAGATAATTATGTTAAATGATTGTTACCTGGCTGTCCAAGAGAAGTTGTAACATAAGAAAAACGTAAAAAAAAAATAATAGGCTTTTGAAAATGTAAATCCACAAATTATGATTCAGTAAATGTGATCTAATTAAATTTCTAAGAAAAGGGCAGAAAATATGAGGAGAAAACTCAGATAAAAAGCCTGTAGGAAACTATCCTTGTATATTGTGTTGCATGTGTAAGTAGAATTGGAACTGTCAGAAGTTGTTTAGAAAAGGTAAAATTGTGCTGTGAATGGATAATTATGATTGTAATGAACTACACTATAGTCATGTATGTAAGAAATTTTAAAATTGAACTGTGAAATAGTTTATTTTATTCAAATGAGCATGTATCTCAATAACATTCAGTTTTTATAAATTCTCATATAGACTTCCAAATGAAGTAAAATAACTTGTTTAATTTCCTAGAAGCCAGTTTTATACTCATCTCCTCTACTCATCTCATTCTGAATAAATTTAATAAAATACCTATTTCAGACATTTTGTAAAACTAGAATCAGATTTATCCTCTTCTAATACTATGTACATGTAATCTGTCCTGAATTTAAAAAGAGTAGTCAAGGCTCACAGAGGTCATAGCTACAAAGAAACGGGAAAAGGAAAAGGAGAGAGTCATCAAATTCCAATTTTTGCTCACAACAATTTCTAAAGGTAATTAGTTCCAGTAAACTGCTCACTGGTCCCATTACAGTCATTAGTCATGACCTTGATTCTCCCGAGCCTCTAGTCTGGATGCAGAGTTTTAAAAACACATCAGATATGCAGTTTGTCATATAATTAAATGAACTGCTCATGTTCATTTTACTTTTATTAATTATTCTTTAATAATTTGAAAAAGGTTTTTCATTACTTAACTGACTTTTGTCAAGATAGAAAAAAATCAAACTTTACTTATATATGGCTACTTTATAAGAAAATATATAACAATCATATTTATGGCATGAATTTTAATGGTGTTTGCCATATTAGATCATTGTAACTTCCTTTGTAGTTTTTGTATTTCTTCCACTTTTAATTACCTCATTTTTTTCAGTTTTTGCATATGATTGAATACCTGCAAGTCTACTTTTTTGTTTTGTTTTGTTTTTTGGCAACGTGAATACTGGTAATGCAAATCCTTTTAATTTAATACAAAAATAACAATTCAGCAAGAATCTACAATTTTAGTAGTTCAAGACTTTGATTCTATCATAGAATTTACTCATAACATCAGTAAAAAACCCTGATGAATTTTACATGTACCATAATAAATTATTCTCTTCAAAAATTAGCAACCTCTTATCCATTACAATCATAAATAATATTTTCAAACAATGAGCATAAATTTAAAAAAATCAAGTCCACGCATATTCTAATTCCATTGAGTATAACATTTTAAGTTTATATGTATACTTACACATATATACATATTTACATGATAAAGCAAAAATGAAAAATGTGTCATTTCAAATTAAAGAGTGTATATATAAGAGTATTTTTCTGAATCTGATTATCCTAGTAACAGTGCCATAGTCATTCACTGAGATGAAGACATTTTACGTGTTTTTCATTCAACCAGCTACAATGATTTAAAGTAAATGTTATATCCTTTGTATGTAAATTGTATGCCCTTACAATGGCTTCATTTAATAAAAGTCTTATTTATAAAAAGCAAATTAATTAATTTACATTATTTGACATTCTTGAGTATCTATGTTTCTATTCACATAACAGAAAAATCAAGAGTAGGGTTAGAGATATGAGGATTTATTAGTTATGGATATATTCATTACTATTGTGTGTTTAAGTGACCAACAATTTTTCTTTCTCTATAAAGATTATACTGTAGGGACTGGGATTGTGGTTCAGTGTTGGTGCATTTGCCGAGCACATGTGAAGCACTGGGTTTGATCCTCAGCACCACATAAATATAAATAAATAAAAATGAGTGTGTTGTGTCCATCTACAACTAAAAAGAAAAAATATCTTGGAAAAAGATACCACAAAGAAGATTAATAGGGAAAATAATACACAGAATAATATATGCAACACTGTTAAAATTTGGATCTGGAATGTCCCCACAAGCTCATTTTTTAAAAGTGTGATCTATAATGAAATGTTTCAGAGGTAGGGTTTTTGTATAATGATGGAATTATGAGACTCTGATTTTATCAGTGGATTAATCCATTTAATGAATTAATTGCATTTATGATTAATCTATTTATGGATTAATTCATTTGTAGCTGTGTAGAAACATTAATTCAAATTTGATGGATTAATCCCCTGATAGCTATGTGTATTACTGGGAGGTGGGAATTAGTTGAAAGAAGTAGATTACTGGGCCTGTGCTCTGGAAGGGTTTATTTTACACCTTGCCTCTTACTTTCATTCACATGTTAGAATCCATTCCTTTTTTGAAAAATATTTTTTTTAGTCATAGTTGGACACAACACCTTAATTTTATTTGTTTATTTTTATGTGGTGCTGAGGATCAAACACACTGCCTCACACATGCTAGGCAAGTGCTCTACCAATGAGCCACAACCCCAGCCCTCCCTTCCTTTTTTAAGGCGGAATAAGACACCATTGTATGTGTATATCACATTTTCTTTATTCATCCATCAATAGATACTTGGGTCATTTCTTTTTTTTGACTAACATAAAAAAAAACTATTTTGTAAATATGTGTGTATAAATCTCTTCATGATCCTGTTTTTTTTTTCTTTTTCTTTTGTTTTCAATATTTCTTTGTGGAGTAAAATTGATAGATTAGATAGCAATTCTAGTTTTTATTCCCGAGTTGTCACTTTTCTGTTTTCTATAGTATCACTGTGGAAACATTTCTACCAATACTGCACAAGGATTGTAATTTTTCTACATCATAGTCAATACTTTGTATTTCTATTTTTTGTTTTTATGGTAGGTATGACATTTACTTGCATTTCTTCAATGATTAAGAACTTTGAACATTATATTCTTGTGCTTTTCTGCCATTTGTATATCTTCTTTGGAGAACTGTCTGTTCAAGCATTTTCTCTTGTCTTACTCATGAATTTTTGTTGTTCTTGAATTGTAGAAATTTTTTAATATTCTGAATATTAACCCCTTATTAGATATATGATTTTAAAATATTTTGCCAAACTGTGAATTGCATTTCCATTCTGTTGATGATATATTATTTGGTACACAGATGTTAATGTTGATTTTCTAATGTGTGGTTTACCTGTTTTCTTTTGTTGTGTATACTTGGTGAGGTATCCCAAACACATTGTGAAGCCTTTTCTCTGTGATGTATTTGAATTTTAAAACTTTGCATTTATGCCTTAATTTTAGTTCTTACATGTAGCTGTTCAATCCATTTTGTGATAGTAATATTTGTAACATAGTATATGAAAGAATCCAACCTCCTTCTTTTATATTGGAAATCCAGTTTTTTCAATATCATTCATTGAAAAAACTGTCATTCCCCCATTGAATGATCTTTGAACACTTATCAAAAAATACCTTCACTAGGGGGTATAACTTAGTGGTAAGGTGCTTGGCTAACATGGACTGGGCCCTAAATTTGAATCCCAGAGCTACACACAAAAAAATTATATGGCTCTAAGTGCAATTTTTTTCAATTCTATTGTATCGTGTGTTTGTCTTTTGTTTACCATACCTATGTAGCTAGTTTTAAAAGAAAGAAATGTCGTTTCTACAGTTTTTATTATTTTTATTTTCCAAGACTGTTTTGACATTTCATAATTATTAAAATTCCATGTCAATTTCAGTTTGGACTATTCATTAAAGGTGTTATACCAAAAATGGCATTGGGATATTGATGAGAATGGCAATGAAATTATAATTTTGAGTTGAGTGTCTTCGTGATTTTTAAGTTTCTCAATATTCATGATTAGCTTGTTAATTTTAAATCTTCTGTTTAAATGTAACAAACCATATATTTTTAGTTAGCACTACTATACTTCATCCCATAAATTTTTATATGTTGTGTTTACATCTTCCTTGTCTTCAGATATTTAACACTTACTTTTGTAATTTCTTTAACCTATTATTAATACAAAGATTTTTAAATATCTGAAAATAGTATTAGCACTGCATTTCCAATGAGTGTTAACTTAATAAATTATCAAAGCCAATGCTACCATATGTAATTAGATGCATTTCTATTGCTTATCATAAAAGTTTATTTTCTCTTCCCCAGAGTTAATAAATAGACAAGAGTTATGAATAATGAATGACAATTATGCTTTGGATTTGTATCTCTAAAGTCAGTGTGGAATTGGTCCATTTTTAATGGATTCAATCCTGATTTTGCAATTTTTAGAACACTTTCAAAAATATGTACATATATATTATACTGGAGATTTAAATATTTCTGAATTGAAATCCAAGGTGATATTATACTTATTGAAAATACATGCATTCAAGTTTATTTATGTAAAACCTGTAAAGGAAAACAGTATTTGTCAAATAAAAGGTGAAGTAGAAGGTGAATATTTTTACTCTGATTCAGATATTGCATTTGAAAATAGTACTTCATGGAGCATTATAATATCCTCCTTCCTTTCCCTCCCTTCCTGTCTGCCTATTGGCTGTCTGCCTTTCTTGCTCCTCCAATCTTCTTTCTTTTGTTCCTTCCTTTCACTGTCTCTTTGTTTTCATCAAACACATACAAAAAGTAACAATTTACTGAACATATCCCACATACCAAGTGATTCTCACAGAAATATAAAGGCAGCAATAGTATCTAAAAAGTGCATGATGTGTTTGAGAAGTGAACTTGTAACTAGATAAAAACAATGCCCAGGAACTACATGTAATATAATAAGAATTTAGAAGTTATTAAAGAAGAGTCTATGTAGCTCTTCAGAAAAGTCAAAGGAGATTGTATAAAAATTGATAAGTATTTGGTGAATGTTGCAATATGAAGATGCTATATTGAAAAAGAAAATATATGCATGTCCAGGAACATCCATAAAACATGTAGCAAATAGCATCTGTTTGGAAAAAAATAAGGCTGTGGAAATAGTCGATGACAGAAAAAGCTTACATACATTATTAGGGAATGTGATTCAGTTGTGCAAATAATGAATAATGCTTTTATTTATTGGTAAAATGGTAATGCATTTTGTAGAGAAACACTTTTGGAGCTGTATGGTCAAGAATTAAAAGATGGACATGTACTAAAATGTCATATTGTAGTCTATTTTAAAGACTATATTGTCTCAATTAAATGTCCTTTTAAGGTATATATTAATTTAATTTAGATGTATTTAGTATAATTTAGTATTACTTATTAACTTAATAAGTAATAATCAATTTGAAATGTATCATAGAGGTCCAATTAGAAGGACACATTGTCAACTCCACCCAACCCCACCTAACTTCCATCTGGGAGGCCAAATGTCTTTAATTTTTATCCAGATATTATTTACTCCTGAGTTACTAAGAGTTTGTCACCTTTACAAACAAACTGTATATGTTACTGCCTGAATTAAATACCTCTATTTCATCTTTCCGTAGAATGTACTCTTTTGCATTCTAACACCTGTCATCTCTGAAATTTCTTGTGTTTACGCCAATTTGATTAATGTTTTACTCCATCCCTAAATAAAAGGTCAGAAAGGAAGAGAGTATTATGTTTTCAGTGTTCAATGCTACCTCTTTCTTGACATATGATAGGCAGGTATTAATTATGGTTGAATACATGAAGCTTTGGGGCCATATAGTAGAATTTCAGTTTTGGAAGAGTAAAAGCTTTCTTCTTCTTCCTCCTCCTCCTCCTCCTCCTCTTCTTCATTAAAAATGAGAAGTAGTTAATAAACTTTGAGCTTTGAAGTTAAGTGATGAAATGCACTTTAAGCCAATCTGAAATCAATATGAAAAATGGATTGAGGTAAAAGACACAGAGACCTGGAGAACAGTCATGGCAAAGAATAAAGTGAGGTTAAATTATAGCTGCCAGTTGAAACAAAAATGTGATGACCAAGGAAAAAATATATTGGAAAAGTGAGATTTGCCAATTTTAGTTCAAAAAAGAAGCTACAAATAAGAATGCTAGGCATGAGAATGCAGAGGTTGCAAATCTTATTAATAAAATTAATCACTATTATGATTAAATTTATATAATATATTTGAAAACCAAAGAACTAAAGTCCTCAGTAAACACAAATTTGCAAAACAGGATCAACCAAGCAAAAGTTAAATTTTATTCACTTAAAATATTTTAACTTTTATTAACTAAATTCAACCCCAAAGGAAACACCTGGTAAGAAACTTAAGTGAGGACTGAGAGGATCTCAGATTTACTTAAAATCATGGCCGGCTTTAGCCTGAGCAGGTGGAGACATGTGAGCCTTAACCTTGACCTAATGTTCCTTCCATGACTTTAACACACTGGCTGAGTCCAAAATCTGGTGTATGGAGAGCAAGTGTCCTCCTTGACCATAGCCACAGAGAGCCATTCAAGTTATCTTTGGTCAGGCCAGAAAGAGCAGACATTCTATGTTCACTGCCCTCCTGATCATTCAGTTTTCTTTCTTTGTTTAATTTTAGATAGGTTCCATTTCAAAATCTTCACATTTAGCAGACTTCTCTTATCAAATGTCTAATATGTCATTAATAACACTATGCATTTTTTTAAAGAGAGAGAGAATTTTTTTTTAAAGAGAGAGGAAAGGGGGAGGAGAGAGAGAGAGAGAGAGAGAGAGAGAGAGAGAGAGAGAGAGAGAGAGAGAGAGAGAGAATTTATTTATTTATTTTAGTTCTCGGCGGACACAACATCTTTGTTGGTATGTGGTGCTGAGGATCGAACCCAGGCCGCACGCATGCCAGGCAAGCGCGCTACGGCTTGAGCCACATCCCCAGCCCAAGAGAGAGAATTTTTTAATATTTATTTTTCAGGTTTCAGTGGACACAACATCTTTATTTTATTTGTATGTGGTGTTGAGGATTGAACCCAGCACCCCATGCATGCCAGGCAAGAGCTTTACCGCTTGAGCCACATCCCCAGCCCAACACTATCCATTTTTAGTCTTATGTATTTTAGTTTTTATCTCATTTCTATTTGTCTTTAAAAATATCTTTAGGTCTACTTAAGTTCTTGGGCATACCAGAGGTAAGTAAGTTTCAATTTCATTGTCTTCTAACACTAAAATAAGTGACAGTTTTACATTTTTTGTTGGGGTCAGTACCGGAGACTGAGGTCACATGTGCTTAACCACTGAGCCACATCCCCAAACTTTTTTTTTTTTTTTTTTATTTCAAGACAAAGTCTTGTCAAGTTGCTAAGGCCTTCCTAAGTTGCTGAGGCTGGACTTGAACTTGCAATTCTCCTGATTTAGCCTCCTGGGCTTCTGGGATTAAAAGTGTGCATCACCTTACATGGCTGCTCCAGCTTATTTAAATATGATTTTTTCCCTCTTAAATATGGGCCAAATTTTGTAACATCTAGCATAGTTGGAAATTTTGAATTGGTCACACCCAAAACTGAGTTTTACCTTTTTGGCAGTTAATACTGTGTGTGTGTGTGTGTGTGTGTGTGTGTGTATACATATTTTTACAAATATTGTGAGTTTTACTTTATGACATAGTAAGAGTATTGAAACAGGTAGATCCTTTCAGGTCTGGCTTTTAAGACTTGTTAATCTGAAATGAATCATTTATCAAGGTCTTTTGTCTTCTGTGGCACCAAGGTGTAGTGAATCATGAAACATTCTGGGATAGCTAATGGTGTTACATTTTGGATCCTGAATGTCTCCCAAAGGTGCATGTGTAGAAGGTTTGGTCCCCAAGACAGCAATGTGCAGAGATGGGGCTTTAGGGAAGTGACTAGACCAC
This sequence comes from Spermophilus citellus, assembly GCF_964194105.1. NCBI lineage: Eukaryota > Metazoa > Chordata > Mammalia > Rodentia > Sciuridae > Spermophilus > Spermophilus citellus. The sequence continues at coordinate 255,716,788 of NC_138182.1, forward strand.
GAGGGGTCTGACCTCATCTGTGAATTAATAATTTTATGGCATTACTGGGAGGATGTGGTGGAAACTGTAGAAGTTGGAACCCAGTTGTTGGAGTGGGTCTTTGGGGGCATACGCCTGGGTACTGTATATTGTTTCTGGTTCCCCAACCCACCACCCACCATCTCCCCTTCTTAGCTACCAGGAGGTGAGCTGAGCCGCTTCCTCCACTATACCTTTCTGCCATAATGTTTTGCCTCACCTTAGAGCCAAACAATGGATCCAGAGATCTTGGATTGAAACCTTCACATATGTGATTTAAAATATTTTTTTTCCTTTAAGTTGATTTTCTCAGTTATTTTTTTCCCCAGTAACAGAAGCCTGACTAACACAAATGAGAGCAGGAACTGTTGCTAAATCCAGAAGATTTCCATTACTGTAAATACGCTGCTTGTTTATTTTCTAACATATGCTGTGACCATTACTCATCTGAATAATGAAGGTGCATCTTCTACAGATTTTTATATTTCTTTCCTTCTATAATTCCAGTTTTCTCTTCTGTGAAGTCTAAGCTACTCAGTCTCTTCAATATTTTGTATCTCCTCAACTCACACACATTAGACTCTTCCAGATTTTTCTATCCCCCCATTTCTGACTGGAAAATCTCTCCTGATGGTAAATTGGGACAGTGAAGGGATCAACTAATTAGATCACACTTCAATTACTTCACAATTATCTATTCTTCTGTTTTGCTGTTTTTTGTCTTGTATGCTTGGTCTTTGAGAAGGGAAGTCACCTCTTATTCTTTGTACTTTTGTCTTCCAGAAGTGGAAGGCAAACTATATTTCTCATACTAGCAAATTGTTGTGTTGCTAGGTAGTTACACCTGAGGACAGTAGAGGATATTGCATACTAGAGACATATTTTGTTTGGCCAGAAACAATTTTACTTAAATTGAATTTTAATGTTCTGTAACAAGTATCCATACTCAGAGATGTCCCTTAATCTTCAACCAGTTACATCACCTGTTATGTGCCAAGCATTGAAAACATTAAAAAGTGTAGCCAAGTGTTGAAAATATTAAAAAATGTAACCACTTTCCCCAAACAATAACATTCTAAATGTTTTATTACACAGTATGGCTTCCAACTTTGAAATATTGGAAAGTTTGCTACATAAATGTGTATAGCATCAGGGTTTTCAACTAATATCTTTCCTGAACGCGTAGAAAAATTTCACCATAACAAAGTATAATGAAGATTTTTCCATGTCTATATTCACTGTCACATCAAAACATCAGGTGCATTGTTTTGGTGGCTTCATTTACCAGGACTAATGTCTCTAGTTGCCTTTTCCTCAGGGCACCATTAAACTTGACTGCATATATTTGACCAAGCATATTTTAATTTCCAGAGGATCCTTGTTGTAATATACTTGGTTTTCCAGATATTACATACTATTTACCCAAGATAAGCCATTTTTATTAAAGAAAGGAATGGATTAACTTGAGTAATGGATTACAATGACATAAATCTCAGAGACTACAAAGGTTAATAACATTTAATGGGGACAAAACACATTCAGTTTAAATCATCAACTGTTTTATAAACAAATAAAAACAACAGAATATTTTATAGTATGTAGGTATATAAAATTTTTTCAAGTATAAATACATAGGCAAGGGAATCTGTCACTGTGATTGAAATTAGTTCTCTGAATAGACTTCAGAGATCATAAGAATTTTCTACCTTTCAATTAAGCCTGAAGTGGTGTTTTAAAATAAAGTCATCTGTGGAATTAATTGCTCTAAGCTAACCTACATTTGGAAAGAGTCATATGAAAATTTGTACCTAATTACTTCCCAGCTACTACTTAGCTCCAGTTTGATTGAAGTTCATACATCAGATTAAATTGATATTTATTCACTTATTATACCTTTTTAATTTACATATTCTTGCATAGTTTTCATTAAAATAATTTGTATAGATGTCTCATCATGTCTTATCAACAAAATAAATGATCTTACTATGCACTGTCAAAAATAAAGTAAGGTGGAAATATGAACAGGCATGCACACAATCATATAATTTTTTCCATCTGTTTCAAATGATCAACCCACATATCAATTCAATATCTTATTCTAAATAGGAATCTATAATATAATCTGTTCTATACTATTTCATTTATTTTTTCACATATAGGTCACTTACACAATTTTGTATTTGTGCATTAATATGATCATTTCTCAATGTTGTTTGTGTATAGTTTTTACTTATTTCCCTACACTGTTTTCCTATGACCACTGAAATGATCCATGTCCCTCATCAACCTTTATTTTGATATTAAAAATGTAATTAAAAGGGGCTGTGTTGAGGGCCACAGTGGAGTCAGGATGATGCATGGCATTTTTGCCAGAAGTAGTGGTTGAGAGGTGATGCCAGCAAGCCTTTAAGATGATTATTTTGAGTTCCCATTGAGTTCCAGTTGAGCTCTTGCTGGGATTCCTGAAGAGTTCGCATTGGTTGGGAAAGTGCTGGAGGAGGGATTTTCCAGTTGGTGGTTCCTGGAAGGGCCCAGTAGCATTCAGGAGAGTTCCTGGGGAGCGTGTGTGGAGTGTGCTGGTGGAGTTCAGAAATAAAGTTTTTCCTGCTTCAGTGGCTGATGATTTTTGCCCTTCCAGACTGCAGCAGGGCTGGAGTTGGAGCTCAGTGGTAGAGGGTTTGCCTAGCATGTGTGAGGCACTGGGTTTGATTCTCAGTACCACATGAGCAAATAAATAAATAAAGATCCATCGATAACTAATAAAAATATTTTTAAATATATATATATAGACAATTAGTAAAGATGCCATTTTATTTTACTAAAGTTTATGTGATACTCATGTATATGTATATCACATATATTGCTTTAAAATAAGACACTATTGGGCTGGGGATGTGGCTCAAGTTGTAGCACGCTCGCCTGGCATGCATTCTGCTGGGGTTCCATCCTCAGCACCACATACAAACAAAAATGTTGTGTCCACCGAAAACTAAAAAAATAAATATTAAAATTCTCTCTCTCTCAAAAAAATAATACACTATTATTAAAACTTTGGGGTGAGTTGTTTTTCTCAATATCCTGTGAATATACTTCCAATTAAATAATCAGATTATTCAATTTGTAAATGAACAAGTGATATGAAGTTATTTTTCTACAGATGGGTATAAATAGTTTTTCTTTCTTTTCAAAGTATAGAATGATATGGTATGTATTAGTGCATATGTCTCCTGAAATGTTAGCTTTTTATGAGATGAAATTTCCAAAGCAGTTTTCAGCAGAATGGTATATTTATTTTTCTATTTTAAAATTTGTGACTGGATTGCTTTCTCTCAGCAATGAGCATGGATAACCTTTCTTCTTATCCTAAAACAAAATGGCTTTTGATTTATTGTGGTATTCTTTTGTATTTTGGTCAATGACTGTTAATTTCTTTTCAAATTCACTGGCTCTGTAGGAATTTGAGTATCTTTACATGTAACAGTGACTATTTGGGTTTATTCTTCTGAAACATTTCTAATAATTCCACTTTCAAATATGCTATTGGAACATTTGTATTTTTCATGTCACTTTCAAAATTTATGTACTTTATAAATATCAAGCCTGTTTTCATACATATAACTCTTTAAAATTGACTTCCTTTTACCCTTTTCCATCAAAAATTTCGTTAAGTTTATTAAAATATGAATATTTTTGAAAGACTTTTTTTAACTTTTGGGTTTTTTTAGTTGTAGATAGATAGAATACATTTATTTATTTCTATGTGGTGCTGAAAATGGAATCCAGTGCCTCACACTTGCCAGGCAAGCACTCTACCACTGAGCCATAACCCCAGCCCTATTTTTTTCAAAACTTGATATTTTGTTTTGTTTTGTTTTTTTGTTTGTTTGTTTTTAATAAATTTGTGAAACAACCTCACTAAGGGAGATGGGGCAAAAATATGACCTGAAAAATTTTGGAAATGAGTACAGTCTGTGAAATTCAAAGCAGAGTTACTGTACAGACACAATAATTGGCAAAGTACCTGAGTGGTAGAGAGCTTGCTTAATATGTGAAAATATTTGACTCAATCTCTGGGACCACAAAATAAATAAATAGATACATTAATTACTACAGTAAGAGACAAATATTCAGTCTATAATGATCCAAACATATTCTATAGATCCCCAGAGGGAAGTGGAGCATAATCCCCCACTCTTTTAGTGTGAGCTATGCATCCATTATTGAATTCCAAAGAATATAGTATGTGGAAGAAAGGGGTAAGTAACTTCCACAGTGGGAAGTCTTGGCAAACACCTTTTCAGCCAGGTGATGGAGGCCAACACTCAGGAATGGTGCACTGACTTTGTGTGCTTCTGATAGGTTGTGATGATGCCACTTTCCCCCAAGAAACATATGCCCCAATTTGACCATTACAAAAATATCAGAAAAATCCAAATGTCTTAGCAGTATTTGACAAAACTCTCATGGCAAATGAAAACAAGCAAAAGGTATAGGAACTCTTAAATATGAGAGAAGACTAAAAAGATAAAATAAAATAAAAAAATAAAGTGTGGTGTGTTAGGTGGGATCCTGATAAAATAAAAGGTTAATTAGGTAAACAGTAAAAATCTCAGAGAATGCACTTTTTTATTTATAATGCATCATATTGGTTGACAGCACATAAAAATGAAACGGAACTTTTATAAGATATTGACAATCGAGAAGAGTAGATGCAGCTTTGCAGTTACATTTATAAGTCTTAAAACTGTGATAATAATAATTGATTTTTAGAAAAATTACTTTTAGTAAATAGCTTTAGATTTTCCATTTGGTTAAAAATATTATTAATGAATGTATTTTTATGATTTTCCTTTTAATTTCTTTTTTTGCCTTTTAATACTTAGACATTTAATTTGTCTGAAATTTATTTTGCATAGAAACTAACTTAGATTTATACCATTTCCATTTTTTTAATGATTTCACCATTATAAATGAAATTAATATTTTTGGTAAAAAAAATTATAAGCTTTTTAAAAATTGGTGTGAGTGAAAATTTATTCAACTTCCAATTGGATTTAAGCATTTTTGGGAGAATATTAATCTTTATGAGCCTTTTGCATCCATAACCTATTCAACAGACACTGTTGTAAGAGCATCTGACAGATTAACACACACCAGCCTAATGCACTGCAATGCTGGGGAGAAATTTTGGTACTTTAGCAAATGGCATTCATTAAAATATTTATGTAAATTACAGTGCTAAATTCATTCTTCCATTTCTTTGAGAGACAGCAGGACAGATTGGTTATCCTGCTTAACACTAAAATCCTGCTTAACACTAAAATCTTCTAATATTTATTACTTTGAATGTTTTAGTAAAAGAAAAAGACTTAGCAAGCATATTTTTCAGGAAAAAAGAATATTAATTCTCTTTTTATGTATAATATAAGAGTAGGTCCATTTTCTTTATATTCTTCATTAAATGAGAGATTGTCCACATGTGTTTCACCCCTTACCCTAGTTAACAGTGAGAAACTATTATAACTTCCAGTCTTTGATTCAAACAAAACAAATATGTTCAATGACAATGTCCAAATATAAAAGCTTTCAGTTCTTTTCAAAGGTAGATAATAGCTAGAGTTTCTAACAGAGAAAATTGTACTTTTAATGGTTAGCCGGATTTTTCCCTCCAAAATATATCTGAGATGAATATTTACTTATTTTTAACAAATACAATGGTATTATTTTGCCTACTAGTAAAATGTTGAGTGCCTAGTTGCCACTACTGTAAAGTTAACCTTTGCTTGATCTCGTACCCACTTCTCTAATTATTCTTCCATAATTAAATGAATATCAAATATGTAAGAAATAACACTAAAAAGACTATTTGCTTTTTCATTACCCTATTCACGGTAACAGATATGAATTCATCCATTGATTCTTTAGTATGATTAACATTCAATAAAATACTGTGTTATTCCCAGACTCCATTAATAAATTGAGTGAAAACTATTGATAATTTGTACTGCATGATCACTGATTCTAGAACAAGAAAGAGCTCTGGCTACTAGTAGCCATAAGACAGGAATGGAAAGGAACAAATGAAGGAGAAATTGCCTCAATTTTGTGTAGGTTAAAATTGAAAAATCAATGTGGGTTATATAAAATTGCATAGACAATGTGTTGGGTGCAATTATCAATCCCAGTTTTTTTTTTTTTTCACCTTTCCCAATATTCATGGCCTTCAGCATGATTTGTCACAGTTACTTCTAGTAAAGCTGTGGTATACTTTCCTATCACTCAAACATAGGCTCTGTACATCCTCCTGTGGAAAGTGGGGACATTCACATTTTTCAGAGAACAGGCATGGAATGGAATTGTGTGGTAGTGTTTTACTTCCTTTATGTCTACTTGTGCTGTAGCAGTGAAAAGCACCTGCCCCTTTGGCATACCTGTCCAAACTGTATGAGAGACATGTAGGGCATAACCAGATCTGACTTGCAGCTTAGGGGCAACCACAGCCATTCTGATCCAGTTCAACCAAGCACCAGCTGTTAAGGTTTGGTTATGAGTTGATTCTGTACCCCAAGCCTCATGTGTTTAAATTTATCCCATTGTGAGGTATGAGAGAGGAAGCAATTTGATGTTTTTTAAGGCATTTTGAGGTGGGCCTTTGGAAAATGATTAGCATTAAATGAGGTCATTTGTTTGAAGATCCATGACTGAATCCTGCTGACTATAAATAAAGAGAGAAACCAGAAGACATGAGCACATGCATTCCCTGTCTGTTGCCTTGTGCTCTGTACTGCCTCAGAACTCTGCAGAGAGAAAGCCATTAATCGCCAGATGGACCCATGACCTTGCACTTCCAGAACATGAGCCAAAATAAACCTATTTTTATTTAAATGTACTCATTCTGTGGTATTTTATTATTAACAATTGGAAATGGACTAATTCACCAACTGATATGTAGATGTGTGAAAGAAAATAATAAAGTAAATATGATTGCTTCAAGTGGGAGAATTTGGGAGCTGGTTCATTACACAGAATGATTAGAACAATAATTAATACACTAAATACTAGGGTGATGCATCCTGTTTTCATTTTCACCAAAAAGGAAATATAACAATAGCCAAAAGTACCTTAATAAACAGAATTTAGAAAAGTAGAACTTTAGTCTAAAGAAAACAGAATGAAATAGAGTAGCCTTTTATATCACAAGAGATAACTGAATAAATGAAAAGACATGAAGGAAGAAAAATAAATTTGTGGTTTAAAGTGGAATAAAAAAAATTAGGAGTTGAAGGAAATGCCTAATTTCAAATATTTACTTTCTTTTAGAAGAAAATTAAATTAATTCCCAAAGTTATTATACACTATTGCTATAGAATGCTCTGCCTAAGGCTAGTGTATTCTTTATATGACTTTTATGACAATTTATTTTAATAAACTATGATTTTCTTAAAAGTAGATCTACTATCATTTCATTATTTTCCTTATATTCTCTTTAGTCATAGCTTACAGAATGTAAAATAGTATCACTTTAGAACCATGATAATTTTAATTTAAAAAATCAAATCATTCCACAAGTATCATGTCAATGTAAAAATCAGTCTAACAAATCTCTATTCTCTTTAGTTGAAAATTTGGAATACAATTTCAGTTGTAGAGGAAGATAATTTTTAGACTGTAGATAGAATCTATGATGAAAAACAAATGATGGTATGTATACCAGTTGAAAAAATTATCCCCTGTCTGAAGCATAAAAAAATTAAATCCCTAAAATGTAAATTATGTAGTTATAAAAATATATGATATTTATACTGTACTTCTCATATCAAAATGAGCTTTGAAAACAAACAAAAATGAGACTTCTGAAAAAATGCATCCCTTGGCTAGTCTGATAAAAATGCTAAAAGTTGAGAACACTTGAATGATAAAGCCTACTTCTGTGTCCACTCAATTCACCAGAAAAATGAGGAGTTAAAATCACTAGTGCATTTAAGTATGAAAATGTAACGTGACTTCACTGTTAATTTTGCTAATGAAATAAAGAAAAATAATATTTATGAAATATATGAATCTAAACATGTTTTACGTAGTATTATATTTCTGAATTACTTATTCTAACATCTATTTATGAACAGAATTTATTAAACTGTATTAAGATTAAAAAGTTGCAATGGGTAAATCTCTCTCTTTTTCTGCCTTTGTCTTTTTTCCCTCTGTGTTTCTTCCCATTCCTCCCTTCTTGCCTCTCTTTCCCCAACCTATGTTCAAATATGCCTTAGTCCTGTAAGTCCTATACATTCTATAGAATATGCTCTTTATTATTTTGCCTATATATACTTAAACCTGTGATTGTTTTTTATGATCCTTTTCCCCATAAGACTATTATTACTAAATCATATCTCTCTTCTTTTTCTGGTATACCAAAATTAACCTTGTTGATTTAAATTTATACTTCCATTCCACTAACAGATCAAATTTTTAGCCTACAATTTAGGTGCCAATGGTTCTGATTGGCATAAATAACTTCTCTAACTATCATTTAATCAAACAAATAGTGATCAATAAACTAACTCATTATGCTGAAAGTGAAATGATAAAAATATGTACAATCAATTAAATAAAAATGAAGAATGAATTGCTAATTTTTCCATACTACAACATGATAAGTGCTGACTGTTGTCACTTGCTAGGTCTCTACAAACTCATGGTGTTTGTAAAGGGGTATCACAGGTCAGCTTCAAAGAGAGATTTGGTAGATAGAGTGAGATTTATAAAGTAATACAGTATGTTAAAAATAATGACAGAAAGGTTTTCATGTCAGTCAAGCAAATCACAGAAAAGGAAAGGGAGAAAACCAGAAGGAGCAGAAGAAACTCTGAGGTATTGCATCAGAATTGGAGATATTAGTTGACATATTCTTAGATATAGTTGATGCCACAAATGAAGAAAAGTGAGTAAAAAGTGTTGAGCCAAAATCATTTTTTTCCCGGAAAAAAATGGTAACCAAAAGCCAAAAACTAAAATGAATAAATAAAAATTTAAAATAAAAAGTAACTACAAAATTGAGAAAGCTGTAGAAATTCCCACTCAGTGACCAAATGTACAACAACAGGAATCAAGGGTCTGTAGAGGTAAGCAAACACATATTGAAAGTATTATGAAATAATACCTCTCCACAAAATACTTACTAGGAAACAGAAAGGATATCTTCATAGTGGGGAGTCCTTGCAGGCATCACCCTTTCCTAGTATTTAAAACTATCATTATTGGTATCAGAATGAACCATATTGTTTGATATCTGATGTGGTGTGAGAGATTTTAGTGACACTTCTTTGATATTCTGGACAAACATTAACAACCTAAATATAATTGTACTTTCTCTTAAATTTGTTCTTGTGGTTTGTTGCTGGAGACTGGGTATAACCTCTAATCCTGCTTAGACCAGGCTCCAAGGAATACAGCCATAGACATTTACAGAATGCCTTCCAAGGGATACTTTCTATCCTGATAGACATACTAATGCCTAAAGTTCCCATTTGTGACTCAGTGTCCTTTACCTAGAAAACCTTTTAATCCTGGAAGAAAACCTGTGGCTTATGTATGACCTGTGTCCAGTTTAATTCTGCCTTGATTGCCACTCTCTAACTGAGCCTTAACCAGGAAAAATTAGATTGAGATGTCTTGGTCAGGTGAGATGCAAGAAATGAAAGCTCAATAAGTCACATGAAATAACAAAAGCAGTTTATTACTCACAGGTTTCATAGAGAAGAGGGCAGCATACTGTGGGACCAACAGGAAATGGGGAGTCATATATAGCACACACACTTGACTAGTGACTGATGAGCAAAATGGGGAGAATGAGGGACCTGTGAGTTAATGCTTTTATTGAGGACTACAGCACTACCTGGGTGAATTTCCCACTAAGATGTCTAATTTGTTGACTTACAGCACACAAGCATGCATTTTTTTGGAATTACACTAAAATGGAGAGGTGGTCACTGGGATTTATCTGTGGAGCTCATTTGTGGCAGGATCGCCAGTGGGGCAAGAGGTTGTGTGTACATGGGTTGGCGTGTGTGTGTGTGTGTGTGTGTGTGTGTGTGTGTGTGTGTTTAGAGCAGTGGTTGCATAAGGAAGATACCAGGATCAACCACATTGAGAAACTGGGAGAGAATCTGTCAAGGGTGACTAAGCCTGTCTCTGTTATGAGATTTAATCCTGTATTCAAATTTGATGTCAACATAACATTTTACAAATTCACTACAATAATCCTAAGAAAACATCAGTCAAATAAATTGAGGGATACCATGAAATACTATTCCTAAGATATTCTGAATTATTTTGTCTGGAGGGAGGAAGAATGTATATAATTATAAAATCCTTTTACAGGTAGTTGTTGAGCAGAATTGACAATCATTATTCAAACTCTAGCAAAGAAGATGTTATACTTCTTTTTAATAACATAATTATAATTATTATTATCATCTTATTATTGTTATTATTTTAAGAACATTAGAATGCCTTTTTCAGAAATTTATTGTCGTTCAACAGTAAAGTTTTTTATACATAGTGCTAAAACTGTGGACTGCTTATGTGAATTTGGCCAAGGTCCTTACAGAAATAGGCATTAAATTTTATCAAGTGCTTTTTCTGTATCTATTTCTGTTTCTGTTAAGGTGATTAATTACACTAGTTAATTTTTAATTATTACTCTTATCTATTTGTAATTCTGTGCCTGACAACTCTTCTGAAACTGCCCACTTCACTATGTTTTTCATAGATATGAGTAAGACTGCTTCAATGATTTCCCCTCCTCCCATTCCATCTGTCTGAAAACTTTGTCTTCAGTCACTTGGTGATTGATCAACATTCTACCAAATCACTTAGTCTATCATTTTGAATTTTTGGTACAACTTTTTGAACAAATTTACTTTCCATTTTAGACTATTTGCAAGACATCATTGAAAATGTGAGGTTTGGGGAAGGGCATGTAAATAGCATAAATGCTACAAATTACACAGCACCTCTTTCTGACAACCACATGAAATATTTACAGAAGAGTAAATATTGTTTTAAACTTTGTATATGCTAATGTGAGAGTTTGCAATTTTTACATAGCATTTTTTGAATTGTGTTTGCATTTCCCATTGAGTACCTTTGGGGATTTTGCATCAATATACATAAATCAGATATTTATGCAGCTAAAATAAGCAGAGTTGAATTTTGGTTATTGTTTTCACATAATATGTCTAATTTTGTAGGATTTGATTATTGAGGTTAAGCAGAAGTCACTTGCATTTGTAATGTGTAAGAATGTGCAAAATTAGAATAATTGATCAGTATTTGATTTCTAACTTAAAATCTGTAATTTGTGCATTTTAATTCAAAGTCACTAAATTTTAAACACATTTTAATATTTAAGCTAAGTATATTTTAAACTATGAATAATCATATTTACAATTATAGGTTATTATACATAATAATTAATAAATTTATATGGAAAATTTGTTTTGTATATCAATAGTAATGTACATAAAATAGAGATCAGGGGTTGCAGCTCAGTTGCAATGCACTTACCTAGCATATGTGAGGCACTGGTTTTGAGCTCAACAGCACCTTATAAAAATAAATAAATAAAATAAAAGTATTCTGTCCATTTCCAACAAAAAATATTTTTTAAAAAGAGACCACATACAACAAATGCGAAAGTGTGATTCAAAATATTTAAAGGCAAATAACCTTTTAAGAACAACAAACATTAGATGGTCAAATTTGACTAACCATTTTAAAAGACTGAAAATGAGATATTTGAAAGCCTAATGTAAAAATTATAAGAAATAATGAGTTTTTAAACTATAATCCTAATGAACTAAATATCACAGCTTAAAACCAAAGTAAGCAATGAAAGCTATTTTTTTGGAAGAAAATTTCAAAAAAACCTGCCTTTGAAGAAAGACAGGATTGGATTATTTATCTCTGATTATTCTATAAGGAATGTATTAAAGATGCTTTTGCAAGTCATCTTAGCAAGAATTGATGGTACTGTGAACCACAGTTCAAGGTGATTGAGTATAAGAATAATGAAAAGGTATTGACTTTGATATGTAGATGCTATGGTTAATGTTGCAGACAAACAGCAGGGCTGAAGGAAGCGAACAAAACTAGGCTGCCCTCTTTTATGGTTTAGCAAAGAATTTGATAGGAACACTGCTCATAGGCTCTGAATATTCTCGACTTCTCATAGTGAGATGTGTAGAATGAGAATGAATAGTGCCTACAGTAGATAACTATAGAATATGAAATTTCATTTGCTAAAGAAGGCTTTTGAGAAGACTGAATAGGTGCACTGACTGCATGATATGGGCGATGCATGAGAAAAAAGAAGGTTGTATTTGAGGAGGTGCAAATGGTCAGAACTGTGAAATGCTGAAGAAGTCAGCTATGATGCTACAATAAAAGGTTAGATTTCTGTCTAAAATTTAATTACTGTACAAAAATTTATTTATAAACATAAATCCCATTAAATAAGATAAATAAGCCATAAAATCAACAATAAGATTTTTGTAAAGGCTCTTTAACTTTTAAGACAGTAAGTTCTTTTCATTTTTTTTAGTCCTATTTAAAATTATTTCTTTCTCTCTTTGTATGTCATTCCTATACATCCCAAACTCAGTTATTTATTAACTGCATCATTTAGCAAAAGTTAAGAGCCTTTCTTTGAATTCTAATGTATTAAAAGGCATGAAATTCTTCTGTTTCCATCAAAATTCATTTTGTTTAATTTTGTAACCAAATAATTAATCTATCTGAAAAAATAGGAAATCCCATATTTGTCCATAAATTGCAAATATAAATCAATCTCCTGTGAACATCTGTGATCTTTTACTTTGCAATTTCCATGCTTATAGAATTTTATCAAACTTTCACTTTATTTATAAATGCCCTACAGTCATATGTCTGCTCAGTAGAACAAATTTGGCTTGCATTTAAGACTTCCTGCTTTTCTCCCCTTTTTATCAGACAATAGTTTTTTTCAAACCTGCTTTTTTGGCTTTTTATATTCACATAAATATGATGCAGGATGCCTTCCTGGCTACACTACACTTGTGCCTTATGGGGAACTCTCTAAAACAGGCCTGAGGTGTTCTCCAGCATTTTTCAAATAGACTATTTACCATTCCCAGAACTGCTGAGCTAGAGCAAAAACTTGACAGTATATAATTCCAATGTTGATTACATGAAGACACAAGCATACAAAAAATTCTAGAGTTAAACACATCCAGTTTTTAAAAGAATGATTTCTCAGTACTTTCAGTGGAATAGAATAATAACCTTTTAAAAGCCCTTCTCAGTAAGTTGTTAAACAACAACACACAAGCTCAACTTACTAGCACTTAGGGTCATTGCTCTTGCCTTACTATCCATCTCATCTTTATCACTTTATTGGCTTTTTCCTTTCAAATGTCTTGAATATTGAATTCCAATTTCCTCCTTAAAGACCAATTTCTCATAAAGATGTGCAAACAGTTACAAAATGGTTGTTTGGGAAGAATTCATTACAGTCTATTATTGAATTCACAATGTAGGTGCCAGCACTTTTGAATCAGAAGAAAATATCTACCGGGTCAGTTGCTGCCTTAGTCACTATGTGAGAAGTTTCTAAATAAGCACTATAGTGCTGGGTAGCAAGTTTTAATATGACATTTTTCAAAGATGACCACGATTTTCTTACAATTTTTTTACGTGCTACCATGCATATATGAACTGAGTTTTACAGGTTGCATCATGCTCAAATCATAAAAATAGAGAGGATGAGTGTCTTTGAGAAGAAAAAAAGCAGAGAGAAACACTTTATTTCAAATTACAAAAAGTCTGCTTTCAGCTCTGTAAAAAAAATTCATATTACATAGTGCATGACATTTATGCTAAAATTGGGGGCTGGGTTCTGACAGAAGATTTTGCATTTATTGCCTGTTTCAAAAGAATGTAATGAAGCAGGAAACAGTCACAGATACTAATAAGCAGTTGAATATACAAAAGTCTCCTCTATCCATCAAATCTTAGACTTCTGTAGAAGAAATGCACAGTATTTTCAAGCACATTTAAATATATATATAAAGCAGTCTCCACTTTTTGAAGACTCATTTATATGACTTTCAAATGTCAAACATAGCTTTATAATTCATATAATGCATATATTGTGCATTTTGACTTGGCACTTGATGTTAATTCAAACTCTGTACCCTTAAATAAATAATTTGATTTATTAATCTCTATTACCATAAACAATTTTTATGTGGGCCAATTAGTTAATTACAGCTCTGTCTTATTGACATGACTTCTATGACAATTTAGTATCAAAAAAAATTTAATCAAAGAAAATATATATCAATAGTTAGTAAATAGAGTTCTTTGATGAGATATCAAGAATGGCTTCTACAGGAACACACCTGAATATAGATAAAGCAAAAACTGTTTTTAAATTCCTTTAAACCCAATTACTTGTAATTCTAGAGGTATAATTTTACTGATTATAAGAAAATTAATCCTAGTCTTATCTCAGTGTAGAAAAGAAACTACTGACATTTTGAGCAAGAAATTTCATTGTTTATACAGACTGTCCTGGGAAAAATAGAATTTAACAGAATCCCTGACCTCTACGAACTTGATCTCAATAGCATACCCAATAGTAATGGAAAGGAAAAATATTTCCAAATATTGTCAAATTTTTCCTTCAAAGGGGACAAATTACACTAGGTGGAGAGTCACTGGTACAAAGGATATGTGAGGCCAAAAAAAAAAAAAAAAAAAAAAAGAATATAGGAATGCTGCTCTATGGAAAACTAAGCAGGGAGATCTGGAGGTATACCCTCTCCCTAAGTGAACAATGAAAATGAAAATGGAAAGGTAAGAACAGACAGTGAACAAACAGGAGAATATAAGCACTAAGAAAGAAAAATAGAAATAAATTGAATGAGTTTAAAGTGAATTGCTTAATAATTAATCACTTATAGAAAAGCACAGGATCAAATAACTCGGAATAAAATGTTTATGATGGTATTTCTCTATATTTTCAGAAATCAAATTTAATATATTTTTAAATATTTTTATTAATCCACTTAAAATAAAATGAACATATGCAATAAGATTATTAAAACTAACTTATTTTTAAAATTAACCTACTAGTAATGAAAAAAGAGTGATAATTTAACATATTTTGAAATCCCTTTGAATTTCAAGTGATACATCTGGTTGTTTTATGTGTGAAAAGTACCAGCTCAAGACATATAAATATATCTTTCTACATTGGGCATGGTTAATAATACCATGTTCTGCTATCAAAGGCTTTTAAAAAGAGAAGCTCAAAAGTTTGGTAAAAAGGAGTTTTGAGTTCTAGATAGGGGCAGTAGTTCACAGAGCGTGAACAGTCAGTGCAGTTGAACTCCACCAGAATACTCACTTAGAGCATCCACAGCTAGAATCTCACTGATCTGAGGGCAAAGTCCATGTATTTATGATTTCTCATCAGTGTTTTCAACAGTTATTGTGGTGTCTTGCTTAATGGGATTATTTTTGTGCATGTCCATAGCACAACACATGAATCTTCTCTCAAGATCATGATCTGGCTACTGCACTAGCTTAGGGTCTGACCATTTGCCAGGGGTAAACACCAGTGCAGAATCACTTCCTGAAGAGCAAATGATTAAGTTGCCCTTTTCCTAGTGATGGGTGAGTGACTTCTCTTTATGGAATGTGTTTGCCTTCTCTCACTACCATAATTCTGACAGCATTATCATTCTCATATTTTTAAATTCCTTTTTAGCCATCAGGAAATTTCTTCAGTGCTACTACCACAAGAGAGTAAGTTAACTTTGGGCTCTCATACATGGAATTCACTTTATTCACAACATAGCTGCATATTCAGAGAAGCTGAATATGAACACAGTGGTGGAAATGGCCAGATGTAAACTTCTGTTCTTAATAGACTTAATCTAATTGAACAAGTCTTCTCATAGCCTGGGGGCTGTGTCCCTGGGAGAACCCTTTTCAATTTCTGTCTAGTAAAGTTCAGGGCTATCAAAAGTATCTACCATTTGTCCTAGCTAACGCTGATGTCACTCCTAACCTCCCTTTCTTCCAGCCTTTAATAAAAAGGCTTTCAATTGTGAATCCTCTTTTTCATCTTTGAGATGTGTGAGTACCTTCCATTTTTCTCAAGGTCCTAAAAAGCCATTCCTTTGAAATGCAGTCATCAAGAAGAAAAGAACCTCTGTCTCCCAGTGTCTGTGGGAGGAGACAATTCTAAGTTGGATAATTACTAGCTACCAGACATTACTAGCCTAATTGCATTTGCAGGGGCCAATCTTTAGTAATTTTCACTTCTCTGATTCTTTTCCTCCCACATAATTTTTTCTTCCACTCATTATCTACACCGGCTGCTATTGAGTTTTTTCTCTGGCTCCAGCCTTCACAATGCAGGACCACCATGCCCAAGGACTTTAGAAAAAAAACTGCTTCTTAAGGAATCTCAGAAAGGATGATGAGCTTTTTTGCACAAAGGCGGGAAGCCATAAGTGTCTCTTGCCAGTACCCAAATATTCCTTGTTGTTCCTGAGGAACTAAAATTCTCTGAAGAATCCATATCTACATTGATGATCCTACAGACTGATCTTGGCTGAGTATAACATCAGAGTGTGGAGAGATGGAATATTGCAGACCAAGAGCCAAAGTTATTTTGAACTGTCTTAGTCGTTTTAGTAGCCATTTACATTCAGCCTCTGTGTCTGACTTAATATCCTCATAGTCTTACAATATATTACTGAGCTTAGCAGGCCTCTAACCACCAATCCTCAAGCTAAGAATGATTTAAGATAATGTCTGAAATTTACAGAAGAGATTTCTCTTTCCTGTAGCACATCATCAAATTACCCACCATTGTATTTGGTCAATGTATTAAGGTTATCTTGATTCTATCACTATAAAAATCCATACATTTTACTCAGATAATAACTTCAACCTGTTATTTTGGGGGTGTAATCACTCATTTTTGTCTCAGAGTAAATTATTTAAATAATTAAATTATTTTCTTATTTCCTTTAAAACAGAGTTCGTATTTCATGTCAACACTTCCAATCCAAAATTTAAAAGATAACATAACTATAAAAAGCAGTAAAACCCTTTCTTTGCCCATTGTGTACCTTTTTGAGCATCCAAATGGGTACCAAACCAATGGCTGCCAGCTGTACCTACAGAATAATTAGGGAATATTGTCCACCTCCACATATGCTATCCTAAGAGAGCACTGTACTGTCTTAGTATTTCCTCATTTTACTCAATGAAACATATTGTCCTTGCAAACACTATTGAATTCAAGTTTATGAATGGTCAGAACAGTACTAATTTTGTCTCTGACTTGATTTTATTTTTAAAATTGCAGCAGTAACTCTACCATCTCCTTTCAAGCCTATAGAAGTGGCTTTCTACTGTGGCTTATCTCTGTTGCTATTTTGGGGTTACTGGGGATTGAACCCAGGGCCTACCAATTGCTAAGCAAGCACTTCACCACTGAGCTACACCTGAAACTCTGTTGCTTTTCTCTGAATTCCCTCCTGATGATTTCTGAGCTTGAAACTACCTTTGTAAACAAAGTCCTATTTTAAATTACTATATTTTACATCCTTAAAATGACTTCTGTTCTCTTGTGTTAACACACAATGAAATAATGATTAAAAAAGACAATCATGCATAAGTATACACACAGTGTGTATACATGCATATACAAAGTAGATAAACACATATCATTACTACATGAAACCCACATAAACATTCATTTATATATGTATACATACACATAGACAAACATAAATTTATAAATATGCACATGTACATAACTGTGCTTATAAAAATTCTACGTAAAAACATAAATTCATGATAATGCATTGATATGAATTGTAAAAATTAAAAATCACCATCATAATTATCTTAGTTATTCAGCATAAAGATCCCCCCCAAAATTCAGTAGTAAACATATAATCATGCATGCCTCTCAAAATTTATGCTTCAATTTGAACCTTTGTGTAATCATCTTGTTCACATTAAGCACTTTCAACACCAGATTCTTGCTTTCTTTGGAATTTGACATGACAAGAACAGAAATATTAAATTAAACATAAGGAAGTGAGCTTTCAGTACTGAATATATCATCCACTCTCCTGATTGAAAGTCTGGATGTCAATGTGATGCAGTTTAATCCCTTTTTGCAGTTTGGGATGGAAACTATTTTTTTTTCCTTTTCACCTTTTCAAATTTTAATAGGATTTTGGAAGCACTGAAGAAGTGATTCATGAGTTTCATGAAGTATTTCAGCAGAGATATCTGTCACTTTCAAGTTTCTAAACTACAATTTCTTCATTAAAGCAACAATATCTATCTTTATTATATGATCTTTCTTCTCTCATTCAAAATGTTAGAAGAATGTTTGCTTAATTGTAAATATATATGTGTTCTTGTATATGTATGTTACGTACATACACATGGACATTTTTTTTTAATCCCAAAGGATCTATTCTGGGAATAATAGAAAACAGTTAACATAAAATGCAATTTTAGTGTTTATCTTCAGATTTATGAGTATCAGAATTTAAGTAAATTGGAAATGCTCTTTAGTAGAATATAACAGATGTGTACTTTAGATTCTCAAGCTGATATATAAACCTGCAAGATTTGCAGTCAGCTGCAGAAATCTCAGATTAACCATCTTTAAGAATGTGTTCATAGCCAGAAAGCAGAAAGTCCAATCTGTGTTTCTACAGAGCTTTTGGATGGGAAAATCTCCTCAACTTTTTATTTTGAAAATTTTAATAAAAGGTGGAAAATTAATACAGTGAGCATGTATATATTCTCTAGTTAAACACGAGAATTTTTACATTGTTCTGTACATACTTTTTTAACTACCTAACATTAGTTCTGGTATACCTTCTGAAAATGTATAATAATTTTATGCAAAATATTTCAACATGCCATAAGGAAAAATACAATCTCATACATAATTCATAAAGCATATACAACATCTATAAAAATAAATTTAAAATATTTTCTGATACCAAATTTTTTCTTCTTCTGAGATATCGCACTGAGAGGAAACAAACTTGACAGAATCTGCACATTATTTTTAAATAAGAGACTTACAGGGGGATAGTTATAAGGTTTTGTAGTCTGATTTATAGGCTTGGAACAACATGAACACTTTGGCCTGGTCAACATTGTGAGGTGAGAGTCTTTGACTTAATCTTTTTTTTAAAGTTTGTTTAGATGTTGATGGACCTTTATTTGATTCACTTATTTATATGTGGTGCTGAGAATTCAACCCAGTGCCTCACACATGCTAGACAAGCTCTCTACCACTGAGCTACAACTCCAACCCCTTTGACTTAATCTTTGTGAGCAGGTTACTAGTCCTAAACAGTGAGATGTTTCAGTTGTGTCATACTGTTTTGTTCAGTCTCTGTGCATTTGCCAGAGTCAGGAAAATGTATTGGTTAATTCTCAGAAACTATTGAAGAGCAAGGACAAGGAATCATGGATTAAAAACAAACAAACAAACAAAAACCTTGTTAGGAAAAATTTTCAACCAGTCTATTTCAATTACACATTTTTTAGTTTTTTTTTTTTTTGGTATGTAAGGTTTGACCCAGGCACACTTAACCACTGAGTAACATCCCAGTCCTTTTTATTTATTTATTTATTTTTATTTTGAGACAGAGTCTTGCTAAATTGCTCAGGCTGACTTTGAACTTGTGATCCTTTGCCTTGGCTGCTTGAACTACTGAGATTACAGTAGTGTGACATCATGCCCAGCTAATTAAACATATTTTGAAACATCAGTTTTCACTCATATGCTCACCATATAGATTCAAAATATTTCAAATATTATTATATTTAAATATTTTAATTATACACTTTCACATGTTCTAATAAAAAGGACATTTCTAAATCCAAAAATAATAACTTACTAAAAATTAACAATATTCAAAACAATAAACAATGTTTCTCAATAATTTCATAAATGATTCTAAATCTTTGTTAATTTTTTTTTCCTGAACTAAGACCTGATCTTACTTCTTAAATTATCTTTTGTTGTTCTTTCACTTTATACTATTTTACTATGGAACAGCAACTCAATTTGAGAAAACAATTTAATGTAATCAAGAGTTTTATTTATATGAGGGCATCTTTATATGTTGATATTTACATTTCATTCACTAATACTTAATATGAATTTCTTCTAAAATATTTCTAGTATAAGTTTTAAAAATTATGAATATTGCATTATTTTGCCTATAAGGCCATTTGAGATTGTAAATAATAAAATTAATTTAATTGATAGTAGAACATACTTAAGATCATTAATACAGATATCCTATTGAATGTCATTTCTATAATCAGTTTTACTGAATTTATTCCAACAATTAACATTTTTAATGGAATTTAATTTCATATCCTAGATTGTCTGTGGTATCATAATAAATAAAATATATGAAATATTATTAATGTCTTAAGGAAAAAATACCCACTAGTTTATAAATAATAAACCTTATTTATTAACTGACATTTCCATGAAAACAGGCGGGTGGACCAATGGTACAGTATAGGGGACACAGAAACCAATCCACAATATTACAACTATCTTATATTTGATAAAGGGGCTAAAAGCATGCAATGGAGGAAGGATAGCATCTTCAACAAATGGTGCTGGGAAAACTGGAAATCCATATGCAACAAAATGAAACTGAATCACTTTCTCTCGCCATGCACAAAAGTTAACTCAAAATGGATCAAGGAGCTTGATATCAAATCAGAGACATGGAGTCTGATAGAAGAAAAAGTTGGCTACAATGTACATACTGTGGGGTCGGGATCCAAATTCCTCAATAGGACACCCATACCACAAGAGTTAATAATTAGAATCAACAAATGGGACCTACTCAAACTAAAAAGTTTTTTCTCAGCAAAAGAAACAATAAGAGAGGTAAATAGGAAGCCTACATCATGGGAACAAATCTTTACTCCTCACACTTCAGATAGAGCCCTAATATCCAGAGTATACAAAGAACTCAAAAAATTAAACAATAAGAAAACAAATAACCCAATCAACAAATGGGCCAAGGACCTGAATAGACACTTCTCAGAGGAGGACATACAATCAATCAACAAGTACATGAAAAAATGCTCACCATCTCTAGCAGTCAGGGAAATGCAAATCAAAACCACCCTAAGATACCATCTCACTCCAATAAGATTGGCAGCCATTATGAAGTCAAAAAACAACAAGTGCTGGCAAGGATGTGGGGAAAAGGGTACACTTGTACATTGCTGGTGGGACTGCAAATTGGTGCAGCCAATTTGGAAAACAGTATGGAGATTCCTGGGAAAGCTGGGAATGGAACCACCATTTGACCCAGCTATTCCCCTTCTCGGTCTATTCCCTAAAGACCTAACAAGAGCATGCTACAGGGACACTGCTACATCGATGTTCATAGCAGCACAATTCACAATAGCAAGACTGTGGAACCAACCTAGATGCCCTTCAATAGATGAATGGATAAAAAAATGTGGCATTTATACATAATGGAGTATTACTCTGCATTGAAAAATGACAAAATCATAGAATTTGCAGGGAAATGATGGCAGTAGAGCAGGTTATGCTAATCCCTAAAAAACAAATGCCAAATGTCTTCTTTGATATAAGGAGAGTAACTAAGAACAGAGTAGGGAGGAAGAGCATGAGAAGAAGATTAACATTAAACAGGGATGAGAGGTGGGAGGGAAAGGGAGAGAGAAGGGAAATTGCATGGAAATGGAAGGAGACCCTCAGGGTTATACAAAATTACATACAAGAGGAAGTGAGGGGAAAGGGATAAAAACAAGGGGAAGAAATGAATTACAGTAGATGGGGTAGAGAGAGAAGAGGGGAGGGGAGGGGAGGGGGGATAGTAGAGGATAAGAAAGGCAGCAGAATACAACAGACACTAGTATGGCAATATGTAAATCAGTGGATGTGTAACCGATGTGATTCTGCAATCTGTATACGGGGTAAAAATGGGAGTTCATAACCCACTTGAATCAAAGTGTGAAATATGATATGTCAAGAACTATGTAATGTTTTGAACAACCAACAATAAAAATTAAAAAAAAATATATATATATATATGCCATACAACATATATTATTAAGTGTCTGTTTGTCACTATGAAAGTGGTGGTACAAAGAGCAGTGGATGATCTGTAATGTTCTGTGCCAAGAAAGATAAAATTCCCCTATCTCAGGAATAGAGACTTTATTATTTTTTTCCTTACCCCTGCTCCAATAGGTCTTCACCTATATTCTGGGTGACACAGGGGTTTTCAAATGTCACTTAGGATAAGATTTTGCTTTATTTTGTCTTTCTTTTTTTTTCATTAGAGGGAATGGATCCCTAAATAAGGCAAATATTTCTCAGAAGCAGTGATAGGTGCTGACCTCATGTATGTGAAATACATAGGGCTTGTACTTCCTTCCTGCCCCTCTCCCTTTAGCAATAGAAACTTCCTATGAGCTCTCCTTACCTTGAAAATGAGCTCTATCTTCCTTCCATTCTCAAACCAAGACAGGTCATGCTCTTATGTTAACTGTCCATGAGCTTGCCTTTTTTTGTAGATTTCAGTCTAGTGATCCAGAAGTAGCTGAAAGTTTGTGTGGTATCAATTACATTGTTTGTTTTCTTATTAAGTTATCACAGGACAATTGTGTTTATTTGTTTAATTTATTTTACATTCAAATCCTTGTAAGGTATGCAGATGTCAATCATTTTACAAATTCTATGCCTTTCTTTATCATTTTCCCAAATTTTGACTTAAAACAGAAATTTTAAATTTCAATGAGGCTTTATTTATTCTTTTACAATTTAGGATTTTTATATCCTAAGAAATCTTACCTTACACCAAAGTTGTAAAGAAACAACCTCCTCCTCTAGGATATTATTATTTCTGTATCCATTCAATAATTTTATTTATTGAACAAGATAAAGACTGAGGTTAATTTTTCTGTATATGTATAATTTTTTCTCACACAAATTTGTCAAAAGGAATATCATTAGCCTGGTGAATTCTTTTTATAAATCAATGTGTTATTGTATTAAATTTCTAGGGCTACCATAACAAATTACTGCAACTTAGGTGGCTTAAACACCATAAAATATTGAAAACAGCAATTGCTTTCTGACATGGATGTGTGTGTCTCTTTCTTCCCATAGAAGACAGAAGCCATCTGATTGCAGCATTTCCAATTGTATGAAATAAATGCATGTTCGTTCTAAACTGAGGTTAGAAAGGAGTGTATTTCCTCTACTTGCAAACAGAAATTCAATACCCTATCCCTACTAATTCCCTTTTTTGTTTTTCTCACCTTAAGTTTTATTTTATGCAAATTTATTTTTAATATTTTTATTTCAACATAATTAACATGTTCTTATCTATCAAAATACAAACATCCCAGTTTTGTAAATGAGAAAATGGGGATAATACATGTTAAGTAACCTGATTAGGGTTACAGAATATGCAATCATAATAGCATCCATGCATCACCATCAGAGCTCCTAATCTAAGTACTCTGATATCCATCCTCTTCTTTAATAATAGACACATAGGATTTGGCTTAATGCATTAGAAAATTGAACACAAATATTGTTCTACAATGCACAAAACATTTACATTTATGGCATGGAGAGAGATTTTATTTTACTTTTTTGAGGCAAAATAAAATCTTTTAATCATAATAATAATATCAAGTGCATAATAGTTAAGCGGAGTTTGGTGATTATTAACTAGTATTTATCAGTTGAGCTTGCTATGTACTTTGTACTCATTGATTCTTCACAAATATGCCAGGGTTTCAAGGTTTAAATAATTTAAAAAAAATCATAAAGTCAGAAATATTAATTACCAAACTTTACAAGGAGACCAAAAATATATAAAGCTTATGGTATTTCATTGCACTCACATAATTTGCCTAATGTAGATACAAAATTTTATATGTAGATTTATTTAGATCCAGAATCCATGTATTTGAGTACTATGTTTTATTCATTATATATTTTATAAGAAATATATTGCAAAAATATTTCTGATATGGGAGTCTAAAAATAACTGTATGCTTGGTAATTTTTTAATTATACCCACATATAAACATCAATATTAGGAATTTATGTTCATCCAGTAGCATGCTTTTCTTTTCTTTAAAAAAATGTTTTCAAATGAATGTCAATTTCTTCATATAACTTCAATACTGAGACATAATGATTGTGCATGGTATTTGTGATTTTGTTGTTGTTGTTATACACAAAGAAATATCACACATTCTAAGTCATGGATAATCACAGAAACTGGTTCACTGACAACTCAAGGATCGATACCAAATATTAGCCATAAATAATTCACAGCTATTTATTTCTATTGGGTAACAGGAATTCACGTTGAGAAATACTGTGGAATTATACCACTATTTCAGCTTTCACTAAGGATAGTTTTAATGTTATTGTATTTTTAATATCTTTTTAATTAGCTAATTAATTTATCTTTTATGTGGTATTGAGGAGAGAAACCCAGTGCCTCACACATGTTAGGCAAGCACTCTACAACTGACGTACAACTGCAGCCCCAAATTATTGAATCTTAAAAATGACACAAGGAAATTATTTATTTTCCAGCACAAACAATGACATGTTAATGCAGTCAATCATATAATAAACTTATCTAATTTATAAAGAATAGATGTATGCATCCAGGTATGGAGGTGCATGACTGTAATCCCAGTGGCTCAGGAGGCTGAGGCAGGAGGATCAAATTCAAAGTCAGCCTTAGAAAAAAGCAAAGTGCCAAGCAACTCACTGAGACCTTGTCTCTAAATAAAAAAAAAAAAAAAAAAAAAAGGGCTGGGAATGTGGTTCAGTGGCTGAATGCCCCTGAATTTAATCTCTAGTAACCCCCCAAAAATATAAATTCAGACTAAAAAAAGTAGGTAAAGGTGAAATAACAATAAACACTTGCATAGCCTACTACATTTTCTTTTATAATTAATTAAGTCCTATATCTCTTTTTCCCTTAGACTCTTTATAAGATCTTGTGATTTTTGGCCCAAGATTTACAAAGTGGAGATAAGTCACATATGAATTTAAAATTGAGTCATTCATTCATTTAAATAAACATTATTGAATGCCTTAATACCTAGATTATCTTTTCTGCACTAAGGGTATATTTGATTCCAACCAAATTATAATTTATCAAGCTTCACCATCATCACTCTTTGCTGCTTTGTGATTTTAGTGTTTGCTAGTTCCCAATTCACCATGGATACATATCTAAGATTTAAAAACTTAGTTCAAAAAGTACATTTGTCAATATTAGATAAAACCTTTATATATAATAATATATAGTGAATATCCTATATAACATAATGTTCTGAAATGAAGCATATAAATAAAATTTGCTTTATAATTTATTAAAATATATCATGTTGTAGTTGAAATCCAACAAAATCTATAAGATGTACCTTTGAAAATGCAATCTATTACTAATAGTGTGTAGGACTTCTTTTACTTAGTTATCTTATTGTGATAGTCACTTTTATATGTTAATTGATTGGATGAAGTGCCCTCATCTTTGGTTAAATACTAGTTTCTGAATTTTGAAGATAGATCATCATTTACTGGTAACTGATATTAATTACAGAAAATCATTCTTGTAATGTGGGAGGGCTTCATTCAACCATTCAGTGTTGAAGTCTGTTCTGCGGTCATAGCACATTACCTAAGATCTTGCCTTACTTCTAAAATTAACTTTTAAAGTATTTCAAAAAATACAATAAAAAATACAAACTGTCAACCTAGTTTTCTATACACATGGAATACATATTCTTATATAGCAATCTAGGTTGGTAGATAATTTTTCATTGTATTTTTACAAAGTATTAAAATTTTACATATTTTGAGATAAATCCAACAAATAATATGCAAGATTTTTGTAACAAAAGTATGAAAATTCTTGAGAAATTTTTAAATACACAAATATATGAAAATATATATCATGTAGGTAGTTGGGAATAATTAATATTTTTAAAATCTTCCATATTTTAACTATGCATTAAGAAATGGTGCAGGATGAAATGAAGAACAAATGTAGATTCCCTGAAAGCTGAATAATAAATAAACCTTGCCTCTGAATCACTGCCCTTTTACATTGGTATTCATTATTATCCCTTCAAGAGATGAGTTTATTTTTCCACCTCTTGGGTATAGGTAGGCATATGACTTTTTGGAAATATGTAAATACAATGCAAGCTGAGACTTGGAAAGAGCTAAATTTTTTAGGATTATCACTGAACCACATGAAACCCTAAGGTCATAATGAATCAATCCTAGTTAGGCTGCAGAAGTATTAAGAGGATATGAGGAAGAGAAATAAAGTACCCCAGCTTTATTCAGCTTTCTGATGACTAAGAATGTGAATGAGGTCATTTCTGATCATCCATCAAAACTATGGCATGATTTTTAGAAAGTCTGGGTGAAGGGGAAGTGAGAGAACCCAAGTTTAAAATATTTCTCATTCAACCCAAAGAATCTTGAAGTGAGAGGAATTCATTATTTTAAGCCATTAATATTACAGAATTGTTATGTTATAAAAGCTAAATATTGTAATAGTTTTCAAAATGCAAAAGATATAAAGAGAAATTTTGATTCATAAGTACCTTAAATAATCCTTCCTGTTGTTATATATTGATGAACCAAAAAAACATGGAAGGTTTCTGGATGAAGCTCAAGTTGGGTGATTATAAACTTAGAATGAAAATAAACATCCTCAAAATCTTCATTGTGACCAATCATAAAGCTGACTAGAAATAGGTAGAGCAGGTGAAATGTTGAAAATAATCAGGTTTGGGTGTCTTTCAATACAGTACAACATAACAAGAGAAGAAACAAAGCATGTACAACAAAGTGATTATAATATTGAAGCATAGAATCAGATCTGTGCAAAAATGGGGGCATTGTGGAAAATGAAGTAAGATATAAGATCATAAGTTTGATGGATTATTGATACCAGAAGAATTCAATAGTGTTTGAGTTGTGCTTCAGAAAGAAATGAGGTAGAATATTTGATTAGTGTCCTTGGAAGTACGAATCTTAAATTAAGTTACTAACAGGTTGTAGCTATAAATAATTTGAAGGTCTATGGTTTTATCAATCATGATGTTAAAATAAAGCACACAATTATTAAATGAGAAAAAAAAAAAACAAAAAATAAGTGGCCAGATGATTGGAATGATAATCTATAAAGGTATAGAAATAACAGGATTCCTAAGCATGAACAAAAATGGGAATTCACACAGTTTTTGTAGAGCTACAAATTAGCAATTCAACCAAATCATGAAGTAATTAGCCAATATTTATTATAAAGATATGACACCCTATTGACTTGTAATGTGCTTCTAGGAATATATGATAATATAAATTTTACCCCTCTATATAATTTATAGTATGTACACAATTTTCACCATAGAAAAGAAAGGCACAAAAGCTATATTAGGGAGCTGGTGTTGTAGCTCAGTGGTAGAGTACTTGTCTTGCATGTGTGAGGCCCTGGGTTTGATCCTCAGCACCACATAAAAATAAATGAATAAAAATAAAGATATTGTGTTCATCTACAACTAAAAAAAGTTTTTGAAGTGTTATATAATAAAATATTCAACAAAATACCAGTGATCCAGAAGCTAATATTTTTATGTAATTAGAATTTTTTACTATATTATTGTGGGAGACCAATCTTACACATGACTGAGTCACACTCCCAGGCTAGGTGCTGAGGGGCTCAGTCACAGAAAGGGAGAGCTTTCCCCACCCTTCTTGGGTTGATAGTCAGTGTCTTGTGCATGGGTGTATCTTGCTACAGCCCCATGGGTGAAACTATGCTCACCTGTTCCTTTGTAATATAACCCTTTGCCCTGTTTATGATAGAATCTTCTATGGAAGTGCCTTGTGTATGTCCCCTTCTCTTACTGTGCCCTTGGGTGTGGCCTACCCAGATGTCAATCAACCTGCTGACAGTGGACATCATGAAGATAGACTCAGCTCCCTGAAACTTGACCTCTTGCCTCATTTGAATAGCTTCTCCTCAACAAAAGGGGTCAGCGCATGCTCTCAAGTTCCTGTGGACTCTTAAGGTCAGAGGAGATGTCACAGGGATCCCAAAGGAAAAGGTATTTGTGTCTCTTGTGTGGTTATTTTGTGCAGCCCAATTAGCCCAGTTTAAATGGAGTGACCCTGAGCCTTTTAGTCTCGAGAACAGAAACCCGGCATATTATGTCATGGGTAACAGAAATATAGATTAGATTTTAGTGATGAGGATATTCCACTAGAAGTATCAATGAGAGGAACTGAAAAACTGTCCTCCAGTTTTTTGGTAGGAGAAATTAATGTGAAAAAACTACTCTAATTCATCAACATTTTGTCAATCAGAATCCTCAGAAACATCTGGATTTCTGTCTCAAAAGGAAAATGAACAAAATACCAAAAATGAACTAAGTCCAAAAAACTAAGTCCTGCTATTAATGAAAAACTGACACCAGAAGTCACACTGGAATAATTTGTGGAATAAGATGGAGGTACTTATGGGATCAGATTAGGAAATATCAAATTATATGATGTTGTGACTATCATAGAACTGGAATTTTCATATTCCAAAAGTAACGCATTTCAGTAATGTCTAAACACTATCTACATTCAAGGGCATAAGCCTAGGTAAACTGAAGGATGTAGCTGAGTTAAATGTCACTGTCATATCAGTCAACTAAAAAAAAAATGTGAAAGAGAAACATTAAAGTAAAGCAGAAGAAAATTTCTTGGTGATACCAAAAAAAAAAAAAAAGAAATTTTTAAAAAGTAGTTAGTCAACAAGAGAACATAGAAGGGTGTTTTAAAACAAATTGCTGCAGGATAATGACATCAAATGGTAGAGCATTTGCCTAGAACATGCAAAAATCTTGAATTCAATCCCCAGCATTGATAAAAATAATTAAAAAAAAAGATTAGGGAGTTTGAAAACACATGATAAAAAAGGATGATGAAGAATATGTTCCTTACAAGACATTCACCAAAAAATGCCCCATATAGATTTGAAATGAAAAGATAGAAAATACAGCACATGATAGAAATAAAAATTAACTTCATATAGCTATTACTACTATAGTTAAAGAATTATCAAAGGCAAAAATTATGACTATACTTGAAAAAAAAAACCCAGTGAAATAAGTTTCTAAGCCAAAGAAGACATAGTTTTCAGTATGTGTGAATCTCATACATAGCCTCAAAATCAGCCACAGGTCCAGGGATTATGAAATGTGACTCTTTTACAAGAATTACTGAGCTTTTTCTATAAATAAATAAAAACTATGAAGACATCATCACAAAAGTCTGTACAACTTTATTTTATCCAGAGAAAAAATTCATTTATAACACAATTTAAAATATTATATACTCCAACATTAGTTGATAATATTTTCATAAGTCTTATACCATTGTAAACATTCTTTTTCTATATCATTTCTTTATACTTGTTGAGAATCTTTCTATATTAAGCAATTATATAATATTGTTTCTATAATTTAAGCTTTCAATTAACACTATTGATATTCATTTAGGATTGTTAGTTGTGATGAGAAATTTATGATCAGGTTATATGATTGCAATTATAT
Organism: Spermophilus citellus; assembly: GCF_964194105.1. NCBI lineage: Eukaryota > Metazoa > Chordata > Mammalia > Rodentia > Sciuridae > Spermophilus > Spermophilus citellus. The sequence goes on from NC_138182.1 coordinate 255,746,575, forward strand.
GGTTGCAATAGCGCTATAAAGGGATGCTCCAATCGTAAGGATTTAGAGAAAGTCAATTCTATATTATTCCCTTAAAAATAGTGTTAGAACTACTTTACATACTATAGTACTGTACCTTTCAAATTAGTAGAACTTCAGTTTTTACATATCTTCATTGAGGAATTAATCCTTCCATTTCATTATGCACAGCTCAATGTGAGAAATATTTCCTACAGGTTATATACACAATCTTGTTTCCCCTCAATACCCACATATCAGTAGAACCAGGAGGCCAAGTTTCTTGACATACTGTGGAGCTGAGTAATCAGGGAAACTATCCATACTATAGACAGCCATTGATAACTTCACTGAATGATGAATTAACCAATAGTCATACCCCATTTTATCCATACTATCAAGTTCCATTTCTCTTAATTGAGATTGAAAATTTCCCAGTTCCTTCCAATTCCAATTAAGGGATTAGAATGTGCAAGCGTACATCAGAGAAAGAGGTCTGGCAAAGTAAAATGGCAATATTCTTTAAAAATTAGGTCACTATAGGAATCAGTTTGCATATTCATATTTGTGCTACTAAAGATATTGAAATGGCTTTCCAATGTAAAATCACCAATTCCAGGTGATTTCACTGGTGAATACTAGATGTAATAAATGACATTAATCGCCAACAATATGATGAATTTCAGAAAATAGCAACATAAGAAGGCACTTCCTAAGTCACTCTATGAATCTACTGTCATTCTATAATCAATATCAAACAAAACTTATGGCCCACTTTTCTACATAAACATAGATGCAAAAATTCACAAAACCACCTTAGCATACTAAGCCCCCAAAATTTTGAAAGGGAATGCACACCACAGCCAAGTAGGATTTATTACAGCTATTTAAAGTTCATTCAAATGCAAAATTTAATTGATGTAATTTATCATATCAACAGGCTAAAGAAGAAAAAAAAATAAGATTATATCAATAGGTACAGAAAACATAGTTATAAAAAAACCAATACTCATCATAATAAAATCTCTCAGTGACCTGAGATTAACAGGGTGCTTCCCAACTTGATAAAGAATACCATCAGAAATCTATCCTTAATATCATCCTCAGTGGAAAAAGAAAATCCTTATGCTAATCATTCCTCTCAACATTAAACTGAAAAGGCAAATGCAATAAATAAAGAAAAGGAAATTTAAAAGTATACAGACTAGGATGGACAAAAACAACAACAACAACAAATTGTTACAAGCACCATAATTATTTATGTAGAAAATACTAAAGATTCAACAAAGGTTCATTTTAAATCTACAATATTCAAGACAGGATGCTATTTGCAAAAAAAATTAGCAGATCAGTAAGCAGAACAGAATGTCTAGAAATAAATACACAAATATATATATATATATATATATATATATATATATATATATATATATATATATATATATATAGTCAAGACAAAGGCGCCAAGCCAGTTCAATGTAGAAAGAATAATCATTTTTTTGTTTGTTTTTTCAATATTTGCTGGAACATCTGCATATCTAGATAAGAAAACAGTCTAGGCACAATCTTTACATTGTTCACAGTAATCACCACAACATGAGTAACATACCCAAATATGAACTGCAAATCTATGAGACTTCTAAAAGATAGCGTGCACAGGAAAAAAAATCTAACAGACCTAGGGTTCAGTGATGGATTTGTAGGTAATATCAAAAGGAATACCAATGAAAGGAAAAGTAAAGGGGGTAATTTGGGGTTCAGGAAAATCCCTTTTATCCCCTCTCTGCAAAATAATACTGTTAATAGTACGAAAAAATAAACACCCCACTGGGCAAAACACATATCTGATAATAGACTGTTATCCATATATACAAAAAACACATGACTTATAAAGCAAACAAGTCAACTTTAAAATGATCATCTCAGCAAAGACTATATATAAATGACTAATAACAAATTAATACACACTGCTCATTATATGTCAATAGAGAGTGACAAATTAAAAAATGAGCTATCACTGCATGCATATTTTTATGGCTAAAATCCTATAATGGACAGTAAAATTGCTAATGAATATGCACAGTAACAGGAATTTTCATTCACTGCTACTGGGTATTCAGAATGCTGCAACCTGTTTGGAAAAGAACTTAGAAGTTTCTCATAAATGTAAATATAGTTTTAACTATTGTTGCAACTATCATACTCTTAATGTCAACATGCAAACCTGCACTTGAATTTTCATCACAGCTTCATTCATAGTTGTCAAAACTGAAAGAAGCCAAGTGTCTGCCACCAGATGAGTGGTTAAATAAATTGTGGTACATCAGAAAATTAGATAGAAAATTTATTAATTACATAATCAAGAAACAATGGGTGGTGGTAATTTAAATGTACATTGCTAAGTAAAAGAAGTTAATATGTAAGGGATGCATACTATGATTGAAACTATAAAATTCAAGAAAAATAAAATATAGTGATATAAAAAAGATCTGTATGTGCTTGGGTCAAAATAGAATCATGGATAGATGTGGATTCTATAGCACCAGGAACTTTAGTTCCCCAAAGTTAGCTTTTAAGAATAAAATTATTTTTATTCTGATTACAAGTTCCATATTTTATATATCCAGAAAACTTCCAAAATAAACTTAAAAAAAAATGTGACTTTCTACCATGTTGTCTCCATCCCCGAACTGATGGCATTTGGCTTACATTGCATGATTCAATTCTCCTTTGTATTGAAATGCTCTACTGCTGACTTCGTAACAGCAAATGAGGCTTACAGAAAACTCCATCCAGAGAGTCATGTTCTTCTGTAAATGTGATAATTGCCCCCATTTGACTACTGATTCATTTGGCCTTCATATGGATAATTAAGAATCACAGACCTGTGGTAATGACCTAACCACATGGTATTCTGAACATTTACAATATCCTGTTTAAAACATACCAATTAAATTAACCACATTGTAAAGAAGCTTTGCTTATTGTTTAAATCAAAATTATTTGTGTGTGTGTGTGTGTGTGTGTATATATGTATATATATATATATATATATATATATATATATATATATATATTGAAAGTGGGAGGTAGGGAGAACAAACATTTTTGTGGAGTATTATAATTCAGCATAATATTACAGTGTTAATAACTTAGGTGTGTCTCATTTCACTCTAATGTGTACAGGGTTTCTTCTAATTGTTTATGTAGAATACACAGAATTTGAGATATGCATCTTTATTTTGACTTATTGGAAATAAGTATATTTTATAGTTGATGTTTGTTTCAGTTGACTGCCTGAAGAAAAATAAACAAATAGTTGTTCATTAAAGGAAAAAAATGATCAAATAATTAAATTTTGTATAGGCAACATTACTTGGCAAAACAGATTCTATTTGTTTAGTTAGTTAAATTGATTTTGATAATATTTCAGTTTTCATTTATTTTGGAATAATTCATCATAAACTAAAGTGGAATTATATTAGTGCTTTGCATTTTCATAAAAAATAGTCAATGGATGTAGCATTTGACTCTGTCCATAAATTAATTGTATTGCAGTCAGTTCAAAAGCTTGAATCTCTAACATAAGAAGTTAGATGAGGTAGAGAGCAAAAGATTATTTGACGAAAATTATTTCAAACTTTACCTTCTTTTCCACAAGAACATTAAAGTTTTCTTAATTTTTTATAAATGGACAGAGAATAACACTGAGCTCAGAAGGCATGGTTTTCCCCAAGAGCTCCAATGGATAATTTGTAGGGTCTCCATCATCTGTGGTAACTCCAGTCCCTGTTATTTGAAATTAGGAGGATGAACTTGAGACATAAGAATACATCTCACAAGGTATTCTGGGAAAGATTATATTAACATACTTTAAATAGAGTACACAAAAAAAAGATAGCATGCATTTCTTTAGATTTATGGATTTTTTCTATGAAGACTTAAAGTTGTGACAACTCTCTTAGAACAATTCTGCATGTTAAACCAAGAGAATCAAAGATTCAGAGAGATAATCAACAATCTGAAGGATCAAAGGATATCTAAAGGATATTTTTAGTTAAATATTCTGTTCCTTATAGATAAAGTGACATAAAAAATAAAGTGATTGCATAGAAATTTAGACATACTCTGCCATATTGGGAATTTTCTCTGATCATCCCCCTAGCCATTATTGCACGTGGGAAGGGTGCATGATTTATCTAACTGATGTATTTAGGGGCAAACAACTGTATAAAGTCAACTAAAAATTCATTTTTTTGTTCCCTTTGAGAAAAAGATTCCAAATAAAGAGAATATCCCTGTTCATCATGGGTCTGGGAAGATGAATCTGCCTAATCTTAGAGTTTAAAATTGCGAAGTGATTTTATACTTACACCCTCCTCTCATGCCTGATATTTCAAACTCTTATCTACTGATTCTTCTTTTGGCTCAATATTAGTTCTAAACTCGAGTGAAGAAAAGGCGTTCTTCATTAGTGCCTCTTCAGTGGCAGCAAAGTGGAGTTAGTGATTAAAATGTAAACATTATTCTTTCCATCAAATTGTAGCTTTTCACTCTCAACTTGCTTCTTACATTGATAGAAGACAGACAGCAAGAGGCGGGGGCAACATGAGGATAAGGCAGTAATTCTACAAAATGAGCCCACTGTCCTGACTCCCACATGCTTTCTTTCCTAAGAATCAATTTATCTGTAATCCTGCCTGATTTAAGTGAATAGGATCTATCACATTCTTCAACAAACTACCTGTAATCTGCAGGAAAAAAGGAGGCCTAAAATAATGTCAATAAGAAGAGCATAATTTTCACAGAAGGGGAGGACTTTTGTGATCTCAACATAGGTCAGATCCTGGAACTCAGGGAGGTAACACACCTTCATTATGAATTCTGTAAGAAAAGGTTTCAAGTAGAACTGGTCAAAATGGGTCAACATGACCTAGAGTAATCATGGCCCTGGGGACTTGAAAGTCTAATATCATTCTATTGTCAGTCAAAAAATGAAGAGGTGGACCTGGGTGATACTGTCTGAAAACCTCTCTGGGATCCCCCATAAAATAAGTTCAGGAGAGGCATGCTGTCTCTCTCTGCTCTGAGAGGGCCCACACTCTCCCGTAAGACTAACCCCTTTCCCAATTCCCCATCCCTTCTAATAAACATGTCTATAACTCTGAGAGATTTGTCTGAAATCTTTCTGACTTGATTATAAGAATCCGGGTTGAAGTTGGGGGACCTCCATCCTGTTTCAGTTTGCTGGAAAGCCCCAGCCCTGTTACAAAGTCATAGCATTTTTGAGGCAAGAAACTTTCTCCCCCAAATCAAATTCTAAAATTAGTGCTGTTTGGAGCCTGATTTCATTTGCTTATGTGGCTTGATTCTTTACATTTGTTTATTTTGTTTGTTTGTTTTGTCCTCTGCCCCAACTTTGACATGTCACAAATTCCTGTCGCTGTTACCTGCAGAGTTCTCTGAGGATTTCCAGCTCTTATGCCACCTCAACTCCTTTTTTGTCCTTACCTTTCTTATGTATAAAGCCCATTACAGCCAATTCTATATATAATACAATAAAATACTAAAGTCATATTTCTAAGTAGTGGTGTATTAACTTTATAAATAACTAATTAGACATTTATAGTCATTTTTTCTATCCTCAATACTTTTCCCCACTGCAATTCTAACCTATTTTTTGCACCAACTGTACCCCGAATAGATTACTAATACCTCCTATACTTTGGTGTAATTTTGTTTCAGGGAAATGATAAGGCCCTTGAGGTTATGGATTGCTTTTTACTGAACTTTGTATTTCCACCGTATTCACATTGTTTAACATGAAGTGTGTTCAACAAGTAACTTTTTAATTAATGCAAAATAGTAATCTTATTAGTTTCACACATTCAATAATACAAAATTCAATATTTATTCTACTTTTTGTTAGCATTACATTTGTAATTACATGTTGATGGGCAAATGAATAAAAAGGACAAAATTGGGTAACAAAATTGGGAAAAAACTTACAATTGAGAGTGTGTTTGTGTGCGTGTGTGTATGTGTGTATGTGTTTTCCTTTGGTTATTCCTCTGACTCATTTTGATTTTAAAGACAATGTCAAATGTCAAGTAGGATATAGAACTCAAAAGGGGAGCACAGAACAAGAACAAAATAAGCCTATCACAAATCTTCACAATTACTTCTAAAGATTAGACTCCATGAAAATCTCAATTTTTATACTTTTGAGCTTTTTCACATCTCAATTTTTTTTTTTGGAACCAAAGATTGAACCCAGGGATATGACACCACTGTGCTTCATCTCCAGCCCTTTTGATTCTTTTTTAGTTTTGATATAGGTTCTCATAGGTTGCTTACAGCCTTGCTAAGTTGCTGATGTTGGTTTTGAACTGCAACCCCCCTAGCTCAGCAAACCTAACCTCTTTGATTATAGGCATGTGTCATAATGCCCAGCTTCAAAAATTCTTATGGGATTATTTAGCATAGAGTTGATGGATATAAATATGTTCATATTCCCATAGTCATTCTCATATATACTTTCTCTAGTATCACTCTTTGTGTCAAAAGGATACTCCCATTTTTATATTAATGTATTTCAAGTAAACAGGGAATGGCAGAGCTGAAAATCTCAACAGAAGCCACGTTAATTTAAAGTCTGTAATCTTTTTTAATCAGCAGTGGTGATAGGTAGAGGAACTAGAATAAAAGAGTTGGACTCTGGATCCTTACCATAGCTACAATACCCCCTTATCTAACAGAGATGTTTTGAGGATCACAGAAGATAATTCAGGAGAACTTTGAAAATTCTAAAGTGTATTCCTATTATTTTAATACTAGAAAGTAATGCTTCTGGATTAACCTTATTATCTTATTCAATCCCTCTCCTCCTGCCAGAGTAGCATAGAGTTGAAGACTACAAAATATTTTGTCAGAAGGACCTTAAATTTAGGATGTTGTATTACCCATTCCAGATCTCAAAGCTGGAACAATGATTTTTATCCCTATGAACTCTCTTTTCCTTATCCTTGCAAGAACTACAAAACCAATAATCATTATGAGATAGTATAATTAAAATCAATATCATTCTGAGACAATGCAATTATTATCAGATGGCTTAATTGAATGCCTGGGACATAATAATAAGTGTACTTTACTTAATTACTAGAGGATTTTAACAAAGAAATCTTGACTAAGATAAATTCTGTCTTGCTTATGTTTTAAAAAACTTCTACCCACTTCACCAATACATGCCTATCTCCTAAAAATTTCCAGTGAAAAAATATTATAGTCTCTCAAGTTTCCTCAGCAATCTTCATTAGGGCTAAATTCATATAGACTTAAAAGTCTAAATGAATTAGACTATTTTAAGCTACTTAATTATTCACTGCATCAAATTAATTATCAAATACTATAGAATCTACTTGCTAAATAATCCATTTTCCATTCATTCAACTATTAGTTGAATATCTATTATATGTTAGACTTTCTACAATAAGCATACACAATAAAAATTAATAAACCAGATGTTATAGATTCACTCATTTTAATATGAGAGAACAACACCACATAAACTAGCAAAATTATAATAAGAAATAGTCATTCTGAGAACTGAGTGAGAGAGAAGTTCAGTGTGGAATTAATGAAATCAGAAAGTACAGGCCTAGCCAAAGACATAATCAACTAATAGCTAAATGTGTAAATGTGATAGTTGAGTATGGGCAGCATTAGTGGGGTACAAAAGCAAACAGGAGGAATTAGATCATCATGTTGAACACTCAAGATTTACAAAACCATTTTATCTTCAGTGAGAAACCAATGACAATTTTTAAGATCTACAGAGACCAGTGTTAAGAATCCTGAATGAATCCATAGAGGATATGGAGATAGAAACCATGCAAAAATCCTAGATGTATTGGCATCTCAGGTGATCTAATCTCTGACTTTCTGAATTTTTCCAATTATAAGTCTGGAATGGTGGAGGTCCAAAATGTCTGATCTATATTGAAAACATACTATTATCATTTTGCATTTGAAATCTAGTGTGTACTGAATATAAATTCCTATATTGAAGCTTGGAAACTCAATGGGACACTTTGTTTAATGAGGTTCTTTATGGAAGTAATTAAGAGTAATATAAGTGATGAAAAATGAAATCCTAACCCAATAATGTTGGTATCCTGAAAAGAAAAAGAGACCAAGGCTTTCTCTCTCTCCATGGACCAAGAAAGAAAGGCCTTATGAAGACACTAGAGTAACACTCATCTTCAAAGCAAGAAAAAGGTCCACATTAGAACCAAACTATCTTGGCATGGTGTTGTTATACTTAAAACATTTATGTTAAGTCATCCAGTCCATGGAAATTTGTTGTAAAGACCAAGCTGATGAATAAGCAGATGAGAACATCTGGTTGCACACATGTCCAGGCAGTCTATAGACTCCTCTCTGCACTCAGAACGCCATCATCCTACCCTTAGAATCAGTCTCAGATTTGTGATCTTTTTTTTTTTTTTTTTTTTTTTTTTAAAGAGAGAGTGAGAGAGGAGAGAGAGAGAGAGAGAGAATTTTTAATATTTATTTTTTAGTTCTCGGCGGACACAACATCTTTGTTGGTATGTGGTGCTGAGGATCGAACCCGGGCCGCACGCATGCCAGACGAGCATGCTACCGCTTGAGCCACATCCCCAGCCCTATTTGTGATCTTTCAATGCCTTGTTATTTAAAGACTTCCCTACATTCACACAATGTCAAATTGTCTTCTAAAAATTTGTAATAGTCAGTGAAGAAAGCAAGAAAGTGAAGGCTCCAAAATTAGAAATCTGTCAACTATGTTGAAATGTACTGACAGAGACTAAGTTTCAAAATCTAAGCTCAGGGATACACACATCAAGGTCTACAATGCACATGATGCTTTCTCCTACAAAATTAAAACCTTAAATATATATTATATAGTAATGTGCATAGGGAGATTTTAAGGTGACATAGTGTTTTTTAGGCAAAACTGATTGAGATATTTGGATGCATTTACAGCATGACTATATCCCTCATTTACCATGATGTAATGGTGCATAATATAATCCAAAATTTAGCTACTCAAGTCTTTGTCAAGTACATTTGTGAATCACATAATAAGATTAGCCAGTAGTTTGGAAATAGAATATTAAGATTTTTCAGTTAGAACATATGAGTTATCAAATAAAATAAATGAGGACAGACGTTTTGAATTTTTACAGTATATGTGTTTGTTTAATATTCTATTTGGACTGAATAAATATGACAGTTCCATTTGCTGAAATTGAGATTTCTGAGAAAAAATAATGTGTCTCATGATTGAATATCACTTCAGTGTGTCTCATACAATTTCCATTTTTTTTCTTCCCCATTGCCAGTGCCATCATTTCAGGATTTAACATATTTTAAAGCTATATGCTGCTCCTGTAGTCACCAACTCAGTTACTTTAGATCAGATTCATCAATACTCATAGTTTGCATGTTTGAAAGATATTTGCATTCCAAGCCAAAGGTTAAATAAATGTATTCATTAAGAAAGTAATTTAACCTTTGAAGATTCTATTCCTTTTTACATGGTAAGATAATAATTACCTTGCAAAGTTGATAGAAGAAAATATATATAAAAGGACAATTCTGACACTTGCCATATATTTGGAGAATTACTTTACATTGGAGATATCTATCTGTCTGTCTGTCTGTCTATCTATCTATCTATCTAGATATAATTTGTGTGATTTCACCATATCTATTCTGATTTAACCTATCCTTCAAACCCTACCATATTTGACCCATGGGTGGATGTGGAAAAAATCCTTAACCTCCTTTTATCTCAGGTTAAAGAGTTTAGTGTTTATGTGAAGAAACAAAAGTAGCACACATATAAACAACACAAGAACTTACAAATAAATGACATACTTAGTTTATATCATATAAGTATAACATAAGTCTAGCAATTATTTTTCTTCCTTTATTTTTTTCTTTTTAGATGTACATGATAGTAAAGTGAATTTTGAATATTAAGCATAAATGCAATACAACTTATTCTAATTTAGGATCCTATTCTTGTGGTTGTACATGCTGTGGAGTTATACTGGTTGTGTATTCAAATATAAAAATAGGAAAGTTATGTCAGATTCATTCTACTGTATTTCCTATTCTCAGCCCTGCTTCCTTCCCTTCAATGCCCTTTTTCTAATCCAACAATTCTTTATTATTTTTTACTGTTTCACAAAGAGAAAACAAGCAATCAGAAAACTGCTAGGGGCTTCCTATTGTAGAACACTAGTTACTATGTAATGGTAAAAGAAAGTCTTCTGTTACCTGTAAACTTTCATGCTTATTGTCCTGCAATAATAAGAACGTTAGAAATGCAGAGCATTACTAATAGTCCCTCTAACAAAATATAGCCAATGCTAACACTTTTTGTGTGTTTTATTCAGACTTTTCCCTTAAGCCTATATTTTATTTTTAATATAAGCTAAAACATTATAAGTTTATTTTTACAATTTTCAGGTTCTATTTATTATTTCAATGCAATTACTTTCCATGAATTTTTATCATTTTGAAAGCATTATATCAGGTTGATTTTAAAATATAATATCTTTCTCCCATAAAATTATAAATATCTCTGGATATTTCAGACATTCTTTTTAAAATATATTTCTACAAAAAGAATTATATAGCATACTGTTTACCATTTTTGGCATATTTTTTCAAATTGTTTTTGTTTAATAGTTTCTGATGATTCATGTTCCATCCAAACTGTGTTACTACTCTACTTACCAGCATTCATTTATTGTTATCAGTTTAATGTATTTCCTAGTTGCATAAATCAGATATAGCTATTTTTCCTCCGAAATACATGAAACTTTTTCTCATATTTTTAATGTTACATTTTCTTTTTCTTATACATTGTTACTTGCTTATGTTTTGGGAATCATCATTCATTTTGTTAATGTATAGATCTTACTAGGCTCTAGTAATATTATTAATTAATTTTTTTTCTTACAACTGATATGAATATATTTAAAAATAGTCACATAGTTAAATGCCTTTTTACTCTATTTTACCAATTATGTGTGTATGTGTGTATTCTTCACTATTTTTATCTATCTTTTAAAATACAGACCATATCAAGTTCCCTTTTTAATTTTTTTTTAGTTGTCGATGAACATTTATTTAATTTATTTATATTTGGTGCTGTTAATTGAACCCAGTGCCTCACATATACTAGGCAAGCACTCTACCACTGAACTACAAACCCAGCCCTCAAGTTCCCTTTTAAGATACTGAAACTATTATCCTATGGACTATTTGTTATAACACTATTTACTCTATAAAATATCTTTGTAAAAATATATATGCATGTTTATCTGTATAGTATTATACAGAGAGCTTATAATATTTATTAAATGATGTTTGGATTTAGTTCTTATATTTATCACATATTGTGAAACTGAATAGAAAATCAAACAAATTGCCCTTTAAAATACTCAAGTATGCTTCCTTATTATGGGTTGGATATGCAATGCCCCAAATGTTATTATATTAATGAAAGAATATTCATACATGAAATTATTGAATTTGTGAGAGATGTAATGCATTTAGTCCATCCTAGTTTAAACTTGTAGATGGGTGAGAACTATAGCAGGTGGAACATGAATGGAGGAGGTGAGTGACTTGGGGTATGCCCTGTAATGGTTGTTCTTCCCCGTATCCTCTTCCACCTCTTTCTTTTTGCCTCCTGGCTGCCATGAGTCCAGCAGAGTTCCTCCATCATGCCTTTCCACCACTATGCTCTGCCTCACTTTGGGCCCAGAGCAATGGATTCAGCCACTCGTAATGTAAATCTGTCAAAGTGTGAACTGAAATAAACTTTCTCTTCTCTCCATTGTTCTTATCATGTATTTTGGTCACATTGACAGAAAGATGACTAATACACTTCTAAATATACAAATAACTTCATTTACATATTTTGTTGGGATTACAAACTGTTTGTTATATAGTGCAGTGAGTGCAATTATAGTATACATTCTCATTTTTTGTGCATGCCTGTAATCTCTGCTAATCATGAGGCTGAGGGAAGGAGGACTGCAAAGTCAAGTCCTACTTGTGTAATGTAGCAACAACTCATCTCAAAGTAAAATTATTTTAAAAAATACTGGTGGTATATCTCAGTGGTAGAACACTTACTTATACTGTGTGAGGTTTTGGGTTCAACCCAATATACTATGAAAAAATATTTTTACTTCTTTTAAGACTTATCAAAGAAAATCATAGAACAATTGTACAAACATCTTTGTCTTTATAAGTCATAAAGGACTAATCATGTTGACTTGCTTCTTTAATATAGCAATAAAATATACAGCAATATATAGACAATCAGTTAAATAAAGTGTTATATATTGGAATTACAAAACAGTAATAAGCTCTTAAAATATATTGTGATGTGCATGTATTAATGAAATATCTATATCAATACATATTTTTCTATTATGCTGACTATACAACAGCATGGTTCTAAGGACTTTACTACAACTACTTGTGTGACTTTAACAACAATGATATTAGGTGGGACTATTTCATCCCCAAAACAGTACAACTTTTAACAGAGATGCCAGAATTCTATTATAAGCTCTGTGGCTCCAGAGCCTAGGATATTACTCCACTTGCTATATGGATAAATAATTAAGCTGTACTAATTTGGGATTAAGAAACACCAACTTGGGCTGGGGACGTGGCTCAAGCGGTAGCGCGCTCGCCTGGCATGCGAGCAGCCCAGGTTGGATCCTCAGCACCACATACCAACAAAGATGTTGTGTCCGCCAACTAAAAAACATAAAATAAATATTAAAAAATCTCTCTCTCTCTCTCTCTCTCTCTCTCTCTCTCTCTCTCTTTCTCTCTCTCCTCTCTCACTCTCTCTTTAAAAAAAAAAGAAACACCAACTAAAAATGTCATCATCTAATTTTGGAGATATGTAAGAGAAACAGAGAGAGGGAAAGAAAGAAGAAAAGCTAGTACCTTTTTAGAAATCCAAGTATTTGAACCCCCAAATGAAATGTGTGCATGTGAAACAGGATCTGGCAGAGCAATCTATTTCAAAACATTCCAGATGATCTGAAACATGGCAAGATTGGAGAGTCCTGTGTTTCAGATGAATTCTACTAGAGTCCAAGCAGGTGACATTCATGAGTGATGCAGCCCAGGTATAAGACAACAGAAAGGGTCTAATATCACGGCAAACTGCAGAAGGAATGCACCTCCGCTGGGGTCACAGCCAGCCAGCAAGCAGGTTAATGCCAAATGGAATACAGTTGTCAGAAATGCATTTTATGTAGACATTTCCTAGACTTTAAATGTCAGTAGCCAATTCTAACAATTGTTGGCAGAATAAATACAACATGCTTACATAATTACTCCATTCTGTGTGATCTCCAATTGATAAAAAAGAAGTTTGGAGGTGGGTAATATGGAAAAAAACTTCTATTTCCCTTTTACCTGCAAGGATTCTTGAAACCAGATTCAAAGAAGGGAGGAGATACTTAAGAATCAGTATTTCTTTATATTACTCATGGTACATTTTCTATATGTTACAATAGAAATTAAAATATTAAACTATTAAAACATCTTGGTATTGGGCATTAATAAGATAATTGTGTCTATAACACCTTTTTTTCCCAGTGCACATTTTAGACTTTATGCTCTTCTTTACTCTGTGTTCTGACTATCCATGATAGAGTTTGAATTTTGGCTCTTTTACAAACAAGGCAAGCATATCTTTAATAGCAGGTCTCTGGTCAACTGAGGTCTGTTTTCAGAGCCCTTGCTGCTTTGAGTGTCACTCCCACTGCCATCTGTGCCTTGTATGTGGGGATTTAAAAATGGAGAGATGCTGACTGGGACAGTTTCTCCTCCACTGACCATCTGCCACAGGTGCTGGAAGCAGTCCTTATAGTAGTCAATCTTCAGATGAAAGGTTGAATTAGCTGGCATGAGTTTCTTACTAAATTTTTGTGCCAGTGTTTGAAAAACACATTCTCAAACTAACCTAGATTTTTGGAAGCTGTTTTCTTGTTTGAAGGGATTGTCTTATTGTTGTCGTTTGCTTTGGGGTGGGGACTATTAAAAATGAATGAAGAAGGAGATGAAAAATTTTATTAAGTTATTGATGATTATGAGGCAGGAACATGTGCAAGCGACCTGAAAAACTTGACTCTTACTAACCATTCTACCTGCATTATCCCCCAGGACTGAAAACAAGCCCTTGAAGATAACACTTTTTTGCTACGAACACTCCCTTGATTCTAATGCTGGAAGAACATGATACAGTAACTTGAAATAAAGGATAAGAAAAGCATAATGTAACCTGATCCATAGCAACATACTGTCAAACCTTAAACACTCTAACAAGATAGTTCAGATATTACAGTGTACGGAAAGCACTTTTAAAAAATCACATAGCTAGTTCATCATTTGGGGTAAATTAATTTTCTTTATAATACAAATATTAAATTCTACTTGGAAACAATCCTATATGATTAAAATTGCTCTTCAGAGAGGAATCATGAACTTAAAGATGAAACAACTTGTTTAGAGCAGTTAGGTATTTTCCAAGAGTTGAAAGCCATACTTCATTTTATCATTAACTAAAAACTAAAATGTGAAAACATTAAATAAATAATATTAAAACTGGTTTGAATAGTTGATGTATTTGAATTAGTATGAAAAATACATTCCCTTGGAAAACTATACCTTTATTTCCTGATTGTCACAGAATCAACTCAAAATATAATTAATTTTACCAAATAAAAATTGATTTCATTCTTCAAAAGAGATAACTACATTTTATTACCATTTTTCCCTCTATGTTCATTTAAATGGCCTTGAAATTTTGCTTATCCTACACATATATCCTTAAAAACATTCACAATGTGAAACTCATATGGCCAACCAAAGGAATTCATAGGGTTAATAGCATAAATAGAAGCTTTTAAAAATGCATTTTTCAAATCACAGGGAAGTACGTGATTATATATATTTTAAAGAGTTGCATATAAATTAAGGCTATGTAGGTTTTTATTTAATTTTAAAGATAAATTTTAAATTTTATAAGAGAAACATTGGCCAAGTATGAGAAGAATATTTGTTGTTTAAACAATATTTAGTAAATTATATAGATGCTTAATGCAGATGTGTTCACTTTTACAAAGATCTCATGGCTATTGCCGAGAAATAGAAAAATTCCAAAGTACCTCTACCCTGGACATTATGTGCATCAATGGAAGAACAACCATCCACCAACAAGTTAAAAATTATCTATTCAATCTATTCAAATACAAAACTTTTTGAAAATACAATAAAATTTATTATACCCATTTCAGGACAAAATTCTTTTCAGGAAAATGTATAGGTGTGCATTGTATGTGTTTCAGGAAGGAATATGTAAATGATAACAGCGATGTTTACCATGATGACTTCTGAAACATAATAAGCACAATGTAATGACAAGCACATTAACAACTTAATTTTTCAATTAAACACATTCTAATTTCTAGATTATACATAGATTGTACTCTATGTATCTAGGTATCTAAAATGTCACTTATTCTATTAGAATTATGCAATCTGGAATACTCATAACTTGGTTTTAATGTTGATTAAAATTTAACATTTGGGATCACATCTTAGCAATAATACATCAGTGTCTATCCCAGTTTGGAGAGACCCTTATGTAGCATCACAAAAGCATTGACAGTTTCCCATTGAAAAGGGTCATCAGGTTCAAGGGATACTAGAAAATTCAAATGTGCTCTATGCAATTTGAAAATTTCCTGTTCCCCAAGGAGGACAAATTGCAAAGATGGAGCAGTAAGGATGTTGATGTTCCAGACTAGCAGCTATTCTTGTAATCAGTACTAAAAAGAAGCAAATATTAAAAATTTCAGGGTAGAGGGCAAGCGTGTAGCTAAATATTAGAGCATTTGCCTAGCGTATGCAACACTCTGGTTTCAATCCCTACACCCCCCCCCCCACACACACACACACAAAGAAAAAAAAAGGAAAGAAAGAAAGAAAAAATAAGAAAAAAACGAAGGGTACATTCAATATAAGTGGGGGATGGTTTTCTTATTTTAAAGGTTACAACTAAAACAAGTTCAATGTAATATAGCAGTACCATTTCTATTGTATGATTCTACTTATTTCCAATGCTTATTCATTTAATCTACATAAACTCAACAAGTAAAGAAATACAAAACCCCAAAAAGTTTTGTAAATATAATTCCTAATATATAAAGGAGAGCTAGATCATAAAAAACAATCAAAAATCAGATCAATCTGTGTTTTCATGAAATTCTCACAGAAATATATTTTGTGTGAATGAAAATACATTAGTTTCTGTGATAAGGAATAAGCTTAAAAAATCCGAAGAGATACAGTTTAGTTATTTATAAGTGACAGAGAAATATGCAGGGAAAAGAGGCTGAGAACTTTGGGGATATTCTAAGCTATTTTCCATAGTGATATGTCTCATAATTTGGGAGAATTTATTTTCTATTACTATTATAAAGTTATCCACTTTTTAATACTTTCCTACATATGTGCTGGGGATTGAAATTCCACCCATCAGATGGCCTTTGCCAGAATATACATACATATAACTACATCTAATATTCAATTTATTCATATTTAATTTATCGCTTAGAAATGTGAAATTTCAAATACATAGCAATTAACCTAATAATATGGGGAAAATGGTTAAAAGGAAGTGATATGATCAGGATCCAAATACTGGTACTGCTTATATCCAAAGTACATGCTGTCTGTAGCATGCTGCATTGCTTTCTCCACAATCTAATATAGACACAAATATGGCATAAATCAATACCCAATTTTTAACTTTTCTGAAAAATGACCGTTTTGCTTTTATACAACTACATTATATAAGAAAAAAACACAGGAAGAGAGTGTTACATTCAAAAGTTCTCAATGAGAAAATTGTTAAAAATATAGAACTATAGAAAATACTTCTTAGTTGTTTAAAAAGGCACTTCAAATAACAGAAAGGATATATTTCTTCTAAGAAAATACAACGTTGGCAATATCAGCACTAACAACTTTTAAAAGGTTTCACTGACAGGCTTTGGAATGATTCTTAAAATTAATATGTGCTATGATTTGAATGTGTTCCTCAGCTTTCACGTGTTGGAAACTTAAGTCTCCAAGGAACCAGCTTTAAGAGGTTATACTTTTAAAAGGTATCAAGGTCATAAGGTATTTGACCTCATGAATGCATTAATAAGGTTTCAAATGAGTGGGTTCCTTATCATTCCCTTTCCCTCTTTCTCACCCCCATGGGAAGCCTTCTACTTGTTACTATGAAGCAAGAAGTCCTTCTCCAGATGCAGCCCATTGATCTTTGACTTCCTTCTAGTTTTCAGAACTGTGAAACTAAGTTCTGTTCATTATAAATTATACAGTTTGTGGCATTCTGTTATAGCAACATGAAATGGACTAACACAAGATGTAGCCATCATTTCTAAGGAAGTTTGTCATTATTGCCAGTATACGAAAAAGCTGGCAATGTCAATGCTAAGAGTTAAGCATTTTCTTCATAATGCTCAAGTGAAAAAAAAAGTGTACATTACTTATTCTTATGAATAAAATTGGATTTGACTCTGTCTGTACTTAATTATTTTAAAAAGAATTAGATCTATATTTTAAACCCTTTCTTTTCCTTTCTATGTTATAAAAAATCCCAGAAGCTTACAATTAAAACAAACGGAGCAAGAGCATTTTCTTTGTTATCTGTTGCTATTATTCCAGAGATTAACACCATATCCACCCACCTTCATGGGCTATTTGAAAGCAGATTTGGAATTCAAGGCATATACCCTTTCATTACTATAACATCAAAAAATTTTGTAGTGCTCACTATGTCACCATTCAATTTTCTACTGGAAACCTTCCACAGCCAACCCTTCCAGAGGTCTTGCTGCCTTTAGAATGCAAGAAAAGTAAAAAAAGAATCAGACCTCTGTGACCAGCCATTTCCCATCCTTTGAAGTCAGCCTCTGCTCATTAACCTCTTAAGCCAACTCCTCCTACCGCAATTTTAGCTCTAAAATCACTTTATTGTGTTTGCAAAGGTCTTTTGACTTTCTCTTCCTAATGCAGATCAGGATCCCATGTCCAAGACACAAATCCCTGATCACCTTTTTTTGGAAGAAGGAGAAAATATCACTTCTCATTCTTTGGTAAATATCACCTCTCAATTTCAGCAGCTAGAGAAAACAGCCACGGTTATTGACTTAATCAATTATATTGCCATATTCTCTCTCTAGTGTGTACTCCTTGTTAAAACACTGCTTTTCATCTCAGTGTCCCTTGAGAGGTGGACTAAGACAGTGTTTACATGGTTACTGATTTGGATCTTCCTTACACAGCCTCATCTAATCTGTATGTAAGCAAAGGGATATTTTCACATTTTTTTCCGCTATTTAGCAATCTGACCTTCCTTATTATTGGGTTTGTTTGTGTAAACCTTCTTATGAAGTATTTAGACATCAAGCCACAGCATTTCCCATCAATGATGTGTTTTTTAACTCTTATAGAAGTTATGATAATGCCAATGTCTGCTATTTATTAATAATATTCTCTAAAC
Organism: Spermophilus citellus; assembly: GCF_964194105.1. Lineage (NCBI taxonomy): Eukaryota > Metazoa > Chordata > Mammalia > Rodentia > Sciuridae > Spermophilus > Spermophilus citellus. The sequence goes on from NC_138182.1 coordinate 255,765,245, forward strand.
AAATTCCATATTCACTTTAAAAATTATCCAATTTTCCTATAATTCAACAATTTCTTCTTTGGAAGAAAATCCTCCCTCTTCACCTATTTATTAGGTAGATGGATAGATAGACAGATATAAAGAGAGATAGTAATATAGATGTATTAATTTGCATCTCAGGAGGCATATCTAGATTTGAGGAGATGGGAAGCAGTTTCACCTCAGGCTTTAGCAATGTAGACCATTCTTTTTCATTTTTCAGAGCATATCTCAATGTTTTAGACATACAGAGACTGAGATTAGAGAGGTTAAAAATTACCTTTCCAAAACTCTCACTTTCAAGGCATTATCTTGTAAGTTTCAAATAAATCAAAGTCTTTAACTAGCTATAAGACAGTCATTTCTCTAGGTCCCTTCTGAATCCACCTGTGCTCCATTTTATACCTACCAAAAAATCTCTCCTTATTCTCTATGTATTGAGGGAAAAATTAAAAATGTCCTACCAACCCAGAAAATCCCCTCAAACAATATCATTGTTGAGTAATTTTTTAAATAAATTTTAATGTGTGTCACAGGCAATGCACTAAACAGATTACACAGACATAAAGAATACTCACTTTTTATACAAGCCATCAGATATATATTATGTGCACATTCTCAGAATAAGTGATGACTTGTCTTCATATAAAAGGATTTGACACATTGATTTGCTATGAATTCTTTCTTAATTTATTTTAAATTTATATGGCGTTTGGAGTAGCTATCAGTTCTAGCTATTTGTCATCATCCAAGGAAAAAGTCAAATATCTAGAATGGTGGCAAAGCTAAACTCTCACCAAGAAGGCAAAATTTAGGTGTTGTCTTTTCTGATCTCACTGGGTTGTATATAACTCAGGAATTAGGGTCACGTAGCTTGTTAAAAGCTTCACATGCATGTCATAGGGACATAGGCAGGATACACAATGCAAATTCCCGTGAGAAATTGGGCTTAGAATAGGAAAGGGGGAAGATTGTCTTCTGTTAATTAATGAGGACCACTCTCCTCCACCAGTATCATACTTTATAATATATATAATCCTTTCAGATTTTTTTCCCATGCTGGGGATTAAACTCAGGGCTTCATGCATGCTAGGAAAGCACTGAACCACTGAAATACATCCCCAGCCCTCACATATGTTCTTGTGGTAGCTATTTTTTTTTTCATAATGAGTTTAAAAAGTTACAAATGGATATCATTCCCAACATATTTAAAATGATGAAAATTGAAAATAATTCTGTTACAGTACCTTGAAGTGTTTCCAAAAGAATCTAGGTATCACTGCTAATTTGTATTCAAAATTATGCATACATGATATACATATATATATATATATATGCACAAAATATATAAATATATGTAATATCTTGCATTTTTATTTGAATTTAATTTCTACTTTCTCTGCCTAGTTTTTACCTATAAACAAATGTAATTTATTAGCAGGGTGCAGTAGCATATGCTTATAATCCAAAAGTCTCAGGAGGCTCAAACAGGAAGATTGCAAGTTTGAGACCAGCCTTCACTATTCAATAATACCCTGTTTCAAAATAATAAAAAATAATAATAATAACATAATAAAGGTCTGAGGATGTAGTTCAGTGGTAGAGTGGTATAGTGCACATGGGTTCAATTCTCAGTTAAAAAAGTCTACAAAAATAATTTATAGATTATATGGACTAAATATTTTAACATTGATTTTTAGTATGGGATGTTTTTCTCTTTGAATTGAGTTTTGTTGTTGGTGTTGTTGTTGTTTATAGTTATAGATGGACAGTAATGGAGAGCATGCCTTTATTTTACTGTGGAGCTCCTTAGCTTCACAAACCCACTGCTTTACACGTGGTATGAAGCACTCTGCCACTGAGTTAGATACCCTGCCCTGAATTGTGTTTTTAAATTATTAAATTCTGAATCAAAACATATACATTGTATACCTTTTAAATGTAACTACTTAAGAAACACTGTTTTGAAAATCCATCCCTTAAAGCTGTTTTCCTTTTGAGACAAAGTCCCCACAGTGCAATCTTGTGAGAATGCAGGAGAGTGCACTTCATTCCTATATTTTCATAGATCAAGACACCAAGAAATCTTGTTCTCAGAAATAAGTAATTGGGAGTTTAAATATTTTATTATAACAATATCACTCATTTATTTTAATCATTTACAGAATTATAACAAAAATCATAGAGTGATATACTTAAAAGCTCATTTATACTCAGCTGCCCCTGACAACTCAATTAGATATTCCTTCAAATGTTTGAAAGGCAAAAATGTAATAACCTAAAAAACTAGTCATTTGCAAAAGGTTTTGCTATGGAGTCATAAGAGTCACTTACTTTTTAAAAATGAAAATGAATATTTTAATTGCCTTTTTGTTTTTTATCCTGGAGATTTCAGTACCCAAGGACTAAGTACCAAAGGAAAGTTAAAGATGGTTGAGACATATTTTTTCTCTTCTGAAAAAAAGAAACTGTTGGTGAAAGATCCTTTTAAATGGAAAAGTTGAAAGGATAATACCAATACTCAAACAAGAGTTAATTTAAATTTGATTATGAAATACTGGTACTGTCACCATAAAGAAGCACGAGGAGGCTTTTCCAGAGGTCAAGGCAACCTCTAATCAGATGGTTCTTAACAAGTCACAGAAAAGAATTTAAAGATGCCTCAGGTTTTAGCAAAGAGAACAGTTTTATTTGAAGGGGAAATGTGAAGATGTGAATTCTGAGAGAATAATGGGGGCAATCTTGAGAGCCAGATGTGCCCTCCTGGGTCTTGGGTTCTTCTTTTAATGGGAACTTTGTGAGGGCTGGGCATGGGAAGATGCTTGGGAAGTATTTCTGCCTGATCAACTCAGTTCTTTTATCATAGATCACAAGAAATTCATTTGTGGTGGTTTTGTTCTCTTCAGGTTCCTCAAGCTGACATTGTCTCTTCTATCGATATAACTTTTGGAATAAGCCTATAAGTTTCTTAAAATATATTTCATTTGTTTCAAATAATCAGATGATATAATGTGTAGGAAAACAGTATATGTAAACTTCAATCAAAATAAAGCAATTTTCAGAAATGAGCGAATTTAAAGTAACTCTAAGATAGAAAGATTTGTCAAAAATTGGGAAGTTATTGGCCTGGAGTAGTAGTATCTTCCCTTATTCATATTCTCTCCTTTCTACCCATCTTTGTATTCTCTATCCTACCTCATTTCTGTTAAAAGTATCTGACTATCTACAATATTTCCAGGTTCTCCTGTTCTCTCAGGGGCTAGCAGATTTTGCTTAAAACTAAGAAACTACAGAAGTCTGCCAGGGTTTACATTGTGCAATATGTGTTTGTAAATGATCACAGTGGCTGCTTTATGTGAAATGGATTGGGGAGGAAGGAGACAAGAAGTCACAGACTTATCTGAGAGGTTTTCCTTAGCATGGAACAAAAGTCATCTATTGTTTTAGTCAGCTTTAATGTTGCTGTGAACAAATGACCTGACAAGAACAAAGTAGAAAAGGAAAACTATTTTGGGTAAGAGTTTCAGAGGTTCAGTCCATGGTCCTGATTATATAGCTCTGGGTCCCAGATGAGGCAAAGCACTGTGGTGGAAGGGCATGGTGGAGAACAGCTACTTAGGGCATGGCACCAACAAACAGAAATCTCCGATTACCAGGGACAAAACATGAACCCTGAAGGATGCCCCAGGGACCTAATTTCTCCAGTCACACCCTATATTCCTGCAATGACCACCCAATTAATTCTTATTGGTGAAGTAATCCACCAATTAGGTTATACCTCTCAATTAAATCATTTCACCTCTGAAAATTTTCACATTGTCTCACACGTGAGCTATCCTGTGTGAGATTATCCATAACCTTTATATTTCCCTTATCTGCTTTACCCAATGCACCAATAAAGTTTTTTGGGGGTTCTTAAAGGTCAACTAATAAAAGAGAATGAAATTATTTAAGAACACAAGTCCCTAACCTCAGAAAGTTTAAAATAGTTATATGCCAGCCTGCTTACAATTTATCTTTATGCCTCAGAGTGATTTCTATGAGCAGTTATACCAATATACAAATACATTCAAATAGAGTAAAACTATCTTTTATTACAATTGTAGCACCACACTTAAGACATTACTACAAAATGTAAATATGAAATTGTACATCCACAAAGTATTAGGTTCAAGGAAGCTGGATTTTAGTAAACCAATCAATAAGACATGTGTGTGTGTGTGTGTGTGTGTGTGTGTGTGTGTGTGTGTGTGTGTACTGGTCTTCTTAGTGTAATGAGCATTCAATACCTTAGGATAGAACTATTCTTTACTCATGTGCTCTATAAATACAAAATAGAAGCCTCAGGTCCTTTGTCTTTCTGAGTGATTCAGCCTGCATGAATAGTTTTGTTTTGTTTCTTGTAGAAAAAAGGTACAAAACCGAATTTCCTGTTTCTTAACAGTGTTTTTTATTTAATTTCAAAAAAATAGGAAGATGAGAGGAAAAGCCAATGTAGATTAAAAAAATGTAGTCTAACAGGTAGTTTGTGGAAACTAAAATAAATAGAAATAAAATTTAAAAAATTATTTTGACACTTTGTTAATGAAAGTGTGAGAGAAATACAAATATATTACAGCTGCATATATAAGACCTGTGAAAATTTGCTGATTATAAGGCATAGAGTTAATGGTCTGTAATTGTGGTGTTTTTTGAATGCAGTATCAGTAATGAAGATAACAGATGTTCATGTTAACATGAAAAAAAAATATTAAAGAAGTGAATGTCTTTTGTTTGAGATAATTAATTCTGTATCTCACTCCTACATACAAATGCATATATAAACTGAAGTCAATTCTAAAGAAAACTCAATGAACTAAAAATAGACTGAACAAAATTGTATTTGATGGTAACTTAAATTACTATTTTTGGTGTTCTCTGTGACTATCTCATTTAGTTTCTATTTTGTTTGCTTATATTCCAAGGTGATTTTTAGTGGATTGACTATTGCATAAAAATCTGCATAGCATGTGGAAAATCTATATGGAGTTCCATTTAGAGATTGTGTCCCATAATTAATCATAGTTGTTGTTTTTGCTGCTGTTTGTTTAAAGTTTTTTCAGTATGTGTGTGTTTTAACCTTATTCTTCCCATTCCAATGGGGGACAAATAGACAAGTTAAACTTGCAAGAATATTCTGCACCCAGTGTCAACCAGCTACTCTTTCAAATAAATTATGAGAATGTTAAAAACATATAAAAACAAACTGCTGATAAATAGGCAAAGGCATTTATACCTTGATAAGAGACAGTTAAAGTGAGGAGCAGAAAATAAAGTTATGTGTTCTAAAGCAAATGACTCCCCTTCCATAGTAACAAGATCTGACACATTAGTAACCATTTCACCACTTTTAATTATCCACATTATTGATATCAGTTTTCTAAGAATTTATTTTGCTTGTTAATAATATTAACAAACACCAGAAATGTTAAATTCACCACTCTTCATTATCATAGAACTTTAGACACTCATTAAAATATAAACCAAATAACTTTGTTAATTATTTACAAAGAACTTTAAGTCCATTTGCTTCTAATGCAAGACATGGCAATCTCTTTGCCTGTGAGTGCCTTCTTTTCCTTCAAATTAAATAGTAATTTGAAACTCATGGAAAGACCAGGTACTGACATCACCTGAAATCAAAGCTTACTTACCTACAACTTATATAAGAAAACAAAGATGGTCAAGTTCATGGAAAAGTGATGAATGCTTTTATGAAAAACATGTTTCAAAGGGATGGACAGCATGTCCTTGTCAGTGGAGGCCATCACTGTAGATCATAACTTCTGAGAAAACAAGGGTTAATTCACATTTGCATTGACCCTAGTCAAAGGTCCATTGCAATACAGCTAGAATCACTCTTGATTTAGATTTGTTTGGACAGATTCCAGAGACTTGCTTACTGGGGTCTGGTGCACTTCAGTTATCATAATTACATAATATGCAATGTGCCTGCAGGACACAGTAAATGTCATCACTTCAGGCATAACAGCAAGCTATATCAATCATCCTCAGCCCTTGCAGGGTAGAAGATCTGGCTCAGCGCTTATCTGTATGCTTAGAACTGGAACAGAGCTTTGGAACGAGAATAAGGGTCATTAATCTTTTGTCTATGGAAGCTCATGCGATCAGCTCTGAATGCTACACCACACTTCTTAAAATAGGTTTAATTCCCATGCCTGTATCTCAGTTCAATCTGAATTTAAGAAATGGACTATTATTTAGCAGACTCTTGTAACTGTGGATAACACTACCTGGTATAACAAATAATCCTTACTTATGTGGCTAAAAGGCTAACACTTATTTCTAATTAACAACATTCATTTAGGTCATTCCTGGTCAGTAGGTAAGTTTTTCCATGTGGTAATCGAGAAAATTGGCCTTCATTTTTGTAGTTGCAACTTTTGTCTAGAGCCATTGAGTTCTCCATATTCAACTGGCAAATGTAGGAAGAACTGGAGGAGGACTCAGAAATTTATATGTATCAGTCCTTGAAACAGTGCACATGAATTAGGACTCAGTCATTTGGAAATGTACCCAAGGTTGTATCTAGGAAGAAGAAGAATTCAGTGAAGAACAACCAAGCTCTGCCTCAGATTCCCAAAATCTAACTTTGATAACAGGGAGACCATACTAATATTACACAAACACGTTCAAAACCACATTTCTCTTGCTATTAACATACTTAATGTTCTATGAGCTTATAGGCTTCCTGAACCGATAGCCTTCAAAATGAATGTTGGTAATGGTGATTACATTTATGTCCAAGAAATAAAGACTTAAGTATTGGTTATATGAATATGCAGAAGATGCCCCTTACACCAGCATAAGTCTCCTTCAATAATTCATCTCCCAACATGGGCTTATTCTGCTCACATCCTCATTTTTTCTATGTAGATATTATTTTACAAAATATTACATTTTCTTATAAGCAAAACATACAATACAATCTTTCAACCACTAAGAAGAAATTATGAAACATGTAATTTTTATAAAAAATAAATATAACTTATGTATGATGATTGTAATCATGCGTTTTAAAATTTTACCATGGTTTCTATCAATATCTGTTGATTGAATCTGTGCTGAATCTATTTTATCCCTTTTCTGTTTGTCATTCCTATTTGCATTATTTGTCAGAAAGGTTGTCTGATGGCTAAAGTTCACTAATCCAATAAAGACCACACTACTTACTATGATTTCATGACTTCTTCATGAATAATGTAAATTATCTCCCTATAACTACAACCTTCATTTTTGCTAGTTTGTTAAAATTGAAACATTCCAACAACAATCCTATGGCTATTCTACATCTTTCCACACTGTTCCACATGCTATATATCAGTTGTTACTAGGAGTAAATTCTTGTATATGCAACAGGGAATGAATTATACTAAAATGGTGCCACCTGAATTAAAGCAATGTGAGACACTTGGAAGTCCCTATTAAAAAAGATAATATAAGTTATGGTTTATATGAATAAGTTCTTTAAAAAACTCTAAAATGTGGTAGCTTCATCAAATTATTTAATTTTTCTTTAATAAACAAAAATAAGAAATATACTTTCATGAATGCTAACTGTAAAAATACATCCCATCCTCTTGCCCAATGATGCTTAGAGTACTGATCATCTGAATGACCAAACATTGGCAGTTTCTCTATAAGACCTCTTTTCTGTTTTACTGTGACAAGAAATCCATTATGAAGATGAAAATAGAAGTACTGAAATGAGAGATTCATTGTACGATAACTACCTTTTCTCCTGTGTCAGGATCATTTTTCCATTATTAATTATCAAAGCAAAGCCAACTAATTGTATAAGATCTGGATAAATCTATGCTAACTTAAAGAATTTTAGCACTTATCAAATAGCATGTTAGATCATATTATTACATTATTTTTCATAATGCCCTACTTTTCAGGCAGCTTTTCATCACTGTGGCCAAAATACTTGAAAAGAACAGCTCAAATAAGGAAATAATTATTTAGGGTTGTTGGTTTTGGAGATCTTAGTTAATAGATAGCCAACTCCATTGCTCTGGGCCAAAGGTGAGACATCACTCAGCCCATTCAAACTAAGATGGACTGATTTGTTATAGCTTTTACAGTCCAGTTACTTCACCTTTGAACATTACTGCATTAACACAGGAGCTTTAGGGAGACATCTTATATATCCCAATCATAATACTTATGTTCTCTAAAGTGTGTCCAGAATCATGTTTTGTTGTTGTTGTTGCTGTTATTGTTTGTTTGTTTGTTTGTTTTTCTAATATGTCACTAGAAAATCTCCAGCCAGTGCTTTCTGCCAGGAAAGAATTGAAATTAGTGTTTGGGTGTATGAGAAGCATGTGAAAGAAACTGAGGATTAGTAGTTATTATGTTGATTGTATACAATGTAGACTAAACATGTTTGCTACAATGGGATTGACATTTTCTTCATGGTATAAAATTAAACTTATTTATTGTTTAATAATTACTTCTTATTAGAAATAAATTTTCGTAGAATGAATCAGTCAAAAATGCATGTTTAATGGAAAATCTGGGTAGTATTGATGGGAAATATATAAATAGCAAACTTGATATTAATTCTTGTGCCAAAGGAGTCTTATTAAGGAAGGTAGGGCCTAATCCCACATGATGAAGATTAGGGCCTATTTTTTCTTTTATTAGATGCATGGTCTCTGGTTTTATTCCTAAGTCCTTGATCCATTTTGAGTTGAGTTTTGTGCATACTGAGAGATAGGGGTTTAAATTTCATCTTGTTGCATATGAATTTCCAGTTTTCCCAGCACCATTTGTTGAAGTAGCTATCTTTTCTCCAATGGATGTTTTTGGCACCTTTGTCTAATATAAGATAATTGTAATTTTATGGGTTAGTCTCTGTGTCCTCTATTCTGTACCATTGATCTACTAGCCTGTTTCTGTTCCTATTGCTCTGTAGTATTGTTTAAGGTCTGGTACAGTGACACTACCTGCTTCACTCTTTCTGTTAAGGATTGCTTTAGCTATCCTGGGTCTCTTATTTTTCCAGATGAATTTCATGATTGCTTTTTATATTTCTTTTTTTAAATTTAATTTTATTTTTTTTATTTTTTTTAAATTATTTTATTGTTGGTTGTTCAAAACATTACATAGTTCTTAATATACCATATTTCACAGATTGATTCAAGTGGGTTATGAACTCCCATTTTTACCCCGTATACAGATTGCTGTGTCACATCAGTTACATTTCCATTGATTTACAAATTGCCTTTCTAGTGACTGATGTATTCTGCTGTCTATCCCATTCTCCACTGTCCCCCCTCCCCTCCCCTCCCCTCCCCTCCCCTTCTCTCTCTCCATCCCCTCTACTATAAATCGTTTCTTCCACTTATATAATTTTTCTCCTACTCCTCCTTTCCTCTTATATGTAATTGTGTATAACCCTGAGGCTCACCTTCCAATTCCATGCAATTTCCCTTAACTCTTACTTTCCCTCTCGCCTATCATCCCTGTTTAATGTTAATCTTCTTCTCCAGCTCTTCCTCTCTACCCTGTCCTTGGTTACTCCCCTTATATCAAAGAAGACATTTGACATTTGTTTTTTAAGGATTGGCTAGCTTCACTTAGGATAATCTGCTCTAATGCCATCCATTTCCCTCCAAATTCTATGATTTTGTCATTTCTTATTGCAGAGTAATACTCCATTGTGTATAAATGCCACATTTTTTAATCCATTCATCTATTGAAGGGCTTCTAGGTTGGTTCCACAATCTTGCTATCGTGAATTGTGCTGCTATGAACATCGATATAGCAGTGTCCCTGTAGCATGCTCTTGTTAGGTCTTTAGGGAATAGACCGAGAAGGGGAATAGCTGGGTCAAATGGTGGTTCCATTCCCAGCTTTTCCAGGAATCTCCATACTGCTTTCCAAATTGGCCACACCAATTTGCAGCCCCACCAGCAATGTACAAGTGCACCCTTTTCCCCACATCCTCGCCAGCACTTGTTGTTTGACTTCATAGTGGCTGCCAATCTTACTGGAGTGAGATGGTATCTTAGGGTGGTTTTGATTTCCATTTCTCTGATTGCTAGCGATGTTGAGCATTTTTTCATGTACTTGTTGATTAATTGTATGTCCTCCTCTGAGAAGTGTCTGTTCAGGTCCTTGGCCCATTTGTTGATTGGGTTATTTGTTATCTTATTATCTAATTTTTTGAGTTCTTTGTATACTCTGGATATTAGGGCTCTATCTGAAGTGTGTGGGGTAAAGATTTGTTCCCAGGATGTAGGCTCCCTGTTTATCTCTCTTATTGTTTCTTTTGTTGAGAGAAAACTTTTTAGTTTGAGTAAGTCCCATTTGTTGATTCTGGTTGTTAACTCTTGCGCTAAGGGTGTCCTATTGAGGAATTTGGAGCCTGACCCCACAGTATGTAGATCATAGCTGACTTTTTCTTCTATCAGACGCCGTGTCTCTGATTTAATATCGAGCTCCTTGATCCATTTTGAGTTAACTTTTGTGCATGGCGAGAGAAAGGGATTCAGTTTCATTTTGATGCAAATGGATTTCCAGTTTTCCCAGCACCATTTGTTGAAGATGCTATCCTTCCTCCATTGCATGCTTTTAGCCCCTTTATCAAATATAAGATAGTTGTAGTTTTGCGGATTGGTTACTGTGTCTTCTATTCTGTACCATTGGTCCACTCGCCTGTTTTGGTACCAGTACCATGCTGTTTTTGTTACTATTGCTCTGTAGTATAGTTTGAAGTCTGCTATCGCTATACCGCCTGATTCACACTTCCTGCTTAGCATTGTTTTTGCTATTCTGGGTCTTTTATTATTCCATATGAGTTTCCTGATTGTTTTATCTATTTCTACAAGAAATGCTGTTGGGATTTTGATTGGGATAGCATTGAACTTATAGAGAACTTTTGGTAATATCGCCATTTTGATGATGTTAGTTCTGCCTATCCATGAACAGGGTATATTTTTCCATCTTCTGAGGTCTTCTTCTATGTCTCTTTTTAGGGTTCTGTAGTTTTCATTGTATAGGTCTTTCACCTCTTTTGTTAGGTTGATTCCCAGGTATTTTATTTTTTGGGGGGATATTGTGAATGGAGTAGTTGTCCTCATTTCCGTTTCAGAGGATTTGTCGCTGATATACAGGAATGCATTTGATTTATGCGTGTTGATTTTATATCCCGCCACTTTGCTGAATTCATTTATTAACTCTAATAGTTTCTTTGTAGACCCTTTTGGGTCTGTTAGGTATAGAATCATATCGTCTGCAAATAGTGATAATTTAAGTTCTTCTTTTCCTATCTTTATGTCTTTAATTTCTTTCGTCTGTCTAATTGCTCTGGCCAGTGTTTCATCACCCTGATACCTAAACCAGACAGAGACACTTCAAAGAAAGAAAACTACAGACCAATATCTCTAATGAACCTAGATGCAAAAATCCTCAATAAAATCCTGGCGAATCGGATTCAAAATCGTATCAAAAAAATTATACACCATGATCAAGTAGGATTCATCCCTGGGATGCAAGGCTGGTTCAATATACAGAAATCAATAAATGTTATTCACCACATCAATAGACTTAAAAATAAGAACCATATGATCATCTCGATAGATGCAGAAAAGGCATTCGACAAAGTACAGCATCCCTTTATGTTCAAAACTCTAGAAAAATTAGGGATAACAGGATCATACCTCAACATTGTTAAAGCAATCTATGATAAGCCACAGGCCAGCATCATTCTGAATGGAGAAAAATTGAAGGCATTCCCTCTAAGATCTGGTACAAGACAGGGATGCCCTCTCTCACCACTTCTGCTTTTTATATTTCTATGAGGAATGTCATTGGGATTTTGATCAGAATTACATTAAATCTGTATAGTGCTTTTGGTAGTATGGCCATTTTGATAATATTAATTCTGTCTATCCAAGAGCAAGGTAGATCTTTCCATCTTCTAAGGTCTTCTTTGGCTTCTTTCTTTAGGGTTTTGTAATTTTTATTATATAGATCTTTTCACCTCTTGTTTTAATTTGACTCCAGAGTATTTTTCTTATTTTCATTAATTATATGAGAAGAGACACATTGGCAGCTCTAAAAATGAGAAGAAAAAGAAAGGTACTTGGCCATGACATAAATCCCAGAGGAACAATGCCTCCAATAGCCCCACAAATGAATACAGAGCACAGAACTTCCAGCCAAAATGAAGATATTTGCTACATTCAGGAGATGTGATAGAAGGCATAGTTTTCTAGAGACTCACATGTGCTATATTTAGCACATCTTTATAGACAGTTTTCACCATATAGTTAAAAAAATTATCATCATCATAAGATCCTCTGATTCAGAACAAGGACAAGTCCATAGCCATCTACTGCCTGTGAAGAATGAATCTTTTTAGAAAAAAATAGGAAAATCCAGAAAAAAGAAGAGGGGGAGGAGGAGACAATTAAACTGTGTTTACAGGAGCCTATGCTTCTGACTTTGATTTTACTACTAAAGGAGCCCTAGGGGAAAATTCCTGGAAATAATAAAAATGATCTCTATAGGTTTCAGAGTTTTAAACTCGAAATAAAACCTTGTTCTTTTTTCTCTTTTTTATTGTTCATAATCAAGGTATAAATCATATTCATGTTCTTTTACAAATACTTATTTCATGAGATTGTATTTGAGTTAGAGGATTTCAAAGTCATTTTATAAGGATAAACTGAGTAGTTATGCATTTTGTCTGTAAGATCTAAGTCTTATCATTAAAATCCTGTTTAATTACTTTGACAAAGCAATGACATGATATTCAGTCTTTCAGATTTCACATAGTTCAGTCTGCATACATAATCCCCTACAAAGATTTTTCTGCACATTTTTTCCCTTAGAATACAAAAGTGTTGTGACTTAAGTCCTTTAAAATCACTTGGTAAAATCTTTCAGACACAATTCATTCTCCATATAATATCCCCTGCAATTTCTCACTTATTTGTCTCTCAATTTCTTTCCTTAGAATACAAAAGCATTACAGCTTAAGTCTTTTAAAATCTCCGGTAAGGGCTGGGGATAGCTCAATTGTGGGGCACTTTCCTAGCATATGTGTGGTCCTCGGTTCAATCCCTACTAGTGAAAATAAATAAATAAACAAACAAACAAATATACTGGGAAGCATATGATTATAAATTGATGAAAACATTAATTGTCTAACAATCAGTATCTTTAATGTACAGGAAAAGAATCATATATTAACTCTATTGGCCAAGAGTTCCAAATTTAATTTGTATAACAACAGAAAAACAAGTAAGTAGAAACTATTATTCTAGTTAGTCTTATCTACAGATATGCACAAGGAGATTCAGCTGTGCCTACCTAGAACTGTAGAGATTAAAGAGAGGCAGAGATAAAGGCAGTTGAGGGCTAATGTAGGCAGAACAAAGAAATTTTAAAATGGAACTTGAAGATTGTTGGGATTATGGTCAGGAAAATATGAAAGCCACACTATTATCTTGAATTGTTCCAAAACTCTCTAAAGATAATAATGTTTGTGACCTTCCCATTCAAGTCAGACTGTGTAGATACTAACAGTGCACAAAATGCAAAGGGAAAGATCCTGCCATGTCTTATAGTGGTTACTGAAAATGAAAGAAGACATGATGGTATGACATCCAACAATATAACAATTTTAAGTTTAAGGAAAAGTTGTGTATTAATTAGTTCAAGCTACTATAACAAATAAACAGAGTGGGTTAGAAGTATAAATCTATCACTCATGTAAAAATATAAATCTATTACATCCCAGTAATTAAATCTGGAATTTTAAGATCAAGGTACAAGCTAACTTTATTCTTGATGAGGAAAATTTTTTTTTCTTACATTGTGAGAAGTGGAGAGAGAGAGATAATACATTACAGCATTATAGCAGTTTGGACACTGTAAACAATCTCATCATGGGAATGTTGAAGGAAGATAAACATTTAGAAAACTGGATGAATTTGTGTCAAAACCATCAGAGGGTTATTTGATAACAGAAGAGAGGGTAGTGCCACATGGATTATGTAAATCCCTTGTGCTCACGTAATGTACCTTCAGGTCATATCTTCTGAGAGGAACTTTTCCACAGGAACTTCATCATGCCCAATGCCTCAGAAGAAATGAAGCATGCTAGAGATGTTTTTTTCTGTGAGAGATAAACAATCAAACTATTTCTATGGCCCTCATTTGTATTGACCTTTCTTGCATAAAAATAATGTACATATACACAGGGAATCACTCTCAGAGTTGGCATAACTTGGAGCTCACTTTCTGGATCCTGCATTCTGAGTGGATGGCTTAGGGAAGCTGTAAATGTGGCCTGTGAGCCTCCACACAGGAGGAGACAATGTCTCATAGCCTACATCCTATGGAAGACAGTGTCTTAAAATTTCAAGAAATCTATAAACGAATAGTAGTAAACCAGAAAGTTTTGACAAATTATTGATAGTTCTATTGAAACTGAAGAAGGATTAAAATATATATTTTAAGTAATTATGCAGGATGTTGATGACTGATAAATATACATGTGTGTGTGTGTGTGTTATCCAGAGAATTATTAGACCCAAGGTGAATGGAATTTTTCACCCAGATGAGAGAAAATGGAACACAAATACTGCAGAGTACTTTTCTTCCTCTGTGTCTATTACTAAAAGAATATGAAACATTAAAACAATGCATGGGATATTAAAATGTGGTTACAAATTTTGACAGTTTTAATGTAAAGGAAGATAAAAGTTTAATTATTAATCAAAATAATGATGAACAATCAGATGAGAAATCAAGCACAAAATTAGAGGAGGTTTTTCATAAATGAATAAGGAGAGATTATCTGGTATTATAAAATTTTGCTTTATCAATTAATTTTAAATGAAATTATTAAAAATAAAGATTATAACTACAAATTTTTCAAATTCTACTCATAACACACATAATTGAAACAAAAAAAAATAGAGAGTGAATTCTGTACTTTTATTTAGTACTACTGAGGAAAGAATGAAGGTTTTTTAGTATTTATTTGGCTAGGCAGGAAGTTAGAAAAGCACCATCATTTTTAAAATGTTTTCATACTTTTGCAGAGACTAAAAATATAAAAAAACAGATGAATACCTAATTGGAATACACTGCAGAATCCTGTATTAACCTTGTTAAAAATGTTTGCAGATTCCATTCAAACTAGATTATGAGGAAAATACTATTGGAAACAGATTTAATTAACTGTCCCTAAACAGGAAATAAAACTTTATGATTACCTTCTGAGACATTGCATTTAGTGTTTTGCCTATTTTATGATACTGTAAATGATGCATTTCCTTTTTCAAGTAAAATTTAATGAAAGACAATTAAATGGCACTAACTAGATCAAAGATAAAAAATAGAAGTGCCATAAATATCATATTATGTGAAAAAAAGGACTATAATTTATTTATTCTTAAAGTTCTCTCTCTTCCATAAATAGCAGGTGTGTACATATAGCTGTATCAGTACACATACAGTATAGATAGATGCAGACTGAATTTTTAAACATAGTAACATAGTAAAAATATTTTTTTACATTGGATTATAAAAGGAATTAAACTATAAACCTGAGATGTAAGTGATTAAATTTTTCCAAAATTTATAGATGATAGAATGATATGATTCTATCAGAAAATGTTTCAAAACAAAATATAAAGAATGAGAATGAATTTTAATGTAGAACCTATAAATGCAGCTTAGGACAGATGAAGTTTAAAGGAAATGGTTTTCCTTTTTCAGTATTAGATGATAATTTATAACAAACTGAGTCATGCATGTCAATTATTGAGAAAAATTAATGAAGATGCAGAGTTCATAAGATCTTAAATTATTAGAATGTTATAAATTTTATAAATATCTTCACAATGAAAAGATTATACATGCTACTTGTATAAGCTTATATATGCTTTTCTACATAAATAATTCATCCTTTCAGCAAGGAACAAATGAACTACTAGGTTAATTTGGATTATTCATGAACTAAAGGACAGTGCTTTGGAAACGTTCATCAAACACTGAATATTTTAATGTACTATGTAACAATGCAGCATATGATCTTTCCCTTTTCGTTAACACTTGGTATAACTCTCATGGTTTAGGTTTTCTTTTCTGATTACATTTATAAGTTAAATGGCCTGTTTTATTAAAAAGTAGAATAAATATTAACTTTTTGACCTCTCTAGGTCATCCTGCAGCCATCTCCTTCCAGCCTATTTGTTTCTGCAGAATCTACATATTTAATACTGAGGAATTTTTACTTTCATAATATTTGTTCAATCATCCACATCATTAATAAAGTTATTAACTGAGGACAAATCCAGCACCAATGCTCCCTCACCACCTTGAAATATTGTGCTGATGCAGAGGTTGTATCTGATTTAATTCTTCAAGAATCATTGATGTGGAAATAGTTTTCAGCAATGGAAATCTTTAGTACATATTTAAGAACAACTCATTTAATGCTCAGCAAGGAACTTTTCTGCAAAAGAGAAACGAAAAATAGCAGATTTGTGTCCAGAGAGGGCACAAGGTAAGAGGGGTGTCTTTTTGAGATGGGGAAGGAAAAAACCCAAAAAACAAACAAAAAAAATGGCTAGTCAGGACAGAAGGCTAAAAAGAAAAGGGAAGCCAGTTAAAAAAAGCAACTTTATCTTTGCCCATTGATGAAGGACCAATTCTGAAGCACTTTTAAATATTTTAAGCTCTAAAATTATGCAGTTGTGTAAATTGATAATAACACAGTTTCCATGCGAGTAATGGTGTAGAGACGATCCTTTGGTTACGGTTGCTGTGTTTAACTGCCACATCTGAGAAACCTATTTCCTTGTTATTGAAGTCATATATATGATTTGCAAAAAATGGATTATGGTTTACTTTTGCACTCTGCTTAATGTCAGGCTACTCAAAATAACAGTAATTTTTTATAATAATTATAAGTTAGAAATAGACTGAACAAGGGATTTTACATTTTCTGTATTAATCTGAAGACAGAAGTTTTATATTTATTTTTAGAGAAAGACAAGTTTCATAAGACACAGTCTATTTCAATGAAAGTGTTTTCCCAAGCAACTGAAACAAGCAAAGGATAATATGTAATCTGTAAATAAAATGGAAAAAAGACAAAATTTTAAGAGATCATCTCAGTTTTTTTTATGTCACACTTTGCTCTTAAAGAATGCATTAGTCTCTAAAGAATACTATTTACAAGAATCATTTTCCTTATATTTCTTAATTAAATTATTTTCTTTTCTGACTACATATTAGCAAAGTTAAGAAAGTGTAATCGTAATATTGAAAACTAGCTCAAACAACATCAAATTCATAGCAACTAAATGTTTGTGACACCAAATGAAAGGCTTTACTTCTTAGTAAGAGTTACAGAAAGTCAGATACGAGGACAACTATATAGGTTGTTCACATGAACCTGCATGTGTTTATCTTTATTTCTTCACCAAACTGAATCAGATGAGTGACTTAATGAGCAATTTAAGTCTCTCTCAGACTTCTCCTGTTCTCCTTTCTCTCACCCTTCTTCTCCACCTGTCATTAGAAAAAGAATTCCTCTTCCCCAAGGCAGGTCATAGAAAATTAAATGCTTCCCCAAGAAAGCTAGCCATAGACAATAGAAGTATTGCTCTAACCTCTCCCTGCCTGTCTATAAAGATGAAATTCTCAGGCGTGTGTTCTGAGACACCAGGTAAAATTATCTTTCTCCAGAAGGTCCTGCCTTTATCCAGGAAGGAGGAGTGGTGCACAGAGAGTTCAAGAAATTTCTGGACAGTTGGGCCTTGTTGGACTCCTCAGTCTGTATTAACTTTAGTTATTACACTTTTTGTTCAATCACATTTTTATCTGGATTTCCATTCTTTAAATAACCTA
Organism: Spermophilus citellus; assembly: GCF_964194105.1. Lineage (NCBI taxonomy): Eukaryota > Metazoa > Chordata > Mammalia > Rodentia > Sciuridae > Spermophilus > Spermophilus citellus. The sequence continues at coordinate 255,783,206 of NC_138182.1, forward strand.
AGGATAAAAACAGATAATTTTCTCTGTGCCTGCAGTCTTCATTTCTAAAGGATCCCAGGTCCTGTGAAACTCTGATTAGATAAACTTGGTATGCTTTTCTATTGTCAATATATTTTTTACTGAGTGTTGACTGAGACATTTAGAATGGATCAAAAAAGTTAACACACTGATTGGTCTTTCCATTTTTGTTTAAGACAGACCGTTCTGTTTGATTTTTATAAGTAAATAGTAGAAACAGGAAGGATGTTTTGAAATATCCTGAGCAAGAAGCATATCAAGTATTTTTTTAATAAATAATCAAGAATTCAAAACTGAAAAACCAACTTATATTTTTAATTGAAAAACTTGCAATTCAATTCATATAGTATGCATTGGATGTTCAATATCTTATTGGTTAAAAAATTATTCATTTATCAATATTTCATTAAAAATTAACATGGTATATTAATTTTTAAACTATAAAGACTTGATTGAGAAATTGCTACATCTAATATTATGCCTAAGTGGAATTATAAAAAGGAAACTAAAAGAAACAAGAGGGCAGGCTATGTGCTAGTGACTTCTGAATCTTGCCAGTCTGACCAATGTTACTGTGAATAAGCTCTGGGTGACTGGGAAGATCAGGTAAACCTGATGAGCTCTAACCTCCATAGATGTGAAGCTGAATACTTCCCACATTGTAAATACTGTGTTAAGGAAAAAAAATACAATTTGAAAGAAAAAATTTTTTAAAAAGCTGAAGAATGGCTGTTAACAATTTTGGTTTCATTGTAACACAGCCAGTACTTTATTCATTTGCATAGCCGCTGCCTTGTGGTTTACTTAGTGTCTAGTTCATGGTTGGTTTGTCTACACAGCGATGTTTATGAGAGAATGGAATGCTAACTTGCAGGTAGTGTTTTCTTGCTATTCAGCTTCTCAATCCTGTAGATCCTTTTAACAGCTTTAGGACTCAAGCGTGAATGAATATTTTCTAGATGACCATTTCTATCAGGTGACAGTAAAACATTTGTCCCAATTAATAATTTAAACAATAAAATATTCAATAAATGTTATCACTAAAAATAAAATAAAGTCATACTTATTTACTAGAATTATAAATAATATTTTTGTGTGTGTATATGTTGACTGACTATATGAGATTTCCTTCTAAATAGGATATATGTAAATATACAAAAAATTGAATATAAAGTACTGATATATATGGTTACACAAAAATTTGTGTTTTCATATTAAAAGAATATGTTTATGTTAGAGGCAATTATAGTAATTTCCAAAACCCTATCTCCATATTTTCACAAATGGGGCTAAGGAAGAGCAAAAAGGACTATTTATCTTTCAAATACAATATTACAGATTTTCCTTAAATTAGTTATTTATGCAAAAAAAGCAATATGGTGGAATGAAACAAATCAATTGCCAAACTTAAAGAATTTGTTTGGATTTGAATTTTAAAAGACAAGTGAATTAATTTACATTTAAAAATTAGGATACACATTCTAAAGAATAGAAAAATTTTAAATTATTAACTTCCTTGAGAAAATTATGCTTTGTAAAATTTTATAATAGGTATTATATATTTTTCTGGTTTGTTTTTGAACAAACACCAATCTCATATTTTTTATTATTCTTATTTTTTTAATTTTAATATTATTTATTTATTCTAATTTGTTATACATGACAGCAGAAAGCATTTTAATTCATAGTACACATATAGAGCACAATTTTTCATGTTTCTGCTTGTTCACAAAGTAGAGCTACACAATTCGTGTCTTCATACATGTACTTAGGGTAAGGATGTCCATCTCATTCCACCATATTTACTACCCCCTTAAGACCTCCCTTCCTGTCCCTCCTCTTTTCCCTATCTAAATTTCCTCCATTCCTCCCATGCTCCACCCAATTATGAATCAGCATCCAGATATCAGAGAAAACATTCAACCTTTTGTTTTTGGGGATTGGCTTATTGACTTAGCATAATATTCTCCAACTCCATTCATTTGCCTGCAAATACCATAATTTAATTTTCTTTTAATACTGAGTAATATTCCATTGTGAATATATACCACAGTTTCTTTATCAATTCATCTACTGAAGGGCATCTAAGTTGGTTCCACAGTTTAGTTATTGTGAATTGTGCTACTGTAAACATTGATGTGGCTATATTTCTATTGTACACTGTTTTTAAGTCCTTTGGTTATAGACCGAGGAGTGGGGCAGCTAGGTCAAATGGTGGCTTCATTCCCAGTTTTCCAAGGATCCTCCATACTGATTTCCAGATTTGTCATGTTTCTGGTTGTTCACAAAGTAGAGCCACACCATCTGTGTATTCATACATGTACTTAGGGTAAGGATTGCTGGTGGGGCTGCACCAATTTGCAGTACCACAGGCAATGTATGAGTGTGACTTTTTCCCCCACATCCTGCCCAATACTTATGATTGCTTGTATTAATAATTGCCATTATGAGTGGAGTGAGATGAAATCTTAGAGTAGTTTTGGTTTGCATTTCTCTAATTGCTAGAGATGTTGAGCATTTTTTTTCTTATATTTGTTGACTGATTGTATATCTTCGTCTGAGAAATGTCTGTTCAGTTCCTGGGTCCATTTATTGTTTGGATTGTTTTTTTTTTTTTTTTTTTGTTAAGATTTGGAGTTTTCATCTATCCTAGAGATTAGTGCTCTATCTGATAAGCATGTGGTAAAAAATTGCTTCCATCCTGTAGGTTCTCTCTTCACCTCACTGATTGTTTCTTTTGCTGAGAAAAAACTTTTTAGTTTGAATCCATCCCATTTATTGATCCTTAATATTATTTCTTATGCTATAGGAGTCTTATTAAGGCAATCATGGCCTAATACAACCAGATAAAAATTGGGCATACTTTTTCTTCTATTACGTGTGTGATGTCTGGTTTAATTCCTAGGTCCTTGATGCATTTTGAGAGCATGGCTAGATATAGGGGCTTAATTTCATTTTGATGTATATGGATTTCTAGTTTTCCCAGCACCATTTGTTAAAGAAATTATCTTTTCTCCAATATACGTTTTAAACATCTTTTTTATTCTAGTATGAGATAACTTATTTACATGGATTTATCTCTATGTCCTCTATTCAGTACCATTGGTCTACGAGTCTATTATGGTGCCAATACCATGCTGTTTTTGTTACTATTCTGTAGTATACTTTAAGGCCTGGTATAGTGATGCCACCTGCTTCACTCTTCTTGCTTAGGATTTCTTTGGCTATGCTGGATCTCTTATTTTTCCAAATGAATTTCATGATTTTTTTCTATTTCTATGAGGAATGTCATTGGGATTTTGATTGGGATTGCATTAAATCTATATAGTACTTTTGGTAGTATGGTTATTTTGACAATACTGATTCTATCCAAGAACAATGGAGATCTTTCCATCTTCTAAGGTCTTCTTTAATATTAACCTTGTTTCTTTTGTTTAAATTTCATTGATTTCAGCTCTGATTTTAATTATTTTCTCCCTCCTACTGCTTTTGGAGTTGATTTGTTCTTTTTTCTCGGGCTTTGAGATGTAATGTTTTATCATCATTTTTCTGACTTTTTCTTGTTTTAAAGAATTAACTTCATGCAATAAACTTTCCTCTTACTTCTGCCTTTATAGTGTCCCAGAGATTTTGATATGTTGTATCAGTGTTCTCATTTACCTTTAAGAATTTTAAAATCTCCTCTTTGATATCTTCAGCAACCCATTGCTCATTCAATGAAATATTATTTAGTCTCCAGTTGTTGGAGTAGCTTCTATTTTTTATTTTACTAATGATTTCTAATTTTATCCCATTATGATCTGATAGAATGCATGGTAGTATCTGTACATTTTGTATATGCTATGAGTTGCTTTGTCACATAATATGTGATCTATTTTAGAGAAGGATCCATGTGCTACTGAGAAGAAAGTGTATTCACTTGTTGATGAATGAAATATTCTATATATGTCTATTAAGTCTAAATTTTAATTGATTGTATTATTGAGTTCTATAGTATCATTGTTTAGCTTTTGCTCAGAATATTTATCCAGTTGTGAAAGATGTGTGTTAATCTCACCCAGAAATATTGTGTTGTAGGCTAATTTGACTCTTGAACTTGAGAAGAGTTTGTTTGATAAATGTATATGCTCGATTGTTTGGGGCATATATATTTATAATTGTTATGTCTTGTCAATATATGGTTACCTTAAGCAATATGAAATGCCCTTTTTTATCCCTTTTGATTAACTTTGGCTTGAAGTTTACTTCATTTGATATGAGAATGGAAACCCCTGCTTGTTTCCACAGTCCATATGAGTGATATGATTTTTCATAACCTTTCACTGTAAGTCTGTGAATGTCTTTTCCTATGAGATGAATCTCTTTCTCTCTCTCTCCTCTCTCTCTCTCTCTCTCTCTCTCTCTCTCCTCTCTCTCTCTCTCTTTTGTGTGTGTGTGTGTGTGTGTGTGTGTGTGTGAGAGAGAGAGAGAGAGAGAGAGAGAGAGGAGAGAGATATAATTTTTTAATATTTTTAAATATTTTTTAATATTTATTTTTCAGTTTTTGGTGGACACAACATCTTTATTTTATTTTTATGTGGTGCTGAGGATTGAACCCAGTGCCCTGCGCATGCCAGGTGATCACATTACCACCTGAGCCACATCTCCAGCCCAAGATAAGTCTCTTGAAGGTAGCATATTGTTGGGTGTTTTTAAAAATCCAATCTGTCATTTTAAGTCTTTTGATTGTATAGTTTAGGCCACTAACATTCAGGCTTATTATTGAGACATGATTTGTATTCCTGATATTTTTGTTTATTTTTGGTATTTAACTTAACTTGCTTTCTCTTTTAATTTGTTTATCTTTTAGTGTACTACCTACCTTTGCTAATTTTCATTGTTGTTTTTAGTTTCCTCCTTATGAAATATTTTACTAAGGATGTTCTCTAGTGTATGCTTTCTAGTTGTACATTCTTTTAACTTTTGTTATCATGTAAGGTTTTTATTTCTTCATCAAATCTAAAGCTTAATTTTTCAGGATGTAAGATTCTTGATTAGCATCCATTTTCTTTAAGAGCTTGGTATATGTTGTTCCAGGATCTTCTAGCTTTCAGGGTCTGTGTTGAAAAATCTACAAAGATCCTAATTGGTTCCCCCTACATGCAATCTGATTTCATTCTCTTATGCCTTTTAAATTCTATCTTTATTCCTTATGCTAGGCATTTTTATTATAATATGTCTTGGTTTAGATGTGTTGTAGTTTTGTACATTTGGTGTCCTGTAAGCCTCTTCTATTTAATTTTCTAATTCATTCTTCATGTTTTGCCAATGTCTCGGCTGGGCACAGAATCACGAGCCACCATACAGCTTTGTAGATTCAAACAGCAATTCTTTATTCCCGAACTCACACCGGCCTCCACACACGTTCTGGGGCAATCCCAGTTCTGCTGCCACCCAATTCACCTACTCCACGAGGCTTTCTTCCCAAAATGCTCTCTGAATCTCACGAAAACTCAACGGGAGCTCAGGTAGCAGGAACGCCCTATTTCCAGCAGCAATAATCCTCAACATCGAACTTCCCTAAAACCCAAGGTCTTAAACTGGGAACGCCCTTAACCCAAGGAGCGGGATACTATACTTCCTCAAACTGCAGGATACACCCTAATCCTGGATCCACCCTGGTCATTAAGCAGGGTCACCTTTCTCAAACACACATGCAAGGTCACAGCAAATTTCCAAGGCAAGTCCATTTAACATGGGGTACGCTGGCAAGGAAATATCGATGTGTCATATCTACTTGGCAGTGGCCCTCAGCATCTCCCCCCTTCTGATTAATTAAACAACAAGCAGTGTGGCTTAAGGACCGTGCCTGGTAGGTTGTCCAATTCAACATATGGTTCTTACCCGTCATGGGAAAACTGACCTTTAGGCGTCAGCCTCCTGTCTTAGGTTGAATCCACTGCAATCAGATCAACCCGTCACTGACTACCGGTCCAGCATTCAGCCATGCTTGTGGATAGGCCTATGCACCAGTGGGGGGGTGAGGTTCTTGCCTCACCTCTGTTGGCCCCCAAATTTAGCCTTGGTGCCAGTGGGGGGGTGAGGTTCTTAGCCTCACCTCTGTTGGCCCCCAAATTTTAGACCATCACTAGTAGAAGGGAGGAGGATACAGAAATGCCACGACACCAAGCCAATTGACGGCTCCTTTGGAAAAATTGCGTCACTGGTGACACCATCAGCAAAGATATGCCAGCATTACCACAATTAACATGGGGTGCGCTGGCAAGGAAATTGCATCACTGGTGACACCATCAGCAAAGATATGCCAGCAGTACCACAATTCGCTGCACCAGACGATATTTCACAATGCATGCAACTGATATATAGTCCAGGCAAGTTCTGCAGTCAGTTCAAATCGGAGGAGTCTATCAATATGTCCATTTCCTCCCAAAGTAAATCAAGTCCTTGATTGAGCATTACTTGTTGAGTTATATTCATTGATGCATCAGTTTATACAGTTTACTGTGATGGCTATCATAGAAGCTGTAGTTTGGTTTTATCTTAGTCTTCACTGGCACTGGGATGGAGATGGGAATTCTGGCAATGATGCTAAAGAGACATTATCCTGAACAGAATTATTAAATATAATGAAAAGGAAAGGTGAAAGTAAACAAACAGATCTGTTAACCTCCTTAAAAAACAATCATTAACAGCTGTTTACCTAATTTAAATTAAACCATTTAAATCACGTGAATAAAAAAAAATTTGGATCCATTTTTTCATGAGCCCTCCTCATAAATGAAATATGGACACACACACATACAGACATACAACACAAAACAGTGCACACATAACATACAACACATAAGACAATAAAGGCCTTGTAGTTTTACCTGGGTGAAATCTCCATTGCAATGTTTAAAAACTCCACAGTCAAAAAATAAAACACAGTCAAAAAATAAAACTGATCAGAAAAACATTAACCTAGGTTTGTATGAGCTCAAAAAATAAAATAGAATTTTATGATGTGGGAAAAATGCAATAATAAAATAGATATTGAAAAAAACACCTTGGTTAATCACTGTCGCAGGTGTAAGAATAGCCAAGCTGGAGCTCTGGATATCAGCTGTTATGGATTTGAGTCAAATCATCTTCTTTTTCTGTAGAAATTGCTTTAGATAGTGTCTCTGGAATCCAAATCGGCTGCTGTTCTCCCTGTGGAAACAAACAAAGGGAACCCCGATTCCAGACAATAACTGGATCAGGGCCTTTCCATTGTCCTGTTAGAATATCTTTCCAAAGTACCTTAGGCTTATGTACATTTTTCGGATACATATGTCTTTCCGCAGCACTAAGTCCTGATGAATCCAAATTTAAAAAGTTTAGAGTAAAAAGGGTTATTTTAAGTTTATCTTTGGGGGAATATACCCCTTTAAGATCCTTTTCAATTTAAGTCTTTCAAAAGCATTCTGCCTTAGTTTTTAGAATTACTTTAGTCCTTTTAATTTTTTGATGTGGTTTTAAACCATAGTTGTCTTAGCCTCTTGCATTTTCTATCTGAAATACCTTTACTTGACATTTTCAACCATTTTCTATCTTATTTCTATCTTCTAGTTTTCTTCTAAGGTTTTTATATTTACCCTTAGTTGCTTTTTTCTCTCCTAGTTTTCTTTTGTTTCCTATTTTGTGGATTTAAAATTCTTGTCTTTCTACATCTTTTTTTATCTTCCTATATCTTTTTTATCTTTCTACATCTTCTCTCTTTTTTTACCTTTCTGTACTTCTGTTTTTAAAGTTTTTCACTTCAAATTTTTAATCTTCTTTATCTAAATATCTTTTATCTTATTATCTTCCCATTTTCATGGGTTTTTTTTTTCTCCATCATGAAGGCATCTTAACCACCTTCAATTTAACCTTTTAAAGCCTTTTGCAGCTTACTTAGACATTTTACAACTTTTTACGTTACCACACAAAGATTATCTCATCTCCCTCTTTTTGGTTTAATAAGTAAATTTAAATAGTTTGATGAGTAAAGCAATCTTTTTTCCGCCATGAAGGTATCTCGACCACCTTCAATTTAACCTTTTAAATCCTTCCAGTTATCATCTGTACTGTACTTTTAAATGTACTTTTTCACCACCTACAGCTTCACTCTTTTAAACGAGGCTTCGATTTTGTTTAAATCGCTTAATGTTAGTTTACATGGCTGCCCTTCAACCAAAGGCCTTTTTTTTTTTTTCCATTAAGAAGCTTTGTCTCAATCTGCCATGTACAAATATCTTTTTCTTCTTTCTTCCCTTCTCAAGCTTTTAAATTAACTCTAGTTTCCTCAAAATCTTTTTAAATGGCATTTTACAACTTTTTACTTTACCACACAGAGATTATCTCATCTAGAAACATTTCTTTTTCCTTTAACCTTTTATATTAAAATATATTTCCACATCTTGAATCCTTTTATATCTTTTTAAACCATTAACCCTTTTTATAAATTCACATTCTGAAACAACCCTTATAAAATTTTTGAATTTAGACAAATTACTCCACTTTAATAAGATGAAATACTTTCATGTTTTTTAAGGTACTATAATATTGTAATTGAAACCCAACTGAAACTTCTTATACTCTTTGTATATAAACTACACATGATAGAATCTTAAGACTTAGTAACCTTGTTTCAGCAAAGACACAGACCAAAGCAATATTAAACTTTTTTCTATTTACCAATTTATGAAAACACACATAATGTTTAAATATATTACCTTATGGAACTTAATAAGAGTACTTGATTTAATATTTAGTGGTTGATATTTTAACATGTTAGCTTTGTAAATTAATCAGATGTCTGTAAAAACCAAGATCTTAGACAAGTATAGTAAACAGAACTAGGCATCTCTTTCTTGTTGAAGAAAAATCCTTCTACAGGATACCATGATGGTCCCATTGATAGACTTAATAACTCGTCTTTAAAAAGCCATGGGCTACATTTTTGTACTGTATCAACATATGCCCTTATTGTTCTTGGTCTTACTGGGGTGCCTCCTTCCTCTAACAACTTCTCTTCCTCGGAAGCGAACAACTTCAAACCTTGAGTCAACCATTTTCCCCAGTTTGCCTGAGAAAGTTCTAGGAACAGGCAACTTGAAATAAAAACAAAATAAATCAAAACAAGAACACATTGTTTTTTGAAATAGTCACCCATTTTTTTTGCTCTCCTTCAGGAGCGAGCAAATTCACTTACCCCCAAGTTTCAGACGCTCCCCGTACGGGCCACCAAATGCCAATGTCTTGGCTGGGCACAGAATCACGAGCCACCACACAGCTTTGTAGATTCAAACAGCAATTCTTTATTCCCGAACTCACACCGGCCTCCACACACGTTCTGGGGCAATCCCAGTTCTGCTGCCACCCAATTCACCTACTCCACGAGGCTTTCTTCCCAAAATGCTCTCTGAATCTCACGAAAACTCAACGGGAGCTCAGGTAGCAGGAACGCCCTATTTCCAGCAGCAATAATCCTCAACATCGAACTTCCCTAAAACCCAAGGTCTTAAACTGGGAACGCCCTTAACGCAAGGAGTGGGATACTTCCTCAAACTGCAGGATACACCCTAATCCTGGATCCACCCTGGTCATTGAGCAGGGTCACCTTTCTCAAACACACATGCAAGGTCACAGCAAATTTCCAAGGCATGTCCATTTAACATGGGGTACGCTGGCAAGGAAATATCTATGTGTCATATCTACTTGGCAGTGGCCCTCAGCAATGTTTGGAAATTTTTCTGATATTATTTCATAGAAAATAGTGTGCATTCCTTTGGTTTGAGACTCTGTGCCTTCCTCTATCCCATCTTTTGATATTTTCCTATAATTCTTTGATGTTCTGTTCATAGTTTCTTACTATCTTCACTGTGTGCTCAACTTTATTTTCAAGATTGTTCTTCATTATCTGACAGTCTGTCTTCCAAGTGATCTAGTCTCTTGGTGATGCTTTCTATTGACTTTTTTTATGTGGTTTATTGTTTCTTTTTTTTTAAGAGAGAGAGAGAGAGAGGAGAGAGAATTTTTAATATTTATTCTTTAGTTTTCGGCGGACACAACATCTTTGTTTGTATGTGGTGCTGAGGATCGAACCCAGGCCGCAGGCATGCCAGGCGAGCACGCCACCGCTTGAGCCACATCCCCAGCCCCTATTGTTTCTTTTTTTCAAGGATTTCTAATTGGCTTTTTTTCAGAATTGCTATCTTTTTCTTCAAGTAGTCTTTTGCTACCTGTATTTGCTTCCTTATCTCTTTGCTGTTGTGATCAAAGGTTTCCTATATTTGATTTCTTATCTCTTTGTCAGGGTGATAATTTTTTATTATTTTATTTATTTACCTTTATGTGGTGCTGAGGATCGAACCCAGGTCTCACACATGCTAGGCAAGTGTTCTACCACTGAGCTACAACGCCTGGCCCAGAATGATATTTTTTTCCCTGTACTTGCTCATTTGGGTCATTATTTAATTAATAGATCATTTTAATTATATATATTCTGAACTCCATTTTTTTAAAATTTCTTCAACACTGCAATCCATGGATTATATTATTAGAGTGTCTTAGTTTATTTGGGGCTCTTTCATCCCTTGTTTTTTTATGTTGTCTATGTCTATGTGTCTTCCTTTCTTGCAGTGTAGATCTGAGGTAAGAGTTTCTACCCTATACTCTTATAGTGTCCATACTGATTACCTATACCTCACCTTGGTGTTGGGCTTTTAGACCCTGGCTGGTGTCCCACGATAAATGCTACTGCAACTAAAGGTGGTGGTGGAAATAGTGGAGATAACTCAAGATAGCAGTAGGGTGTCCCAAGATGGGTGCAACCACTTTCAGAGATGGGGCTAAAAAAGGGGGCTGTCTGTTTATAGATGCAGTTGCCTCCAGACTCTATCTGTTGTCCCAAGTTGGAGGCTACTGCATGGGCAGAGCTATGGCAATGGCTGCAGTGTCGCAAGTTAGAGGTGAGGTGGGCCTGGATTCCATTTTGGGTCTTCTTATTGTCTGGGTAGTCCTGGTACTCACTTTGTCCTTGCCTCCCACGTGAGTTAGCACCATGGTTCTGGGTTCCAAAATTTCATATATTCTGAATATTTTTTGAAGAAATTGGATATTTTATATTAAAAATGTAAAATAGTTTGACATTTTATTGCTTTCTAGAGCTGAATTCACTCATAAAGTATATACATTTTATATTTTATAGAATTGACACATTTCAAGTATACAAAAATGTACAAGTAATTTTTTTATCAATTAAATTGAATACACAACTATTTAAAGACGGCTTTAGAAATAATATGATTTTATGCCTCCTTCAGCAGATATTTGAGGGTAAAAACTATTTTAAAAGATTAAAATAAAAATATGTAGTTAAAATAGCACATTGACTACTAAAGTTCCCATAGTGGCAATCAGTATTAGTTCTGATGACTTGACTTTTACAAGTTTTATGAGATGGAGGAATAAATTTATATTTTAAATTTGTTAAATATCAGTTTACTTGCACAGGTTAATATTACTATGGTTCATCTACTACATTTACCACAAAGTGACAACATCAATGATTTCATTAGAATCCTTGCTTTAGACAAGAGGTAACAGCAAGGTAAAAGATTTTTTTTTAATATTTATTTTTTTAGTTTTAATTGGCCACAATATCTTTATTTTATTTTTATGTGGTGCTAAGAATCGAACCCAGTGCCTCATGCATGCTAGGCGGGCCTGCTACCACTTGAGCCACATCCCCAGCCCCAAAGTAGAAGATTTAATAAGAGAAATTGGACATATTCAAACACAAATAAGAAATATAAAGTCATTAATGTTTGAAGATGGTATCTAAGAGCTGTGGCACAGCTCTGAATGTCTAACATATAAGTCATTGAAATGCTCAAAGATGAAAAGGAAAGGGAAGTATAAATATTTGATAGCATAAATAACTGAACATTTTCTTAAAATAATGAAGGAATGGAATCACCATCCAAGAAGCTTAGAGATATAAAGACTGTATAAACAATCAATGAGACACTTCGGGGCCCAGTGTCCTGGGAGGAATCAACCCCACACCACGCAGCCACCTCCCAGAAAGGAAGACAGAGGAAAGGAATACTGCATATTACTGAGGTTCCCTAGTCAGCAATGTGGGGCTCCATCCAAAACACCTCCATTGTGCGATGTTACAGCCAATGCCATATCCCTCCCCATGTGGTAATCTCCACTGTCAGAAATCTGACAGGGCCAGAAAGCATCTGCCCATTGCAGTACCACATGCCATACTGCGGCATCACCAAATAGGTCACGGAATGCCTTTGGCACCTACAGGCTTTGTTAATGTGCCATTGTTAAAAAAAATGACCAGTTGTTTCTGAAGAAATATTTCAGTCATAGTCTGACTTGCTAATTTAATAAATGATAGGATAATTATTTGAGAATGTTGGCCTTTTAAAAATGGTAGTTTATTCAAGAATTAGTTTTAATTCTTAGTGTTATACTAATAGACTTATTGCTAGAGTCTGCTTAAATTAAACAATCCAAAGAATAATTATTTTTGGTATTTGAAAGGTTAAAATCATGTTAAAGTTCTTGTTCTGCTGCATAAATTTTCAATTCTATTTGTTTTGTTTTCATTCTTGTTTCTTTCCCTTTGTTTTTTGTTCTGCTTTTTTTCTATATTGTCTTGCTTTGAATTGAATTTCTTTCCTTTTTTTTCTTTCTTCTGACACATTCCAAATCCAGATGAGTTTACTTGAAGTTACTTATTGTTTTGTTGCCTAATCAATAATGCACAGAGCAAATTCCTAGGGATCCTCATTTCTTACAAATATTTCTAAAAGAAATCAATCTATTAACCCACAACCATCATTTTAATTAAAAAAACAATATTTTAGTTTTCCTCATGTTTGTGCAGCTATTAAGTATCATGCATTACTAACATTTTACTGCACCAGGGAGTCACTGATTGCTCACATACTGAAGGTAGAGACAGCATCCAGCTGACTCTTTATTTTCCTGTGTGCTATGTTGAAAGCACTCCAAGTGTATTGATTTTACCTTTGAAATACTATACAACATGACTTCTTTTCTCTATCTTTACTACTACTGCCTTAATGAATAAGAAAGACAGACAATGCTTATTTTCCGGGTTTCAATAAGAAGAATGATGACATCACCACTGAAATTAGAAAATTTAGGGACAGGTAGGAAGGGATGTCTGAGGAAAATCAATGTGAAAATTAATTCTTGCTTACTTAATTTCCCTTATCCCCCAATAATCATCCTTTCTGCAATTCTTGTTATGGAGAAAATTTGCTTATGTCATTTCACTTTACATGTCATTCAACAGATCTTTATGTCTCTTAGAAATCAACCAATTCTTCATTTCAGTACAATAGACCCTGTGTGGTTTTAGCTATGTGTTTCTCAGTTTTCTAGAATCATTGATTAGGTTATGGTGGGGCAAAGACTCTTAATTCCTTAAGTTTGTCAAGTTTTATACTGTTTCATAAATTGTTCACAATTTCCTCAAAGTCTTTCTTTGCCTTTTCCTTGCTAACACCTCAAAATTGAGGTTTTGTTTAATGGCCCAGCTTCAAAGACTACTTTGTGTTTCTAAGAGTCTTCTCTACTTATTTTCTGAAGCTGGGTTTTTGTTGTTGATGATGATATTGTTGGGCTTTGTTTATTTCCTGTGAACTACTTTTCAAAATCGGAAATAGTTTTATAGATGTGTGTATTTTCTCACTTAAATTCAAAAAGGTAGTGCCATTTTTTATCACCCCAAGTCTTATGCCAGCTCAGTGTCTTGCAGGAAGAGAGTATTTAATAAATATTTGCAAAAGAGTGAATAAAGATATTTAATGAATTACCTGCGGCATTTTGACTGATGGCCTTCCTTGCTACATTTTGACTGATGGCCTTAATTACAATCTACTCTAAAACTGTACCCCTCTGTAAATTTAAATTATACATCTAGTTATCCTTGCTCTTGTTTTCTTGTAAGAAAGGATCTTCATAAATTGCTGAACATATTATTGTAGAGTCTTAGCTTACAGTATTTATTATAAAAAGTTATTTTATGTATCAAAAGATAAATTCTCACATTGTGAAACTTCATGGTAATATAAGAAATATTTTTACGAGTTTCAACATAGGGAATAATAGTTAACTTGTTCTGTTTGGGAAAAATTTGGATTTTTATGTTTTGAATTTGAATATTTTCTGCAAATAATATTTTCTCCAGATGTCCAATCCATGAGTCATACTGTAAGGTTTTCCTTTCTTGTTATTTTTTTCTGGCTCATCTGTGCACAAACACATTTTCCTCAACTTTCAAGGAGATAGTCATTTGTGTAGACATCATCATATTTATTATCTTTTTCTCTAGATCTCATCCATCAATATTATAAATTTTCTTTTTTTAAAGAGAGAGAGAGAGAGAGAGAGAGAGAGAGAGAGAGAGAGAGAGAGATTTTTTAAAATATTTAAATATTTATTTTCTTTAGTTCTCGGCGGACACAACATCTTTGTTTGTATGTGGTGCTAAGGATCGAACCCGGGCCGCACGCATGCCAGGCGAGTGCGCTACCACTTGAGCCACATCCCCAGACCTTGTAAATTTTGTTTTCTAAGAATTACTTCAGTCTTATTATATTTTCATTTATGCAGCATAAAAATTAGTATTAAATCAAATTTATTATTAAAAGTGCTCAGGAGAAAGATGTTTAGATATTTACACATTAACTTTATAGGAAATATTGCTAATGGGTGAGACAGAGTTATTTTACCTCTGGACTGAGACAGCTCTGTGATTCTATCCTGGAACTTTTGAAAGACTTGCACTGGTTTTTGACTAAGGTAAAGTCAAGATTAAAAATGTGCCATTTAAAGTTTGAAATTCCTATGGTGGCACCATGGCATATCGGTTATTGATGGGTTACATCTGGTATAACCAGTAAGGCATCTTGCAAAAAGATTCACTTTGAAATTTTTGGAATATTCTTCTAAGCCAATAATATTTTCAAAAGTTTGTCTATTCCTACTGAAGAAATTAAATATATCCTATGGGGGACAGGGAGAAAAAAATAGCCTTGAGGAATTCCTGGAAATTTGGACATCTTTTAGGTTTTGGGGTGCTTCCTCTTGCTTTCTTTTGTTATTTTATATGCTGTTTTTTTTTTTTAAAAGCCCAATGTAAGCATACTTTGTGAGGGCTGGTGAGTTCTTTCAATACCTAATGATGTGAAAACATTAACATTAATTTAGAGAATCAAGATAATTATCAGTAATTCTATAGTATTATAATAAAACTCATAATTATCATTCTAAAATATTATCTAATAGCTAGGCCATATCTATCTTTTACAGGTTATTTAAAATTCTACTTCATAGATTTTTAAAAAGAATAATAAGTACTTAATCAATTCCATTGGCTGTTAGGTAGTTATATTCTTTTGTGTATTTATCTATAGCAATCTCACTGATATTGACTTTTTGAGACACTAAATCAATTACTATTGTGTACACTATTCTACGTCTTGAATCTGTTCAATTGCTTCCTGCTGGTGTCAAGTAACCTGGCATTAGTGCCTGCATTTCTTGCACTATTATATTTTGTGGGTATAATATTTTGTCTTAACTACTTGAGGCAATACATTTTTTCTAGAACTACTCCTGAATGATACACTCTTTACCACATCAGAAGACTCATGTCAGCTTATCTCATTATTATTTATGCCAAGCTACATGTTTAGTATAAATGCTGGAAATTTCATAATATTCTTTTGCAATTCATACCTAACTTGCAGAATCATGCTTTGACAACTAGTGCATATTTACTGCATTTTAGGCACTAAATGTGCTACCTAATGATGCAACCAGAATTAAAATTAAAATAACTGGTGTAGCAGGGATACATTTTTAGTCAAAGTTTTTTCACTTGACAACCTCAAATCAAGTTACACTTTTTTCTGAGAATTTGTGTTGAAAATACAGAAGACATCTAATATTCAAAGTATTATTTCTAGGAGGCAGAGAATGTCAGAGGACCTAACACCTGAATTTGGGGACAGGACATTACCACAACTGTGGGTCTACTTCACATCTTCTCTGTGTGGGCGCAACACCATTTTCTCCTATTTAAGATTAGTTAATTTTTCTTCTTTAAGAAGAGTGAAACAACCTGTAACCCAATATGAGTGAGGAGATGAGAGAGGTGCTCTTTTTATTTCTCAGACTTTCATTAAAACCATAAAGAATGAAATAATTAATATGATTAATCCACTGTGGTTTTTAATGAGGCTACATAAGATGTGTTCATCCTTGGTAGAGAGAGGTGGAAAGGGAGCTGGTCAGATAAAAATCATGAATCTGTGGTCCATGTCAAAATCTGTGTAAAATTGTTAGCTAGAAATTTACATCAATTTAAGTCTCCCAGAAGTTTCTAAGAGTTATATTTTACCTAGCTGTAAAGTTCAAAAAGAGAAGAAAGTTTGATCATGGAAACAATACTTCTTTGAGAGAATTTGAACAAATTATCCCATTTCAATTATTTAAGAATTTTTTTCTCAAGTAATAATTGACTAAAGATTCATTAACCACTGCCAAGTCTTCAATGATTAGTTTGATAAATAAATGGAATAAGTACCCATTAAATAAAAGTTATTTTAGTATTAGAACTACCTCCTCTTAGAGAGTAGTTGGGTGTCCCATTGCCTTTTAAAATAAAATTTTAGATATATTTCATGGATTTAGTAATTTATATTTTTACATAATTAATCAACTGAACGACCTACTTATATAAGGACTGAATTAGTTATATATGAAGGAGTATTTAGACATGTGCTCAGTGACCATTGACAAGAAAAAAATCCAATATATTTCTGAAATTACTTACCAAAATAAATTGTTTCCTAAAAATAATATGAAAATTAAGTAAGAATTAAAAAGCATAATATATAATTGCTTTAAAAGAGTGTCATGTCAAAAATTATAAAAACACACTGGGTGCGGTGGTGCATACCTGTAATCCAAAGGGATTGGGAGGTTGAGCAAGAGGATCACAAGTTCAAAGCCAGCCTCAGCACCTGCTAGGCACTAAGCAACTGAGTAAAACCCTGTCTCTAAATAAAATACAAAATAGGCCTGGGGATGTGGCTCAGTGGTCGAGTGTCCCTGAGTTCAATACTCAGTAATACATATATATATATATATATACATATATATATATATATATATATATATATCACATCTTTCATTATGAGAAGTTTTGACATAGTTAATTAAAATTTTAATAAGCATTCAATGAGAAAAGTTATATTAAATAGGGCTAACATATTTACTGCACAATCTGTGAATAAACTATGTTATTTTTCCCTCTCCCTAATTCTCATTTTAAATATTACATTTTAGCAGACATTGAGTAAGAATTTATCACAAGTTTTGTAAGTTAACATGAAGGTGTGAAAGACTCATTCAGGAAGAATATTGAAGTAAAAAACATCTAGAAGAAAATATCAACAGAATGTTTAAATATTATACTGTATATCTGCAGCCATATATACTTTCTATTTAGGCCATAGTATAACTGAATAACACTTGGTTTTATTTTAATGGTCTTTTTCAATTAACTGACATCTTATTAGAATCTTCATGCACCCTCCAGAAATCTTAAATATTAAGTATGTCAATACCAGCTTCTCTCTGGAAATCCCTGGGCATTTAAGTCATCAAAGTGATGGAAGAGAAATAATAGCCTCCCTATGAGGAGAGTCAGCAATACTAGATCTCTTACAGCAGCAGTGTTCCCTGTCAGATGCTATGCACAGTGACAATCATCTGTAAATGTTTAGCAAAAAAATATTAATAATTTTTATGATTCTTTGGATAATTTAATCTGAAATAAAAATTCCAAGACTGCAACCATATGTAAATTAAAAATAAGAAATATTCCCTTACATTAGAGAAATCTCCAAATTCTTAGAACACTTAAACTCATGTGGCTAATGGCAATATTACTATAGTTATTTTTATTTGACTCACCAATAGGACACAGTAGAGCAACTTACATTGTCATATCCCTAATGTTATACCCAAGATAGTTAGAATATCTTAATTTACAACTATTTATTCTTTATGTAGAATCATTAGATAAAATTAAAGGTGTCATTTTGAATAGGATATTAAAATATCAGTATTTCAACTCAACCAGAAATGTATAGTTACCAATGTCTGTCCCATTTTCTTCCCTCAGAATAATGACCATTTAATGAAGTTATCTGCATATGTAGTAAGTAAAATCATACAAAATGTAATTATTATAAACTTAATTGGATGCATAGTTTGATAATGAATGTACTACTATCAGAATGTCACAACACATTTTATAATTTTAAGAATGGGGATAGAAACACTAAACAATTTATTTTCTCTTTTGTAATTGAAGATACAAGAAGCCAATCATTTTACATTAGGAGAGGCAAAGAAAATACAACTTTTCCTTCAAAAATTATCTTGGGAAACTTTTCAATCTCCGTAGAGTTTATTGCCAGCATTCTACAATTCATTTTAGCCAGTTTCCTGTTCTGTGGCCACTTAAAGTAGAGAACACTTGCTCCTTGATCAAAATTTAGTTAGGCTTTCTGGTCCTTTTTGAAGCAAATAATGATGATAAGCCAATTTATTGAAAATGTCCTTAATTTTGACATTTGGTTACCTTGCTCTGCCTTTAGCAAGAATTCAGTTTAAAGAAATTCCTCACTCTTAATAATTGAATCTTGTTTTATCTACCAACCCCAGTTCATTAACTATAAATCCCCATTTTCTTTACCATGTTAGTAGTTAAGTTCAATCTCTACTCCTTATTCCAACATTTTCTATTATATTGCAAGGGTCCCAAATAAAATTTTTTAACAGACATCTGGTATAAATATTACTTTTAGACAAAATTGTATGTGGGGAAAAGAGAAATTCCAACAATGTTTCAAAACACACACAAAAGTATCCTATCCAAACTATTAAAACCATAAAGTAAGTCTTTTTTAGAGTTATAAATGCTGAAGGTGGGGGTTATCATGTGAATAAATTGTTCACTTTCAGATGGTGTCAAGAATTTGGCTGGAAAGTCACATGTATTCTTTAACTGGATCTGGGAACTCAATTCATATTAGAACTGACTTCCTTTTCACACACAAAAAAATACACTTTAGACTTGTGCAGTGGCACATGCCTGTAATCCCAGTGGCCCCTGGAGATGGAGACAGGAGAATTGAGAGCTCAAAACCAGCCTCAGCAACTGGTAGGCACTAAGCAACTCAGTGAGACCCTGTCTCTAAATAAAATACAAAATAGGGCTGGGAATGTAGATCAGTATTCAAATGCCTCTGAGTTCAATACTTGGTAACCTTTTCCCCAACCCCCTCGCAAATAAATGCATTTTAAAGGTTCCCTTTTGTGTGTCTGAGTTGCTACCATCATTACTCTTATACTTTGGCAACATTACTAAATCATGATCTATGGAACCTGAGCACTGGGGTACTGTGCCAGCAATCTGAAATGAAGAGTTCTGAGTGATAATGAGTGAGTACCCTATGCAATAGGAACACCCTAGACAAAGAGATTTTTATAATGTCAATCAGAATGGTGCATAATTGAAAACTTTTGAATGTTTATGAAATTTTTTATTTGCTATTTTGGGACCATGAATGAGTAAATGAAATCATACAAAATGAAACTACAGAAAAGGGAATTACTGTTTAAATTTTGGAAGTTTGATGAGCAATCTCTAATTCTACCATGTGATTTCTACCTCTTTGTATTAATGCCCTTAAGGAATACCCACTCTTCAGTTCTCCCTGAATCTATTAACTCAATTCTGTAAGACAGAAATATGTGAGAAGTGATGAATAACATTTCTGAGGTTGTTCAAACACCTTGGCTTCCCTTTTGGAAGCCATTTCTTTCTCTTATTCTCTCATTCTAAGGGAAATCAACTGATATTCTGCAATTGTTCATTGGGGAACCCCAGATAGGAACGTTATCACCTGTCAACATTAAGCAGGTACCTGACATCTAAAAATCACATGAGTGACTTTGAAGTTCATCCTCCATGGGTTGTGCCTTTAGATGACTTCCTGAATGCAGCCTTATGAGTGATCCTGAGCTACAAGACATAGGTAATGCTTTCTTGAAATCCAGTCCAAAAGAAAGAGACATAATTAATGTTTATTGTTTTGATAAATTAAGGTTAGGGGTAGTATTTTAAGTAATGAGAAATAACAAATAAAAGAGATGATCCTGAGAAAGACAGACTTATCCAAAGGGGAAATAAACAGTCATATAGATTGAAAATGTAATTATGTATAACTTTGGGTCCTAGAAATTTAGAGGTGGGTACAGAAAAATAATATGTAAGCTTCTTATCAAGTATAACTAATAAATTCATTATCAAAGAACACAAATAGTTTCACGTGCTTAAGAAAAAGAGTATTTTGACTCTTGAATGGAGAACAACAAACAACTTCTACAAAACATAAGGATCAAGTAAGCAGAAATTTCTACCTCTGGAATCTGAAATGCAGGATACTGGGAGGATAAGGAGTTTCTTAAAGAACTGAACTTAGGGAACAATCAAATTCATGATAGAAAAGCATTTAAAGGTTGAAGAGGGAACATATGGTTACTTTCTGATTGATGATTGATTGATTGATTTAAAGGGATTGATTGACTTACAGGTGCTAATTTTGTCTTGTTAGGGTGAACACCTTAGAAATGCTTTGTACTTTTCCTTCCAGACTTTCTGAAGCATACTTATGGAAAAATACAACTTTGCTTGTTTTTAAATGCATATTGAGGAAGCTTTAATGGTATTATTAAATTGGTAGAGGAAATAATCAATGCTATAAAACCAGGTTTTCAGCTTATTTTTAATACCTTTCAAATAATTATTGAGGAATCTTGGAAAAATTGTATATTTGTATTCATTTCATGTGCTTTTATTTTGACTTTATAATAAATGAGATTTTGGGGGTAAATATTGGAAGTTAATATTCTGTAGTTTGAAAAAGCAATTTTGAACATTTCAGTAGCAAGACTATCCAAAACTGCATAACACCACAGAATATAGTAAACTTGTAATTTAATGAACTTGGGAGACAAACTATGTCCTTTGTGCCAAGCTTATCAAGGAAGATACAATTTCAATACCAATGAAATAAACTCCCACAAATTGATTTTTCTTTGTGTGCACTCATCAGTATAAATACAATTAAATTATAAAGCCTGCATTTGTTCAGGAAAGATATTTCTGTTCATATTCATGCTCTGTGGGTACTTTGCTCTCTGATATTTTGTTATGTGAAATCCTTGCAAATTGAAAAGAAAATCAACAACTCTAAGTTCATGGGTTATATTATAGTGAATAGAATCCTGTGCATTTACATTTGCTCTATATTATTTATTTATGTATTTATTTAGGTGCAGGGTATTGAACCCTGAGAGAGCCTACCATGGAATTGTATATTCAGGGATTTTTTCTATTTTTTTTAATGTTCAGCCATTTCTCACTTATTTGCCACAAATTTATAGCAAAAAACAAACAAACAAAACAAACAAAAAAACAAAAAAACAGGGAAGCCACAAACTTACAATCCTCCTACACTGGCCTCCTGAGTCACTGAGGTTTCAGGTGAGTGCTACTATACCAAAACCATTTACTTTAAATTAAGGATATCATTATTTTCCATGTAATTATAACATCAGCAATAATTTTGAAATAATTCACAGTAAGTTCATATGACCCAGCTATCCCATTCCACGATATTTATTCAAAAGAACTAAAATCAGCATATTATAGTAATGAAGCCACAGCAACATTTAGAGCAGTGCAATTCACAATAACAAAGTCATGGGAAACAGAAGGAGCCCTCTGACATATGAATGGGTTAGAAAATATGGTATATAATACAATGTCGAATTTTACTCAGCCATAAAGAATAATATAATTATGACATTTTCCAGTAAATAAATGGAAAGGGAGTAATGGAAATGTTAAGTGAAATAAGCCAGACACAGAACATCAAGAGTCAAATGCTTTTACTTATATTCAGACTCTAGAGCAAAGAATGGGTGAGAGGAGAGTTTCAAGGATAGAGAGAAGACCAGTGGAGTGGATGAAGAAAATTGAGGAGAAACAGAAAAGGAAAAGAAATGTGGAATGAATTTCACAAGATTATACTATGTGCATATATAAGAATGCCACAGTTAATGCAACTTTAATGTACATGTATAACACACCTATTAAAATAAATTTACAGCTCTCTGCCCACTTCTTCTTTTTTCTCTCCTCTCTTTGCTCTCTTTCTCTCTGCCCTCCTCTTTTCCTTTCTCTGCTCTCTGCCTCTCCTTTTATTCTCCTTTGGGCACACCCCCCCCAATAAATCTCTTGGTTGAAAAGAAAAAAAATAAATAATTTACAGGTAAAAAGACGGAATACCAGTAGAGAAAGAGAAACACCAGGAAGGAGGAGAGGAGAAAAATAGGAGGCTCTGGGTTTTGAAACGGAGAAAATTAAATTTCATATGTGTATGATTATATCAAAATGAGCCCAACTATTATGTATAACAATAATGCACTAATAATTTTTTAAATTTATATTTTTATTAATATATAGTGGTGTTACATTCATTTTTCTGTCCACTAATATTCTTGCTTAACATTTTTTAAAACCATATTTACTTTTTACATAATTTTGTGAAATGTCTATTCTAAATACTTTGTCTAGTTTAAACATCTTTCTTATTTTTTTTTCTTATTGGTTGTTCACAACATTACAAAGCTCTTGACATATCATATTTCGTACATTAGATTCAAGGGGGTTATGAACTCCCAATTTTTACCCCAAATGCAGATTGCAGAATCACGTTGGTTACACATCCACAATTTTACATAATGCCCTATTAGTAACTGTTGTATTCTGCTACCTTTCCTATCCTCTACTATCCCCCCTCCCCTTCCCGCCCATCTTCTCTCTCTACCCCATCTATTGTAATTCATTTCTCTCCTTGTTTATTTTCCCATTCCCCTCACAACCTCTTATTGTAATTTTGTATAGCAATGAGGTTCTCCCTTCATTTCCATGCAATTTCCCTTTTCTCTCTCTTTCCCTCCCATCTCATGTCTCTGTTTAATGTTAATCTTTTCTTCCTGCTCTTCCTCCCTGCTCTGTTCTTAGTTGCTCTCATTATATCAAAGAAGACATTTGGTATTTGTATTTTAGGGATTGGCTAGCTTCACTAAGCATAATCTGCTCTAGTGCAATCTATTTCCCTGCAAATTCCATGATTTTGTCATTTTTTAGTGCTGCTTAATACTCCATGGTGTATAAATGCCACATTTTTTATCCATTTATCTATTGAAGGGCATCTGGATTGGTTCCACAGTCTAGCTATTGTGAATTGTGCTGCTATGAACATCGATGTGGCAGTATCCCTGTAGTATGCTCTTTTAAGGTCTTCAGGGAATAGTCCGAGAAGGGCAATAGCTGGGTCAAATGGTGGTTCTATTCCCAGCTTTTCCAGGAATCTCCATACTGCTTTCCAAATTGGCTGCACCAATTTGCAGTCCCACCAGCAATGTACAAGTGTACCCTTTTCCCCACATCCTTGCCAGCACTTGTTGTTGTTTGACTTCATAATGGCTGCCAATCTTACTGGAGTGAGATGGTATCTTAGGGTGGTTTTGATTTGCATTTCTCTGACTGCTAGAGATGGTGAGCGTTTTTTCATGTACTTGTTGATTGATTGTATGTCCTCCTCTGAGAAGTTTCTGTTCAGGTCCTTGGCCCATTTGTTGATTGGGTTATTTGTTATCTTATTGTCTAATTTTTGAGTTCTTTGTATACTCTGGATATTAGGGCTCTATCTGAAGTGTGAGGAGTAAAAATTTGTTCCCAGGATGTAGGCTCCCTATTAACCTCTCTTATTGTTTCTCTTGCTGAGAAAAAACTTTTTAGTTTAAGTAAGTCCCATTTGTTGATTCTTGTTATTAACTCTTGAGCTATGGGTGTCCTATTAAGGAATTTGGAGCCCGACCTCACAATATGTAGATCGGAGCCAACTTTTTCTTCTATCAGATACAGAGTCTCTGATTTGATATCAAGCTCCTTGATCCATTTTGAGTTAAGTTTTGTGCATGGCAAGAGAAAGGGATTCAGTTTCATTTTGTTGCATATGGATTTCCAGTTTTCCCAACACCATTTGTTGAAGATGCTATCCTTCCTCCATTGCATGCTTTTAGCCCCTTTATCAAATATAAGATAGTTGTAACTTTTTGGATTAGTCTCTGTGTCCTCTATACTGTACCATTGGTCCACCCGCCTGTTTTGGTGCCAGTACCATGCTGTTTTTGTTACTATTGCTCTGTAATATAGTTTGAAATCTGGTATCTCTATACCGCCTGATTCACACTTCCTGCTTAGAATTGCTTTTGCTATTCTGGGCCTTTTATTTTTCCATATGAATTTCATGATTGCTTTAACATCTTTCTTATTGTATATTTTATAATTTTAAAAAGTATTTAAACTTTTATTGATTATATATTTTGGATGTGTACTATTTTCAGTGGTTAACTTTGGTTCTCTATGGAAGTGGCTATGCTCAATTATAGTGCCATTGAAGACTAATTTCTTAAACAACTTCACTGGTTTCTTTTATATCATACTTGCCAGAAATACATTGGACATCACTGAGTTCCCCTAATATTCCTTTGTGTATATGTACCACATTTTCTTTATCCATTCATCTGCTAATTTCTTATATGAACACAATCCTCAGTGACAAATGGAAGCAGGCCGTCACCCACACTTGTATAGCAAAAAATTCAAAAGCATGGCTATTCTGGATAGGATACACCTACAAGATTCCCTTTCCTCTGTCAAAATGAACTGCAGGAGGGGTGTTTCACAGGGGGAGCTGCTGGGTCCTTGGTGGTTGCTGAATAACTTGGGCCAAATTTTTTTTGAGGGTTACAGGGATTGAACTCAGGGGCACATGACCTTCGAGCCATACCTCTGGCCCTATTTTGTTTTTTATTTAGGTACAGGGTCTCACTGAGTTGTTTATGACCTCACTTTTTCCTGAGGCTGGCTTTGAAATTGCAATCCTCCTGACTCATCCTCCAGAGCAAATGGGATTACAGGTGTGTGCCACCGTGCCCTACAATCTTGTTTTTCTTTTACATTGTGTTTTTGGTTTCAGAAACTTTTATTTTTTTCTGAAATTTTGTAGATTTAAATTTTGTATTTAATTTCTATTTTTTTTTCTTTGAAGTATCTACTGTTACATCTTCTAAAACAACATGACAATAGAAAGATTAAAAGGAGAAAACTGCATTCACATTTATTTATTATATACAATCATACAACATATAAATCTCAAGGACCATGTTCATAGGTTAGATGGAAGTGAGGGATGTAGGCAATTTGTGTGTGTGTATGAGTGTGTATGTGTGTGTGTCCTTTCACTAGAATATTGTATTCCATTGTCTCCTGGCCTACCCAGAGCTTCAAGACAGAAATTACTTCTATTTCTAATATTTATATTTGTGCATATATTCAGCTACATAAAATATTTAACACATAATTTAAAAAACACACCAATATTGTGTTTATATTTTCCTTACCTTTTCATTGATATTTTTATTGTTTTAAATTTGTTCTAATTAGTTATAAATGATAGCAGAATGCATTTTGATTCATTGTACACAAATGGAGCACACTTTTTATATCTCTGGTTGTACACAATATAGATGTGTACCACATATGCAGTTGTACATGTACCGAGAGTAATGATGTTCATCTCATTCCACCATCTTTTCTACTTCTATGCCTCCTCCCCTTAACTTCAGCGCCTTTGCCCAATCAGAGTTCCTTCATTCTCCCCATACCTCACCTCTCATTATGGGTCAGCATCTACTTATTAGAGAGGACATTTGGCCTTTGTTTTTTTTTGTTGTTGTTGTTTGTTTGTTTTTTGTTTTTTAATTGGCTTACTTCACTTAGCATGATTTTCTGCATCTCCACCCATTTACCTGAAATGCTCATGTTGAGTAATATTCCCTTGTGTATATGTACTGCATTTTCTTTATCCATTCATCTATTGAAGGGCATCTAAGTTGCTTTCACAGTTTAGCAATTGTGAATTATGCTACT
This sequence comes from Spermophilus citellus, assembly GCF_964194105.1. Classification (NCBI taxonomy): domain Eukaryota; kingdom Metazoa; phylum Chordata; class Mammalia; order Rodentia; family Sciuridae; genus Spermophilus; species Spermophilus citellus. The sequence goes on from NC_138182.1 coordinate 255,809,433, forward strand.
GTAAACATTGAAGTGGCTTCATAATTACTGTAGTATGCTGTTTTTAAATCTTTAGGGTATAGACCAAGGAGTGGGATAGGTGGGTCAAATGCTGGTTCCATTCCCAGTTTTCCAAGGAAACTCCATAGTGCTTTCCATATTGGTTGCACCAATTTGCAGTCCCACCAGTAATGTATGCATGTGCCTTTTTCCCACATCCTCACCAACACTTATTGGTCTTTGTAGTCTTGAAAGCTGCCATATTGATTGGAGTGAGATGAAATCTTAGAGTAGTTTTAATTTTCATTTCTCTAATTACTACAGCTGTTGAATATTTTTTCATATATTTTTTGATCAATTGTGTTTCTTCTTCTAAGAAGTGTCTGTTCAGCTCCTTAGCCCATTTATTGATTGGGCTCTTTGTTCTTTTTTGGTGTTAAGATTTTTGAGTTCTTTATATATTCTGGAGATTAGTGTTCTATCTGACATCTCACATATGTTTGGCAAAATTTGCTCCCAAAAAATGTAGGCTCTATTCACTTCATTGATTTTTTTTTCTGAGAAGCAGCTTTTCAGTTTGAATCCATCTCATGTATTGATTCTTGATTTTATTTCTTATGCTTCAGAAATCTTGTTAAGAAAGTGGGGGCCTACTCTGACATGAAGATTTGGGCCTAATTATTCTTTTATTACATTTAGAGTCTTTGGTCTGACTCCTTGGTCCTTGGTCCACTTGGAGTTGAGTTTTGTGAATGATGAGAGATAGGGGTTTATTTTCATTTTGCTGCATATGTATTTCCAATTTTCTCAGCACCACTTGTTGATGAAGCTATCTTTTCTCAAATGTGTGTTTGTCTAGTCTGAGATAACTGTACTTAAGTCTCCGTGTCTTCTGTTCTGTACCATTGGTCTACAAGTCTATTTTGGTGCAAATACCATGTCATTTTTATTATTATACCTCTGTAGTATAGTGTGAGCTCTGGTACTGTGATGCCTCCTACTTCACTCTTCTTGCTAAGGATTGCTTTGGCTACTCTGTGTCTCTTATTTTTCCAGATAAATTTTATGACTGCTTTTTCTATATCTATAAGGAATGGAATTGGGATTTTAATTGTAATTGTACTAAACCTGTATAGTGTTTGGGGTAGTATTGCCACTTTGACAATATTAATTTTACCTATCCAGGCTATGGGAGATCTTTCCAACTTCTAAGGTATTCTTCAATATTTTTCTTTAGTGTTCTGTAGTTTTCATTGTAGGGGTCTTTTATCTCTTTTGTTAAATTGATTCCCAAGTATTTTATTTGTTTGTTTGTTTGTTTATTTGATGCTCTTGTACATGGGGTAGTTTTCCTAATTTCTCTTCCAGAGAATTTATCATTAATGTATAGAAATACAGTTGATTTGTGGATATTGATTTTATATTTTGATACTTTGATGAAATCGTTTATTAATTCTAGAAGTTTTCTGATTGAATTTTTTTGGAACCTCTAAGTATAGAATTGTGCCCTTGACAAATAATGATAGTTTGTATACTTCCTTTCCTATTTGTTTCCCTTTAATTTATTTTGTTGTTTTAATTACTCTGGCTAGAGTTTCAAGGACTATGTTGAATAGAAGTGGTGAAAGAGGGCATCCCTGTCTTGTTCAGTTTTTAATGGAAATGCTTCTATATTTTCTCCATTTAGAATGAAGTTGACCTTGGTTTTAGCATAGCTAGTTTTTACAATGTTTAGATATGTTTTCCTATTATCCCTAGTTTTACTAGAGTTTTGTACATGAAAGGGTATTTTCTCAAATATTTTCTCTGCATGAATTTATATAATCATATGATTCTTATCTTTAAGTCTATTGATGTGATATATTACATTTATTGATTTCCATATGTTGAACCAAACTTGCATCTCTGGAATAAATCCCACTTGATTATGGTACACCATTTTCAATATGTTTTTGTATGCAACTTACCAAAACTTTATTGACAATTTTTACATCTATGTTCATAAGGGATATGGTCTGAAATTTTCTTTCTTTGATGTGTCTCTGTCTGGTTTTGGTATCAGAGTGATACTAGTCTCATTGAATGACTTTTTAAGAGTTCCCTCATTTTCTATTTCATGGAATAATATGAGGAGTATTGTTATTACTTCTTCTTTGTAGGTCTTGTAGAACTCAGCTTAGAATCTATCTGGTCTTGGGCTTTTCTTTGTTGATAGGCTTTGTTGGCATCTTTTATTTCCTTGCTTGACATTGATCTATTTAAGTTGTATATGTGTTCCTGGTTGAGTTTGGGAAGGTCATATGCCTCTAGAAATCCGTCAGTGTCTTTGAGGTTTTCTCTTTTACTGAATGATAAATTTTTAAAATTGTTTCTACTTATCTTCTTTATGTCAATAGTGTCTGTCATGATGTTTCCTTTCTCATCATGATTTCTAGGGATTTGAGTTTTCTCTCTTCTTCTTTTCTTTAGGGTGGCTAAGGGCTTACCAATTTTATTTACTTATTCAAAGAATCAGCTTTTTTTGTCAATTTTTTAAATTGTTTTCTTTTGTTTCAAGTTCATTGGTTTTACCCCTAATTTTATTATTTTCTGTATTCTTCTTCTTTGGGTATTTGTTTGTTCCTCTTTTTCTAGGGCTTTGAGATGTAATGTCAGGTGGTTAATTTGTTGACTTTTTCTTATTTTAATGAATGAACTTAATGCAATGAACTTTCCTATTAGCATTGTTTTCACAGTGTCCCAGAGATTTTGATATGTTGTGTCAGAATTCTCATTTACCTCTAAGAATTTTTTTAAACTCTTCCCTGATGTCTTCTACTATCCATGTGCCATTCAATTTCATGTTATTTAGTCTCCAGGTGTTCAAGTAGCTTCTACTTTTTATTTTATCATTTATTTCTAATTTCATTTCATTATTGTCATATAGAATGCAGACTAGCATCTTTATTTTTTTTATTTGCTAAGAATTGCTTTGTGGCAAAACATATGATCTATTTTGCAGAAGGATCCATACACTTCTGAGAAAAAGTGTATTCACTTATTGATGGATGGAATATTCTGTATATGTCAGCAAAGTATAAATGATTGATTGTTTTATTTAGTTTTATAGTTTCTCTGTTTAGTTCTTGTTTAGAAGATCTATTCAGTGGTAAGAGAGGTGTGCTAAAGTCATCCAAATTATTATGTTAATGTCTATTTGATTCTTGAAGTTGAGAAGGTTTGTTTGATATACATAGATGCCCCATTGTTTGGGACATAGATATTTTTTATCTTTATGTCTTCTTGATGTATGATTCCCTTAAGTAGAATGAAATGACCTTCTTTATCCCTTTTCACTAACTTTGGTTTGAAGTCCACTTTATGTGATATGAGGATATAAATCCTCGCTTGTTTATGTGGTCCACTTTTCCCACCTTTCACCTTCAGTCTGTGGGCATGCTTTCGTGTGAAATAAATCTCTTGAAGGCAGCATATTATTGAATCTTTTTAAATCCAATATTCTAATCTATGTCTTTTAATTGATAAGTTTATACCATTGACATTGAGGGTTATTATTGAGATAGGGATTGTATCTCCAGTCATTTTAATTTATTTGGTTTTTACCTTCCTTGATTTGGTTTCTCCTTTGATTGGCCTTTCCTTTAGTGTAGTCCCTCCCTTTTCATTGTTGTTTTTCATTTCCCCCAATGGAATATTTTTTTTGCCAAGAATGTCCTGTAGTGAAGGCTGTCTTGCTGTAAATTCTTTTAACTTTTGTTTATCATAAAAGATTTTTATGTTAAGGGGGAGGGAAAAAGAGGGAGAGAATTGAACAACAGCAGGGGAGGTAGAGAGGGAAGATGGGAGGGGAGGGGAGGGGAGGGGGGATAGTAGGGGATAGGAAAGGTAGCAGAATACAACAGTCACTAATATGGCATTATGTAAAAATGTGAATATGTAACAGATGTGATTCTGCAATCTGTATTTGGGGTGAAAATGGGAGTTCAAAACACAATTTGAGTCAAATGTATGAAAGATGATATATCATGAACTATGTAATGCATTAAATAATCAATAAAAAAAGACAAAAAAAAGAAATGATCTGAGATTAAAGGAAACTAGCTAGACATGACAATTAAATACAAAGCATAGTCTGGCACAGTGCTGTACACCTGTATTTTCAGTGACTTGGGAGGCAGAGGCAGGAGGATTGCAAGATTGAGGGTAGTCAGGAAGGTTAGTCAGACACTGTCTCAAAATTAAAAAATAGAAGAGCCTGCTGGTGTACTTCTGTGTTACAGTGCCCCTGGGTTCTATACCCAAGACCACAATATAAATAAATTAATAAATATGGACGATATTGCATTTGATCCTATCACAGAAAAAAATCTATAGGATATTGCTGTTACAACTGAACATTTTAAAATATATATTTGTGGTTTATATAATAGGACTGCATCAATGTTGCATTTCCTGCTTTTGATAATTGTATTATGTTTATTTTAGATAATGTCATTATTCTAAGGAAATACCCATATAAGTAAATAGAAGTAAAAGGACATGATTTTAGTCTCAAAGTTTTTTTAAACATTTAGTTTTTAGTTGTAGGTAGACATAATACCTTTGTTTTATTTTTATGAAGACAAATTATTTGCTTTTATCAGCAAATATAGAAAAAGTATTTCGCAAAATCTCGTGCTCGTTCTTTTTGAAAAGAAACTCCAGCAACTTAATATTGGAGTGGGACTTTATTTTATAATAAATATCTTTAAAAAATAATGCCTACATCTAGCATTGTACTTAATGGTAGAAAAATAAATTATTTCATCCTAACAGAAAAAAAAATAAAAAATAAAAGATTTTTATTTTTGTCATCAAATCTGAAGCTTAATTTCCTAGATATAAGATGGTTGGCATCCATTTTCTTTCAGAGCTTGGTATATGTTATTCCAGGATCACCTGATTTTGAGGGTTTGGGTTGAAAGTCTGCTGAGATCCCAGTTGGTCTTCCTCTATATGAAATCTGATTTCTCTCTCTTGCAGCCTTTAAAATTCTATCCTTATTCTGTATAATAGGCATTTTCATTAAAATGTGTCTTGTTGTAGATCTTTTGTAATTTTGTGTTTTGTAAGACTCTTGTATTTGATTTTTCAATTCATTCTTAATGTTTGGGACATTTTCTGATATTATTTCATTGACAAAATTGTGCATTCCTTTGGTTTGAAACTCTGGCCTTCCTCTACCCTGATAAATCTTAGATTTGACTTTTTGATGTTATCCCATAGTTCTTGAATGTTCTGTTCATTGTTTCTTACCATCTTCCTGTATGGTCAACATTATATTTAAGATTGGATATTGTCTTCATTGTTTGACATTCCAAGTCATCTAGTCTGTTGGTGATGCTTGCTATTGAGTTTTTTTTTTTTTTAATTTGGTTTACTGTTTCCTCCATTTTAATAATTTCTTTTTTATTTCTTCAAAATCTCTATATCTTTCTTGAAGCAATCTTTTGCTACCTGCATTTGCTCTCTTATCTCTTTGTTGAAGTGATAAGTTTTTGCCTATATTTGCTCACTTAGGACATTCTTTAATTTGTAGATAAGGTTAATTATGTACATTGTGAATTCTGCTGACATTTTAGTTACTGTGTTCTCCATGGATTCTATTGCTTTGTATCTTGATTTGCTTAGGACAATTTTCTTCCTCGTTTTTTCACATTATCTATTGTCTTCCAATCTTGCAGTGCAGATCTGAGATATTGCATCTTCTACCCTATAGTCTTATAGTGTCCATGCATGTTACCAATACTGCCTTTAAGAGAAATACCAATGTTCACAGCACCCAATGCAATCAATATGGGTCATAAATCAAATAACTTCTATTTTGACATTTACAGTTTTGTGGTTATAAACGGAAATAATGAGTTCAGTTATCTTCTATCATAAAGCCAGAATGTTTGCATAATGGTTTATAGTTTCTAATGGTAGACAGAGGGCAGGGGTAGGCTGTGATATTAATAAGGTAGGATGTGAGAATATAGAGATATTTGATTATAAGACTAGTGAAAGCATAATCAAAAGAAGTTTGTTCCTGGCAGGAGAAAAAAATAGAGAGAGGCAACCCCATGCAAGGTACCCTGTTACCTCTGCAACTGGATGATGTCTGTTAGCACACCTAGTGTGCAACTGGGCCAACTTGGTGATGGTTTACCAGGTCTTGGTTGTTTTGCCCTGTATGGAAGCGGCCATGCCTTTAGTTGGTGTATAAATATAGTAAATATATAAATATTGTGAAAAGGCTTTTGAAAAGTTATCAGAGAAACGTGTTACAACGGAAACAAAATTTTACATCCCTTTTTTCTTCTCTGAGTTTAAAATAAAACTCAAAAGTCAAAATCATAAAAAAATATGTGATTCTCAGTTATGTGATTCCAAGAGGAAGTAATTTGTACTTATGAGATACATCAGTCAATTGCTTAAAAACTAAAAAGCATCTCTCTGAAATGATGTATTACAATAAAAGTTCCTATCCATCAATAAAGTGTCTTTGTAAAGGAAGCAATTTCATAAGCTTAAGTTCTGTAATAGTTCACATTTCCCTTTCACCAGATGAACTTTGCCATTAGAAATGTTCTTACAAAATATAACATCCATTTGCCTTTTTTTCTCTATGTGTTTTCTTGAAGGTGTTTAAAATCCTTTAGTTATGTTAAAACTAGCATTATAATAGGCAATAATTTTAATACTAAAAGTTATTATAGAACAAAAGCATTACTAACATATTTTAAGCTATGATTAAGGAAACATAAATATTGCCCTTGTATTTTTGTATTCCAATTTTACAATAATGCCATTAATATTTCTAGATATTTATTGTAAAGGTGTGATAAAATTTTAATACCTATAAACAAGTAAGAAAATTTATGTACTATAATTCTTGCAGTTAATGTTCTCTGTGGTTTTTTTTTTCTATATTTTTCTCTTGATTTTGCAATAGTGAAGACTCAAAGAGAGACAAAAATCACTATCATTTTGTAAGATGAATAATTTGCCTCCTAAAATATTTGGATAGGTTTTTTATAACTAGCAAAGAAGGAATGCTTCTATATCTATTTATAACTTTTCACACATAAATTTTGTCTAACACCATGCCTACATTTAGTAAATCAAGTCTATGTATATCAAACATTTCTATAAATGGCAGTCACATTGTCTGAAATGAAAATACATGTATTGTGCACTCTATTAAAGTGGTGCTAAAAATTTTTATATCCAACATGTAAACTTCTTAGCAAACTGTCGCAAGCAGATATTCTGATATGAATAAGAAAAAGTTAAGAAATTTTCTAACATACAGTAATTAAGAAGATCACAAATGTTAAAAAAACATAATAGATTCTGAAGAATTATCTATCATACAAAATTATAGAACATACAAAAATACGCAAACTGTCACCTGAATTACATGCAGAAAGATCACAAGGTAGAAAATTGTGGAATATATTTCAAAGGTCAAAAAATGATGAAGGCTGGGCTGGGGATATGGCTCAAGTGGTAATGCGCTTTTGCCTGGCATGCACTGGGTGCTGGGTTCGATCCTCAGCACCACATAAAAATAAAGATGTTGTGTCCACCAAGAACTGAAAAATAAATATTTAAAAAATTCTCTCTCTCTCTCTTCTCTCTCTCTCTCTCTCTCTCTCTCTCTCTCTAAAAAAAAATGGTGAAGGCAAACCTCAAATTTTATGTCAGAAAAATTTATAATTAAAGAATAGGTAAAAGTACATTTCCAAGCAATCAACTGAAGAATTGCTTGCAAGAAAAATCACTTCTTAAATGCTATATAGTGTATGATGAAGATTAATTAATTAAATGGAAATTTCATGATATTGATAGGAAAAAATGATGAGAAAATGCATTCAGATAGGGTATCATGTATATGAAATTTTGAAGCATAAAAGTGTTTTGGATTTAGTATTTTTTGGAACATTTACATATATAATGAAATGTCGTCCGTTGGGACCCTCTTATAAAACCGAAATTACTTGTGCTTTATATCCTCCTTTCAAATTCAGCTTGTAGGTAATTTCACACAAAATTTAAAGTGCACCTGCATTTTGACAGCATCACATCACAGGAGGTTAGGTGTGTAATTTTTCAATTGTTTTGTCATGTTGGCATTCAAAATGGTTTTGGTTTTGGAGGATTTCAAATTTTGAATTTTCAGATTAGGAATACTCAATCTCTTATGTAAAGAATTATCCATTTTTATTCAATAATAAACACAAGAATCACACCAGCAACATTGAATTTGTGGATTGAAGAAAGGATAAACATAAAATAATGAAGAAATTAATAACTGAAATTTATTGGGGGAGTAAGGTACAATAAGCTTTAAAATTTTGTTAAAATGTTTATAATATTACAAAAATTACCTACTAATAGAAAAATATACATTATTTTGAAACACAGAAAAAGCAAAAATGCCAAATAAATGGGAAGTCAAGACTAGAAAAGAGGGAAAAGGTTATAAAAACAGAGAGAATGAGAGAGAATGAAAAGCAAAATAAATAGAAGAAAATATGACTGTAGAGAATAAAAATGATGAATGAAAGTGTGAAAGTTAATATGCAGGTTGTTGAAAGAAAACAGTTTATAAGGGGCTGGGATTGTGGCTCAGTGGTAGAGCACTCGCCTAGCACGGATGGGACCCAGGTTCAATTCTCAGCACCACATAAAAATAAAGGCATTGTGTTGTGTCCATCTACAAAAAAAAAAAAAAAATTCTCTTTCTCTCTCTCTCTCTCTCTCTCTCAAGAAAAAAAAGAAGGGGCTGGGGATGTGGCTCAAGCAGTAGCGCGCTCGCCTGACAAGCCTGCGGCCTGGGTTCGATCCTCAGCACCACATACCAACAAAGATGTTGTGTCCGCCGAGAACTAAAAAATAAATATTAAAAATTCTCTCTCTCTCTCTCTCTCTCTCTCTCTCTCTCTCTCTCTCTCTCTCTCTCTCTCCTCTCACTCTCTCTTTAAAAAAAAAAGAAAAAAAAAGAAAACAGTTTACTTTCATTAAGTTTAAAATGTGTTGGCAATTCATTTTCAGAATAAATTTAGAAAGTGCCTCTCTGTTCTCTCATTGATGAAAATATGTTTCTACTGATAATATTCATCATAAATTAACCATGCTCTACTGAATTGATACATATATTAAATATCATTTTACTTTTAAATTTAACCTGAATAACAAATAGAAATGCTGAAATTTATATGTATTTCTGTCTCATTAATTTTTAAATTAATGAGAAATATGATCTATGGCATTCTTTCTACTATTGTATTGTTTTGTAAGCCAAATCTAATTTAACATATAACATTTCAGATAATACCTGCAATTATTAAATAGTTACACAGAATAATACATGAGATCTCAAATATTGTTTTCTAAAGCACATGCATATCAGTAATGTTCAAAGTGGATCACTGAAAATTAATACATCATGAAAGCAGTGAATTGTTTCTTTCTGAAGCTTTTGTGATAGCTTTTGCTTCATTTTCCAAAGTTTTGCTTTGATTTCTCTATAGTTTATATTGTCTTCATATTTTCTACTTTTTTCTTATTGATATTTCATTCTTATTTATTTATGGTATATTGTTTAACTACTTTTCCTATTTATATTGTTTCTTTAGGGATATCTTGAAAAAAACCTTCTATATGGAGAGAAAATTGCCATCTGCTTTTTATAGATTCTGTTTCCAAGTGTTGCCTTCTCTCCACAAGCTGATACTGCATGCAATATGCAGTGTGCATAATTTTAATTTACTTTGAATTTTTTATTGACTAAATATTTAATGACTAAATATTTTGCATTGGACATATTCAAATTTCGCTAAAATTTCAAAGTCCATAGTAAATTCAAATTTTGTTGCTGTTCATTGAATGTGGTTACTGATATAACTATTATTTAGTATATTCTGATCACTTAGGGAAATAGAAATAGAAATGTTTCTTTAAAATTCAACCTGCAACGACTTAAAAAAAAGAGATATTACTCAATACCAAATGTTAATTAACAGATTAGCACACCAATATAAAAACTTATGTTTTCATTTGTTTTTTATTCCATGTAAAGAACTACATTTAATATATATAAACAGATGTATTTAATGTAATTTCCCTCCTTAATAAATACACACACACAACTAGATAACTAGATTTAAATATATACACACTAAAATATGTGTGTATATGTATGTGTATTTTAATTATATATGTGTAGCTAGTTGTGTGTATATATAGATGCATATTTAATATACTCATAGAACAGAAACTATGTATTGTAATTCATCAAAATATATGCTAAATACAATTTGATCTCTACTTTGCTTAAGATTCTAACATTCTTAGACACAGGCCCTACGAACTTTCTACATGCAATCAGCAATTGTCTAAACATATTGTTCTGCATCATTCCAAAGTGCCCCTGCAAAAGTCATTCCCACAATGTAAATTAACTGTATGTATATTGACTGTCTGGTTGTCCATGCTCTTCACAAAATTCTAACTTAAGCATCAATTGTTTGTGAGTCCTTCCTTCACACTTCCCTTTTATAGGCATCATTAGTAACAGTATGTACTCTGGTACATATTAGCACTATTAAAAGTACGCGTTTCTCCTGCAAAACTGGAATACTAAGACCATGATTCACACAACTTTGTTTCAGTCTCTTCCAGAATGCAAAAATCATAAAACATTGTTTATATTTATTGAAGACAACATATTGGGACCAAAGTAAGGGTGACAGAATTTGAGCATATGCTGTTTCAGCATTGGTTCTATTTTCCAATATTTTTACTACAAGGAGTTGCACAAAATTATTGAATAATATGTTTGTTTGACATAAATGTGTAAATATTCAGTCTCAGTAGGAAATTTTCCTCCTTATATGTATGTGTGTATGTATGAAGAGTTTTCCTTCATATATATGTATGCATATATGTTATGTATATGTATGTGTGTGTATATATGTGCCTCACAAACACACACACACACACACACACACACACACACATACACACACATTATAGGCTTGCATTTTAAAATAAAGAGACGAATTTTGAGAAAGAACATTTAATCAGATTTTGCAAAATGTCAAATGTGAGTTCATGTACAGCCTTTCTATTAATTGGGGGAATGGGCTTGTATAATAATTACCCTCATTATACACACTTATTTTCTTAATGAATAATTTTCCTTAGATATATAATATTTTCTTACTCTTTATATTCTGTTAAGTGAGTTTTGCCCATCACCTTAACAACATATTTTAATCCCAAAGAATATATGTACTTTGGACTATATTGTCATTTTACAGATGAGAACAAAAAATAAAAATTCCCATCAGACAAGTACATTCAAATCTGAGAAAGAAAGGTGTAACAGTGAATGTAACAGAAGGCAATTTACTGCAAATTACTTACAAAAGGAACCAACATGTAACTATATCAATATTTGTAAAAATGTTTATATATTACTTTAGATTCCCTGGAGAGGAAGTGCAAAATTCAAGTAACAACTTTATTTTTATTTTCCAATTTGCAATTATGAAACTCTAGCATTTTATTTTTATTTTTCTCTATCTAAGCAGTTTTACCTGAAGATTTAGAGAATTCTATGAAAAAAACATATTATGATGGGTATTTTACTTTTTTCTATACCATGAGAATTAATTTTATGCTTTATATGCCCAGAAGAACTGACTTTTGTAAATGACATATAGTCCCGAATCCTTTTTGAAAAAGAAAAAAGAAAAAGTAAACAAAAACTCCTATTTTCACGCTGAACAGGTTTTTTTCTTTAAGTTCACAACTTACTGACAGTTCACCATAAGAATACAGAGTAATCAACTGAAATAACATAAAATTTAATGAATAAAACATTAAAGCAATTCCATATTCTTTCATTTTAAATTCAAATTTTAGAGAAAATATTTTGGAATATACTAACATAGTACACATTCACATCTGGCTCAACGAATTATCATGGTATGCTTACTTCATTAAAGAATAAAAAGTAAGGTTTCCTTTGGATTTTTGCATAAAGTTCATAGTCAATAAAAGTAGATAAAATAAATCATTATTTCTGGGTATACACTACTACACACTACTACACTACTACTACTACTATTACTACACATACACACACACATATATATATATATATATATATATATATATATATATATATATGCCTGAGGCTATCTATGATCTATGTCAACCTGATTTAAACATTTATTACATAAGATTTTTTTTAGAAAAATAACACTGTCAATCAAGAAATAATTTTATTTTTTGCTTTAGAAAATTCTTACAAATCAATTTGTGTGGCAAATAACTTGCCAGAGACAATAAATTGTTCAGCCATGCAGACAGCTGTTTATTAAATATCAGTTTAGAATACTCACTTCAAGGCCCTCAACTCACAGTATCCCTTAATTCTCAATGCTTACGCCATGTATTTTACCAATTTTAATCAGCTACTGGACATGAAAGTTCCCAGTAGCTTGAGTCCGGAATCCCTCTACAAACATTATCTCACCATGAGTTGATGTAAGGCAGCATTTTCCCCTACATTTATATATATATATATATATATATATATATATATATATATATATATATATATATATATATGAATTAAAAGGTAGCAAACAATCCCAGAGATTTCTCAAAAACCAATCATGGCCTTCTTCCCATTATGTTTCAACATGCTTAACACAGAAAGAGGGAGTTTTCCAGAGGCCTCTTAAAATACTTGGGTGTGTGTATCCCTGATTGTAATGTAAAGTTAGTTTTGAGAGGAATCTAAGGCTTAATTTTTTTATTATCCTTTCAAAATTTTAGCCCTGGAAATGAGAAATGCATTTTAGGAATTTTTGCTCACTTGATGGTCTTTTTACACTTGACAAAAAAACTGCTTAGAGCATTGCTGATTTCTTCCCAGCCGTTTTCTCATCATATACTTTTTATGAGACTTTAATAAGGAGTTCATGGAGAGAAGATCAGGCATATGTTCCATAAATTTGCTTCTCCATTTGACTGTAAGGACTAATGAGTTCAGAAGATATCATTAAAACCAGCATCTTTATTAAAAAAATATTATGCTTTTAGTGGACTGTAAGAATTTAATGAGAACCTTCCTTGGGCTTCTCTAGTTTTACCTGAAAGAATCCGTGTAGAAGTAGTTTTCACCCCAGAATAACTGTCTGCCTGGAGTCATAGATTTATTGGTATTCAATCAAAGAGAAAAATACATTAGGGGCCATACCTCTTTTTGTTCCCCTTTTGGTTCTAAACACTAAACGCTCATTTTTTTTCTTAAATTTAAACTTTATTGAAGAGAAAGACCATTCTTGCCCCATATTAGTACTGGTATTGATGAGCTGAAGCCATTTTCTATTGTACCACAAAGCCTAGAAAAGATTAACAAAATTATAGAGAAGAATTTAAAATCATTTGAACAACACATAATGTACAACTTCTACATCTGTGTCAATTGATTTATATAGCATAAGGAATTTCAGTGGCAAGTAAATAAGTAAATTGAAAGGCAGAATGTGAAAACTTTTGGGAGGACATAAAAGACTATGAATGATAAAAGAGAGGGATTTAGCAAACTATAAACATCATACAAGCCCCTAGTCTCTTTCTTATAAAAAAAAAAAACACAACAACAACAACAACAACAACAACAACAAAAACACTTAGGATCCTAATTCAGTTCTTTCCAGATCTAAGTGATGAATGAGGGTGCTAATATTACAAAGAATTATTTACCTCAATACTAAATGACAGTGTGGCAAACTTTATTGATAAGGATGCTAAAATATTAAATCCTGCTATTTTTTCTATAATTTTCCTGGGAATTAGCAAATTACTCAGAATTAGCAAAATCCTCATTGATTTTCTGTTTCTGACACAATGACTTATATTTTTGACTAAGCAACACACCTTTCATCATTTTTGACATTTTATTTACTAATTTATTAGGGAAGATCTTTTTTGCAAGGTTAATTTCCAAATTGAAGGCTTATTTTAAATCTCTGAGGACCTATTCCCTCTTCCTCAATCAAAATTAGCTTTTAGCTAATGTGAATGTTATCTTAAATCAATCCTAAGCTTAAGTCATTCACAAGGAGGTGTCTGACATTTTCAATCCAAAATTTCACCTGGATTAGATAAATCCATCAAATATGTATAGAACCTTTGAAAAGTCAATATTTCAAGAAGGTTTATTCAAAGAATGAATATTATATCTGATATATAAATGCTAGCAGAGCAATGAAGGGGAAGGGAATGAATAAACGTTCATTCTATTCATGAGAAAAAGGGGAATGAAGAAAAGGGAGAAGGAATGGGTATATGAGTGACCATGGAATGAATCAGGCATAAGTTTGCTATGTTCATATATGAATACAGGACCTGAGTAATTCCACATCATGTACAACCAAAGAATGGAAAGTTATACTCCATGCATGTATGATATGTCAAAATAGACTCTACTGTCATGTATAAAAAAATTGTCAAAAAAATCAATAGGTAGGGCTGGGGATGTGGCTCAAGCAGTAGCGCGCTCGCCTGGCGTGCGTGCGACCCGGGTTCGATCCTCAGCACCACATACCAACAAAGATGTTGTGTCTGCCGAGAACTAAAAAATAAATATTAAAAATTCTCTCTCTCTCTCTCTCTCTCTCTCTCTCTATCTCTATCTCTCCTCCCCCCTCTCTCACTCTCTCTTAAAAAAAAATCAATAGGTAAAAAAAAATAGTAGCACAATGTTTAAATACACCTTATATCAGCTTGTGCCTCTTTCATAAATTCATTGAGTAAGGATATAGATTTGTTAAGGACATCAAAGCCAAAAAGAAAAATAATTTTAGTATTATGATTTTTTTGATACTTGAAGTTATACACTTAAAATTGTAGATCTGTTATCTATTTCCACAGTGGAATAGCAGATGAAGTTAGCATACCCGTAGCATGATAATCATAATTACAGTCTGAGAGTTTTAAATTCAGTTATAATTAAGTAATTCTGTCATATTTGGATTAATTAAGTATTTTCAATTAGAATAAATCATTTATATTAGTTATTTAGCATACATCTCACTGATAGAATATTTTTTCATGAGTTATTACACATTAATCAATTCCCTCATTTGAATGGGAAAGAAATTTATAGATTGATGGTCTTCAACTATTGTGTTCTGTTTTGGTAAACATATATACTACATTTCTCAATCAAATGTTCATTTTATTAGGGCATAGGATTGAGTTCAGAATAATGAAAATAAGTAGCCATGGTATATGTACATGTAATATACACTGTTGTGATTATTTTAAATATATCTTCTAATGTTATCTTTAAAAAATTTCATAATACGGGTACTAATACAACACTGATATTGTAAGTAAGGGAAAAAAATTAAAAATTCTTAAGTGTCTAAGAAAGTACATGATTTGTTCTACTCTTCACGAGTAAGGAATCATGTATATTCAATTAATGTTTGTCAACAAGCTGCATATGCTTTGGTTTCTAGAACCTGTAAATATATTGCCTTACACAGCAAAAAAAAAAAAAAAAAAAAAAAAAAGCTTTGCAGACATGATTATGTTAAGGATGTTGAGATGGGAGATTGTTCTGAATGTTTTTGTTGGCCCAGTTGAATCACGAGTTTAAAATAGACATGTTTTGTTGGCTAGAATCAGCTGGAGATGAGACTATAGAAGAGCAGAGAAATACAAAATTGCTGGCTTTGATGAATAGAGAAAAGGAACCACGCTTCATGGAACACAGCAGCCTCTGCAGTCTGCACATAGCAAGGAAATGGAGTCTATCTTAAAAGCTCAGGAACAGAATGCACTAGCTCCCACAGTTAAATTCTAGCCCAATTAGACTCATATCAAATATCTAACCCACAGAACTACATGAAAATATATTTGTGCTGTATTAAACCACTTGTGTTGTATTTCTAAGTTTGTAGAAATTTGTTACAATAGCAGTAATAAAATAATGCAGGTGTTTCAATAATGGAGATAAAATTACAAACCAGAGAGTAGATTATCTTTTCCTGCCAGTTTACAATATAACAAGAAACATTAGAGAGACCTCATCAGATTATTGTACCTTAATTTTAACTGGGACTGTGGAAGGAAAACATAAACGCTATAGATCATAGAGCATAAGTTACATAGCATATATAAAAGGAAGTGCCTCTGACTGAATATTATTTGGGTTCCAGGTAATAAGTATACTGTTTTACAGTAAGCCAAAACTGCAAGTTTGTTGAAAGGGAACTGAAATGCTAGAAAGAACTGGAAGAAATCAAGGCTTGAGGCATCAACTATAACTTTAAAAGAATTATTTTTAAATCATAAGCTGTCTGATACCCAGAAAATATGAACTCGATTTTTAAAATCAAAAACGTCCTCTAAAATTGATAATCTAATAAATGTTCATCTTGATTAAAGTGCATGGGAAGCTGGAGTTTAAATTATTCAGTCACAAAGTGTTTCTAATAAAACAAATTAATTCAAATGCTGCAATGCTCTGTCATCTTCTTTTACTCTATTATAGAGATGATTTAATTGTCATCCACTCTCATGGAACACAGCCAGGGATTAAGCTGATGAGGTTGCAAACAATAAAAAATAATGAGATGTGGAAAAGAGAATCATTGCTTAGTGAAGGAAGTCTTGCTTTACTCTTTCTTGACAGCAGAACTAATTTAAAAATGATCGCCTTGTTCCTGATCAGCTTTGCATGTGTTTAGATTGTGTCCACTGATGGTTTTCAAATGGTTTTCTTTTTGATGTATCAGAGACACTCATCCCCAATAGGTTTTTCTGTGTATGTTCTAAAGTGCAAAGTGTGCTTAACCTTAAGTGCGAGGGATGTCTGTGAAGTTTGATTTTCTGTGTAATTACTTCCAATGATTGTCTTTCTTCCCAAGATGACATGTACTTTTCCAGCCAGATTATTTTTCAAAAGAATTACATTTCCTGGTTTTATAGAGAACAGTGTCCATTTGCTGAAATATGAACCTGAAATTCCGAAAAAGAAACACCAAATTCTCATACTAATTTGTGAAGTAGGTATAAATTGCAATAATTTTTATTTCAGACTGAGGCATCTCTAAAAGAGTCTAGTTTTGCTGCACGATAGAAATATCACTTTATTCCTTTTATTATTATGTGCAGAATGTGGCAAATTAAGTACATGTACATGTGCAAGCATGTGTGTGTGTGTGTGTGTGTGTGTGTGTGTGTGTTTATGTAAAATGGGGTATAATATTACATTAAAGGAAAAAGTTGAATCAAATAAATGACCATTGATAAATAAACCAGAATTCAATTTTATTTATTTATTACAGTATTTCTCACAATTATATAAGTCATCCAATGGTTACTGCCTCATCACGCAGAAACACACACAAGTATATACATACACTGCACTGCATATATGAGTGTATGTGCTTTGGTAAAGATAAGTACCCACCAAAAATTTGCTTATAATGTTTACACATCATATAATAAAGTTCTCTCTCTCTCTCTCTCTCTCTCTCTCTCTCTCTCTCTCTCTCTTTTTCCACGATGCTGGGGATTGAACCCAGAGCCTTGTGCACGTGTGGCAAGCACTCTACCAACTGAGCTATATCCACAGATCCTTGAATTCTCTTTTAACATAACATAGAACTATCTATGCATATGATATTTCACTTGAAAAATAGACTGAAAGAAGATCCATTTATCTTTAACCTTTCTTATCCATATTCTATAAATGAGCACCTAAAATCCAGTGTATAACCAAAATGTTTCTGCTGACTGCAGAATAACTGATTTTGAGGCAATGGATGCTGGTGAATTTTTATGGCACAACATAATAATGGTCTTACAGAAAATGAACCTGGTTAATATAATTTTATATTGTTACCAGTGGAACTCCCGAAATATCATCAGACAACTCATTATTAAAGCAAACCTACATTTATTAAACCTCACTGAGCCAAGAAGATACATATCTGTGACAAAATTTCAGTGTTTTGATAGGAAGAACTGAGAGGAAGAGTTTTGTTGCTGTGACTATGGCTCAAAGAGACAAGTGAGTCTCTTAAGGTGAAAAGCATTATATAGTGACCTTCTTTATCCTTCTTGATTAACTTAGGTTTGAAGTTGATTTTATTCGATATGAGTATGGCCACTCCTGCTTACTTCCGAGGGCCATGTGAGTGGTATGATTTTTCCCAACATTTTACCTTCAGCCTGTGTATGTCTTTTCCTATCATATGAGTCTCCTGAAGGCAACATATTGTTGGATTCGTTTTTTTGATCCAGGTTACTAGCCTATGTCTCTTGATTGGTGAGTTTAGGCCATTAACATTTAAGGTTACAATTGAGATATGATTTGTACTTCCAGTCATGCTTCTTTATTTATTTATTTTAGTTTGGCTAGTTTTGCTTTTTGGTTATTTTCCTCCCCCTTTACTGAGATACCTCCTGTTGTTAGTTTTGGGAACTAACAATTCCTCTTCTTGTAGTGTTTTGTTCAAAATGCTTTGCAGAGCTGGTTTTCTTGCTGCAAATTCTTTTAGCTTTTGTTTATCAAAGAAGCTGCTAGAGTTAATAAATGAATTCAGCAAAGTAGCAGGTTATAAAATCAACACGCATAAATCAAAGGCATTCCTGTATATCAGCAACAAAACCTCTGAAATGGAAATAAGGAAAACCACTCCATTCACAATATCCTCAAAGAAAATAAGATACTTGGGAATCAACCTAACAAAAGAGGTGAAAGATTTATACAATGAAAACTACAGAACCCTAAAGAGAGAGATAGAAGAAGATCTCAGAAGATGGAAAAATGTACCCTGTTCATGGATAGGCAGAACTAACATCATCAAAATGGCGATGTTACCCAAAGTTCTCTACAGGTTTAATGCGATGCCAATCAAAATCCCAATGGCATTTCTTGTAGAAATAGACAAAGCAATCATGAAATTCATATGGAAAAACAAAAGACCCAGAATAGCAAAAGCAATTCTAAGCAGGAAGTGTGAATCTGGAGGTATAGCGATACCAGAGGTCAAACTGTACTACAAAGCAGTAGTAACAAAAACAGCATGGTACTGGTACCAAAAAAGGCAGGTGGACCAATGGTACAGAATAGAAGACACAGAGACTAGTCCACAAAGTTACAACTATCTTATATTTGATAAAGGGGCTAAAAGCATGCAATGGAGGAAGGATAGCATCTTCAATAAATGGTGCTGGGAAAATTGGAAATCCATATGCAACAAAATGAAATTGAATCCCTTTCTCTCGCCATCCACAAAAATTAACTCAAAATGGATCAAGGAGCTTGATATCAAATCAGAGACACTGCGTCTGATAGAAGAAAAAGTTGGCTCCGATCTACATATTGTGGGGTCGGGCTCCAAATTCCTTAATAGGACACCCATAGCCCAAGAGTTAACAACAAGAATAAACAAATGGGACTTACTTAAACTAAAAAGTTTTTCTCACCAAGAGAAACAATAAAAGAGGTAAATAGAGAGCCTACATCCTGGGAACAAATTTTTACCCCCCACACCTCCAATAGAGCCCTAATATCCAGAATGTACAAAGAACTCAAAAAATTAAACAATAAGATAACAAATAACCCAATTAACAAATGGGCCAAGGACCTGAACAGACACTTCTCAGAGGAGGACATACAATCAATCAAGAAGTACATGAAAAAATGCTCACCATCTCTAGCAATCAGAGAAATGCAAATCAAAACCACCCTAAGAAACCATCTCACTCCAGTAAGATTGGCAGCCATAATGAAGTCAAACAACAACAAGTGTTGGCGGGGATGTGGGGAAAAGGGTACACTTGTACACTGCTGGTGGGGCTGCAAAATGGTGAGGCCAATTTGGAAAGCAGTATGGAGATTCCTGGGAAAGCTGGGAATGGATCCACCATTTGACCCAGCTATCGCACTTCTCGGACTATTCCCTGAGGACCTTAAAAAAGCGCTCTATAGGGATACGGCTGCATCAGTGATTATAGCGGCACAATTCACAATAGCTAGACTGTGGAACCAATCTAGATGCCCCTCAATAGATGAATGGATAAAAAAAAATGGCATCTATACACAATGGAGTATTATGCAGCACTAAGAAATGACAAAATCATAGAATTTGCAGGGAAATGGATGGCATTAGAGCAGATTATGCTAAGCGAAGCTAGCCAAGCCCTAAAAAACAAATGCCAAATGTCTGCTTTGATATAAAGAGAACAACTAAGAACAGAACAGGAAGGAAGAGCTGATTTTTTTTAAGAAAGCTGATTTTTTATAAGAATCTTCAAGAAGTTAATATGTATTTATTTATTGGCTGCAACTGAAATAATCTTAACTTTTTAAAATGTATGCTTTTTAGTTATATATGACAGTAGAGTGTATTTTGACTGGTTTATACAAATATGGACTATGTTTTAGTCTGTTAGGATCCCAGTCTTGTGGATGTACACTATGGTGAGATTCACTGTAGTATTTTGATATCTTGACTATGTAGAACATCTGCTGGTGAATCGCTGTTGGTTTGTGGGTGGATGGACTCAGTTCTTAATTTGCATTCTTCCTAATGTCACATGGGCTCTTCACAACATCACTGTTGGATTCCTCCTGATTAAATGACTCAAGAGGCCAAAATGGAAGCCATGTCAGGCACATACTGTCACCCCATCATACTTTGTAAATCACATAGAACGGGTTTATGACATTGTAGGGAGAGACTATATGAGTTTATGAATAAGAGGAAGTGAAGATATTTTACACTTACCCGCCAAAACTCATTCTGAAATTTAACTCCCATTTTGAGGTTTTAAGAGGCAGGAAACAATCTGACTATGATATTTAGAGGTGAGACATTTGGGAGGTAGTTAAACTTCAATGAGGCAATAAGGATAGGGAGCTAATCAGATGAGACTGTGGCTTTAGAGGACAGAGCAGAGCTAGTAAGTTCTGTCTAGCCATGTGATGTCCTACGCCCCTTGAGAGTCCCCACCAGCAAGTAGGACTTCACCAGATGTAGTAGTTACTAGATCTTGGACTTTCCAGTCTTGGAACCTTGAGCTGAATCATATCCCCATTTTATTTATTTGCCATGGCTGTTTACCATGGAAGGATGTATCTAATTATCTAATTTTATGATATATGAAGTTGTTCTCTGGGACTTCTTGTGAGTATTATAGATCTCATAAACTTCTATAGATATGTAAGTATTGCATTCTTTATCCTGAAGTATGCCCTGCAATACTCAGAATGGTGAATGTGAGATCTAGAACTTCTCTGATTAAAGTCATCAGGTTTGCATTTTCATTAGCATCTTGGTTGAGTTCTGTGGCCTAATGCATTATATAGCTTTCCTGATATCACTAAATCATAGTATGAAATTTCTCAACTTTTATGCATTGTATAAATCTGCTGTCAAAGATTAAATGATAAAGGAAAACTTCGAAGATTTTTCTTTGAGTGGTTAAGATTTAAACTATAGATTTGAGGCTCTGTTTTTCCTTCTTTTAAAAATTGAATTATTTAGGAAGAATTTTTTTTTGTCTTTTGTTTTGTTTTGTTTCATTCTTTGAAGGGATGTAAATAAAGGTCCAAAATAGACACTGAATAATAGTATTGGCATTGTGAAATATGTGCTAATTTCCCAAGTGTGTTTTCTTTCTACGGTTACTATAAAAATGGTCACACAGTGGTTTAAAACAACATAGACTAATTTTTTACCATTTCTCTAGTTTAGAAGTTCAATACAAGTCTTTCTTCAGATTCTAGAATCCAACCATATTCCTTGACTTAGGTTCTTGCTATGTCCTTGGGGTGCCATGAAAAAATACATTAGACAACTGACATATATTCATTATTATTTTTAAGTCTGGGAAGTCTAATATCCAGATGTTGGCAGATTTTTTTTTTGAGGACCTACTTTGTGGTTAGTAAAGGGCTACCTTCTCCTCTACTAATTTGACCTTTCTCATGTACATATTCATAGAGAAAGAAGAAAGAGGTAGATGGGGAGGAAGTGATAAAGACACACACACCTACCCATACACACACACTCAGACAAAGAGAGAGTAAGAGGGAGGGAGGGAGGAGAGAGAGAGAGAGAGAGAGAGAGAGAGAGAGAGAGAGAGCGCTATCTCATAACTCCATGTTCTTTTGAGGACACTAATCCCGTTACAAGGGCACCACAATCATGCTATCATCTCAACCTAATTACCTCCCAAAGGCCCTAATGTGTGGTTATATCAAATTTGGAATTAGTGCTTCAACATATCATTGTAACAGTTCCTTGTTGCATCCTCAAAGGTAGAAACAAATTGGAAGTTTTCATACATGATAATAATCTAGCTCTTTTTGTCTCTTTTCACTTAGGAAGATTGTTGTGATTATATTTGAACCACTGAAAAATCCATTATATTGTCATTACTTTGTGGTCATTTAACTTAAACCACATTTGCCACATCTATTTGCCACATAAGCTAACATATTCATAAATTTTAGGATAAGGACCTTGGGCATCTTTGAGGGGTCATCATTCTTCTTACCAAATCTTTTAGGTTCTGTGGAGTCAGTTGTATGAGTCAGTAGGTTTTATTATAGCAACTCCAGTAGCAATTGTTAGGGTTGATCAACCATTCAAGCATTAATCAAGGAGAGACCTCATCACACACAGAAGAAGTAGATAAAACCTGCCTTAATAAAGTCCATTTTTTAAGATCTGCAAATGTACGAAATATATTAAACATATCCCACTTCCTTTCTATCATCTTTCCAATGTCTTCTTTTTGAATGTTTAGTTGTAGAAGCAGTCTTCTATAAATGGCTTATGAGTGCTATATTCATTGTTGTTTACCTCCTAGGATGTCCTGAGTAGCTTTTTGTTTAGTTTAGTTTTGTTTTTGCTTTTTGTTATCTAATTCCTGGCTGTCTGCCAGATAAAATGTCAATGAGTGCTGAGTCTATTTTTTTTAAACAGAGAGAGAGAGGGAGAGAGAGAGAAAGAGAATTTTTTAATATTTTTTTTTTTTTAGGTTTTCGGTGAACACAACATCTTTATTTTATTTTTATGTGGTGCCAAGGATTGAACCCAACGCCCCGCGCATGCCAGACAAGCGCGCTACCGCCTGAAACACATCCCCGGCCCCAAGTCTAATTTTTGATGAACCCAAATGTTTCATCATATGGATTCAGTGATAAAAAGAGATAGCTGGCATCCTAAGGAAAATATTTGCAAAAATAGCATGTTTTCACTAAAATTTGGACAAATTACAGCTAGCTCTTAATCCCTTCTAGTCAATGACAAAATATGTCAATAGAAATATTAAGAATAATAACTTTAAAAATAAACGTAATTGAAAGCATAAGAAGAGGAAATTAGGGAGAGCTGGGGCTGCTGAGTCACCAACATGCTGGGGAAAATACAGTGCCCTGGGTAGGCTGGGGACTAAGGTGGGATGTCGGGTACCCTGACACATCCAATGGCACAGACCAATGTGGGTTCATGAAGCCAAGTGCACCCTGAAACTTGCTCCTGTCGCCACTTGGGCCCTGGGCTGCCTGTTCCCTTCAATGAAAGATGGGTGATGCTAGAGTATGGAGGAAAGGGCAGGCTTCAGTTGACACTGACTCCCTACCTCCAGGGTCCTGCTTATCTGTCATCTTGCCCATCCTTTTTCAATAAAAAGACTAACTTGATATCTTAGGAAAGCAATTCAACTCCTTTAGAGGCTTCTGTGACTTGAAAGCTTTTACCAAAATTCTGTTCTCTGGTCCAAAATAGCTTCCTGAACCCACAGTGATGGTAAGTCCTAAAATTTTCTAAGTGGCGATCAGGTTTAAGGATATCTTAAAATGTAGACGATGTGTCAGTATCTTTTTAAACAACAAGACCAGTTGGAGATTGGAGCACCAATGCATAAAGCATGAGACATATGTTTCAGAATATTGGTTTCATAGAACCCAGGCCCTAATAGTAGTATGACTTGAGCATCTTTATTCCTGAAGCGATTTGAGAATAAAGAAGTTGAGGAAAGTTCAAAGGAAAGAAGGAGGTCTGCCAAGGAAAACATAAAGTTTGAATTTTTTCCAAGTATGAATTACTTTGTAGCCAATGTGTCCACAAGTTTGAAAACTAGAATTATATTGTAGTATACTATTTTGGGGTCAGGGCAAAAGAAAAGTACTTGATGTGTCGGTTAGATTTTCAGTCTGTTTTGATGAAGATGACAAAGCTAGTTCTGTCTGGTTCTTAAATCATGATTATTTGGAAGACCTGTATGGAATGTTTAAGAAGGTTAATGCTAGAGAAGGAATAGTTGGCTGATACCACTCAGGCCCTACACTACTTAGGAATGACATCGCCATCGATGAACTCATGAAAACATATACCATCCTAACTCAGTATTCATCATTATTGGTGTGAAGCCAAAGAACTTGGGGCTGCCCACAGAAGCATATATTTCACAGGAAGAAGATCATGATGATGGAACTACAACTTCAAAAATATTTGAGCATGTGAACAGGGAAGTTGAAGCAGAAGAAGCTGAGGAAGCTGGGGTTATACACTAGTTACAGGACATAAAAGACACTGTTGATAATGGACACTCTTTCCCAGGTAGTCACAAATCAACTCCATGGTTTGAAGGAACCTCTAAGCATCTCTATATCAGGAGTTACCTGGAAAAACTAGCTACAGGCAAGCTGTCTATCAACACCAGATCATCTACCAGCTGCAGGACGTCTTCACCCTACTGCCTGACGTCAGCCTGCAGGAGTTTGTCAAGGCCTTTTACCTGAAGACTAAAGGACCCAATGGAGAAGGTGTAGTGGCCTCACTAATCTACTCTGTAGGTGCCCTGCACAACCTCATCAACAAGATTGCCAACTGGGATGCAGAGAAGAAAGAAGGGCAGGAAAAAAAAAAGAAGAGAGCAAAAAGAATAGGAAAGATGACAAAGAAAAAGAAAAATATAAGGAAAAGAGTCATGTGAAGGAAGAAGAGAACCAGGAGAAAAAGTAAAGCACGTAGATTTTTTTATTTGTAAATTTAAATCTTACAAACTAAATCAATCTTTTTCACTTTCAGTGCTTGTTAAATGGCTGTCCTGATGAGAGCTCTCTGCCTTCAATCACTGATTGGCATTAGATGATGTAAATGATAGAAAGACTGATCTCCTACTCATACTGCAGCCTCAGCTGCTGTGTGTTGGACATTATGATAGCTCAGGCTGCAGACTGTGCAAGAAAAGTGAAGAGAAAACAATATAACATTTTTGGTACTCTTCATTCTTTATTAACAGGAGTTGAATTTTCTGCATTATGAGAGATTTTCGGGGGATCTCTTTCTGATAATTGGCGAAATTGCTAAACAGAATGTATGGATCATGTATATTCTATGGCTTGTAAACCTGAGTTCTGACACTTCTGAACTCTTGAGAACCACATCACATTTTGAACCCACACTTCTGGCATTATCAGGGACTGGGGTCCAGCTTCATGTATTATTTACCTTCGAATACCAAAGTAAGTGGCATGTTAAAAAGAAAGAAAGAAAGAAAGAAAGAAAGGAAGGAAGGAAGGAAGGAAGGAAGGAAGGAATTAGATAGTGAGAAAAATAAAGAATAAAGGGATGCAGAATATTATTTCTATCTTGACTAGAGATCTGCATGATTTACAGGTCACTGATGGAAGCTGTCTACTTGCAAATTGTGTTTGCTGCTGTGAGAATCCTAAGAATCATCAATGAGTTTGTAGATGAGTAGCTTTTCCATGATTTGAAGACTTATACCTCTGTACTTGAAATAGAAACTCAGGAACAATCTCTTAAAAAGCTTTGGTTTTGCTAGTTGTAAATACTGCCTGATATTGACCTTTCCATCACTCAGGAACAATCTCTTAAAAAGCTTTGGTTTTGCTAGTTGTAAATACTGCCTGATATTGACCTTTCCATCAAGATCTTTATCTTAGGTCCCTTCCAGAAGACCAGGCATCATATTTGAAAAGCAATTCTACACAAATTGTTTAGAAGAGTATTGAGATAAGGATTCTGGCCTGTTTGATAAGAACAGATCTCTCTAGTCCTTACAGAATTTACTTAAGCAAGGACATTTTAGCATCAGAGGTAATAATCCCAGACACCATAGTGGCCTCTTACTAACTCAGACCACAAATTATGAAGATCTCTGTGAATTTTATCAATTCTTCTTTAAGAATTCCTTGTGTTCTTTTACCTTTTCTAAAGAAGATAAAAACAAGGGAGTCTGATTAAATAACAAAATTTTGCCAAATCCATTAATAAAAATTCTGATAAAAGAGTTTTCCCTTCTGGGTACAGTGGTACATGCTTATAATCCTGGGGACTCAGGAGGATGGGACAGAAGGATTGCGAGTTCAAGTCAGCTTTAACAACTCAGTGAGAACCTATCTCAAAATGAAAAATCAAAAGGGTTGGAGATGTGAACAACTTTGGGTTCAGTTTCGAGTACCACAGAAACAAACAAACAAAAAACATTTCCTACTAGAAGAGAGACAAATTAGAGTTCCCCAGGCTGAAAAACATTTTTCTCCATGCCCAAAAGAATCACTGATGAGGACACAGGTAGAGTCCATTGCCAACATTAGTTGTATGAATTCATTAGGATTTTGCAAAGGAACATATTATACTTTTGCTAAGAATCACCTGGATGATGGTTGATGTAAGTTCTAAAGGTGTATTTAGAAATAATAGTAAAATTCCTTCCCCACTCTTGAGTGCTTACATTAATCAATATGTTTTCAATGAGCTAAAGTGGTTTATTAGACTGTTTTATGTTAATCCATGTGATGAAATTAGACTGAAATGCTTTCTTAAGTTATAAAGTAATTTGTGGGAATTCAGTTAAGAATTTCTTTTACTTTAAAAACAAATTAAGATAAGAAAGAATACTGGCAACACCTAGATGAATTGATATCATGCACATCTGATAAAGGAATCAAAATCTAGGAACAAATGTGCTGTGTAGGCAATGATTTGGGCAGACTTTTTCTTTTTTCTTAAACAAAAATTATTTCTTTTTAATTGAAAACTACACATTGTTGAAAGGCTTTATGTTACTGTATTTTCTTTATATATAAATCTGAGATGTTCCTTCATTAATTTGTCAATAAATCTTTAAAATATCTTTAAGTTAATTACCATTTGGAACATGTCAAGAAAAATAAAATTATTTCTATTTTTTTTTCCTTTTTTAAGGTAAAGAAGCAAAGCTTTGTGTCACCTAGTGTAACTTTCAAGAAATTTAAATACAGTATATTTATCAAAGATGCATTAATACTGTATAATCTGAATTGAGGGACTAAATTTGGACAAAGCAACACCAAATACATCCAAAATGACAGGGTAGGTGTATAGGTCTTTATTTGTCAAAGTTAAAATACTTACTAAAAGATAACATTGTAAAAACCAGAAACAACATGATTATCATGTTGTTTTGTTAATATTATATAATATTGGATAAAAGGAAAGGGTTTATTTTTTTAATAAAATGCAGATTTATTTTTGTCAGCATAGCAAATAAATACATGTATTATAGTGAATGTGTAGTCTGACTAAGTTGTCTTCAAGAAACAAGCCAATATTCTTTAATTTCACATCTGTCAGTACTCATACAAGTATGGTCTCTATCATTTTTTAATATCATAAAAATGAATCCAAAGTGTTGTTTTCTTTAAAGAGAAAACCAAATACCCAGGTGTCTGGTAAATACATGAGCAATGTAAGATGAGAGCTCTCAGGATGACAATAGAGGTTTCAGTGTAATTCTGAAGTTAAGTTGCAACTTAATCATTACTTTTACAGATAGAAAGAATCAAGGCTCGGAAGATTAAGTAATATACAGTGTATTATATAAGTAGAAACCGCAAGAAACAAGAATTAATGTCAGTTTTGTATGACTAAAAACATAACCTTCTTGCCTTTGAATTTGGAAAATGAACTAATTCCATACTGTGTGGACAGAATAAAAAGAAGAAACCATAGATGAATCCTAAATTTCAGCACCTGGAGATTAGTATTGCCAAGTGTGCTGAGGAAGGAAGGTAAGGAAGTGACAAGTGTGTCAGGTATGGATAGAAAAACATCTATCTTAGTCCTAGATGGTAATGTGGATAAGATGGTACCTAATGTGAATAAGAAACATATTATCAGAGATTGCATTGTGCAGTCACTTTTGTGCCCTTGCACAAGAGGATTTCAAGCAAGAAACCAGACTTATTAGAAGACTAGTAAATGTTATTAGAAGGGAAAGAAGAGGGAAGATACTCTCAACAGGGAGAGTGGCTTCTCTCAGAGAGGAGAATAACAACTCTCTTCTTTGTGTCCCAGTTTTTTCTGGCATAGGAGGAGAGGTTTCTAGAGAATTCTGACCAAACACTGCCTCTGAACTTTTGACTGAAAGTAGAACTCCTCCCGATTTTTAGGTCCCTAATGTGCATGTTTTTACCTAAAGACAACTTTTGATCATTTTGGCTTGTGTAAAGGTCATGCCTTCTTTTATCCAGTTCATCTTCACTTCAGGGTAACTTATGGCTTTTTTTATAAGTAGAAGAGTTTTCAGACATCTAACCCTCAGCTTTAAGAAGGAAGATCAACCCTGAAAATAGCAAGCTTCTAGGTCAAGGATTGTAACATTGTTATCTTTTTAAACCACTGCTGTGTCAGAATGGTTTGTTCAAATTGCTTCAAAGAAAGAAGTAGAGAGAGTTAGAACAGAGGCTCAGGCTATAGATTTAACCCTTTAAAGGCCATATTCCCATCTCCTTAGTCTACCTGTTACTTAACATAGTAATTTTGAGATGGCTTATGGGTGAATAGTGAAAATTAAGGGGTTAGAGTAAAGCATGTGATCAGCATGTGTAATGTCTGGGTTTCAATGCACAGCAATGCAAAAGACACACACACACACACATACAAACAGAGAGAGAGAGAGAGAGAGAGAGAGAGAGAGAATTGTATCAGCACAGAGAAATAATCTTGAGATTTTTGAGCATAACAATTGTCTATAATATTATGCAAATAAAGAAGATCTGATGGAAAGGCAAGTGTAGATGAAAGAAGGCTCAAGACCAAGAGACCAAGATTTGAGACATTCTCAAAATTTAAAATTTACAGGATAAAGGGGTGGGGATGTGACTCAAGTGGTAGCGCGCTCACCTGGCATGTGTGAGGCACTTGGTTTGATTCTCAGCACTACATAAAAATAAAGATATTGTGTCCATCTTAAACTAAAAAATAAAATATACAAAAAAAAAATAAAGTTTAGGGATGAGTAAAGAATCACTGGTGGATGACATGGGATTGAAAAAGAGAATGTGGTCACACAGAAGTAGAACAGAGTTTTTTCAAACTCTTGGAGTCAATGGTTAAATGTACCTGCCAAATACTGAGAATAGTACTCAACAGTGGTTCAGATAAATATTTCCCAGAAAACAAAGTAATTCTGATAAAAACACTTATTACAAACAAACAAATGAATTATTCAAAATGTGAAAAATATGAAATAAACTTTATTTATGCCATATGCTAAAACTGATTCCAAATGAATGAAAGGCTTTCATATAGAAATTTTAATTATTAAAACAATGGAAATAAACTTTCTGTCTAAAGCAGTTCACTGGTTGTTTCACATTTAGTGACTTGTTACTCTTACCAGCGACTTCTCTGAGTTAAGCAAAACTGTAATAATTTTCATGCATTATTGCAATATCCTCCTAAATAGTCTCCCCAAAAATTGAGGCAATGAGAGATGGTGAAATTTGCTCAATGCCACTGAGCTATATAGCAATGGATTTGGAACTAGAAAGCAGGTAATACAGCTCCAAAACTTTGGTTTTACCCATTGCGTTACACAACACAATGATTTACTCAGTAAAATACTTACAATGTTATTGATAAAATGGATATTAATCTAGTTGGCATTTAAGTTACCTGTCAAAATTGAGATTCAATTTCCCAAATTTAACAAAATTAAAAATTAAAAGTAAATTTTTTGTTATTAATTTGCAGTGAAAAATATTCACTGTCATAGTGTGCTGTAAAAAAGTTAACATTTTTAAAAATAAATACTTTTTGAAATCTTTTTGAATTACATGACAAGAAAATTGTTAAATTTGTAGTTTATGATCAGCAAAATTTTTTCTAGGCATATAAATTTATATGTGAATGTGTCCCTGAATTTGCTTTAAGGGAAAAATTACACATTAAGTTTATGTATCCCATTGTTAGGATTTGGACGTGAGGTATCCCACGTGCTCCTGTTAATGTAAAAATATTCAGAGGTGAAATAATTGGATCATACTGTAACAAAATCTGTCTATCCTAGTTTGAATGTCTGACTGTGTGATAACTGTAGCCAGATGGGGTGTGATTTGAAGAGGTGGGTTACTGAGGATCCCAGGAACTGTTCTTCCCTTAGCCCCTTTGTCCCTTCTCTCTATCTCTGCTTCCTGACCCCATCATGAGCCGAACAGCTTTCCTCCACTGGCACTTTCCCCATGATATACTTCCTCATCTTGGGCCCAGAGCACTGCAATTAGTCCTCTATGAACTGAGGCCTCTGAAACAATGAAACCAAATAAAGTTTTCCTTCTCCAAGCGATTCTTGTTGGGTATTTTGGTCACAGTGAAACCATGAACCCAAATAAACTTTTCCTCCTCTAGGCCATTCTTGCTGGATATATTGGTAACGATGAAAAAAAAAATGCTAACTAAAGCAACTATGACTACCTCATTTTATATAATTGAATCTACACCTATGTGGATAGAATCTATAAAGCAAGCATATCATTAAAATGCCCACAATTTTGATTAATAAAACAAAATTTCATTTTATTTTATGCTTTATTATTTTTTATTTATGTCATGTTGTTATAATTCTTCTTATGAGTTTTTCCAGTTTTCTGCAATGTCCATAAGCTACTTGGTCATTGAATGAATTTATTTTAACTGACATTTTTATTATAAATTTTTACAACACTAAAATTTATAAACATCTAAGAATTCCAAAAAAAAAGTGGTTTAGTTGAATATTCAATGATGGGAGAAAATGCTGGTGATTAATTTTTACTGTTTCAGTTATAAGATGAGCCCTAAAATATCATAAAATTAACTGGCTTATAAATAGGTAAATTTAAAATTTGTTTATTTCTGTTTTTCCATTGATATTCTAATATTGTGCCATTGTTTAGATAACTGGGAATACAAAATAGCATTGCCCAAAATAGAAATGACCAAAATTTATCTATAATAATGACGAAAAGATATTTTGATTTAGTGTGAATCAGAGTAACCCCTGGAAACAGCTCTAGAACTTTTCATTCTCATAAGTGACATCTCTGTATTGAGCATTCCTGCCTGAACTCTTCCCTCCCTATAACTTGGAGTGTCATGAGAGAAGCCAGGAAAATTGGCTCTTCTGTTAATGTTTTTCTCTTATTTCCATGATCTGCCAGTGTTTTCAGGATAAAATTATGGAAAGGATTTTGAAATTCAGCATGATTAGGCAAGTCATTTTCTACAAGATTGAAGCACTGTCTCTTGGGACAAAGATCTAGAGAATAACTTTACTAAAATACTAGATTTTAGATTATTTTAAATCATAGTAACATTTGAAATTAAGCCTTTTGCCCCATTAAGATACATACTGACACTTTTCCTTTCATGATCTTCAGTTGTGCTTTCATAGGGAAAGTACTTTCTTGGAAGAGCTCACACTATCTGAATGATGCCACATATAACATTAACTAGAAGCCTTTTGTAAAAATAATTTTTAAAATTTGTTCTAATTAGTTATACATGACAGTAGAATGCATTTTTGCACTTTGATATATCATAAATAAATGGGGTATAATTTTTCATTTTTCTGATTGTACATGTTGTAGAATCACATTGGTCATGCAGTTTTATATGTACATAAGATAATAATGTCTGGTTCATTCTACAATCCTTCCTATCCACATATCCTCTCCTCTTCCTTTAAGAAAAGCAGACCTCCAATAAATCATTCAAAACTGTGTCGTTCAGAGTGAATTTTAAAACATACCCTACCTCCCTTCATGAAATGCATTTCAGTGTCAAATAATCTGCTCCATTTGAAATTAAGCATCAACCTGACTATAGAGATAGCAATGAAACTAATTGATTTGGCAATAATCCTTCAAGATTTAATGGTAAGTTTACAGCAGTATATATTTTCACTACAAATATAGTTCACAAACCAATCAACTTGTTAGGGTCAAAGGCAAATATATCTGTATGCAAAACATGTTTTAGTCCTATATGTATAAAGGAATTTATGAAATCACATAAGTATTTTTTTTAATTCCTGCACCTTGTGATCTTGGCATTAGCAATTTTGAAGGGAGCATTTAAGAAAAAATTTATAACGAAACATTATTTTGATTTTTTAAAGAGCTAAAAAGCAAAAAATCCTCCGTAGTAGATACAGATTCTATTCCAAGGAAGGAATCTTATCTTGGCTGCTGGGAACAATGTTACAGAATGACTTTAGCTGTCAACCCATCAAGGATTGCTTGAACTGTAAGATCTGTCTGGCTCAAAGTTAGGCAGGTACTTCCTGGAACACCTGACGAGCAAACATTGATGGAGAAAAGGATATGACATACAGTCATCCTCAATGGGATGATTCTGAAAGATTCTTCATGTTCATATTTGGCCCTGAATTGATAATTATTTTTTAAATCTTCCACCAAAAAATATTGTTAAATATAGAGAAAATTGCTTAAATTTATTTTACATAAATAACATATTTTACTATATACAATTAAATAATAATTTTTCTATAATTTATGTTAACTAATTCCACTCTTCACAATTTATTATTATTATTGTTAACTCAGCTATTAATTGTATTTTTTGTGGAGTATATTGTTATACTTTGATGACATGTATATAATGATAATAATGAAAAGTTTCCTCATCAGGCTATTCTATGTATTTGAAAATCACTGATTCCTTTGAGTTCTAGTTTATGAGTGTGAAACATGTAGGAGGTGGGAGTGAGAATAATAAAAATTTGTGAACTATATATTTCTTCCCTGCAACATAATTTACTACATTGATTTTTTACTCTTTAACTCCCATCCAAGTAATGTTTTTCAGCATGCATCTAGGAAACGCTGAATAAAAGGAAGAGAATTTAATATCTTACACTGAGACAAGCAGTGACTTCATTTTGATTTTCCATTTAGAGTTTATAGCCTAATTAAAGAAAATGTACATATATCTGGAGATAATCATGGATAATAAACACATATAATTACCATTATCAGTAGATATTGCAACAGCTAAAGCACAAAGAGAAAATGAAAAAGGATTATCAGCAATATGCAAATTCATATGCTCTTAAAGAATTCCAGTTATAGTTGAAAATATTAAAATAACATGCAGAGCCCATAAACCTTGTTATAATTTAAAAAAAACACATTCAAAAATATCTCTGTATGCAAAACATTTTCATAATGATCTTGTTTAAATGAAAGTGTTTAGAATATTGCAGGGTAAAACTATATTGCAGAACAAAATTATTTTTCTCTTTAGAACACATATAATACAATGTAATTACTGGTGTTTTTTCAGGAGTATTCTCTTAAATAATAAAGATAATTTTTCCTTGAGGCAAATATAGTGTTTTAATTATTTCTTAACCCAAAGAGAATATTAACAGACATAGTGCACAACAGAGATAGTGATATATATCACTATTGATATCATATATCAATATATGTATTATTAAACTGTAAAGCCCAGTAAATATGCTACATATCAAATATAGCCTCATATTCATAGGTTCTTGAGATAATATTATTTTTATTATACATTTGAATTCTTTTAGTTAATTTGTTTTTTTATTAAATTATTTATTTATTCTAATTTGTTTTACCCAATAGTAGAATGTAATTCATTTCATATTACACATATAGAGCACAACTTTTCAAGTCACTGATTGTACACAAAGTATTATCACACAATTTGTGTCTTCATACATGTACTTAGGGTAATGATGTCTAACTCATTCCACCATCATTCCTACACCCTTTCCCCCTCCCTTTCCCTACCTCCCCTTGATCCTATCTAAAGTTCTTCCATTCTTCCCATGCCCCCCCATCACCATTATGAGTCAGCATTTTCATATCAAAGAAAACACGTTTGATCTTTGTTTTGGGGGGATTGGCTAACTTCACTTAGCATTATATTCTCCAAATTCATTCATTTACCTGCAAATGCCATGATGTTATTATCTTTTAATGGTGAATGATGTTCCATCCTGTATATATACCAGAGTTTTCCTATCCATTCATCTACCAAAAGGCATCTGTGTTTGTTCCACAATTTAGCTATTGTGAATTGTCTTTATATTTCATACTAACAAGTAGAATATCTTAAACCACTTACAAAATATATATACACACACACATATATATATACTTTATTTATTGTATATCTACATTTGTATATAATTATTATTAACCATAGTGTTTTACTAAGAATTTCTAAATAAAACTGACAATCATGTTACAAATTACTACATATTTTATATATTTGGTCACTTTTAAAAATTTAGTAACTTTTTGCAATATCAACATCACATTAAGAATATACTAACAAGTAATACTTTTTTATAAATTTGCTATTTTTGCCTCTTAATATTCTGGTATATCACATTACTCAAATAATTAATTCAATGTCTTTACTGTGTATATCATAGGACATTTATTAGTCTTCTAATGTTCATGGTTACATTTCATGACATAAATTCCAACTTTAGCTGAGCCACATTTACAGGTATCTTTTGCATCTGAATTTAACTGTGTTAAGACAAATTCTATGTAACTTCTGGAACATTTTCTTTAATGTATTGATTCAGCATGAGGGTATGCCTTTTCACTTTTCTATACATTCTGTTGCTAGCCTGGAATACAGAATTGAGGGATGGCAGTATGAGGTAACCTTAGAAGTGGAAGTCATGTATAAGGTTAGGGAAAGGGAGATATACTAGATTTGTTTCTGATGACAACGTGACACTTGCACACTAACAATAGATTGCCAGTTTGTAGATTTCTTATATGTAAACGAAAGAAATCTTTATATTTTTAAACTTCTATAGTTACATCTCTACTTCTGTTTTCTAAATGATACAAAGGTCCATAATAAAATGTCTTAGAAGTTTATTCATTAATTCAATGTTTATAATTTACTGGAATGGTATGCTTGTAGTCTATGCATAAAAGCACTTATTCAAAGCACAGTCAGATACTGAAATCTACATGATAAGTCTTACTTCTTTTTGTTGTATGATATGATTTTGTTGATCTAATGATTCTGTTAATTTTAGTATCAAAGTTGCATGCATTTCTGCTTATAATTTTGGAATGGGAAGATCTATCCATTGTGTACATTACTGCTAAGAACATTATTTACTTCAATAATCCAATGACAATAATCTCTTACATGTATATGGACTTACAGATTTTTGTTAACATATTTTGAAAATATTAGAAAAATTAATAATAGCTTTTCTGAGTCTCTTTTCAATGTGACTATTAAAAGTAGACATGGAATACTTACTTTAAATATGAAGTGGAGAAAAATATGGTACATTGAATCCTGACAATGGAGATGATAAAGCTATCATATGGAAGTATTTATATAGAAGAGTTGTACTCCAATAGAGCTAGTCAAAGGAAAATTATCAAGACAAATCTACAAGTCATATACTGGGAGAAAATATTTCAAAACAAGTATAAGTAACACTCAAACCAGTAGATGTTCTTTAAATTGTATAAAATTCATAACTGTAACAGCCAGCACACATACAGACTAACAGGGGCTTGTCCATACTTATCTCACCTGCTGATGAAAGCAGAATATCATGCTGTACTTTTCTTAACAAGAGGGCACTAGGAATATTCCTTCCAGTGTACAGCAAAAGAAGTAAGGAAGATATTTTCCTTTGTTATAAAAATGAATATGGAGATGCTTTAATGGTATGTGATATTGTTGCTGGGAGAAAGTTAGTACCACTAAAAAACTGTTTACCCCTTGAAACAATTTGTGACTATGTGCCTTCATAACACCATTATATGCTTGATCTTGTTTTTTTTTTTCTATTCACACAATCTGGGAATGAACAGAGGAGATATAGAAGATGGAAAAGTGCAGTGATGGACCTGCTTTTTGGCATCCTGAGTTTGGTCACATCACAAAAGCATGCTTAAGTTTATAGTCATGAGAGAATAGAACCTCTAATGAGTTGAGGCTGCTTTATTTTGATTTTGAGTGGGTCAGCATTTAGGCCGTACAAAGGATATATACAAAGTGAATCAGCTCTGAGGAGATTCAGCAACTTTGCCACTTTGCCATTCAGGGCCTGGTTGATATTTGGTGGTTACAACAGTGCATTAAAAAAATAGTTTCTTGAATTCCTTATTCTCAGGGCTGTGGCCTTTATGTTGTTTTGACAGGTAGGTAGAAAGCAAGCATCCTTCAATATTCAAGTGTCTCCTCTATTGTTATATGAGAAATTTATGTTGTTCCACATATAAATTTTGCCAAATTGTATTTCTTATGACATTATTTAAGTTTATGAATAGTTTAATAGATAAATCAATGCATACCATTCCTGGTTCATGAAAGACACAAGGTTATGTATATAGTCATTAGAACTTAGAGGAAGTTTAGAAAACTTTAAGGTGGTGTGAAATTGCAAATTGAATCATTACAGAAAAAAAAAAATGGATGCACAATATCCTTTGCTAGCCTGACTTCCACCATGCTTAGAACATAGCCAAATTTTAATCTAAACTTTTTTGTAATTATTTTCCCAAATAGTGGTCCCTTCTTGTCTGTTTTTATTTTCTTTCTGCTGTTTCAGTTACTCATAGTCAACTTCTGTCTGAAAATATTAAATGGAAAATTCCAGGAACAAACAATTCATAAATATAAAGTCTTGAGCCTTTTGGAACAGCATGATGGAGTCTCACACCATCCTGATCTGTCCCAGCTGGGGCAGGCATCATCCGTTTGGGCTGATATATATGCTGTATACAGTCCCCAGGCGTTAGTTTCTTAGATTCCTCAGCTCTATGATCAACTGTCATGCTATCACAGAGCTATGTCCACACAACTCTCATTTCACTTAATACTGTCCCCAAAGCTTCAGAGTGTTGAAGAAGATATTTGGATTTGATGAAATGAAGCCATAAAATGTCTCCTTTACATGAAATTTAAACATAAATATTTTAAGAGAAACACCACATTCACATAACTTTTATTACAGTATATTATTATAAATGTTCTATTTTATTTTTATTGTTGTTATTCTCATTTTTCCTATTTATAAGTCAAACTTTATTGCAGGTATTTTCATAAGGGAAAACATAGTAAATATAACATTTAGTACAAGCAGCAGCTTTGAGCATCACCTGTACAATATATTCCCATGGGTAAAAGAGAACTACTGAAAAATCTCTCATTTTTTTTCACAACATGCCACTTCAGAGGTAAAATTAGGTTGCCAAAGAGCAATTGCCAAGAGGGCTGTGATACTAATTGTCTGTTCTGTTTATTTGACTGTTTCTAAAGTCTAAAAATTATTTTATTTGTAGTAAATCACATAATTTTATACAAACATTTGTCTGCCAGGATTCCTGTAATAGTTGTCAGATTATCAGTATTTATAAACCTATTCCCTCCTTGTACAGATTTTGTTTCTTAATATAGTACATTTATTTTATTGATGATTCTAAGGTCTCTTAAAATAAGATATGCTTTTTAGGATAATGCTTTTAAAGAAGGTAACCCTTTGACAAAAACACAAATGGTGAATTTTTATGCCTCTGTTATAAAAATATTTAAAATTCTGTGCTATATGGGCTATGAATTCCTGTGTTTCATTTTTTTACACTTGTTTCCCATATTATTTAAAAATATGACATTAAATAACATCATTCAAATAATTCATTATTTAATATAGATGTAAGAACAAATTTGATGTTATATATCCATTATACATACATTATAAAATCAAAACTACATAAGATGTAGGATTCTAAACTTTTCATGTCCACAATCTTCAATATATAATTTAATAAAACTTTAAGTGTAAAGTTTGGAGTGCAGTTTATTCACAATAAATATTTGTATAATAAGAACATACAACATAAGACTAATTTTTATAAAAAATACAGATATTCTCCTTGACAGAGTCATGAATATTTTTTGACATTTCACGTTACTCTTAGCATTGAGACCATAAAGGCCAAGAAAGAAGAAAAGACAAAAATACAAAAGTGTTAAGATATTTTATTTTACACATAGTGTTGACAATATACCTTGATATTTGTACATTCTAAGTTTCTTTGTATGATTCTTGAACTTGTTTGTTTCAAAGATTTCAACAAAAAATTTCACATCTGTTGTGGGATTTAAAAATTTCATAGCATAACAAACATCTTCCTGAATCTGAAGGTGGAGGTGGGCCAATAATAATTTTGTTTGAAGTTGTGATGACTCTTCAGGATGCCTAGGGAAAAGACCTGAACATGATAAAAAAACAAATTGTTCCCTCTTGCTTCTACCTCTAATTTCTTCCTGAACAGTCTAATTTCTTCCTGACCAGTCATCATACTAAGTAAAAGCAGCAACCTTCCTATATAAATACAACTGGAGATAGAAAGACTGTTGAGTCCGAAGTCCCATCCATTCAATAATGATGATTGACGAGATTAGGTATGTGTGCAGGAACGTGATTCATTGGCCCTACTTCTAATTGAACCAGTGAGATACTGTTACATTCTGTCCCAGCAGCTTTCTTTCCTTCTCTCTGTTTCTTCTATTCATCTATCACCTGTCTGTAATCTCTTTATTCACGTTGCTCTTTCATAGATCACCTCACATGTTATCTACTGCATCAACCTCTCTCAAACTATCTTTTGAGAGATATTTTGCTAGATCAGCTATTTAGTCCAAATGTACTTTTGCATCTATATGATACATGTTCTAGTAAAATGGATCCCATTATCAAAGTGACCAAAATTGAATCAAGACCTGCTTGCTCCCTCTGGGATTTCTATTCTGCATGGCTAAGTCCAAACAGCCTTACCCTCTCAATTATTTTGCTAGTATTAAAGCAAAGATCTTTTAGTTCTCTCCAACTTGTTTTATCTATATCTCTTCTCCACAAGCTTCTAATAATTTGTGTGCATGTTTCTCTTTTAAATTTCAGCTAATTTTATTCCTACTAAATAACTTTGGTTCATTTTCCTTCTACAATACAATAAATTGCTCATTAAAATAATACTTCCAAGTCAAACATTAAGGTCAACTTGAGACATAACAAGAGGCACAATGGAGGACAAAGCCCACAACATTTATAGTTCTGGAAAAGCAGTAGAAGTAGATAAAAAGAATATATCTGGAGACTACAAAGTTTCCACACTCAATTCCACTCATTAAAGGCATAATTTTTATTTAAACTGCTAATATTTTCCTCCTTAAACCATGTCCTCTCTCTAATATTCAGTTATCCAACAACCATTTATTTATCTTTTATTTAGTTCCAAGCAGTGTCTAGTGTTGAAAATTTCAGTCCAGTCAGTAAGCAATATAGATGATTCCTGACCAAATGAACCTTTGTTTTTTGGAAGTAGGGGCAGGAGTGGGAGATACCAGGGATTGAACTCAGGGGCACTCATCCACTGAGCAACATCCCCAACACTATTTTGTATTTTATTTAGAGACAGGGTCTCAGTGAGTTCCTTAGCACTTGCTTTTGCTTAAGGCTGGCCTTTTTTGCTTGAACTTGTGATCCTCCTGTCTCTGCCTCCTGAGCTGCTGGGATTACAGGCATGTGCCATTAAAGAGATGTGTGGAAAGATAAATGCATTCTCTATAGGTATGAACAAAGTTGCAATTTCAAGTGTAATAATATGGTGTCACTATAGTCATTAAAACTGATTTGGTAGTAAGGGACAGAAATCCAAATACAGAGAGCAAAGCTATAGGAAATACACTGCACATATCAAAGGGCATGTGTTATAGCTTGTGGGAAAGTTCAGTGAACAGGTTCAAAGTTTGTGGGTGTAACTTGGTTTAAAGAATTGTGACATAGCTGAACTCAGTGACTGCATACCTGTAATCCTAGCAATTTGGGAGGCTGAATCAGGAAGATTACAAGTTCAAAGCCATCTTCAGTAATTTAGTGAGAGCCTAAGCAATTCAATGAGACTCTGCCTCTAAATAAAATACAAAAAAGGGCAGTGGATATGGCTCAGTAGTTGAGTGCTCTTGAGTTCAATCCCCAGTACTAAAAACACAAATGGTTTTATAAAGACTTAAATACTTCCATTCTTTTGCAGGGTTTTATGCTGATATTTCCTGAAGTTTATCATCACCATTGCTAATTCTCACCACCAAGACACTGCTTAGAACAAAACAAATAATAACTATTTGTTGGATAAGTATATATATGTTCAGACTTATCTTTTGGGATGTTTAAATATGATGCAAAATCTAAATGGTGTTTAAAAATGTTAATAAAATGTGAAGTCACCAATGCCATGCTGTTTTTATTACTATTATTCTGTAGTACCATTTAAGGTCTGGTGTAGTGATGCCACCTGCTTTACTCTTTCTGCTAAGGATTGCTGTAGCTATTCTGGGTCTCTTATTTTTCTAGATGAATTTCATAATTGCTTTTTCTATTTATATGAGGGAATGCCATTGGGATTTTGATCAGAATTGCATTAAACCTGCATATAGTGCTTTTGGTAATATGGTCATTTTGATAATATTAATTCTGCCTATCCAAGAACAAGGTAGATCTTTCGATCTTCTAAGGTCTTCTTTGATTTTTTTTTTCTTTATGGTTCTGTAGTTTTCATTGTATAGATTTTTCACTTCTTTAATTAAGTTGATTCCCAAGTATCTTATATATTTTTTGAGGTTATTGTGAATGGGGCACTTTTCCTCATTTCCTTCTCAGAGTCTTTGTCACTGATACACAGAAATGCCTTTGATTTTTGAGTGTTGATTTTATATCCTGCTACTTTGCTGAATTCATTTACTAGTTCAAGAAGTTTTCTAGTGGAGCTTTTTGGGTCTTCTACGTATAGAATTATTATCATCAACAAATAGTGTTAATTTAAGTTCTTCTTTTCCTATATGTATCCTTTTAATTTCTTTCATCTGTCTAATTGCTCTGGCCAGTGTTTCAAGAACTATGTGAAGTAGAAGTGGTGAAAGAGGCATCCCTGTCTTGTTCCAGTTTTTACAGGGAATGCCCTCAATTTTTCTCCATTTAGAATAAGATATGAAAAATTGTGCTCTATATGTGTAATAAGAATTATAATGCACTTTGCTGTCATTTATTTTTTAAAAATCAATTTAAATTTTTTTTTAAAAATGTTAAGTCACCAAGACCTTAAGTTTTAGAATGAAAACTGTTAAGAAGAAAGTTCCTCAATATAAGAAATTGTACTTTTTGTTAACTTATCCAATAATTTTTGTATTTGGTGTTGTTGTTATTGTTGTTATTGTTTTGGTACTGGGGATTGAACTCAGGTACACTCAACCATTGAGACACATCTCAGCCCTATTTTGTATTTTTATTTAGAGACAGGATCTTACTGAGTTGTTTAGCAACTTGGTTTTGCTGAGGCTGGTTTTGAACTCCCTATCTTCCTGCCTCAGCCTCCTGAGCTGCTGGGATTTTGGCATGCATTACTGTGCCCAGCCAGTAACTGTATTTTTGATGTTTATATTTAAAAAACTAATATCTATAGGCTAAATATATATATGCACTTATGTACATTCACAAGTAGGGAAAGAGTAAATTTTTAACATTTTTGATATTTGTTAATTTTAGTTTTATTTTTTTCCTCTATAAATCTTTTATTGAATCAGCATTCTAAGTGTAAACAATAGTACTTTACAATTTGGAATAAATTTTCTAGGAGGGCTGAAACCTTCTTTGCTCATGCATTTCAACTACCAGGAATAGTGTGAAATTTGATGTATTTGTATGCTAAGATTTATTACCTACATAATACACCATTCTTATAAGTTAGAGCACATAAAACAAATTGTTACTGGTGGAAAAAAATAATGTAGTTTTTTGTACCTATTACAACATACATGTCTAGCACTGTGGTAAGTACTTTACATCTTTCATTAGCTTTGTTCTCCTCTTTTTCTTCATAATGATGTGTAGGGCAGGTACTTTCACTATGTAATGAATGATGCAAATTATCATTAATATTTTCAAATGATTTTCTACACATTTATGAAAGTCCAAATCATTTTTTTATTTTAAATAAAATTTTCTAAATATTTTAAAGAATTAATAAGTGTTGAATTCAAAGTATTCTAAGAATTATATATCAAGATAGGAAGAAACTTTTTTTATAAAACAATACTTTTTTGTAGGTTTTTGTTTCTCATTGCTCAAATATCTCACTTCCTGAAGACATTCAATTTCAGGATGAAATTTTGTAATGGGTTGGAAAGGCAAATGTTCTGCTCAACTTCTCCAGCTTCTTTCTGTCTTTTCTCTTTGAATCAGAGGCTGATTTGCTTTGAAGTCAGAATTTTAGCTTTTATTATTCTCTGAAAATAAATTGGAAACATTCTAGTTTTTGTCTTCCTAAAATATCATTTCTCCCCAAAGAAAGCAATGATGAAATTTTATGAATACAAATAAATATGGTATATGATTAAAATATATATATATATATATATACACACACATACATATATGTTTAAATTGAATGATTTCCCTGTTAAGGCAACAAGCGATTAAATTGGATGAATATATAATAGATTTGGCCATATCAATTATATACAGCTCTCTGAAGTCTAAAGTAATTAAATTATATCATGGTTTAGACAATAGAACTCTATAAATCACTGAATTCTTCAATACTAGAATACATTTAGTATTTTTGGACATAAATGTATGACATGGAGCTATTTATGTAGCAAAAAATATGTTTATTTCAAATATTGTATCAATATTTATGGACATTTATGTTTCTGTAGGAAGTATTGAGTAATTATGAATATTTATGAACTAATTTTTATCATTTTAAATCTTCAGATTGTGCTATATGTGCACTCTTCAAGCTAGTCTGTTTAATCAGTGACAGGGTAATCACTCAATATGTGTCAACATGTGCCCTCAGGGTGTACTTGCACACTAACATTGCCATGGAATCAAAATTTAAAATTATTTTATTCAAAATTTGTAGAAAGTATAATGCATTGCTATAAAACTCTCTCAAGTTATGCATGATTAATCCTGGATAAAAGTAAAATGTCTCTGAAAAACATTAATATGAATTAATATGTATTTCTGTTCATATGTTGAAAGTTAAAATAAAAGCACCCTGTTGTGCTTAACTTTGATAATGGTGAAATGTGCTGAAATAGAGCGGGCCAACCTACACTTTGAACTCCTTATACCTTTTTATAAAAATTGACACCATCTCATCAGATTGAGAGTCACTAAGCTTTTGGCTGTGCTTATGCAACTGGCAATTTAGAAACCTATTTTTTTTATATACATAGACAAAGCTATACTTCAGTGTCTTTAAATTTTCAAATGTTGATCTCTTGGAGGAAATTAAAATAAACTAAAGTCTTATTTAAACAAAACTGTACTTTGAAACAACAGAATACTTTAAGTGCAAATAATCAGGATGTCAAAATATATGAGCTTACTATCTCTACTGATATGTAAATTGAAATAGTACTTTTAACTCTGTTAACTGAATTAGCCATATAGATCTTTCTGCCCCTACATAGGAAATCCAGTGCATCAAAATATCATGAATTAATCTTTACTCATCATTAA
This sequence comes from Spermophilus citellus, assembly GCF_964194105.1. Lineage (NCBI taxonomy): Eukaryota > Metazoa > Chordata > Mammalia > Rodentia > Sciuridae > Spermophilus > Spermophilus citellus. Next base: position 255,853,407 of record NC_138182.1, read on the forward strand.
TGTATGCATTTATACATTCAACAGATAGTAGTTTTCTATTGAAAATGAGTAATCTTGACAAGCAATTCACCATTTTTACTTTTCCTATTTTGGGGAAGAAGAGTAGAAATTGATTTTCATAATCTGAAAAACAGGTTCTCATCTGCTTTATTGGTGACCAAACTGTTACAACTTGAGCAAGTTAATGAACTCATTCAGGGTCCTAGCAATTGATTGATAAAACACATCCAGAACTAAATATTCACTATTGAAAATGCGATAGTAAATAAAAAGTAAACTAAGAAATGGGAACATGAGCAGCAAATCATTAGATAAAATAATTGGTAGAGCAAACACTTTAAAAATTTTTCAGAGTTCTACTTCTTTCTACTTTCATTACAATTGAAAAATTTATGCACAAACCTAAAGCTAATTATGTCACTTTACATTTTGTCAAAATATCAACTGATGCTCCAAAATACAAGTACAAAAGGGAATCAGGGACTCAAGCTAGCTACAACAGAAGGCAATATTAAAAGCAGAGACCAGAATAAAATATGTTTGGGGATTTACCCAGTAAGAGGATTTTAATCCAAATCACATTTAAGGATTTATGTAGTTCTGTCAGTCATTCAGACTAGAATTCAAAGTGTGCTAAGTTGAGAAAGTACAAAGGGAAAAGATAGATTAGCTAAGAATGTGGCATGTATAACCTCCAATATACATACTTTAAGCAAAAAAATGCATTATTACAAATAAAATTTTAATTCTGAATTCTTCCTTGGCAATAACCATGTAGTTAAACTACACCGAAGAATAATAGCCTATAACTCCTATATATAATTTTGTGAGTATAAATATTAAATTTATTACATTTATGTTTTAATTAATATAATTTATTAAAAATAAGTTCTTTCTTATATTTTTCATAGTTAATAGAGAGCTCTATCTCTTTCATCTTTGACACTAATTTATATATGTCTAATAACTGTTGTTTTAACTGTTCTAAGAGATTATTCAGTGAGTTAAAGCAAAGTGAGTCCTATAAAAGGGCACAAACTGAAAGATTATTCATATTAATTACTATAAAACTTGATTTTTTATTATTCTTGGGCCAAAATATTTAAAATATCATTGCAAAAATAAATATAGAAACTGGCCCAGGTCAAGTTTTATGAAGAATAAAAAAGTAGTTGTCATATATTAAGTTCTATGGCATAGTTTTAAGTATGTGACATCATCACAATCTTTCTTGTTAGTCTTTCTCCAGTTACTGCAACCCTTAATAATCTCATTTGATCACATAAAAGTGATGTGACACATAATAGTTATGCCATGATTACCATCAGAAACTAGAAATCCATTGTCTGACAAGATCTAAGATATCACTTTCTAGACTTCATTGTAGATTTAATTTGCTCTTTAATAGATTGACTTTCTTCTTGAGAGTAATAAAAATCAATTAATTCTTCTCCACATTTGCATTGTGCTATCTACTGATGTTTCCTGTAACACGAGATTATGTGCAGAAGTCTATATCTAATTATTCTGAAATGAGCTTGCCAAATGCAAAAATAAAATGAGATTCATATCAGTGGGTTTACTTTTGGGATCAAGTGCTTTATTAAGTAAAAGGTTTTTTTAAAAATCCTTAACCTAGCACAATTTAAACCTGGCATATCTCTCAAAAGGTACAATTGCACTGAACATGACTATCTGTAAAACTATAAATATGATCAGAATAGACTCAAAATAAATTAAGTTTTAGCAGCCATCAATTTATTCCAAAATGACACTAGCATGAAATGTGACTTATTGAGGTTATTTTGTTAGCTGTTTCGAGAGATGGTTCAGTATTTTTCAGCTCAGATGTAATTCAAGATATAATTTCCTGTTACTAATCATATTCAAACTATTTTGAGTGTATAAATGCACACTTCTTAAGATAGTTTCAATATTCTCCTTCATTTCTACATTTATTTTTAAATAACTATAATTAATATAAATATCTAAATTTTGCAGTTGAATTGTTTATAATTTCTGAGTTCTAAGGTAGATAAGAGGTAGAAGAGGGCTTTCAAGCTCCACAGGCTGGGCTTTTTTTAGGGAAGAGATAGAATTATATTACCAGAACATGGCATGAAAAGATTAAGATGCAATATTATAACCCTAGGAATATTCTCAACTTCAGCACTATTCACATTTTGTGACCTGATAATTTTGTTCTGGGGCTCTGGGCATGAATTGAGGGATTTAATGGTATTCTTGGCCTCCACCTCTTAGAAGTTAACATCACTCTCTACAATAACAACTAAAACTGTCTAGGCATTGACAAATCTTTCCTGGGGAGAAAAATCACTCCCAGTGTATAACTTGTTGAAATTACAAGAAGAACTTTCATAGCAATCACCACATTGCTCATTTTATATTATGGTTTGAAATTAAGTCAGAATGGACACTACACTCTCTTATAGTTTCATTTTGAATTGTTTCTCCATTCTCCTTTTGTTGCTACTAATTTCATAACTATCTTTTAAAATATTTTTATTATTTACTTATTTATTTTATTATTTATTTTTACATGGTGCTGATGATCAAACCCAGGGCCACACACGTGCTAGGCATGTGCTCTACCAGTAAGCCACAACCCCAGCCCCTCATAACTAATCTTAAGAATATATACCTTAATAAAAATACATAAATATCATCATACAGAATTTTCTATAGATTATTTTAACACAACACATTCTTCAAACTTCATGTACATAAAAAGTAACTGCTTAGAGCCTGTGTGTCTATGTGTGTGTACTTTCATAGACACCCTCATATACTTATATACACATACTAATTTGTTTCACTGTTTATATTTTTTGAGAGAAAATTTGGAGATTTTTTTCAGGGTATTTTAAGTTACAATTAATTTACTTTAGTTGATACATTGTAATCCACTGACTCTTAAGAAAAGGAACTTAAGGTCCACATCCATTTCCTCAATGACTGAACATCTGTCAATGACCGCAGACATTTCTGAATATCAGGGCTGGTTGGGTGCACTTCTGCCCTCTAATGGTGAAGGTCATGGGTGCTGGCAACCATCTCTTCAGTCCCAGGAGGGAGTTCCTCACAATGACTCTTGAGAAACTGCTCTAATTCCAACACAGGATAGATTTTAACCACATACAGAAGATAAAGAGGTTTTAGCTTACAATGGAGGGAAAAAAAAAGTATAAAAGATGAATGGTGATTTTTATAATATAATTTAATTGAAATTAAAAGAAAATGAGACTAAGTAAATCTGCATTTTATAAAAGTCCTGTGGGCCTTGTGAAGCAGAATGGACAATTTGAGACATTTTTAACTGACCTAAAGAAATTATGAACATTGCAAGAATAGATTATCCTAAACTTAGGAAGGCTTTTGAGAAATATTTTCTACTAAAAGCTTTCAAGGCACGACCATGGAATCTTTGGGAACTCTATAGGTCAGATGAGAGTCAGGAAGAAGACACTTAACTCAGAGACAGAACAGAACAACATATCAAGGTGCAGAAGTACACAAAATCAGGAAAGTTAGAATGGAAGTCTAGACACAAACAATCACTGAGTATATTAATTGCATTATCTGAAAGAATACAATACAGAAATATATGTTATATTTTCAAACAATGAGAAAGAAATTACAGTTATTTTCCAAAAAAATGAAAAATCATAAAATTTGAATGGCTTACAACAAAACTTTCTTTTTACTCATTTTTCTTATCAAAAAATTAAGTGACTATGTAGAGACAATGTGGAGTGTGGAGGGAGGGACTGATCAGTAAGGAGCTTGAGGAGGAAATTTTTAGGATGCATGAACTGTTTGTTTCAATGAAGGTGGTGATGGTTCCACAGGTATGTAGATAGAGATAGGTCTAAATTTATCAAATTGCATATTACAAGCATGCTTGGTAAACTGTAGAGTGTAATTATATCTCAAGGAGTTGAATAAATGATGAAAAGAAGACATATGAAAGTCTTTTCTTTCACTAGTATCAATAATTCACAAGCAGCCTGGTGCAGTGATGCATGCCTTCAACCCCAGCCATTCGGGCGGCTGAGGCAGGAGGATCACAAATTCAAAGCCAGTCTCAGCAATTTAGCAAGGCCCAAAGCAACTTAACTAGACACAGTCTCAAAATAAAAACTAAAAGGGGCTGGGATGTGGCTTGGTGGTTAAGTGCCCCTGAGTTCAATCCCCCAGTATTAAAAAATAAATAAACAAATTCCCATTAAATTTTTGTAAAAAGAAAAGAAAAATTGTTCATATTTAATTGCTGATATGCTGTCATTAATACAACAGGGAGAATAATTGTCTCTTTCTTAAAAACTCACCAAAATTCTCTGGACATGAACTCAATTCTGGGACTCAACTTATAAGGCACCACTACTGAAGATTAGAAGAGAAAAACACAAAAGCAAAACTGAAAGCACTAGGTTTGGATGCCCATCAGGGAGGACATCAGATGATTTGGATAGGTCAGGAACTTTCTCAGTCTTCAGTAGAAACTTTCTCATTTTCCCCTCAGAACAAACTAATCTCTGGATGTGAGTCTGAGCGCTGCTATTTCTCTAAAAATGTCTTCTCTGATCAAACCCTCTGTCTCCATGTCAACTCTCTGTCTCGTAAAGTATTTGAATCTTGATGTTTGTATTTCAAAGTCCCCTGATTGTAGCCATGTAGCTTTGTCCATTTTCCCCTTCCCATGATTCACTTGAAGTTTAGCTTCATGCAGAGATCAGTGAGTGACCCAAGGGTGACTGTTTACAAAGTTGGCTTTGTCTCTGATCCCTTGTTGTTGTGCGGACTTTATTGTAAACTCTGATCTACTTTATTTTTGTTGTTGCTTCCTAAAGCCCCCAAACTGGAGGATATACTGTTTTATGTTCCATTAAGCAAGAACATGTTGCTAATTAAATTAAGAAATACCATTGAATTAGAAATCTCATCATATTTTCAGGAGATATGTTAATATAATTTCAGGAGGTAGTTAATAAGAAAAACATGAATCTTAAAATATATAAATTATGAGCGTATCTTTGGATAATTATTTTAACTTTTGTATTCTATAGTGTGTCGTTAAGAACTGACCCACCTCTATTAGCTTGGAAAACATGTATTTGGAGGTTTTCTGCATAGAAAATTTGCCCTTTTTTCTCCATTGACTTATCCATTTAAACATTTATTGATAAAAGTATTGACACAAAAAAATTACATTTTAGGTTATAATCTAATACTAATTTACATTATTACCCAAATTGTTCTAGTCATTCATTAGAAGTTCTTTGATATTCCAGCAAAAGGTTTTTTCTTTTGTTTTATTTTCATTTTCATACTTTCTTACTCTCTGGCACTACAAGTTGCTCCTGGTTTATTTTATAAATTTTATTCCCCATTCTTATAATCAGGCTTTATGCCCACACATACTATTTTTTTCAAAAAAATCAAGGTTTAAGAGTGAGGTGTACTTGAAGCTAAGGAAGTATAAATTCCTCAGACTCTCTAGTGGAAGAGAAATACAAATAAGTTTACAATCTTACTCAGGTACTGACTCTTATCTCTACATATTTTCATATGTAATCATCTGTGAATATAATCACTTAAACATGGGTTCTGATCAATTCCCCAAATCTAATCTATTTTCATATGTATCATTACCAACTCATTTTCTTTTCCTTAACTCCAACAGTGAGAAAGCTGCCTTTCACCATCTGCTATTTATTTATTAACTGTATAATTCCAATATATGTAAATTAGTTGTATTTCTAGAACTGATAATCTGCTCCTGGTGGGGGAATATTTTATCAACTAAGGTACAGAGCTTATGTATATTTTTTTTCTTTTTGTCTTTAGAAACTTCATTCATTTTCAATAGAACTGTGGTCCACTCTATTCCCCAGAAATCTCTTTAGTGTAATTACTTTATATGTTTATAATACAGCAAGATAATTTTATAATGTTCTGTATTATATATTGTGATCTCAGGGACTTAACTGATTTTTTAATCCATATATAAATGTTTGCACTTTGGGTTTTATAGCTTTATGTATTCAGCTATTGTTCTAAGACATGTTCTATAAATATCAATAAGATCAGGTTCAATGAAAGTGCTTTCTAGTCAACTCTATCCTCATCAACTTTTTGTTTGCTTAATACAAAAATTACTGAAGGAGGAATTTTTAAGCCTCCAACTATAATTTTAAATGTGTAATTTTTTTTTTTTCAGCTTGACAAGCAGTTGATAATTAAATTTCTAGGGCTGGGGTTGAAGCTCAATGGGGCTGGGGTTGTAGTTCAATGGTAGAGAACTTTCCTATCACCTGTGAGGCGCTGGGTTTGAGCCTCAGCACAATTTAAAACTAAATAAATAAAATAAAGGTGTTGTGTCTATCTAGAACTTTAAAAAATATTTAAAAATGCCCAAAACCCCAAATAACCCAATCAATAAATGGGCCAGGAACTGAACAGACACTTCTCAGAAGAGGATATACAATCAGTTAACAAATATATGAAAAAATGTTCATCATCAATAGCAATTAGAGAAATGCAAATCAAAATTACTCTAAGATTTCATCTTACTCCTGTCAGAATGGCAGCTGTTATGCATACAAACAACAATAAGTGTTGGCGAGGATGTGGGGGAAAAGGTAGGACTGCAAATTGGTGCAGCCAATATGGAAAGCAGTATGGAGATTCCTTGGAAAACTGGGAATGGAACCACAATTTGACAGAGCTATCCCTCTCCTTGGTCTATATCCAATGGACTTAAACAAAGCATACTATAGGAATACAGCCTCATCGATATTTAGATATTTATAGCAACACAATTCACAATAGCTAAACTGTGGAGCCAAACTAGATGTCCTTCAGTAGCTGAATGGATAAAAAAAAATGTGGCATATATACACAATTGAATATTGCTCAGCAATAAAAGAGAATAAAATCATGGCATTTGCAGGTAAATGGATGGCACTGGAGAAGATAATGCTAAGTGAAGTTAGCCAATCCCCCCCAAACAAGTGCCAAATGTTTTTTTCTGATATAATGAGTCTTATTCCTAGTGGTGTAAGGAGGGGGAGCATGGGAGGAATAGGGATGGGAAGGAAAAGAAAGGGTCAGAGGGTTAGAAATGATGGTGGAATATAATGAACATCATTTTCCAAAGTACATATATGACGACACAAATTGGTGTGAATATACTTATATACAACCAGAGATAAGAAAAAATGTGCTCTATATGTGTAATATGGATTGTAATTCACTATGCTGTCATATATAAAAATTCAATTAAAAAAAAAGAAAAAAATTCTAAATCAGTTGACTTGAAGAACAATTATTCATTGTGAGCCTGACCTAATCAAGAGAGCTCTTGTAAGGACTGAGGTCTTCCTGGATAAAGGGATTAGAAATTCAAGAAGGATTTGGGGGTGAGGATGATTCTGGCTTTGAAGATGGAGTGGTTCATATGACATAAAATTTAGACAGTGTCTAGGACATGTGGTATCCCAATGTTGATAGTCATTGAAGAAACAAGTAATTCATTCCTATAAGCATGAGTGATTCTGCTGACTACCTGAATGAGTTATGAACCATTAGGCTTAGAGATAAGAATGCAGCTCTTATGAGACCTCAAAAGTGAGAACTGGTAGAGCAGCATCCAGACTTCTAATCTACATAGAGGCACAGTAGTTAATTGGTACTGTTATAAACTGTGGATGTTTTTGTTTTCACAGCAATAGCAAGCTCATACATGAGAAGTTGATACCATTAGTAAATAATTAAAAACACCACAATGCTATTAATAAATAGTCTACCAATCAGAAATAAAATACATAAAACTATGCCTTACAAGCACAAGGTTCAATGACTGAATGTATGAACACTAGATAGACCAGAGCATGGGCTTTACAATTTATTAGGGCTTGACATTGAACTAATTAATTGATCTATGCCTCATTTATTTACCACTAAATGGGGGATAAAAAAAGTGCTATTAAAATAATTACATGAATTAATATTTAAAATTTGCCTAAAACAGTGCTTTGCACATAGAAAATAACACAAATCTTTGCTCGATAAGCACATATTTGGAATGTTTCATAATTGTTTTGATTCCATATGTTACTTCTCATCTTCTTGCTATGGTTTAGATATGAGATATCCCCATAAAAGCTTATGTGTGAGATAACCCAAGACTATTTAGAGGTGAAATGATTGGATTATGATAGCCTTAGCCTAATCAGTGCATTAATCCTCTTGAATAATTAACTGGGTGGTAAATATAGGCAGATAGGTTGTAGCGGGAGGATGTGGGTCACCAGTGGTATGAATTTGGGGGCTTTTTTTTCCTTCCTTGTTGGGCAGAGTTCTCTCTATCTCCTGCCTAGTCACCATGTCCTCAGCTGCTTTCTTCTTTCACACCCTTCTGCCATGATGTTCTCCCTTACTTCAGTCCAAGAGGAATAGAGTTGGCCAATCATGAATAGAGATCTCTCAAACTATGAGCACCAAATTTTTCTTGTCTACTATTTTCTCTTTTTTTGTGTACTGAGGATTAAACTCACGGGCACTACACCACTGAGCCTCATCCCCAGCCCTCTTTTGTATATTATTTAAAGACAGGTTCTCACTTGCTTAGTGCCTTGCCTTTGCTAAGGCTGCCTTTGAACTTGAGATCCTCCTGTCTCAGCTTCCCAAGCAGCTGGGATTACAGGCATGCACCACTGTGCCCGGCTGTCCTATATCTTCTTCTTGTCAGATCTTTTGGTCACAGTGATAAAACAACTAACTAAAACACCTGTGTTTATTTACCTAATTAAAATAATGTATATTATTGTACTATTTTATTATCCTGTTTATAATTCTACTCTTTTTTGCTTCATATTAAAAATAGAAGATTATTTCCAATATTATATAACAATTTGTAATTCAAGTATTTTGGAGCATTATAGGATTTTGAAGTCAAACATATTTTTGAGTCATTGAATTTAATTATACATTTGTTAATTGATTAAGGATTTATCAATTTGCCTACATCAGTCTGAGCTATAAAATTGCATTAAAATTGCCACTGTTCTAAAAAAAAATGACTATAAAGATTGATGCTATTTACAGTAACTGATATTTTAAGGGCTATGAAAGAGGATTCAATCACAACTGGAATGATAATAGATAAATTTCAGAAAATGAGGGGCTATTAGATAAAAAAAAAAGAAAAAAAAGAATATTGCAAAAGAAAGAAAATAGAGTTTTCATGGTTGGTTTTGTGAAGTAGCTACATGCCTTCAGGAAACCAAAAGTCTTATAGTGTCACAAAATTTCACTTGGAAGATTTTTCTTCACTTGGAAGAAAAATCTAGGGAGTTGTTGTGTGTGAATTGCTTGGCAAAGCATGTGATAGGTGGGGAGTCCCAATCTCAGCTAGCTGCTTCTGGGTGGATATGGATAACACTGCAGGAATAAGCTTGTTAAATAACACATGTATGCAGATAATCACCAGAAAGAGATGAATACTGGAAATACAGCATGAGAGTAATGAGTAAGTCATGGGAACTGATCTCACAGGGATGGCTGATGGCATGAATGGAGATGGTGAAAAGTGAGAAGACCAAATACCTGCTACTTGAACTCCAAGGGAGCATTTAACTTTATGAGGTGTAGGAGATGAGAGGTGACAAAGTAGGATAGGAATGAGAAAAAGAGTGAACATAAAAACCACAATAGAAAAATTCTAGGTTACATTTATAGGAAGTAAAGGAAGGGGAGATCTACAAGTAAGAGTGTTGTCAAGAATTTCACATGTTAAAAAATAAGAAACATATAAGATAATACGGACAAGAGAAGAAATTTGGTTACTGGGCTCAGCCCTGGATAACCTCTTATTATGAGCAAGAAGAAGGCAATGGAAGTACCAGATAATTAATGCAAGTCAATCAAGCTGTTGGTGTGTGTTTGGTGCCATGCTTAAATTGCATCAGTTAACACAGGAATAAAAGATTAAGTATTGCTATCAATATAGTCTTTAAATGTTTTATTGCCTATTAGGGAGTTGACACTGAGAGAGTTTAGGGACTGACCAGAGTGTTAGACCCTAGGTAAAGAAAAACAAACAAAAACAAATACCTGCATTACTAGCCTGCAATGCCTCCTAAAGAATGTATATATATATTATTAGTTAGTTTTGGGGCACAAAAATCAAATTTTTCTAGTTATTGTAGCTTAGAAAATACAATATATTATACACACATGCATGAAATTAACTTATTAGCATGAGCATAGCTTTAGTTATGGATAATGACACAAACATATAAAGCAATATTTATCAATTAACAGAGAACTGGCCTAAGTGGTATATATTACAGAAGATTTGAGTAGGAACTTTATCTATAAGCAATCGGGTTTGGGGTTATACAGCTGATTTTTGTTCTTTCTGTTATTTTAATGATTTAAAATATATTTATTAAGAAGCTAACAATTGGAATGTCTTTTAATGAATGGATAGATGGATTGCACAGATGAATGACATTCAAGAGATTTCAGGGTATATTTGGGATGATATTCCATTTAAGAATTGTATTACTCTAGTAATATAATTAAACCTAGTGTTTCAGTGAGGGGATTGACACAGGGTCAAAGAGGATTGCTATTGTTTTTATAGAGGTTCTTGGTAAGCTTTTATGACAGATGTGTAATACACCTTGTGAAAAAGTTTTCTCAACACCTACACCCTTCTTACAATTGAACAGGTTGGGGAATTAAAACAGAACAAAGCCAGCAATGCAGCTTCGTGTGAGGCAGTGTTCTGAAAGCAATTTATACCATGTATCTATTGTATGCTAACTCTCAGACTGGAAGAATGGAGTAAGTCAAAACCCATGTCACTATTGATGATTTTGTCATTTAATGTCAAGGAGAGAGTAGTATCAATGGTAGTGGAAGAAACAGCACTCAGTGTCCTTATGTGAAATCACCAGTTCTGTGGATTGACATTCTTCAAATGTTGTAACAGGAATATCCTCCCTACCCAGGAATGCAGGAATGGTTATGTGGCTTTGAATTCAATAACCCAGGTCCTTTCCATGCCTTCAGCCAAAAACATACTGCAGCTGTTTTACCTCTTACAATTCTGTATGTATCAAATGTGCTTTCTGCTTGAGATGCCTACTGTGTTTTCCATTTCCTACTCAAAACTATGGACAATGTAGTACTTTAAAAATTGTTTTTGAAGAAATTCACTAGGCCAACAAAACTGAAAGAGAAATGATTTAAAAATCTCTGCCACCTTCTCATCAAAGGATAGGAGCTGAAGAATGAAGAGCAAACAGTTTTAATCACAGTCTGAGTTTTGTAGGTCTGCAGCACAAAGCAGTTAGATGAACCTATTAAGAACACTGTGGTAGCAAAGCAAAAGGGTTACTATAAGTCCTAAAGTTTTATGTTTCACACAAAGCAGTTTTATTTATTTATTTAGCTGCAGATGGACACGATATCTGTATTTATTCATTTACTTTTTACATGGTTCTGAGGATTGAACACAGTGCCCCATATGTGTGAGGCAAGCACTCTACCACTGAGCCACCACCTCAGCCCTGACAAAGAAGTTTTGATTTTACCTGCAAGCAATCAGCCTCAAGCCAAATGGTGTTCCCATGGAGAGTGTATCTCCTGAAATGTACCGAGGTTGAGAGGATTAAGGTATAGATAAATCAGAAGAATTTTTGTAAACATGATTTCTACCTATGACAAGATCATTAATAATTAGGAAGTCCAAATGCACCTGCATTTATACTCTCATTTACCTTCAAATCTTGTTTTTCTTCTCTAATACTCTAAAAGTTTTTCCTAATTTGTTTCTTTCTCTAATGCTGTAATAAAATTTCTAACATTATAATTTTATTTAAAAATAAAGGAGAATAAAATGAAAACCTGCTCATAATTTTTTAATTCTCAAAATGTGCATGGAGTTCATGTGGATATCAGATACTGTAGTAGCTGCAGCAGATAGATGATTATATATAAGAATCTTGTGAAGTGTTTCCAAATGAATGAATAATGATTATTGGGCTAAAACATTGCATCCCATATAATTACATATAAGGAAATGTTGGAGCGTGATGAAAGATTTCTGATATTGCTCATCCTATTTTTAAAATTAAGTACATATACCAATCACTGAGGAAAGAAAATTAAGCTGAGAACTGATTAATGATGCTTTAATAACTATCTAAGATAGAGGAAACAACTCAAGGTAGAGAAAATGGAATTCTGAAAGGCCACAAGTGGAACAGAGCCCAACTTTCAGATAAACTGAAAAGCTGTGTCAGAAAAAAGAGATTATGGGTAAAAAAAAATACGGCATGAAGCCAGAATGGCAAGTTAAGAATTGTAGGCCAGGAGAATGCTAAGGTTCTGAACATTGTGCTAAACATGGTAACTCTGTGTTTAGAGAGTTTTTGAAAAATGTAGCTCATTAAAATTTTGAGAATGAATTGAATGGAATTTCTGAGGAAGGAATTGTTCAATGTAAAAAAAAAAGGCTAATTTAAGATCCTTCAGTAACTCATGGTGGTTAAAACTAGTACTTATGAAAATAAAAAGAAAAATAAATGGAATTATCTATTGATAAGGATACATTGTCAAAGTTAAAAAATAGATTTGATATGGATAGTTACAGAAGGAGATGCCAAAGAAAATATTCAGAATAAGGAAAATAATTGATTTATTAAAAGTAAATAGTGAACTGCATTACATTATCTTGAGTATATGTGCAGTTGAATTTTTAAAGGGAGTTTGGAGCTCTGAGCATAGATCTGGCCTAAAAATATGCATTTCTAATCCCTAGAATATAAATGGGTTTTAAAGACATGGAAGTATGTACATTTGTTTTGGGAGAGAGAAGGAGGAGGAGGAGGAGGAGGAGAGTAAAAGAAGAAAAATGAGGTTGAGGAGGAAGGAGAAAAAGAAAGAGGTGGAGGAAGAGAAAGAAGAAGTAGAAGAAAAAGATTAAATGCAGAGGAAATTCAAATTTAATTGGTAGACATAGGAAGACAAGGATATGGAAAAGGGTACTGATATATATATATATATATATATATATATATATATATATATATATATAGAGAGAGAGAGAGAGAGAGAGAGAGAGAGAGAGAGAGAGAGATATTAGAAAATCATGGAAGTGAAAGAACTTGAAAAAAAATGAGGAAATGGGTCACAAAGAGAAGAATAAAATTGTGATCAAAGGGTAAAACAATATGGAGATATTCAAACCTATTTAGGTTTGGTTTCTGAGCCTTAGCAGGTTGTGTGTGTGTGTGTGTGTGTGTGTGTGTGTGTGTGTGTTGCTAGGAATTGAACCCAGGGCCTTGCACTCTACCATTGAACTGCATGCCCAGACTGGGATTAGTAGTTTTTCAGTGAAAATCTTCTCAGGAAATAATAAAGGTGAGAAGGAAAATTACCCAAATATCATATTATTGACCCAAAGAATGTAGGACTAATTAGGAAATGGGGAATATGTTTAAACATCATAATATACTAATTCAATGTACAGTGACTCGTTATTATTTATTTTCAGGTTTAAAAGTAGTGATTATCACTTTTTTAAATACTTTCATTATCTGTTACATAGGGGAATATACTTATTAATTAAGCAACAAAATGCAATTTTGACATTTGAAACATTACTAGAATTCCTGAACCAATTAACCTGAAGACCTGAATATATCAACTCACTTTTCTATCCATCCTAACATTAGTGAAAGGGAAGAGTCCACCATATGATCAGATTGATTATATAAATAAGTGAATATACCTTCCTCATTTACATACTTACAGTGTATAAATCAGTTTTATCAGCAAAACAAACTAAAACACCCTAAATTATGTAATAAAACATAAATAGCAGAGAAAATTATACATCTCTTCTACTTAACAATTTCAGTATTACATATTCTTTTTTAATTTTTTAATTGTTTATAGAACTTTATTTTATTCATTTATATGCAGTACTGAGTATTGAACCTAGCGCATCACATGCCAGGCAAGTGCATTACCACTGAGACCAGTCCCAGCCTCAGCCCCACTATTATACATTCTTAACTGTATTTTTCTTGTTTTCACCCAGGAATTACTGAAATTGAAATATCACCTCACATATTATAAGACAATTTGTGATTAAAGCAAAAAATGTGATTAATTAATATAAAAATGGCCCACTTCAATAATGAAAGTGGCAGAATGAAAGGATTTCTTCTAGGACTGCACCTGTTTACTGCCTGAGATCATTTCTCTTGGCCACAAATCAATATTGCTTTCATTCATTCATCAGTGATCATAAAGCTTTTCAATAATTCTAATTTTAAAGAATGATTACAGCAAGTGTATAGTCATTGATTGCTTAAAGGTTACAGCTAAAAGGAGCACAAAGGTAATTTTATTTTTAATGAATGAGTTGGTTTGAAAAGTCAAGGATTTTTCCTGCACAAACTTTAAGGTTATATGTCTGATTATGTATGAGTTTGCATGCATCTATGCATGTATTTGTGTATGTGTTATTTCAGAAAACCATACTGTTTGTTTCACAGGTGGGAATTTACAATGTTTAATTGAAAATTCCATTTAAATAACAGAAGAATTCTTGAAATTTCTGAAATGGTTTTATATGGATTCATGAACTATGACACTATTCAAAACATTTCACAATTATTTTTTATCTTTTTCACATAAAGTTGTAGAGTTTAATATTCTTCCCCTTTAGTGTGAGCTAGGCTAAATGGCCCCTTTCTAAGAAATAAAATGTCTCAAAATTGGAATGCAGCTTCTAATACAAGCCCATAAAAGAGGAGGATGGTAGTCCTGAGTGAACTTTTGCTGTACTCTGACTCCCTATGTGTCTGTCTTATCTCTGTGACTTTCTCTATTTCTATCACTCTCTGTCTTTCTATCTCTGTCTATCTATGAGTCCCATCACCAGGTAAATGATTCCTGATTATCTTATTAGAAGAGTCAGCAGGAGAACAAAGGCCCTGAAATATTCAGGTGATATGGTAAAAAGAGGGACTGTAGATGACAGCCAATTAACTGATTGAGGCTTCTTAAAAGTAGTTATGTTATGGACTGACTGCTCTTGTCCTTCTTAATTTCATATGTTGGAATCCTAATACCTACTGTGGTGGTGTTAGGAGGTGGGACCTTGTGTAGTTGCAGTCATCATGAGTGGGAGTAGTGCCTGTACAAAAGAAACCCCAAAGAACTCCTTTGCCCTTTCCACCATGTGAAGACAAAGCAAGAGAACAGTAATCTATGTACCAGGAACTGGCACCAAACTTGCTGACATCATGATCTTTGTCTTTCTAGACTCTAGAACTGTGAGCAATAAACTTTGGTAACTTATAAATCATCCAATATAAAGCATTTGTTACTGCAACCTAAATGGTCTATGACAAACTTACTAACAATAGTCTTTAGAGGATGCAACTTAGACAAAAACTTTACTGTAACCTTGACTCATGAAAGAACACGAATCAGAATGTGCTAGCTCAGTAATGTTTTTTTACCTTTTAAAATTGTGTAGTAAATATTTGCAACTTTAAACCATCACATTTTATGGTATATTTTACATGCAAACAAATAATATATGATCATATATAAAAGTTTAATTCAGAAAAAAATACAACTGAAATAATATTTACCTTTAATTGATTATACAAGTCTTTACTAAAGTGACTTTTATCTTTCTTCTATAAACCTAGTGATAGATCAAGATGGAATAATCACTTAAATCCATATTCGGGTATTGCAGTAATCAGTGTTTATCAGTTCAAAACCTATCTCTAAGTTGATTTCACTATCTGAATCCTGAGTCATAGGAAGATGCTTACTGTATACGACATTATATTCATAGATGAGCATTTTCTAAAAATCCCTAATACTAAGAGGCTGAAGTAATTTACAAAACATACTAAAAATATTGTTTCTATTTTTTAAAAAAAATTTCTTCTTGAACAAAAGATTTACTTTATTTATTTTTTAATTAAATTTTTATGTATATATGACAGCAGAATGCATTACAATTCATATTACATATATATAGCGCAAATTTTTCATATCTCTGGTTGTATACAAAGTATATTCACACCAATTCGTGTCTTCATACATGTACTTTGTTTTATGTTTTTATTTTTTTTAATTTTCTAAAAGAATTCTAAAATATACATTGCTGATAGACCTTTATTTTATTTATTTATACGAGGTGCTGAGAATGGAACCCAGTGCCTCACACATTCCAGGCAAGTTCTTTAAGGCTGAGCCACAGCCCTAGCCCTACTTTATTTTTTATATTATCACTTTTTAGGAGGATGGACGACAGTGACAAATGAAGATGGGTAAATATTTATTATAGTGTAAGTGTCTTGCAGGAAAGTAAGGGAATTAAATAGCATTGTAGGAAAGAAAGTAAAGCAATTACAAAAATAAGTAAGAAATTGTACATCACAGTCATTACTTTTCTTCCTGTCCTTATGGACAAAACTGACAGTGTTAGAACAGAAAACAGAAAGCAGAGAGTGTTTCCTCTTCTCTGTTGGGATATGTGATAGGACCCACAGTTACATGGTATACCCAAATTCACATCTGGACAGAAGAATATAAATAAAATTGTGTCAAGATATCAGGTAGATTAACCTCACTTTAAAATAAGCCTACAGTGGCAGGGGTCTGCCAAGTTGTACTACAAATTGTGATTTTTTTATGTGAAACCAAAAGAAATAATTACAATATTTTAATATTTAATAAGAATGGCAGATTTGAATTATATAATTATTAACCTGGCTACAGCGCAGGATTTAGAATACAAAGTTTCAACAGATAATTTTTATAATAAGATGGGGTAGAGAGAGAAGATGGGAGGGGAGGGGAGGGGGGATAGTAGAGGATAGGAAAGGCAGCAGAATACAACAGTCACTAATATGGCATTATGTAAAAATGTGGATGTGTAACCGACGTGATTCTGCAATCTGCATTTGGGGAAAAAATTGGGAGTTCATAACCCACTTGAATCTAATGTATGAAATATGATATGTCAAGAGTTTTGTAATGTTGTGAACAACCAATAAAAAATAAATAAATAAAAATAAAAAATAAATAAAATAAAATAAATGCAGACTGTATTCCAACAACAAAAAAAAAATTTCATAATAGTCTTGAAACTATTGAAGTAGCCCACGAACAAATACAGTTTTGGAATGTTGAATAGAGAAGATGATGAATGGACATGTTATTATAACATTTAGAAAGAACAAATAGTAAGCAATGAGAGTAGACAGAATGTGAAATTCTTCTAGGGAGATAGACATCAAGAATAATCTCTAGGATACTGGTTTGTATTGTGGGATAGACATGGAGCAACTTGGTGAACCAAGAAACATCCAACAAGGTTTTGTTCCAAAAGGGACATTGGGGATTTAATTTTCTGATGTTGGGATTAGGACGACTTTGAGATTCTGAGGGGAGCTCAAATAAAAGAAGTTGTGTATATTGGTCTGAGGTTCAGAAGGAATGCCTGAGCTCTAGTGGAGATTTAATTCATAGTCCTATGGTGTAATTAATATTGAAGCTCTCTGTGTAAATGAGATTGCCTGTTTAGTGCATAGATTGGAAGGAGAAAGGACTAAGAAGTGAGTTTGAGCCTTCATTGGCTTTGTATGGGCACTTGAATCTACAGAGGAGACAAAAGTAAATGAGAAGTAGGAAGGGCATAAGGTAAAGATGTCATCATAGAAGTGAAAATCATTTTTCATGTTGGAGTTTTTGTTCAGTATAAATAAATAATGCCAAAGGATCAATGACTACATGCTCCTTGTGGGGCAAAAAGAAAAAATAGACACAGGCACACACACAAATATCCATTTATTTTGGAAACATAGTAGTATTAACAAGGTTTCTCATGGAAATATTATAGCTATGGAAACTAGATAGATCTGGAATTAAGGATCTGACAAGTGGGAGAAACAGAGTGCAAGAAGCCCATTGATAAGCTTGATTGTTGACATGAGGTGAGATGTAGGAAGACAATGGAAGGTTTATCTTTTAATTGAAGGGACTTAAAAATAAATGATAAGTATCAGTGTTAGACAAAGAGATTAACCATTTAAGAAAAAGAAGGAGCAAGAGATTTCAGGGTTGCTGAGAAGCCAGTATGAAAATAAACTTGGGGGGATGAGATTACATCACATGCTGAGGGGTTTACAAAGTACAGGGACATGGTGTTCACTCTTTGAAGAGAGGCAATTATGAAGAAAGCTGAAGTGAGGAGTGGAAAATAAACTGTCAGAAAATGTCACAGGCTTTTGTGATACTGCTATCATAAAATTGTGGTGTTTCCAATATGCCACATTTTGTTTTTCCAGAATTAGACTTTTTAATTTGGTTGGTTGTTTTGATTTTCTTTGTGGTATGTTACATATAAGATACATGCAAACGAACTTAGAGCATTTGCAAGAATGATACTGAACTGATAGACAACAAATTTAAATGAAATAAATAAGCAACTAATGGTAGGAAAAGACAGGCAGTTTAGAGAAAAACAGAAGTATATGCAATTTTTAAGTTGGATTATACTATATATATATATATATATATATGTATATATATATATATATATACACTACTATAATGATGGATTATAGTAATCAGAAGAGAAAATTTAACCTACAATTCCTTTGAAAAGTAAAGAAGGGGGGTGAGTTGTGAAGCAGGTTCACTGTGTACTGATTACAAGCTACTCTGAGTCCAGTGACACATTCATACACAGTAAGTTTTATGAAGCATATTGTCTTACTATCTCAGGCAGGAAGAAACAATGGAAGCTTAGGGTTCATTATGAGCCAGGCCTTTCAGGTGCAGAAACCTGCCCAATATGGACAATGCCTCAAGTATATACACCCCACTTATACCCCAAGTGAAGCACCCTGAATGACCACCCAGACCAAGGTCTAAATCTTGGGATTATAGGAATCACTAGCCTGAAGCAGCAAAGGACATCCTCTTTTACATGGGGACTGGAACAGAGAGCCCAGCTGTGCCCTCCTGCTCCCCACTTATCTCAAGATGTTGCAAGCACAGCAGATTGTACAGTTATTCTCTGGAACTACAAGCAAAAATGTGGGAAGACGGGGCCAGTTCAAGGAGAACTGTCCTCAATGGATGGCTCTGTAGGCTAAAGTGAATGTAAGAGGAGCTCAGTACTTTTGAGGTATAAAGAACATAAAAGATGAAAATGGATCATTCTCACTAATGCTGAGAATGACCTCAATACTGAAACATATTAGAATGTGAAGTCCCAGAGACAGGAAAAAGTCTCATATGAAACTGAGGAATTGACTCTTATTTCTTTGGATTGCAGAAAGGAAGAAGAAGGGATGAACACAGTTAAATGCACCAGATCCTCAAGTCTTTGCTTTAGGTATCAGATATTTCCTTGAAGGCTTATTCATAATCATAAGAGTTTATAGAAATTAATGGTCTAGGAATAAAAAACAAATTGAAGGGAGGAGAATACCAGCTCCACTTCCAAAACAGAGGCACACTGAATCATGGATGTCTTTGAGTGAGTCAGAAAACTATAAAGCCCAGGATGTAAAGAAAAGTCCAGGACCAAGTTTCACAGCATAGGAAATGTTCTGATTTTTATTTTTATTGTTATTGCATTCATACATTATAATGGTATATAACAGTGGAGTTCAATATGACATACTCATATATAAACATAACATGATTTGTTCCATTTTATACCCCAGTACCTTCCTCCCCCGCCCCTCCTCATTTCCCCTGACCCACTTCCTCTGCCCTACTGGTCTCCATTATATTTATTCATTTTGCTGGATGGTATATTATAGTTACAGATTAAAATTGGATTCATTTTGATATATTGTGTTATGTGCTTATCACTTAGAATAACTTGCTCAGTTTTAGGGTGTGCTCTAAAATTAAAATGGTAACTTTTAATTTTAGGAAGAACAATGAAAATTGTGAAGTGGAAATGTATGAGTAGCCACATATGGATGTGCAATAAAAGTTAAATAGCTCTCTCTATTCATTTCTCTCTTTTTTCCCCGTTTCCCCTCATATCCTCTTATATGTAATTTTGTATAACAATGAGGGTCTCTTTCCACCTTCCATGCGATTCCTCTTTTCTCTCCCATTCCCTCTCACCTCTCATCCCTGCTTAATGGTAATCTTCTTCTCATGCTCTTTCTCCAGGCTCTGGAGATGATGGGAGGGGAGGAGAGGGGAGAGGGGATAGGAAGGGGATAGAAAGGGCAGCAGAATACAACAGACACTAGTATGGCAGTATGTATAAACGTGGATGTATAACCAGTGTGATCCTGCAATCTGTACACGTTGTAAAAATAAGAATTTATAACCCACTTGAATAAAATGTGTGAAATATGATATGTCAATTTCATTGTAGTGTTTTGAGCAACCAATAAATTTTTTTTAAAAAGTTAAATAACTGGGAAAAGCCACTGTTTGAGATGTGGTGAATAAAAACATGAAAAAGAAGAATATTGGTCAGTGAAAGAAAAATTTCATATTTTCATGGTTGGTCTATAAAAGATACCTAAGATCAAACAAAAGAAGCATCTGGATCATCCGTTCATGAATTAATTGTACAGTTGAAGAGAAAACTGTTCAGTGCCAAGAAAATAAATGCTTTCTCAAGGAACAAAGATGATATTTTAACAGAGTTGTATTTTAAATTTACAAATTAGACTGGAGAGATGATCAGGATCAGCCCTTATAAAATATTTAATTTCTCATGAAGCCAGGTGCTCATTAGCTTTTCAGATAAATGCCAACTTCCTATGAGATTGCTTTACCCTAACTAAAACCCAATCCTTCAACAAGGGCATTTATTTGCATTTTCATGGAGAGTTTAATGAAGAAAACTTTTTTTTTTTTAGAGAAAAAGTTAGGAATAAAGGACAAAGAAAGGGGGAGGAGTATCTAAAGTGGTATTTTAGTCACTGAAGTATTCAGGAATTTAAAAATTAATCAGGGGAGTCAAAAAATAGGTAGCCAGCTATTATAATTGAGATAATCATTGAAGAAAAATTGGGTCAGTATGCCTTTAGTAACTACTTTCCTTTCTGTATTCCCTAAGCAATCTCGTATAATTCCATTGTAGTTTACAAAGTTACAGGAACTTGACACTTTTTTAAATGGTGTATTTTTGATGTGGAAATCATGACATGTAAGTAACCATTATTTCAACAAAAGTCATAAACTCCTCTTCATTCATTGTACATTTCCTCTGCTCTGAAGACTTCCCTAGCATTTTTCAAAAAAATTTCTTTTTAATATTTTTTTAATTTTCTGTACTTTCCTAGTTTATTTTTGAGGCTAATAAAATAAATTTTAAGGTCAATACAAAACACTGGAGACACTTTAAAAGAAAGACTCCTCCTTTTCCCTTTACTATGACATCTACTGGTCAATAAATATTAAATAACAAAAAGAAAAGGGAGACGGATTTTGACTTCTCACTCTACAGACCTTCTACCTCCACAGACCTGGCTGAGGAGAGCAAAACAGGACTCATTGTCAACTTCAGAGTGTGTTCTCTCTATCCAACTTCTCCAAATCCACTCATCCCTGATACCTGCAGAAGGAAGCATTGCCTCTGAAGACTGTCAAGAGTATCCACTTGCCAGGCGCAGTGATGGGTCATAATCCCAGGGACACCATGCGAGGGAGGTAGCTCAGTGGTTGAGTGCCCCTGATCCCCAGTACCACAACCAACCAAACAAAAATACATCCATCTCTCTCTTTTTCCAACTTAAGGTTAATGTTTGATGCTCCAGATTAAGGAGATGACTACACACAATTTTTCTCTGTCTCCCCCCATCACCACTTATCAATTAACAAGGAAAAAGAACCATACCCCTCCAAATAAAAAAAAAATAACTAATCTGAAGAAACACACCATTTCTAGAAGGCACAAGACATCAAAGAACAAAACAAAAAGAAGTTGTTTTGCTATCAAAAGTTTTCCAGTATACAATCTGCAATATCTATCATGACTTTCTCCAAAACAATGTCTATCCACACATGCTAATGCCCTAACCACTATTCCTTACCACTGTGGTTCTCAGTCTACTATGTGAGAGAAATAAAGTTAATATCGAGTAACTTGAGGATAGCATATGAATACTGATTTATTAGCAAATTATGCACGTTTGGGGAAACATAATTAAAAATAAGACCTCCTGCCAACCAACAAAAGCTCTCCATGAAGGTGAAAGATTAAAACACAACACCACCACCAACAAAAACAGTCAAATAGACCTTAAATGGAAATGTACTATATATAACAGTTTATTGCACAACTAAGCAGTTGCATGCATCTTCTTAGGGCAGGCCATAACCATTTTTCAAGTAGAGAAACTGGCAATAGTACTTGTCACATACAGTTAATCCAAATGCCCTTGGCAATTGGATAACCCAGTCTGTGTTAATACATGTAATCCAAAGAAACATTGGATACCTCACATCTCTATTTCAGGAGACAGTTTTGCAACTTGAAAAAGGCAGAAGAGTAAGTTCTTCTCCTCCCAAAGAAACTGGGAAATAAGAGTATTATTTCCTGGATATTTCTATCCTAAAGAAAGGGCTTCCAAGGGGTATAATACTGGCAAGTGTCTTATTTAGCTTTTTTTTTAATAAACTTACATGTAATTCAGAGACAGAAAAAAAATTAACAACTCTAAATTTTATTTTAATATATTTTCCCCTAAAACATTAAAAATCTTTACCCATTCAATAAAATAATTTTCTAAACGCTACTTTTTTATTATTTCATTTTAATTGACAAGTAAAAATTATATATTTTTATGGTACAATGAAAGACTAAGTCAAGCTATTGAACTTATTTTGCATTACCTCACATACTTTATTATTTGTTATGATGATAACATCTACTCTTTTAGAAATTTACAAGTATACAATATATTATTATTAACTTCAGTTACCAATATGTATTATAGCCTTCTTCAAATTATTCATCTTGTCTAATAGGAATTTTGAGTTAATGCTCAGTATCTCTTATCAACACGGAAATGCTAATCAATACTACCACACACCTATTAGATAGGGGAATATTTCAAAAAGACAAAAGAGAACAAGTGTTGGTGAGAATGTGAAGAACCCCTGGGTGGGAATGTAAATTATCACATCCATTACAGAAAACAGTATGTAGTTTCCTCAGAAGTTTATAGCTGCCTAACTGGAACATACAATAGCCTTTGATAGCAGATGCCTCTAGACCCCAGCAGAACTTATCAGTGTGCTGTGTGCACTCAAAGTGCAGCAAGAGACAACCGTGTGTAACCTAAGATTCACTCTACAAGAATATCTTTCCACCTTCATAGCCAACTTTGGGCTTTCAACTGCAGGCCTTCTGTCTCACCACTGGAGTACATTCAGCTCAGTTCAACCACAGCTTAAATACAGGGATGTTTTCACCACCAGAGAAATCCTCAGTGATGTGCAAGAGCTCAAGAACAAATAACTTCATCTTTCAGGTGGACAATGTAGAGCAGTATATGATACCCTAGCAAAAGAAATACTTTCAGATCCTTAGTGCAGATGAACTTTCTAACAAAGTAACTTCTTAAAAGACTGGTTACAAAAATCCATCACCTAACGTCAGAGTGACTAAAACATTACCTAAGAGTTTTAATAAAAACCAACAAATGAACAAAAATAAATTAATCATAGGATCAAATCATGCAATCTGGGTTCCACCTATCTAGATAAGTTTTATATAGGGTTGGGATACAGTTGAGTTGGTAGAGTGTTTGCCTCTAATGCACAAGGCCCTGGGTTTCATCCCCAGTAACTAACACACACACACACACACACACACACACACACACACACACACACACAGAGTTTTATATAACAGAATGTATTCAAAATAAAGAAAGATAGTGTTGGAGATAAACAGAAAGTGAATCATGGGAGTGGAGTTGGTTAATGAGAATTGCACAGGGTTTATGATTCAGCTATTTCTTAAACATTTTCAATTCTTACAATGTTCTCTCTGGAGTATATAAAATTTAGGTATTCATCAAACTGTAGGTGGTGATATTTTCTCATTCTCTTTTTTAAGTCATTTCCTAGAGCTTCCTGATTTTTTAAACATCTGGTCCTCCAATCAGTTATCATTTCTCTCAAAACATGCTTAAAGTAAATATAAATGAATGAAAGACATTTTTATATTTTTATGATTTTGCCATTTAAATTTAGAAATCTGAAAAATGTAAATTTGTTATCAAGCCACACTGTCTTGATTCAGAAAACTTATTAATCCCCTTCTAATTAACCTCATGTTGAGTTCAGGATTTAACATGGAAATCACTCCTACAACCCTAAAGATGGCTTGACCATTATGCTTTTTAAGAAATTATATTAATATTCTCAAGGTCATATTTTAAATTTTCCTCACCTTTTATATTTATAATAGATTCTAAAGGTCAAAGTTTTTTTTAATTTGTATTTATTTATTTTTGAGAAAGTGTTTCAATTTTTTAGCAAAAGTTCATTTTGGCATCTGTAGCCACCCCCAAAGTCATGGAATAGCAGAGCCCTTTCACTGTCCTAATGGTGACAGCCCTGCATATATTAACTACAGAGCAGTATTTCAGCCAAAGCTCCCCAGATTAACTTTTCCCTACTTCAGAGCTGTGACCTTTGGATGATGAATGTGTCACTAACACAAATATTTTACTAGCTTTTAAAAGAATTGTCTTTGTCAAAGCTTTGGAACAGGGATTGTTTTCATGCAATATCTGAAATAGATTTATAATATTAAAATATGATGAATTAAAATGCTGAAAAATAATAAATTCTAATGTGACTGAGATTTCAATAACCTAGGAACTCACACTCATCAGAGAACCGCAACTGAAAAGTTTAAATCTCATAAATCAGAGGTTTAATATCTTGCACTCAGCAGAATCACATGAGAAACTTAAAGAACTGTAGGTTATTAGATTCTGCAATCAAATACTGTAGGAGAGTAATCAACAATGTGTGCATTCAACATCTTCACTCACATGGCTCTACTGAAAAATTGGCAAGTAGTTTGGTGTTGGGTTTCTGCATTTGAACTTCTTACAACTTTTTATGTCCTAGTCACCACCTAAACTTGACAAGTTCCTTTAATGATAAACATTAGTTTCCATAGGTATTTAATATGGGAAATAATTGAATCCAACTCAAAGGAATGAGATGTTAATAACACATGTAAAATGAACGTAGCAGAACTTCATAAACATTATTGCCAGGTGTTTACTGACTCTAAAATTAAAATAAAACAAACTTGTACTTTGAAAACATGCTCTGTGTATGGCCAATATGATTCCAAGTTGATATTTTCTAAATATTGAGTAGGTCTTTCAAAATATTTGTGGAGGTTTATATTCAGGGATCACAAGAAGAAAATAACCTTGTAAGAATATGTTAATTGTTGTAATATGTTATGTGGCTTATGGAAAGCTATAAGGGAAAACTTGCACAATCTAGAAAAAGGCTAAGCTGAATTTATTTCTTTTCATAGATAGATAGTTGAAAGCATAGTTTCAGCTATTATTTCACGTTTTTCCTATTAGACAACACTCATAACTCATTACCTAAGAAATAGGGAAAAGTAAAACTTGTACAGTGCTTACCATTCCTAAGTTTTCATGCCAGGCTTTGAGGACATTTTTGTGATAAAAATCCATATTTAACTACTGGCATTCTTTCTCTAAGGCATTTTTTGGACAGTCTGAGAAGACAAGTCCAACACAAGAAGAAGCCCATTTAGGGAAAATGTCTTCAAGATTCTTTCTAACAAAGAAAAAACTTAGCAGCTGCAAAGCCCTTGTTCTGGGTGCTTTAGATCTCTTAAGCCACTAAACAACAAAGCAAAATAGCCAGGGGCTTTTTTTTATAAAATTGTATGTCAATTTGTAGAGCACAGGCCAAGATCTAGCATTGGGATAAAGCCCAGCGGCTTCAAACTCTGTAATAAGCCAAAACCTTCAGAAGATAAGTAGAATAGAGGTGGGGTTATCTTCTTATCTAATGTTATTTAAAAATGTTATTTAAAATGTTATTAAAAATGAATTTCTAATGCTTTCTCTCACGTGGAAATGATATTACATAAATAAACTTCTGATATATATTTAAAATAAATCATTTAATGCATCAAGTTTCATATCATCTGATGATCTTGAGAAAACATCAGTCCATGAGGCTACACATCTTCACAAAAAAAAAAAAAAAAAAAAAAAAAGAGTGGTTTAAACAGTTCCCAGAATTATGGACATTATGGTACCAAGAATAAAAAAAATTACTGAAACTCAGGGCTGATGACTGTTTTAGGGTCAATGTAAGTCCTGGGCTGTGTCATGAACAAAGCGATGTTATCCTTGGATCCAATTTCTGAGGGGTGGATTCTGAGAGCATGGATGAACTACAGGATAATGACTTGGTAGAAAATCGGGCAAAGGTAAGAAAGCTTTCCTAGTAAAAGTGCCATCTGACATGGATGGAGGGTACCACATAGAATATTCCACTAATAAAATTTCACAATTGCAGTGTTCTCAGAAACATCCACAGTTTCCAGATTACCATTGTAAAACTCGGTTTCACCTACCTCAACTTGTACCTGCACCCCATTAGAGAAGACTGTTTCTGGCATGCTGAGCATCCCCAAACTCAAATTGGCACATGTTAACCATCTTCTATGTGATAGGCAAGCCACAAAGACACAGCTTTTGAGTTCTTATTGGAAAGATTATAGCACTAGCATTGCCAAATATAAAGCTGAAAGTAGGAATTCTGAAGACTCCTTAAAAGGTGAAGATATGGTGCTGATAGGATAACCAGTGGCAAGTATCACTATCAATGAAGCACCACAGCACAGCACATGTTTCCTAGGTAAAACATTTGCTTTGCCATAGTTTTGCTATATAACAAATTACTTAACTTTGCTTGCCTAAATAATCTTACCTGTTTACAGGGCATTTCATAAGGTTGTGTGGTTTTCCTAATAATAAATGACATACTATATTTGAAGTACTTAGCTCAGTGACTGACACAGTATAACTGCTGTAGAAATGTTGGCTATTAATATGGATTTGAGATTTAGAGATAGATTCTAAGGTGGAGGAGATCTAGTATTGTCATGTAGGAGGACAAAGTGTTCTTGGAAAACATAGCCCTTTTGGGGCCAGGAGTGTGGCACAAACCAGTAATCCCTGTGACTATGGAGGCTGAGACAGGAGGATGGAAAATTCATTTCAAGCCTCAGCAACTTAGTGAGCCACTAAGCAACTTAATAAGACTCTCTCTAAAAATAAATAAATAAAATGGCCTGGGAATGTAGCTGAATGTTAAAGCACCATGGTTTTCAATTCCTAGTTCCAAATACACATACACACACACACACACACACACACACATACTATAATACATAATATATATCATATAAGATATATTATGCAATATATCATCATATAATATAATATAATATGATATATCATATTGTGTCATATATTATAATGTAATATAACATAACATAAAATAATAGAATGTTATCTATATTACATATATTATATATTACACATACAATAAATAATATAATAGAGAATATAATAATATATATACTACATATAACATTATATATCATATATTATAACACAATATATAATATTGTATGCACTATATATTATAATATGATGTCTTATATATATTATTATAATATTCATATGATATTATATATTACATATATATGGTACAGGAAATTGAAAACAGGGTTGTTTCAATTAATAGTTTTATATTTTATATTATATATTTTTATATTATGTATTATATATTATATAATATGTCATATTATATTGTATAGATTATACATTATAAAATACATTGTGTTATATTGTATATTATTAGCACCATAGCTTCACATTTTAAGGTAATATGTGTATATATATATTTATAATCTTTTATATATATATGTGTGTGTGTGTGTGTGTGTATATATATATACCATTATTAATAGAATGTTCTTCTTCCCGTTTTTTTTTGACACACATCTGGATTTCCAGAACCACATCTTCAATTTCAAGGATATACTCCTGTCAACTGAGGGCTTTGTCAAAGACAGTGTTTTAATAAGGGAAACTAAAGAAAGGCCAGTCCTCAGGCATGAAGTTATGACTCTTGCTGGGCATTTGCCAATATCTGTCAGAGTGTCCTTTTCTACCAAATGCATGTAGAAAACAGATTCATTTATAATTCATTCAATTTTTAAAGCCTGCTCATATATATTTATTAATTAAATATGAAGTCCTTTCAATCTGTAAGAATTTACAGAAAACTTGATCATAAGCTCTTGATGTCCAAAGCAATCCTCATGCTCTTCTATAATTAATTTAGATAGCCTTGCAATTAAAATGAATTTCAATTAAATTGAATGGGCACCCTTAGTGGTCCTCTGTGGCATTCTCCAATCTTATCTTTATCTATTCCTATGAAGTAAGTGCTCTCTAAACATGTTGTTTATCATCTCCATAACTGTCCTTTTACATTTGGCAACATATATCTAAAAATAGATATCATTGCTTTTAATTTTATTGACATTTATAGAAAAGATTTTAGTATCCTGCCTCAAAGAGTCTCCAATGATTTCTGCCTGCTCATACTCTTGCCCTTGAATTGTGTCTTCCATTACTGCATCACAGCCAAGTCTACATCATCAGTAGACTCTGAGAAAAGCGACAGTGTGTGACTTCTCTGGTTACAAAGGCATTGAAGTTTCTTCCTTGGTATCTTGATCTTTCCCTTTTGTTCAGCCACCTGCTATTCCCAGATGACACAGAAACAGCCAGTTGTAGAAGATCATATGAGGAGGAACTGAGGTCACCTCCATCAACAAAAAGTATCACCTTGTCAGCCCATGAGTGAGCCATCTTGACAGAAGTTCCATCTTTTAAATTTAATAGATCATGGTACCTCAAGCAACACTGGACTGCAAACTTATGCACACCTAGAGCCAGAAGAACATAGCTAAGACACTCCCTTGTGTTTCTGGCCTACAGAAACTGTGAGAAATAATCAGAGCAATTGTTATGTTAAGCTATTAAATTTTGAAGTAATTTGTTGTAGAATAAAATAGATCGTGTTGTCTATGTTCTACCTAAATTAATTTTTATTTAATATTATTTCTTTTTAGGTTTATTTTGGTTGACACATGTAAGTCTATATAGTCAATTTTTATTGCTTTATTGTAATGGAGCACAACATATTTTTTGTGCATTATTTTTTTAAGTACAGAGGAGCAAAAGTTCCTTTCAGTTTTCAGTATATGCTCCATCAAACTCTTGAAATCTTTTTCTCTAGCAAGTGTTCAGGATTACTTATAAATTACTGAGTTACTAGCGGAATTTATAGAACACCAGTTCTTTGAAATTGGTATTACCAAGATACTCTCCAAAAATAAAATGCCCAAAAGAAAAGGGTAAAGTTTTCATATATATATATATTCCCACTAGTGATTGGTGATATTAGACTAGTTTTTCCAAAGCTGTTATTCTTTTCATTGTTCTCTTTAAGATATGTGATTTTATTGGCAATTAATAAGTTTAAATTCCTTGATTTATGATAGTAAAGCAGTGTAAAATATCAAACATTTCCTTTAAAATTTCTAAAAAGTATCCTAAAGGGAAAACTTTAGGTCTTAGTCATGGCAATAACACTAATCACATCCCTAATACAACTGCACATTGAATTCAGAATCCTCTACCATTGTAAAATATGACAACATGTATACACTTATCTAGGGGTTTCTTTGAATGCCACATCTGTAACAAATGTGACTTTAGGGGGCAATATGATGGGTTTTTCAAACATCTGTATATATCTTGATGTTCTACCAGGAGTGTGACATAAGCCTGGTATTATCTGATGAACTCAAGACAATCTAAGGAAAAACAGTTAAAACTAGGAAGGATAATGGTTTGATTGCTATAAATTTCTTAAAGTTAAACAATATTAACTCCCATTTAGGGGGAAAAATGCCTATCACAGGGGATGAATTGCTGGGGATAAAGGGGACAATGGACAAAGGAATCAGACGAAAGTGTGGAAAGAGAATTGGGCTACCACAAAACCCTAATGTCACTGGGCTAGGAAAAGTGTTGGGATCAGCTGTCTGCTACTTAATATTTCATAAAATAAATTTGAAACAAAAATCAGTAAGCTAGTTACATAAGAAAATGTGCAGTGCTGAAATCTACAATAAACTTTGTAAATGTAAGGACTGAGGATGTAGCTCTGTGGTAAAATATGCCCTTAGCATTGCAAGGGCCTAGGTTCATCCCCAGTACCTCATAAAAACAAGAAAACAGTGGAAATGTAATAGTTATTTTATCTGTGCACCTGAGAGTAAAACAACAACTTCCATAAAATAGAGACCCCTGAAACTAAAAAGAAAAATGAAACATACTGCTTCAGTTCAAGGTTGTTAAATGTTCAGAAATTAATAATGATAATTATGAAGTTATAATAGGGTTCTATCAAATTGTGTTATCCAACAGAAAACAAATATTTTTTATATAGGTGCTTTTAGTTTGCTAACAAAATTTTACATAAAATATTCTCAGTAAATTGTAAATAAGAGTTATAATTTGCAAATTTTTATTGAGCTTATGGCTCATATAAATGTTTATAATACATATTGCCTTCTTTTGTTAAGAAGCATATAGGAACTTTGATACTGGGAATTAAAACCAGACACTATCTACCAGGAAAGCATAAAAGTTTACTTTTAGTTTCAAATATTTATAAAGCTCTTGAGATTCCTCTTCTAAAAAATTGCTTGTTTATAGTTGTTCTCATTTTTCTGTAATTTTTTTTAAGTTTTAGATGATTGTTAGATACTAGTGCAGATTCTCGTTAGTATTGGGATTGATAAATCATACTGTGATGAAAGAAAGGAAAAGCAAGAATAAATGAATAAGTTCCTGCCTGTGATGCACATTCAGGGTGAGGCAACTGGACCTACATTTTCCATTCTCCATGCTTAGGGACCCAAGTGCAACTGTTCTCTGCTTTAGGACACTACAGATCTGGAGGGGCAAGTCAGGAGGGAGTACACAAACAGAGAACTGGCTTTTAAAGCTCTGACCCAGAAATGACACTTTGCCCTATGTCACATTGATTCAGAATTCATTGACCAAATCACGCTAAGCATCATACAATTTGTAGGTAGGAAAATAAAGTCCATCCTATTCTGTGTCTGGCAGGAAAAACATAAGTGTTTACTAAAGAGAAAAGCAAAAATGTAACAACCATTTAAAGAATATTTCCTCCCTGTCAGTCACCATTATTTATTTATTTATTCATTCATTCATTTCTTGGTACTGTTTGTTTGTTTGTTTATCAGCGTGTGATGGCTTGTAGAAGAAAGATTTTCATGATCATGTTAAATTTTCTAAACCTTTATGTTAGTGCATTCTTGAGTAATTTCAGATAAATATATTCCAATTGATTAAAAAGACATTCTACTATGTTATTAAAATGCTTATAAAGTTCAAACTTTCACATATCCACATTTAATTTACCTGAAGTTTTTCTAATCATATAATCTCTAAAAATATATAACCATCTTTTTATTCACATAATTTTAATTTAAATGCACACTATTATATATTTTTCCAGAAAAATCAAAGTTATTCTTACCAATAACATAAAAAATAGACTTTTATAAAGTCTCTTATCACCACTCAATCTGTTTAAATTATCTAAAATTTTCATTTTATTCTCTTTTATTGCAGAGTAAAATCCCATTGTGACTATATTCCATATATTTTTTTATCCAATCATCCATTAAAAGGCATTTAGGTTTGCTCCACAGCTTAGATATTGATAATTGTGCTGCTATAAACATTAATGTGGCTGTGTCCCTGTAGTATGCTGTTTTTAAGTCCTTTAGGTATAGACCCAGGAGAGGGATAGCTGGGTCAAATAGTGGTTCCATTCCCAGCTTTCCAAGGAATCTCCATACTGTTCTCCATATTGGCTGCACCAATTTGCAGTCCCACCAGCAATGTATGACTATACCTTTTTCCCCACATCCTCTGCAACACTTCTTGTTGTTTGTTTGCCTAATAGCTGCCAATCTGACTGGAGCATTTGCAGGTAAATGGATGGCATTGGAGAAGATAATGCTAAGTGAAGTTAGCCAATCCCCACAAAATCAAATACCAAATGTTTTCTATGATATAAGGAGGCTGACTTATAGTGAGTTGGTTAAGGGAGCATGGGAGGAATTGATGAATTCTAGATAGGGCAGAGGGGTGGGAGGAAATGGGAGGGTGCAGGGAATTAGCAAGGATGGTGGAATGTGATAGACATCATTATCCAAAGTACATGTATGAAGACAAGAATTGGTGTCAACATACTTTATATACAACCAGAGATATGAAAAATTATGCTGTATATGTATAATAAGAATTGTAATGCATTCCACTGTTATTTATTTAAAAAATAGAATTTCCATTTTACAATTTCTAAAAATTAAAACACATAGAATATTTTAATTTTAAGTTAATGTTGAGAATCAATGAAATATTTCATTGATATTTTCCAATCCTTGTTTTTTCTTTTTTATATGTTTTTCTTATGAATAATATGTTTTCTATGACTGAAGTAACTATTAAATTCATTTAGCAAAGACTTCTATGTGTTAAAGTGCTAACAATTTTTGTGATTGAGCATATTTTCATCCTTCTCTTAAATTATAGTTTGGCTGTTTTAACTTTTTGATTGGATCATCACAATCTTATTGGAAATTATTAATCCATTTTTCTGTGATATTTATTTCTGATATTTGTTAATATAATTAATATCATTGAATTTTTCATATTCTACATCTGCATTCTGTTAATGTTTATGAAATACATCTCTATTCCTTGTATTCTCTTATAGATAAGACATAACAGAAAAAAACTAATAACAGTAGCTTAGCCAAGAAAAAAAATCAACTTATAAAAAAATATCTGAATGTACTTTTTGAACGACCACAATCATCATAGACAAGTTTTGTTCCTCTTGTATAATTTTCTAAAATTATACAAGACTTTTAAATTATAACAAGACATCTAAAAATATGACTTCTATTTGATAATGCAAATTGGATATATCAGCTGCTTAAAATAAATCTTAGAATAAGAAGAAAAAGAAAATGTGAGGAAAGACTTTCTTCCCCTAATTAATGTCTATGCCTGAGACCTGCTTACAACATTTTTGCCACCATATCACTACTACACACACACACACACACACACACACACACACCAAAAAAATTCTTCCTATATATTTTTAATACTCAGATATCATTATTTTTCTTGTGCAAGAAAAATATAAATTTCATTCCATCCAAATATATTTTCTTATAATAAAAATCAGAGCAAAGTCTGAGGTTAACCAACTTTCAAGCTAAAAAGTTAACCTGCAATAGTTTTGTAGATGTTGGCAGAAAACAAAAAAAAACTTTTGGTACAGTATCTGAGCAATTTTATTACTTGCCCAATAACAGGCATTCTGAGCCTCATGTTCAGATTAATTTCGCCCACCCCCAAATCTCACTGTGGCAAAGAAGACAGCCTGTTTGATGCTGTGGACACAGTGGTTTTGTGTCACAGCTGAGCAGTGCTGTGCTTGGCAAACCTGGCAAACTTTTGTTCAGAGCCATCCTTACTACCCTCATCAGAAAGGAAATGTGTCCACCTCCCAAGAAAGAGACTGTAACTACTTTCCAAGGCAATTTTCTATACAACATTTTTCAAAATATTGGAACAAATGATGATTCAAAACACCTGAAAAGTCTTAATTTTGTTGTGACTGAAATGAATGTATTTATTTTTCCTCAATATTTCAAATATGCATACGTTTAAATATCTTATCATTTCATAAAATAAGTTTAATTGGTATAAAATCACAATCCTCTATTGATTTTGGTGGTTATCATTTTGAATAGTATACTTTCAGGTGGAAGAATTTGCAGTACAGCTTCATTTGGAGTGGGATGTGTGTGTGTGTGTGTGTGTGTGTGTGTGTGTGTGTGTGTGTGTTATTTTCAGTCTATTTTTATCAACATTTTTTTTTCAATTATTTGAATGGTACCCATGATAAAATGTCCCAAACTGAGTAGATTATAAGGCCAGACCACATATTTCCAAGTTTCTCTCCCTTGGTAGTGTGAGAAATATTACTGTATCTTTACATTGTTGCATGACTCAATTCTATATATATATATATATATATATATATATATATATATATATATATGAAGAAAGTTACTGACTAACATCCTTAACTCATGTTTTGTACCCTTATGAGTTCTCTTGCACTCATCCCTCCATTTACTGGAAGGAACTCAATGCCACACTTTAATTCCACGTAATGATTTTAATTGAAAAATGTGACTGATATGGAGATGTTTTAGTCCTTGTTCCATTACATAAGGTGATCTATCCTAAAGAACTCCATAGCTGAACTAGGGATGGAAATCCTAGATGTCATGATTTACAAATGTTCCCAACTCCAGTGTGTATATGTTTCTTGTTTGTTTGTTTGCTTGTTTATTTTTGTTTTGTTTTGTTTTTCCAAAGAGTTTTCTGATTTGTAATTTTTTTTTAATTGTGATTTTCCTTTTCTCTGAAGTTACTTTGTATTTGGATCAGAAGTTCTTAATCTGATACCACTCGAACATCATTTTTTAAATTTTTAAATTGATTTTTTAAAAAATAAATGACAGTGGAATGCATTACAATTCTTATTACACATATACAGCACAGTTTTTCATATCTCTGGTTATATATAAAGTATGTTGACACCACTTCGTGTCTTCATACATGTACTTTGGATAATGATGTCCATCACATTCCACCATCCTTGCCCTTGCACCCTCCCTTTCCCTCCATTGGTCTATGTTTATTTGAAGGAAGTATATTTGACATCTCAAACCTGGGCCAAACTTTAGTCATTTAGTTACAAGTAAATGAGGTTAGTAAGACATTAGTTGAGAGAAACCTTTAGAATTTTTTTCTCCTCTCAATTTCCTATTTCTAATTTCCATTTATTTTAGTGTCAATTGGGAGCTGGGAACTACCTGTAGTTCTGAAAGCGTTGTCAAAACAAGGATTCTTTGTTGTTGCAAACAATTCTGCACAGTGATGCTTGCTTGACCTCATAAGTTAAAAAAAAAAAACAAGCTAAGGGAATTTCTCATATTGCAGAGATTTTTATGAGAAAAGAACTTATTAGGACACACAGCTGGTTTAGGAAAAAGCTGTCAAAAATGCAATAGTTCTGAAAATAATGATGCTATTTAAGGGAAAAAAGTTCATAATGAAGATTTGAAAGAGAGGACCAAAGTCCTAAATATTTAAAACATTGTTTATAAAATGCTGACATTGGTCAAAATTGTCAAAAGCATAACAATAGATTTTTTTTTTTTTTGGTACCAGTGATTGAATTCAGCAGCACTCCGCTCCTGAGACACATCCCCAGCACTATTTTTGTATTTCATTTAGAGACAGGGTCTAACTGTGTTGCTTAGCACCTCACCATTTCTGAAGCTGGCTTTCAACTCAAGATATTCTTGTCTCAGCCTCCCGAGCCACTGGGATTACAGGCATGCGCCACCATGCCCAGCTTAGATTTTTGAATATTTAATAAATCATACTTGGTACAGAAAAGGCTGGGTTAAAATGATTTATATAGGTACTGGACATAAAGGTGATGAACAAATCAATCTACACTTCATTTTATCCCTAAATTTCTTTCCTGATCATGAGTTTCTGGCCTTTAATTGAATAAGCCATGGAGACTTAACAACAGCATTACTGGACTGAATTCCTCACCTTGTCAAGGGTCTGTATTTCAAGATTCTTGCTACTGTCAGCCATTGCAAGTGAATTTGGGGAGGATATATTTGGTGATAGAAGAAATTTAAACTTAAAGTGAATCCTTTTCTAAACCTTCATGTGGCATCAAAGCTTCTCAATATTTTCAGAGAAATTTATATTAAAATTTAATATCTCTATTTTATAGGTAGAATTAACTGAAACATGGAATAAAAAGTTGACCTGCTCTCCTTTTCCATTCTTTAAATTGACAATTTATTTTAAAAATTAAACTCAGGTTAGTAATTACAATCTTCATTACTTATCCCAGCACCATATAAACTAATATAAGGAACATTTTATTATTTTAATAAACCTGTCAATATTATAAAAATAAAACTATATTTATTCATTGTTATCAGAGAAATATATTTTTCCAAAATTCAGCATTATTTAAATAAACAAGTAATGAAACTTAAGATTTTAATTCAAAAGTAGAAAATATGAACTTCTATGAAAAGCCATTTAGAAAGCTTTCTAAGTTGATTCAGAGTTTAAAACAAATTAGAGATTATAATAACTATACAAACTCCTTCAGTTTCTTGTCTAAGTTTTACCCTTATCTTCTCTCTTCTCTCTATTCACTTTTTCCATTTTCATTCCATTATTTTTGAAACTTTTAATTAAATACTCCTGCACATCACTCAACATCTCTATTCATCACCTACTAATGTAAAACTCAAGGCAACTACTGACAGTCTATTAAGAAATTGACCTTCAAATAAATAATCATAACATAATGTGAATATTGTTCTATTTAACTTTTCATACTCCATGTTTTAACAATTAGTTTTTTTTTACTAGGAATATCTGAGCTGTTACTTTTGTAAGTTTTAATTGTGTAACAGTTTTTGCAGGAATGGATGAAGCATTTTTTATTTCTTTTTTTTTTTTTTTTAAAGAGAGAGTGAGAGAGGAGAGAGAGTGAGAGAGAGAGAGAGAATTTTTAATATTTATTTTTTAGTTCTCGGCGGACACAACATCTTTGTTGGTATGTGGTGCTGAGGATCGAACCCGGGCCGCACGCATGCCAGGCCAGCGTGCTACCGCTTGAGCCACATCCCCAGCCCATGAAGCATTTTTATACTATGTGTATTGCTTATCAAACTGGAAGGAAGAAAAGCATGCTCCCTCTTAAATTTCTTAATGTTTTATGAATAAAATATATTATGCTGAATCTATAACTTTATTTTATGCAACACATAACTCACAAATAAAGTCCTGCAACTGTAGATAATAATTATGTCAAAGGTCATCTTCTATTATTTTATAATGGAGTGCCAACTTCCTCTGAAAAGGAAAATTCTGTATTTCAAAGGTTAAAAAGGGTCATATTTAAGTAGAACTCTAGAAGGTTAAATCTAGTCTACAGAATATGTGCAATAGAAGACTGAGCTCGGGCACTATTAAATGGTACTGAAAGAAAAATGAAGCACATTTGCATTCACTTTAAAATACTTAATTGAGGTACTATTTCAAGTTAAAAATTTGTATAGAACTTCTTTATAGATATATCTCTAAAATGCCTAGTGATAGTAAAATTCTACTCAGATATCAAAACTCTGAATGAAACAATAATATGGTGGAACTATAGGCATGGAAAATGAAAACTAACAAAGCAGGTTGTATAATACTGGTGAGATTTATTTAAAGTGGGGTTAGGTACTGGTGAACCTAACAAAAATTGAAAATAGTCTGAGTAATTGTACTTAATAGACCTACTGAACATCACAACTCAGCCACACAGTGTACTGAGGATTATGGGTTATTTGCTCTCATTATTGCATGGTTAACTAGGAGCTGTGGCTCCTGCCATTGCCCATATCACCAGAGAAGCAATATTAGCACACCAAATATTACTAGCCTGGGTAAAGATCAGTATTCAAAATGTCAAATAGGATTTCTAATGAAAACCCAGAATTTTTACGCCTTTGTAAAACTTAAAAATGTAAGTTAAAACACTGTAAATTTGAAACCATCTCCATTAACTACACAATGACATATGAGTGTATGATAATACAGTCATGCATATTCCCTAGTCTGCAGACAAGTATAAAGTTACATTATTCAAATTTGACTTTTTTTACCATTTACTTAGTGGGGAAACTTACCTTATACATCTATTAAAGTGTCTCATAAAGACGTTTACATTTAGTTTACTGAACATTAGCCAAAGAACTATGATGCTTGCCAAATTCTGATATTGATAAGAAATTAAAGGGAAACTGAGTAAAATCAATTTGTTATCTTTTAAAATAAGCATTTAAATACTAGACAATCTACGAATAATGCTGTTTGACATTGCATAAATCTGCTATTTCTAAGGTATGGCTTTGCATAAAATTTAAAGTATTCCAATATATATTAATAATAAATAGTAATTATTGGTTAACACCTGCTTCTCATGTAGGTCAAGGAACATAAATATATCACTAACCACATAATTGCTATAAAGTATGATGAGTGCTAAAATTGGCCTCTGGGGATCATGGAAGAAACATCTAATTACATAAGGGGCATAGAAAGACCTTAGAAAAATAAACTTTCAACTCAATTATAAACTATGAAAATAAGAGTTCAGGGGCTGACGATGTGGCTCAAGCGGTAGCGCGCTCGCCTAACGTGCGTGAGGCCCGGGTTCGATCCTCAGCACCACATACAAACGAAGATGTTGTGTCCGCCTAGAACTAAGAATAAATAAATGTTAAAATTCTCTCTCTCTCTGTCTCCCTCTCTCTCACTCTCTCTTTAAAAAAAAAAAAAAAAAAAGAGTTCAGACAAAAGAGATAAAGAGTGTGGTGGAAATATAAATGATACTATTACATTTGCTGTTAAAATTTGATATTAAAACTAGAAAAAATCCTTTCCATAAATTAATATATGTAAGAAACAAATTCAGCTAAAACAGAGGTTCAGAAGAATATGATTAAAAGCATATTTGTTTCTCATAATTCAGAATTTATTTAGAATGAATTCATTAATTTTATATAACTAATATCCAAAAACCTATGTGTACAATATGCCTTTTCAACATAGCATAACATTCCTATTCTTATAGTAAATAATTTCATGTTATGTTTCTACTTCCTCCCTAGTGGCCATAAGCGTGACACAATATCCACTTAACTATTCAAACAGGTATGTGTTCGTGTATATTCCTGCTTGTGTGAATATGCTATGAATGGGAAAACTTACTTGTTTATTTCTTCATTCCTTATTTTCTGAATTATTTAACTATAGTGTGAATTAAATACTTCTTACTCAAAATATATTAGCTGGAATTAAGATGTCATTTTTTCCTTTATATGTATAATTTAGCTAAACATTGTAAGATTAAGGTACAGTAATGCTAACTTACATTGCTTCTGTTTTCTAAAAGTGCAAAATCATGTGAGTACAAACAAAAAATAGGTTTATTTACAAGCACCTATCAGCTCTTGCAATCAATAAACTGTAAACAAACAGAAAATAGAAAAATCTTACCATACATTCCCAGGAAACAAATACTGTGGAACTTAGTTTTGTGTACAGTTGAATCTACAAATGCTAAAGACAAAGTTATCCTGATAATAGCAAGAATTGATACAGAATAAGGGAATGATGTTTGGCAAAAATGTGTTTCTATGAATGACAGAAAAAAATCAAGTCATCTATTTTACTTGTCTGAAAATATCACTATGTCTACTGTTACAGACTATAAACCTTACGAAATGAGACTGCATGCAAATAAAGAGTACTATTTGAATAAAAAGAATGGCATGTTATTATTATTATTTATTTTTTATTTAATTTTCATTGCTCATGTGGTACTTCCTCAGTGCAGGGTGTATTAACTCTTTAAAACTCTAGGGAAGCATTTAATATACTGAAGAACTTAATAGGACTCCGGGAACCTGAAAAGTGGATTACACTGTGGGAGAATCTGGCTTATTAAGTTCAGTGATGCAGCACCCAAAGGTATTGAATTTTAAATGGATTCACAAACTTACTAAATTATCCTTGCTGTCAAATGAAATATAATTTGTGAAAAATTTATTACCCATGATTATCATGTATTAAACATATGATTTAATATCTAAGCAAATGTTATACTCCTCGTTGGATAAACACTCTAGATTGCAAGGAGTCCTTAATGCAATTTGACATCTAGCAGAGTTTACATTTCTAATGAACATGGTTTCATTTTTGATAGCTAACTCATCCCTTTTCTTGTCACTCAGAGTACTAAATCCATCTGTAATCATGTCACATATATTTTTGTGCTTTCACTTCTAAGTCCACTTATTCATCTCTTTTTGAATGCCCATATATCTCCTTGACTAGATTCAATGTCCTCAGTGCATTTTGGAGGTGAAGAAAGGCAACATAGACTCTTCATAAAGGGTCTACGGCCACAAAATACACCCAGGTATCTCTAAAATTAGCCTTGTGGTTCATGGTTGCCTTTCACTGCTGCAGTACAACTCAATGAAGCATTCTCGTTTTTAACTTCTGTCCTGACCATATGGGCCTTCCCATATATGAAAATTGACATTATCTATATCTTCATTCATTTATGTGCATGGCAAAAAGTCAAAATTCACACAAACATAACCTTATAGGCTGGGGTTTGGCTTATTGGTAGAGCACTTGCCTCGCACACATGAGGCCCTGGGTTCGATCCTCAGCACCTCATAAAAATAAATACATAAATAAATAAAAATAAAGATATTAAAAAAAAAACTTATAATTCTGGCCTTATCATCAACTGTATGCCTGATAGTAATTATCATGCACTTTTGCTATTGAATTATTATTATTGATATAAAAGTCGATAAAAATTTATTTGATAAAAATTTATGACCATACAAAATGTAATTCATATCTTGGCTATTGCAATTCACACATCAGAAATGCATGTCCATATTAACAACAATAAGTATAAAATGCCTAGAAAATTTTTGATTTTTATCTCCAATTTATAATTATGAGCAATCTTCATGTGATTATTTAAAGTTATTAAAATGATTCAAACATTTGTTTGTTTTTTGCAGGAGTTGGAAACTTTATTCAACAGTTGGTGGTACAGATCCACCAGCTGGTGGACCAAGGGGCAGGCTGCAAGTCTACAACCTTCGACCCCCTCCGTGGGTTTGAGTACATCTTTTATAGTCCAAAATCATATTAAAGCATAAGTTGCTATTGCTATGATTCAAAATCATAAACAAACATCATGAGATTGAAAATCATAACCAGAAAATAAAGTGGGCCAAAATGTCCCTAGCTATGTACAAGTTTAAAAATGGTTACTAACATCTAGACAATCAATCTCTGACAGGGTACATTGCCCAAGAAAAACAGAAAGCAAAGACAGAATACTTTTACATTGTATAGGAATTGCCTTTTTGTGTTGCCAAACATGCTATGCTAAGCAAAAGTTGATGGGTACAGAGGTGGGGCTTTCTCAGGAAGAAGAATTTCT
The DNA here is from genome assembly GCF_964194105.1 of Spermophilus citellus. Taxonomy (NCBI): domain Eukaryota; kingdom Metazoa; phylum Chordata; class Mammalia; order Rodentia; family Sciuridae; genus Spermophilus; species Spermophilus citellus. The sequence continues at coordinate 255,894,900 of NC_138182.1, forward strand.
TATATGATGTGGAGTCTCTGGGCAAAATGGAGTCTGTTTGGTCATTGCCCATATAGCCTGGCTCGTAACATAAACATAATTTTTTGGGTGTGTGTGTGTGTGTGTGTGTGTGTGTGTGTTTCTTTTTTATTGAGTTTTTTTAAAAAAATAAATGACAGTGGAATGCATTACAATTCTTATTACACATATACAGCACAATTTTTCATATCTCCAGTTGTATATAAAGTATATAGACACCAATTCTTGTCTTCATACATGTACTTTGGATAATGATGTCTATCACATTCCACCATCCTTGCTAAGCCCCTGTCCCCTCCGTTTCCTTCCCACCCCTCTGCCCTATCTAGAGTTCCTCTATTCCTCCCATGCTTCCCCTCCTTACCCCACTATGAAGCAGCCTTCTTATATCAAAGAAAACATTCGGCATTTTTTTTTTCTTTTGTTGGACTTGGCTAACTTCACTTAGCATTACCTTCTCCAATGCCATCCATATACCTGCAAATTCCATGATTTTATTCTTTTTTATTACTGAATAAAATTCCATTGTGTGTATATGCCACATTTCTTTTTATCCATTCATCTACTGAAAGGGATCTAGTTTGGTTCCCCAGTTTAGCTATTGTGAATTGTGCTGCTATAAACATAGATGTGACTGTGTCTCTGTAGTGTGCTGATTTTAAGTCCATTGGGTATAGACCGAGGAGAGGGATAGCTGGGTCAAATGGTGGTTCTTTTTCCAGTTTTCCAAGGAATCTACACACTGTTTTCCATATTGGTTGCACCAATTTGCAGTCCCACCAGCAATGTATTTTTCCCCATATCCTTGCCAACATTTATTGTTGTTTGTCTTCATAATAGCTGCCATTCTGACTGGAGTGAGATGATATCTTAGAATACTTTTGATTTTTATTTCTCTAATTGCTAGAGATGATGAACATTATTCCATATATTTATTAGTTGATTGTATATCTTCTTCTAAGAAGTGTCTGTTCAAGTTCTTGGCCCATTTATTGATTGGGTTATTTGTCAAATAATTTCTTATATGTTTGACTATTTATAAAATTTAATGTCAATTTTTTTTTTAGAGAGAGAGAGAGAGAGATAGAGAGAATTTTTTACTATTTATTTATTTATTTATTTTGTTTTCGGTGGACACAACATTTTTATTTTATTTTTATGTAGTGCTGAGGATCGAACCCAGTGCTCTGTGCATGCCAGGTGAGCATGCTACTGCTTGAGCCACAATCCCAGCCCTCTATTTGTAAAATTTATTATGAGACAAATATCAAACTATTTAGGAAAAAATAGTCAACTTTCACCAGTTTATAAATGATAAATAAATTCACATTATGTATTTTTATGAAAAATCACAAAGAATGTATTAAATAATCAAACAATTACATATTTTAGAAAGTATGCAGATTTAATTTTTAAAATTTTTTGTTTATTCTGCTCTTTATTTTAGAGCTAAATTAATACTGCATTTATTTATCCATTTATAACAACATTTAATATGTACTATAGGTTCTCTTGTGAATATTTTGGATACAGTAACAGGAAGAATGTGGTATCCATTTATTGATATAAGAAGAAAAAATCAAGCAATGAGTAAATTTAAGGGGCTGGAGATGTGGCTCAAGCAGTAGCATGCTCGCCTGACATGCATGCGTCCTGGGTTCGATCCTCAGCACCACATACAAACAAAGATGTTGTGTCCGCTGAAAACTAAAAAATAATAAATATTAAAAAAAAATTCTCTCTTTCTCACTCTCACTCTCTTTAAAAAAACGAGTAAATTTAAGACAAAAGTGGAAAAATAGAAATATCAATATGCTATTGAGTATAAAAAAAAAGGATTCTATGTGAGAATGATCTACTTATTGATTCACTGATCACAAAATAATAATTTCATATCAACCTCAGTTCTTTGGTTGGTTTCAGGTAAAGTTTTTATTTTCCTGGATAATCCTAGCAAAATAGAGAAGGATATTTCTTATTTCAATGCCAGATAACCTCTCAGTCTATTTTTCATTATCTATATTCAATGTAAGCCAGAAGCAACTCACAATGGTTTATTGGAGAAAAACATTTTGCCACCACTGGAGTTAGCTGCTGAGGGCCATTACCAAGTAGAAATGACGCATCAAAATTGCCTTGCCAGCGTACCCCATGTTAATTTCACTGTTGACCTTGCATGTGTGTTTGAGAAAGGTGACCCTGCTCAACGACCAGGGTGGATCCAGGATTAGTGTGTATCCTGCAGTTTGAGGAAGTATAGTATCCCGGTCCTTGGGTTTAGGGCGTTCCCAATTTAAGACCTTGGGTTTTAGGGAAGTTTGATGTTGAGGATTATTGCTGCTGGAAATAGGGCGTTCCTGCTACCTGAGCTCCCTTGGAGTTCTCGTGAGATTCAGAGAGCATTTTGGGAAAAAAGCCTCGTGGAGGAGGTGAATTGGGTGGCAGGAGAACTGGGATTGCCCCAGTACGTGTGTGGAGGCCGGTGTGAGTTCGGGAATAAAGAATTGCTGTTTGAATCTACAAAGCTGTGTGGTGGCTCGTGATTCTGTGCCCAGCCAAGACTGCGGTATTTGGTGGCCCGTATGCGGAGCATCTGAAACTTGGAGGTAAGTGAAATTCCTCGCCCCTGAGGGAAGGCGAGAGAATGGGTGACTATTTCAAAAAACAATGTGTTCTTGTTTTGATTTATTTCGTTTTTGTTTCAAGCTGCCTGTCCCTAGAAATTTCTCAGGCAAACTGGGAAAAATGGATGGCTCAAGGATTGAAGTTTGTTAGCCCAGAGAAAGAGAAAATTGATACAGCGAATTTTTATTCAGTTTTTGTTTCATTCAGTTGCGGTTTTGTTTTGTGTTATCTTATTGGGTTGCGTTATCTTTATAGAAGATTAGAAATTAGTAAAAAAGAAACTGAAAAGGTGTTAAGTAAATTGTTAGAGATTCAGACCATGGAGAAAGGCATTTTTGATCAAGCAAAAGAGAAGATCTCTCGAGCTAGTCAGAGAGAGGAAGAAAATTTAAAGGAAAAGGGGTTATTAGGAAAAAGGCCACAACAAGAGGCTGTTACTAATACCGTTTTATTACCAGAGGGCGTAATTCAACCAACAGCCCCACCGATGGAAACAGCTGAGTGGCCCTCAAACCCCGTAGTTGATAAGTGGGATCTTGAGACAGGACCTCAAAGATTAGCATGCCCTGTACTTGAACAGGTAGGAGGACAGCGAATTCACCGTGCTTTAGATTTTAAAACAGTGAAGGAGTTAAAGGAGGCTGTAACAACCTACGGTCCCCAAGCTCCCTTCACGGTAAGCATGGTCGAATCCATTACTAACTTGGACATGACGCCAGCAGATTGGGCTAGCATGTGTAAATCTGTGCTAAATGGAGGACAATATTTGTTATGGAAAGTTGCCAATGAGGAATTTTGCACGGAGACAGCTAGGCGAAATGCAGCAGCCGGTTACCCTCAAAGAAATCTAGATATGCTTTTAGGAAAAGGACCTTATGAGGGTCAACGGCAACAAATTGAATATGATCCTGCTATATATGCACAAATTGCTGCAGACGCACTTAGGGCATGGAAGACTTTACAAGGACATGGAGATTCACAAGGTCAGCTATCTAAGGTAATACAGAGACCTAATGAACCTTACGCTGACTTTGTAGATAGGCTTATTCAAACAGCCGCCAAAATTTTTGGGGATACAGATCAAGCAATGCCATTAATAAAACAACTTGCTTATGACCAAGCGAATCGTTGCTGCAGAGAGGTTATTAGACCATGGAGACATGAAGACTTAAATACATATATTAAACTATGTAGAGATATTAATGAACAAGGGCAAGTCTTGGCAGCTGCATTACAACAGGCTTTAGATGCCAGGCCAGAAACATGCTATAATTGCGAACAAACAGGACATTTTAAAAGGAGTTGCCCTGTAAGAGGAGGTTTTAACAAAACTAGAAATCAAAGGAATAGAATACCGGGTATTTGCCCACGATGCCGTAGAGGGAGACATTGGGCTAATGAATGCCGTTCTCAAACCACCATAGAAGGTACTCTGTTATCAAAAAACGGACAAGGATCAGGTATTTACCCACGATATCGTGGAGAAAGGCATCAGGCTTCATTGCCAAAAAACGGAGTGAGGGGCCCAATGCTCCGGGGCCCAAAACCACAAATATACGGGGCAGTGGAGGAACCCAGAGACACCATCAGGGTGGTGCCCAGGACACATTGTCCATTAAATCCCTCATCAGACAATCCCGAGGGATCGCAGGGTTGGACATCTGCGCCTCTGCCAGAGCAGTATTAACTCCAGAGATGGGAGTTCAAATCATTCCTACAGGAGTAAAAGGACCTCTTCCCCAAGGAACAGTAGGCTTATTATTGGGACGTAGTTCATCTACATTAAAAGGACTTATGATAAGTCCTGGGGTAATTGATCCCGATTATGTAGGTGAAATAAAATTTAAGGCTAGTTCTCCAGGAGGTATATCAGTAATTTCACCTGGAGATAGAATAGCACAGTTGTTAATAATACCCAGCCTACATAATAAGTTCTCTAGTCATAATGTAGAAAGAGGTTCTAAGGGATTAGGCTCCACAGGTGTAGATTGGGCTATGTTGTCTTTAAATTTAGATTCTCGCCCGATGCTAAAACTAAATATTCAAGGTCACGAGTTTAATGGGCTACTGGACACAGGTGCTGACCTTAGCATCATATCTCGTCGAGAATGGCCAAAACATTGGCCATTACAACAAGCCACTCAAACGCTTCGAGGCCTAGGAGTGGCGACTAATCCCCATAGAAGTTCTATGGTATTAGATTGGAAGGATCCTGAAGGATGTGAAGGAACTATACAGTCATATGTTTTGGATCACCTTCCTATTAATCTATGGGGACGAGATGTCCTGGATCAACTAGGTTTGATGTTAACAAATAACATCAATTCTAATGCGCCCACTACTAGGGCTAGACAAGGTGTTAAGAAAGAAAAAAGATTAGGAAAACAAGAACAAGGTTTAGCAGCACCAATTCAATTAGATCAAGGAACAGACAGACATGGGTCGGATTTTCAGAAAGGGCCACTGAGACAATCAAAATTACTTGGAAATCAGAAAGACCAGTGTGGGTTCCTCAGTGGCCCTTGACTAAAGAAAAGATACAAGTAGCCCACGATCTGGTCAAACAACAATTAGCGGAAGGACATTTACAACCTTCCATATCTCCCCATAATACTCCCATTTTTGTCATCAAAAAGAAATCGGGTAAATGGAGATTATTGCAAGATTTAAGAGCCATTAATAATGAGATGGTTATTATGGGACCTGCTCAATCAGGGATTCCTCAATTATCTGCTTTACCAAAAACGTGGCATGTTTTATCTATAGATATTAAAGATTGTTTTTTTTCGATTCCAATTCATCCCGAGGATAGTCCACATTTTGCATTTACTATCCCTGCATTAAATCATGAAGGTCCTGATGAGAGATATGAGTGGAAAGTACTCCCTCAAGGTATGGCTAACAGTCCAACTATGTGTCAAATCTATGTAAATAAAGCTATCCAGCCACTTAGAAATCAAAATCCTGAACTAAAAATATTTCACTATATGGATGATGTATTATTAGCACATAAAGATAAAAACATATTGCTGGAGTGTTATGCCACACTTACAAACTTATTAAAAAATTATAATCTAGAGATAGGAATAGATAAAGTACAATTAAATTTTCCAATTAATTATTTAGGAGTTCTATTATCCTCAACCATGGTCCGTCCACCAAAAATTCAAATACGAGTAGATCAACTCAAATCACTCAACGATTTTCAAAAGTTATTGGGAGACATAAATTGGATAAGGCCTTATCTAGGCATACCAACAGGAGAGTTGGGACCTTTATTTGATATTCTAAAAGGTCCATCAGATCCAAATTCACCCCGAATGTTAACTCCTAAAGCTAGAAAGGCATTAAAAATTATTGAAGCATATATGGAAAATATGCATTTAGATAGAATTGATATAAGTTTGCCTTTATTATTTATTGTACTACCAACAAAAAATATTCCTACAGGAGTATTTTGGCAAGAAGGTCCATTATTGTGGATACATTTATCTTATTCTCCTAACACTATTCTTACTAGGTATCCTGAGGCTGTAGGACAATTGATACTCAAAGGAATAATAGCAGCAAAGGGAGTGTTTGCAATTTCTCCCAATAAAATTATTACTTCATATACTATGGATCAAATTGATGAGTTAGCTAATGAGATAAATACTTGGGCAATAATCATGTGTAAATCTAATGTTTCATTTGATAATCATTTGCCATCGAATCCTTTGTTGTCTTTTTGGTCTAAGCATCCTGTAGTTTTTCCTAAAATGACAAGGAAAACACCTATCATGAATGCTCCAAATATATTCACTGATGGGTCTAATAATGGTACAGCAGCCGTAGTTACCCCTGATCAAACTTTTACATTTTTAGTACCCAAACAATCAGCTCAAAAGGTAGAGCTTAATGCAGTTTTACAAGCTTTTGTGATGTTCAAAGATTCTGTATTTAATTTATTTTCTGATAGTCAGTATATAGTTAATGCTATTAATTCCCTTGAAGATGCTGGTAGGATTTCCCCTTCTTCTACTGTTTTTTCTTTGTTTTCCACTATACAAAGTCTAATATGGGACAGAAAAGATCCATTCTTTATAGGACATATTAGGGCACATACAGGATTGCCTGGAGCCCTTAGTTTGGGCAATGATTTAGCAGATAAAACTACACATGACGTACATATTTTCTCTACATTAGAAGAAGCTACAAATTTTCATAAAAGGTTTCATGTTAATGCTAATACTTTACAAAAGCATTTTAAAATAACTAAGGAACAAGCCAGGCATATAATAAGACAATATCAAAATTGTGTGACCTTTTTACCACAAGTTAATCTTGGAGTCAATCCTAGAGGACTGATACCTAACCATATTTGGCAGATGGATGTCACACACTTGCCAGAATTTGGAAAATTAAAATATTTACATGTTACAGTTGATACTTCTTCTGGATTTTTGATGGGCTCCCTTCATGCCGGAGAAAAAACTAAAGATGTTATAGCTCATTGCTTACAAAATTTTGCCACTGTGGGTGTTCCTAAACAGTTAAAAACTGATAACGGTCCTGGTTATACATCTGCCTCTTTTAAACAATTTTGCTCATCATTTGGTATTACTCATATAACAGGAATCCCATACAATCCACAGGGACAAGGCATAGTTGAAAGAGCTCATCAAACTATTAAAACATACCTATTAAAGCAAAAAGAGGGAATTGGTAAGGGGTGTATATCCCCAAAGATAAACTTAAAATAACCCTTTTTACTCTAAACTTTTTAAATTTGGATTCATCAGGACTTAGTGCTACGGAAAGACATATATATCCGAAAAATGTACATAAGCCGAAGGTACTTTGGAAAGATATTCTAACAGGACAATGGAAAGGCCCTGATCCAGTTATTGTCTGGAATCGGGGTTCCCTTTGTGTGTTTCCACAGGGAGAACAGCAGCCAATTTGGATTCCAGAGAGATTAACTAAAGCAATTTCTACAGAAAAAGAAGATGATTTGACTCAAATCCATAACAGCTGATATCCAGAGCTCCAGCTTGGCTATTCTTACATCTGCGACAGTGATTAACCAAGGTATTTTTTTCAATATCTATTTTATTATTGCATTTTTCCCACATCGTAAAGTTCTATTTTATTTTTTGAGCTCATACAAACCTAGGTTAATGTTTTTCTGATCAGTTTTATTTTTTGACTGGGTTTTATTTTTTGACTAGAGTTTTTAAACATTGCAATGGAGATTTCACCTAGGTAAAACTACAAGGCCTTTATTGTTTTATGTGTTGTATGTTATGTGTGCACTGTTTTGTGTTGTATGTCTGTATGTGTGTATGTCCATATTTCATATATGAGGAGCGCTCATGATAAAATGGATCCGAATTTTTTTTTATTATTCACGTGATTTAAATGGTTTAATTTAAATTAGGTAAACAGCTGTTAATGATTGTTTTTAAAGGTGGTTAACAGATCTGTTTGCTTACTAATTTAAATTAGGTAAACAGCTGTTAAGGATTGTTTTTTAAGGAGGTTAACAGATCTGTTTGTTTACTTTCACCTTTCCTTTTCATTATATTTAATAATTCTGTTCAGGATAATGTCTCTTTAGCATCATTGCCAGAATTCCCATCTCCATCCCAGTGCCGGTGAAGACTAAGATAAAACCAAACTACAGCTTCTATGATAGCTATCACAGTAAACTGTATAAACTGATGCATCAATGAATATAACTCAACAAGTAATGCTCAATCAAGGAGTCGATTTACTTTGGGAAGAAATGGACATATTGATAGTCTCCTCCGATTTGAACTGCTTGCAGAACTTGCCTGGACTATATATCAGTTGCATGCATTGTGAAATATCGTCTGGTGCAGCGAATTGTGTTACTGCTGGCATATCTTTGCTGATGGTGTCACCAGTGATGCAATTTCCTTGCCAGCTCACCCCATGTTAATTGTGGTAATGCTGGCATATCTTTGCTGATGGTGTCACCAGTGACGCAATTTTTCCAAAGGAGCTGTCAATTGGCTTGGTGTCATGGCATTTCTGTATCCTCCTCCCTTCTACTAGTGATGGTCTAAAATTTGGGGGCCAACAGAGGTGAGGCAAAGAACCTCACCCCCCCACTGGCACCAAGGCTAAATTTGGGGGCCAACAGAGGTGAGGCAAGAACCTCACCCCCCCACTGGTGCATAGGCCTATCCACAAGCATGGCTGAATGCTGGACCGGTAGTCAGTGACGGGTTGATCTGATTGCAGTGGATTCAACCTAAGACAGGAGGCTGACGCCTAAAGGTCAGTTTTCCCATGACGGGTAAGAACCATATGTTGAATTGGACAACCTACCAGGCACGGTCCTTAAGCCACACTGCTTGTTGTTTAATTAATCAGAAGGGGGGAGATGCTGAGGGCCATTACCAAGTAGAAATGACACATCGAAATTGCCTTGCCAGCGTACCCCATGTTAATTTCGCTGTTGACCTTGCATGTGTGTTTGAGAAAGGTGACCCTGCTCAACGACCAGGGTGGATCCAGGATTAGGGTGTATCCTGCAATTTGAGGAAGTATAGTATCCTGGTCCTTGGGTTTAGGGCGTTCCCAATTTAAGACCTTGGGTTTTAGGGAAGTTTGATGTTGAGGATTATTGCTGCTGGAAATAGGGCGTTCCTGCTACCTGAGCTCCCTTGGAGTTCTCGTAAGATTCAGAGAGCATTTTGGGGAAAAAGCCTCGTGGAGGAGGTGAATTGGGTGGCAGGAGAACTGGGATTGCCCCAGTATGTGTGTGGAGGCCGGTGTGAGTTCGGGAATAAAGAATTGCTGTTTGAATCTACAAAGCTGTGTGGTGGCTCGTGATTCTGTGCCCAGCCAAGACTGCGGCAGTTAGCAAGCTTATATGAGCATGTGTGGAGTTTAGATGAACAAAGTGGGCAAAAGTGATAGTATCTGAACAGGGAAACCTACATTTAGTGATGATTCAGCTTATTTTGCCACAAAGTGATCCTCATTTAGTAGTTTTGATTTCCCTTTTTTCAGTTGATTATGGTCAATTGGAATCTGAAAATATTACATTTAATTTTCAAAAATCATTCACAAGTTTTAATTCTGCATTATTCTTACTGTGGAAAATTCTTATGCCATCCCACTCAAGATGTGATTTTTTTCCAAACTCCATGTCACAATGCCTGTCATTGCTGAATGTATGAATTAAACTTTATTATATGTATATATGTGTTAGAAAAAAACACAGTATATTGAGGTTTCAGTACCGTCTCCAGTATCAGGCATACACTGGGATCTTGGGGTGTATCCCTGGTAGACAGTGCATGTGAGAGAATCAAAGCCTCTCAAACATTTAACAGCACACTCCAAATTCTTTGTCATCGAGTAACCCACTTAGTCAAATTAGGTGTTTATTTTCAATATTGAAGAAAATGCAAGTGGAAAATTTATAGAAAAAATGCACATAGAACTGAACAAACATATTATTGGTGATTTGTTATAAAAAGCAGTCTACAACTCAATAAGAATTTAATTAGACCTTAGTTACTCATCTAATATGTATAACAATATCCAACAAAAATCATGGATACTTCTATGTACAAAAAGCCTTTATTTATGTACTTAGGAAGAATATATTTTCCTACCAGAGTCTAAAGAAATCCTGCTAAGAAGGGGCAGAATGCATAACTACCTCATTCTAACATAATCAAAATCATTGTTTTGGGCTTGATCTTCATGGAAACATGCTGTCAGGCTGACTTTAGGATCTCAAACTCTTTCAGTGACATAGCATGATGATTATTAATTATAATTAAGCATTGAAATGATAAACATTAACTTTCTATTTTAAAATAATTGAGGCTTCCAATAAATACTGATTGCTTTAACACAATGCAGATGACAATTAATTCCACCAATCTAGCCCAATTGCTGTGAAGACACTGATCTGGGGTTTGTTGCTCCTTCTCGTCCACAACTTCACAAAAAAGGCAATCATAATGGCAATAGAAAAGACCCCAACATCTTTCCAGTGATGACCTGTATTAACAATTTGATATGCTTCTTCCATGTTTAATCACTGCCTGTACTTAAAATATACTTACCATGTCCTGACATCATTAAAATGATCAGTCTTCATAATCACACTTAATATTTCAAGGTATATTGAAATTCAGACAAAAAGAAGGCTCTGTGCATGTTGGTTCCCTGTTTTCTTTTTCATAAATACATATTTCTAACTGATGTTTCTCTCTTAGTATAGGTTAAAATAAATGAAGTAAATTACATCAAAAACTCCACTTGAAATAATATTATTATACACTAAAATTTATACTATAAAATCAACACTAAGTTATCCTTCCAGTTTATGTTTTTACATAACACATGCTATTTATTTTAGAGTTCATAACCACTTTCTACAGCAAATATTAAAAAGAATTTAATCTAATAATGGTCTGATGTGATAATTTCACAAATGTTAGTGATGTATGGTATGTTTTTTATTAGATTTTTATACTACATACTAAAAATTACCATTTGCCTAGTTAAGAACAATGGATTAGGTGTCATGAACAACCATCTAAAATCCAGGAGAACTTTAATAACAAGGAGCCATTTGTTTCGTAATAACAATCCATTCAGTTCATCTGTTTAGCATATAAATTAAAAAACATGGATCAAACTGATTACTCTAAATTGATTGGTTCTCTGAGTGCTAATGCTGCTGTGCTAGGTTAACACTAGCATCTGTTACAAACAATATCTTATCATAAAAATCATATGTTCATTCAAGTTCACATATAAATAAATACTCAATTTTTTAAAAAAATTTCAGCAGTAATATTTATCATATTATCCTTAAAAGTAAAGAGCAGAAGTAAATTCACTTCTAAGTAAATAATATGAAAATATTTGTTAAATGCTAAGCTATATTTACACTTGTTTAATTAATTTAATTACAAATATTTTTGAAATGTATGCTTTTGTTTTTGTTTTTTGTTTTCATATGTAGTGGGTACTGGGAATTGACTTCAGGGGCACTAAAGCACTGAGCCACATCCCAAGCCCTTTTGTGTATTTTATTTAGGGATAGGGTCTCACTGGTTTCCTTAGAAACTCACTTTTGCTGAGGCTAGCTTTGAACTTGCTATCCTCCTGTCTCAGCCTGCTGAACCACTGGGGTTATAGGCGTAGGCCACCGCGATGGGTTGAAATGTATGTTATTAATACAAATCTTAAAATCTTAAGAAATAGAACTTTATTTAACCACGTAAATAAGAATTTTATTAAATACATGATCTGTTAATGTTTTCTCAATTAATATATTATATTTTATAGTTTAGTTTTAAATATTTTCATCAATAACCATTAAGGAAAATCTATTTTATACTGAATGAATTATAAAATAAAGGTGATTATCTATACCACAGTGATCTAAATTTTGATTTCAAAACTTAGAGGTTATTGGAGATTTTCATAAACTCTCATTATGTTGAATGTGTATGTAATTTGCAAATAATCTTTTTTCTTTAATATATAATTTAATCTCTGATGATAGAAGCAAATGCTAAGAGGAGATACACAACTTCCGCATCCACATACAACAATTTAATAGACAAAAGAAAACTAATCTTTTTTAAAAAGTGTAACTTCTAAAATCCCTCCCTTTTGTTCAGTCCTTCTAATTCTCCTGACCATCCTCCTTAAGACGATAGTTCTTATTCTGCCATAATTCATTATTTAATGCTGAATTAATGATATATTTCTACCTTCTTAAAACAGTTTCATAGGGATTATAATTTTATTTAAAATAAATAAAAATGTTTCAGTTCTTACTTAGCATGATAGTTTGAGTTACACAAGTCAGCTAAATGGACCAAGGAGGATCCTGACCTGGAATAGATTACATGGATTATTCACAAGATGTATTTTAAATTTGTCAGATACTAACATAAGACAGGTCTGAAGAGTTCAAATGAATGCAGCTTTTGCACATTTTTTAAATATTTAAAGAATATTTTCCTGTGTAAGACTCTACACTTGGTACATGGCATACAAAAATACTAAAAGAAAAAAATTCAAAGAACACTGAGTATAGCTGTGAAGTCAAAAGTAAGTAAATAATATTATGACATAAGAATGCAATTATAGAAGAAGCACAAAGCATAGAGAGAAATTTCAAAATTCTTCCAAGTAATATGAAAAAATACAGATAATATAACACTTATTTGTAGTTTAGATAAAATCCTTAAGCAGACAATATAAGATATAAATATAAGTAGAATCTTACATATTGTTTAGTGGTTATAAGATCTAAATGACAACTAACTTTGCAGTCCAAACTCTGGTATAAAAGTAAAATGCTTAAACTATTTATCAGCCTGACTAGAGTAGAATCAGGAAAGCATTTTGGGAATCAAATTTGCTGTGGATGAAGCATGAATTGCTGTGGGAGTTTGGAGGCATGTGCCTCTGTGGAACTGCAGAGAACCCACATCAAGAAGGTTTCTTATGACCCCTTAAGGAATAATAACTGTTTTTTTTTTTTTTTTTTTTTTTGTGTGTGTGTGTGTGTGTGTGTGTGGTGCTGGGGGGATTGAACTCAGGACCTTGTGCATGCAAGGCAAGCACTCTACCAACTGAGCTATATCCCTAGCCCCAAGAATAATAACTGTTCCACAAGTAAATTTATCCACAATCTATTCAGGGGAATACCAAATCAACTGAACATCTAATCCATGCTTGTCTTAGCTTACAGTGATATAATGTAAGAGCAAAAATTGGGTGGTTTAAATGAGGTAACTTGGGAAACTAGAACATCAAAAATAAAGGTGCTGGTAGATATAGACACTGGTGAGGGGTTTCATTGTAGTTAATAGGTGGTAGGTACCTTCTCCTGATGACCTTACATGGTAGAAAAGAAAAGCAGGCAGGCTGTTTTAGAATTTTCATATGAACAATAGTTCCATCCATGAGGGATCTATTGTCATGTCCTTATCTAATCCTGATTACATCCCATATACACCTACCTCCCAATAAAAATCTTATTAGGAGGCAGTGTTTCAGAATATAGATCTTAAATGGACTTTAGCATTCACTCTAAAACAGGTTTATACCAGAAGCAGAAAATACACAAACAACAAAACAAAGACACAGATTGGAGTTCTCATCAAGGTTACATTTTAAGAAAAGAAAGAAATCATATGTGCCCTTGAAAAGGAAAAGAAAATACCAAAATGGTGTAAGGAGATAAGGCATATGAGAATTAAATGGCAATATTGAATATATATATATTATATATATAATATATATATTCAATATTATATTATATAACACTGGTTATATATATATATATATATATATATATATATATATATATATATATATATATATAACACTGGTTATATTTAGAAGGTTAGGTGAGAGCAAACACTTGATGGAGGTAAATCACCTTGACAAGTTGAAATCCCAGCATCCCAGGCAAAGAGAAGAAAGACCTAAGAGACAAGACCAGTGGGAGTAGAGTGAACATGGGAGAATGTCAAAACAGTAGCAGTTTATTCAAATATTTAAGTTGGCACTACCTCAAGGTTGAATTAACAAGAATATGTATTCTTACCTGATTTTCATGTGTTCTATATTCAGAGAGAAAAATGACTTTTTTTCACAAGGAAAAGACTAAGCATCTAAAGACAATGTTTTGAAGACTTGCTTTTTATGCATTTCCTAACAAATTTAAACAATACTTGTTCTATGGTATAGTTAGAATAGATCTGTTCAAGAAAATCACTTCTAACAATTGTTTTAAGAACTCTATCTTGGCTGGGAATATAGCTCAGTTGGTAGAGTTCTTGCCTCATATGCACAAGGCCCTGTGTTTAATTCACAGCCTCACAACAAACAAACAAACAAAAGAGAACATCTATCTTAACTGGGCATGGTGGCACATGCCTGTATTCCCAGCTAATCAGGAGGCTTAGGAAGTTCAAGGCCAGCCTGGGCAATTTAGTGAAACCCTGTCTCAAAACGTGGTGTGTGTCTCAGCTGTAGAAGACTTCTAAGTTCAATTTTCAGTTGGAGATATTGAGGGAAAATTAAAAAAAAAACCTGTGCCTATTCCTATATAATAGCATCCCATGCATTTAGTGTAATCATATTCAAGGAATAAGGCAATCTAGAAAACTTTATCATACTAGTCTATCAAATACACAGAACTAAATGCACCCACCAAAATGACTCATATTGATTTGAACTTTACACAGGAGAAGGTAGAAGTAGTAGATTAAATTAACAAAATTCTCAAAAATAATGTTCATATGGAAAAGAAAGTATTATGTACCAGGTACACCTTTGACACAAGTGGCAGTCAGCAAATGAGTGCCTGTTTGTAATTGAGAAAAAGGTGTGTAAAAATAGTTACCTGCTTCAGACCCAATTATTATCCAGAGAATCTGTCTATGGGTAAAGTTATAAACTTCTCTCTGATTGTTTGTGTATTCATGACATTGTTTGATCTTTAACATGGTACAGTAGAATAAAATACACGTTTACAGTCTTCAGTATGAATCCAAATGTCTTCTCACAATCCATTTTGTCACTGTTTGGATGAAAAGTGTTTTGAGGGCAATCATTGGACAGGTGCAGGCTCAAGGTCATGTAACTATTGTTTAATCTACAGAGTTTCAGTGTGCTCATTCATGTGATAAAGAAAATGCACATATGATCAATTGCATTAGAAAAGGGTTTCAGTTGCTTTCCTTATATCTAACTCTCCTCTTCTGAGCATACAAGGTGGTAACCTTTTATTATACCTTGTGGCTGAGTGGGGCCATGTGACTAACTTTCACCAACTACTAGTCTCTTGTGATTCACCTGGGAAGCAGAATATTAAATTTTGGTGAAAGATGGACAAATTTCTATTCCCATATTATGGTACATGAAGAAAGTTCTTTTTTTTTTTTTTGAGACATACTTCTGCAGAATTAAAACAGCATGGATCAATAGAGCACTGCATGTGGCACAGTCATCCTGGTGAGATAACAAAATTTTTGAGCATGAAATATTTTATTATTTTTTACCACTGAGATTCAGGAGTAGTTTTTAAAATAGCTCAAAATAACATTTAGGTGCAAGTTTTCATATATCTCTCAAAATAGTACATATCATTAACTTTCCTTCTAAAACCACATAATTCTATATAGTCATATATCACAGAAGTCTGAGACAATAACAAGCACATGTTCACACTGTATTACATGCATGCACAAACTAATGTTTTAGTTAGAAAGACTGATGTTTCTTTACAAATATCATATTAACATTTGTGTATGTTAATGTATTTGAAGGGATGCAAATAACAAATAGATCAGGAGTTGTATTAGTTTGCTTTAGCTGCCCTAACAGAACACCCAGAGTGGTTTAAACAAGAGAAATTTATTCTCCGATGGTTCTCAAGGCCAAAATCTAAGATTGAGTTGCCTTCAGGTGAAGTCTTCCTCTGTACTTGCTGATGATATGTTTTTACTGTGTCTTCACATGTCTTTTTCTCTATGTTCAAGCTGAGACAGTGAACTTTATAACATCTGTGATTCTTCTTATAACATCAGCCCTTTGAAAATAGAACCTCATTCTAAGAATTCAATTAACCTTAATTATCTCCCAAAATAGTCACAATGGGCCCTGAGCTTTAATATACGAAATTTGTGAGCACACAATTTTATCTAAAACATAATCATCCAGAATTCTCTCCTTCAGGGAGTAAAAGTATATCAAAGATGGTTAAGAAACATCTCTCCAAACCACATAAACCAAACCTCCACTTTTTGTAGGGGTTAATTCAACCCAAAGGCAACCTTTTAAGATCATAATCAAGTAGTCTCTGACTATACTTTGAGGGGAATGTGCACTATATCAAGTGTGCTCTCACACACCTTCTGTTCTGCTCTGTTAATACCAATCACCTCTCCTTTGCAAGTCTTCCTAGCACCAAGAACACTGAGAAATTTTCACACAAGAAGATTCTGAATGTGTAATAAAAGAATAATTACAGCCTTAATTCTAGTGTACCTCTGTGATCAAAGCTAAATATGCTTAGTCCATCCTATTATAATTATTCTCAGATTTATTACCCAACTGAACTTAAAAATCTATAATGATATCAAATGTGAAAATTTAAGTAGTTTAAAAGTAAAATGCAAATATTTATATATCCTGTATTTGATTATAAATTCCTCATTTTTAAAAAAATTGCAAGTAGAATTTAAATGTAAAATTTCCTTTGGGAATTAAAATCTAAACAAATTGTGATAGTAGGAGCAAATGTGACTCCATTTTGTCTTATGACTTCATCCTGTAAAACAACCATGCCAAGTAGAAGGGTCATGACTGGGGCAAGATGTTATTTTCCTTTTGCTATAGAAACCTTTAAGAACACAAAACTACCTAATGGGGCATTGTTTCTGTAACTAGGTTAACGGGGTGGGGGGGCTGTTTCTATAACTGGGGTGACTGGGCTAACTGTAATTGGTTAGGCTTCCCACCACTTGACTACACTCTCTCGCTTCTGTAACCTGGCTTGCTTGCATTGGCTAGACCCTGAACATCCCTTTTGCGGTTTTCAGGCTTATAAGGAGTGCCCTTGCAGTTGTTCAGGGCTGATCAGGGGAACAGCTTTATGTTCTGGTCAGCCGGCACCGGTGTGCTTCAATAAAGGCTTGATTCGATTATACTTGAGTGGTCTGGAAGTCAGTTTATGAAACCCTGGGACGAAGCTTTAACTATAATAAAATAAAAGATCAAAATTCTTATGTACAAATGTAAAGAAGTTAAAGTACAAAATAAGATTATTTAACATTCTGAATTAAAGAACAAAACATGTATCAATCTGGCCCTCTTTAGAGTTTTAATTTGGCTTTTGAAAATCAAATTGTCTGTTTCCATGGCCTGAGATATGTTTCCATTGAAATAGCCATTGCATCCTGAGTTTCAAAGTTTCATTACTCCAATATGAAAGCTCTTCAGTGTTTGATGTGTTTAAAAATTCTAAATGTATAATAGGACAGATAAGCATGGCGCTGCGCTCACATCTACCAAATTCAGAAGCCAGACAATGCCAAGAGGAAGCCATCATTTCAAACTCTCTCAAGATGAGTATGATTAGTACCTAAAGGTACTGAAAATGATAGCAGTGGCTCATTATGGATGAAGGATGAAAGATTACTGGTAAAAATTATGACTGCACATTTGCCAGATGACATGCCACTTCTGCTGTATTTAAAAGTTCACTATTTTGAGCCAAGTATTGTGGTGCACACCTGTAATGGCTTGGAAAGCTGAGGCAGAGTAACATGAGTTCAAAGCTAGATTCAGCAACTTAGTGAGAATCTAAACAACTCAGTGAAACCCTGCCTCTAAATAAAATGTAAATAAGGGCTATGGCTTAGTGGTTGAGCATCCAGGTTTAATCCCTGTACCAAAAAAAGAAAAATCCTTCAGTTTTAATCTACTCTGAATTAGGGGAAATATATGCACACAGAACTAGGAGTACAATGTCTAGAGTCTATATGTTAAACAATTGTTTCTAGGAAATGATGTCTAAGAATCATCTACCTTCTTGAAAAGTCAAAAAAAGAGATTATGATAGTGAACTAAATGTGATTTATTCTCTTTTTATGTATATATTTTTAGTCAAGTTTTTTTGCTACTGTGACCAAAAGACCTAACAAGAATAACTTTAAGGAGGAAAAGTTTATTTGGGGGCTCATGGTTTTGGAGGCCTCAGTCCATAGCAATTCCATTCCCTGGGGCCTGAGGTGAGTCAGAACATCATGGCAGAAGTGTGTTTCAGAGGAAAGCAGCTTAGGACATCACATCAGGAGGCAGAGAGGGAGATTAAACTCAGCTAACAAACATGCACCCCAAAGACACAGGTCCACACTCTACTTGCCTATGGTTACCACCCAGTTAATCCCTATCAGAGGATCAATGCACTAATTGGGTTAAGACTCTCATAACCCAATCATTTCACTTCTAAATATTCTAGCATTGTCTCTCACATAAGCTTTTTTTTTAAATTTGTTTTTAAATAAAAGAATATTGTTCAGCCATTAAAAAAATCCTATATATGCAGCAACACTGATGGAACTGGAGGACATAATTTTAAAGGAAGCAAGACAGACACAGTGAATACCCTTTCTCATAAGTGAAAACTTATAAAACAACAACAACAAAAGTTGTCTTGAGAGTAGAATAGAGATTACTAGAAACTGGGAAGGGTGCAGGATATGGGCAAAGTTGGTAATGGGACATGATCAATGAATGCTGTGCCCATATGTAGGAATACTGTGAAAACCACTAATATGTGCAATTATATGTTATTTACAAAATAATACTAAATTAAGTATGAGATCTCCTATTCTTAATTTAGTACTACTTAAGTTTTTCTATGACAAAATTCTGCTTCTGTGTGACAACAGGCTCCTAAGGACATTTCCTTAATAACTCCACTTTAATTCTACTAGATAAATATCCTCAGTGCTTTCATTTTGTGACACTATGGGTGATAATTCTAGATCAGGTGAGAAATCGTTGCAGGACTTTGTGATCCTCAAATCAATTCAATAAATATTTGAACGTTCCATTCATTGAGTAAATTTTTATTCTGTTGTATTATTTTTAACCTTCTATTTATTTTTAATCTATTATAAAATTGTTACTTTACCATATACTTCTTCTGATTGTATTATCTGTTATCAGGCTCAATCAAAGTAGTACAATTTAAGGAGCTAAGGTCAGTCCATATCATTCTGTAATATGTATAAGTATGACTGATATCATGTGCACAATTACAATGCCTCACACATACAACGCCTCTGACTTCCTTTTTCCCTTACCCAGGCCCAGACATTCATTCATCTAAACTAACTTTCTTTCTTAATCTCTTTCTTAATCAATCTTTCTTTCTTTCTTTCTTTCTTTCTTTCTTTCTTTCTTTCTTTCTTTCTTTCTTTCTTTCTTTCTTCTTTCTTTCTTCTTTCTTTCTTTCTTTCTTTCATTCTTTCTGTCTTTCTTTCTTTCCTTCCCTCCCTCCCTCCCTCCCTCTCTCTCTCTCTCTCTCTTTCTTTCTCTCTTTGTTTTTAAATGGGATAAACCTACTTAAAAGGTGTTCTTCCCTCAAACCAACTCATAATCAGACAGGGGCAACATTTGTTATTATCCTGCCTAGATCATTTTGAAGATGTAACTAGAATTATTTACATATACCACTTAATAGTTTTAATATAGTATATTTAGTTATGGTCATACCCCCATGTATAGCTTCATGAGACTGGAATAATCTAATTAAAATGGAATAAACACAACACAACACACACACACACACACACACACACACACACACACACACAGTTCCTACAGTTGTTCCTTGTTATCCAAGGGGAATTGATAGTAGATCCTCTGCAGATACGAAAATTCTGACCAACACTCTTTCATATACTTTAACTTATCTATAGATTACTTATAATACTTAATGTAATCTAAATGCCTGGTTAGCAGCTATTACACTATTTAAGGAATAATGACAAGAAAAGGAGTCTGTACATATTCAGTACTGATACAAGTCCCCTCTCTCTTACCATTTCGGGCATTTGCAATCCACAGTTGACAGAATCTTTGGATAGAGATCCTGGAGATACAGAGATCTTACTATAATTTATATGTCAAAGAAAAGTGTCACCAGAGTTCCTATCTGCCTCCTTGCTGGTGTTTCCAAACTCAAAGGATGGCCAAGGAAGATGGAAGCATAATGTTCTTTGTTTCGTTTTGTTTGATCTGTAAAATATAAAGGAGAATAACAAGCAGTGTGAGAACTCAGTCCCTTTAGAAGGGAGTGAATGAGGAGAAAATGATGAAAAGATAGTAGTTATATGATTAGTTACATCTTAAAAATCAGATGGCTTTTAATGTGTCTAAGAAAATGCAAATACAACTTGTATTCATTAATATTTTATTGGAATATTTGTTTCAATGAAAGTTTATATGAAAAAAATTGGTTTATGTGAACAATGGAGTTTTACTAGCCATAAAGAAAAATGAAATTATGTTATTTGCTGATAAATGGGGAAAACTCGAGTATATCATGGTAAGTGAAATAAGGCAGTCTCATAAAGTCATTGGTCAAATGTTTTTTTTTCTCATATGTGGAAGACAGAATGTATATAAGAAAAAAAGAATAAAAAGGATTTTATGAAAATAGAAGGGAAATTAAGAGAGTAGAGGAAAGGGATCTAGAGTGGGGGAGGAGCAGAAGTATTGAGGGAAAAAAATTACCAAATTATGCTACATGCGGGTACAAATATACTACAATGAATATATAGAATTATAATGCATTAATTAAAATAATAATAATTAAAATAGAAGGGTAATTAGTAAAGTAAGGGATCAAGGGCAGGGAGGAAAGGAGGAAAAGTAAAAGAATGAGAAATGAAAATGATAAAATTATGTTATATGCATGTACAAATAAGGCATAAATATTCTTTATATTATGTATAATTATAGTGCTCTGAAATAAAATAAATGAAGAAATGTATTTTGTAACCACCCTCTTAGATTTTGATCCTAATGTATACCTTATGAAAGTCCCATTGTATCTTTGATGAAAACAATCATCATTGATATGAGCAGGGCGTAAATTTTCACCCTATTAGCCAAATGAGTGGATTCAAATTTAAAGAAGTGAAGAATAATTACACATGGGCTATTGGAATTTTAGAACCAGAGATAAAGTTGGTGTAATATCATGATACACTGACGAATACACTGCATTTGGGGAAACATTGTGCACTTTATAGCTATGTTTTAAATAAAGAATCAGAACTTTGTGGTCCTACCTGAGTTCAATAAATTAGGAAGTCTGAAATGTGTATTGAACTACATTTTCATTGACCTTTTCTATTAACAAGAGTTTTCATTTTGATTGTTTGTTTTCAGGTAGGTGCTCATGTCTGCATTCCTTAGTTCATCAAGTCCTGCAAGGTAGCTATGTGAACAGAGTGGAGGTCATGGGGGGCCACGTCCTTCAGCAACCATAGCATCTTTCCTTTCCCCAAACCAGCAAACATTAGGTTTTTTTTTTTTTTGTTTGTTTGTTTTTTCTTTAGTAACTGGTACTTTAACCCTGGGAGGAATAATTCTACAGAGGACTATGGTACTTTATTAACCAACAGAAGATAAATGTTATTAGCAAATTGTGGTCATTCCCTCAAATGTTGAAAATATGCCAGGACTGCTGGTTTGTGCATTAAATTAAGGCTGGGTTTTCTTGGAAATGAATCTTCCTATGGGATTTTTGATTTTTTTTTATATTTACTTTTTAGTTGTAGTCGGAGGCAATACCTTTATTTTATTTATTTATTTTTATGTGGTGCTGAGGATCGAACCTAGGGCCACACATGTGTGAAGTGGGCACTGAGTCACAACCCCATCCCTGATTATAAAGCTTTTCAGGTACAAATTAACTGTGAAGGTAAAAGAACATCTGGGATAGAGAGCATTATCATAGTTATAGAAATGCATCAATGGTTAGTACTTTAACCCCAACTCAGGTGGGTCAAGACATTGGAAAATTTTGCAGTTGATATCACTGCTGATGCTCTGTGGTATGTGAGAGGGAGATAAGGCAGATGATAAAATTGGGAGGAATATAAACAAAGCATTTCTAAAATAATTTAGTGCATGATGTACCTGGGAGAAATGGAGATTTTAAAAAGTAGAACTGAGTGTTACCAATTGCATTTATTTCAATTTTATTAATGTAACTACACAGTGATAAGGAGCTACATGTATCTTCAGATCAAATTTAAATTACATGGAATTTCTTGAAAAATATATCCATTTAAATAGAAGTTCAAAATATGTACTTGTGTTAATTGAGATAATCAGAAAATTACCAACTTCAAACACACTAATTGGTAAATCTTATAATGGATTTTATTAAGACAGAATTAGTTTAGTGTCAAGTGCTGACTATAAGGGATTTTTAAGTTCTATGATGCCTACATTTACATATCTCATATTGTTGACCTATTATTTAGTAATTTTATCATTTTATTTTCATGAGAATTTGTGAGAGTTTTTTTTCAATGCAATAGGATTAATTACAAGTCTTCTGATATCAAAGGAGGTTTTGGGATTATGACTGTTGGGAATCAAGTCCCTAAAAATTTTTCATTTTGCACAGCTAACCAGAAACCCCAGAATCAAGTCAATGTTCAGCATCTCTAATGTATACATCACCCTCCTTAATCAAAAGTATAAAATATACTGAAATCATCAATACAATTTACATTACCACTCAAAAAACAGGTTAAAAATAAGTCATTTTAGCCAGTAGAGGTGGCATGTGCCTGTATTTCCAGCTCCTTCAGAGCATGAGCAGGAGGATCATAGATTTGAAGCCAGCTTCAGCAACCTATTGAGGTTGTAAAAAACCTAATGAGACCCTCTCTCAAAATTAAAAGTAAAAGGGCTGGGGGTGTTTCTCAGTGGTTAAGTGCCCTTGGATTCATTCCCCAGTACCAAAAAAGGAAAAAAAAAGCATCAATAACATTAATAAAACTTTGTTGTTAAATATTAATGAATATACTAAGATGCTATGGGAAAATCTCTGAAAATAGAGAAAAAAGAAATTTCAAAATTATGTATTCAAATACATGTGCTGGAATTCTATAGCAACCACACACTCTTATCTAATCAACAGGCTGGCACTATTACTTATACTTCCTAAAGGCAACTCATTGCAAAATACATTCCAATTAAACATTTTATTTATTTTTTTAAGACAGAGAAAGAGAGAGAGAGAGAGAGAGAGAGAGAGAGAGAGAGAGAGAGAGAATTTTAATATTTATTTTTTTAGCTTTCAGCGGACACAACATCTTTGTTTTTTGTATGTGGTGCTGAGGATTGAACCCGGGCCGCAAGCATGCCAGGCGAGCGCACTACGGCTTGAGCCACATCCCCAGCCCAAAAACTATAAATTCCTTAAGGGCATATTATTTTTTTCTCCACAGAGAATATTATAGTCTATAAGATATAAGAGTTGATAGTATAGTTGATAAGAGGCTGGTAATATTTTGACAATTGAGTATATTGGTCACAGCATTTTCTTACACATCAGTAGAAATTGGTGAATGAAAGGGTTAAATGCCAGTTAAAATTAAATCTGTATTCATAATGTTGGAGTCCTGATTAAACAGGACAATAAAAAACTCAAACAACCAAAATCATTTTTCCTTAAATGAATGAAAACTCAGGAATCCCTAGGAAAGCACAGTCTTATTAGTTCAACTGAAGTCTCTTAGGCAGAAATAATTTCAATTTAACATGTGTTCAGTAATGTTTTATTTAACTGCTTCCAATACAGATCATTTGATCAAAACCTGAAGTGTTTGAAACCCTCAGCAGTTTTATCTGCTGTGCTGTTGCCTCACAGGTCACACAGTGACCTTGTAGACTACTGCCATATAGTTCTGTCTGTTGCCATAAACATCTCACTTGCAGTTGAAGACAGTAATTAAAAAGATTCCATGATGAGGATCAGTGTTTAGAGCAGAGATCTGAGACTACACTGCTGATGAATTTATGAATTAAATTTGCCCGCTGAGCTGCAGCAAAGGTGACAGAATCTCCAGTTTACAACCATGTTTTTAATTTAGACATGTTATGCATGGCCAGAAACAACAACAGCCATTTCCTTTTTACATGGCTTATTACTTATAAATCATGACAGCACTATAGTTGCATTAATCTGAAAGGATGAAAAGATAACAGTACTGTTATCATAGATGTGAGGTGTCTCTCAAAACCCCATGAGGGAGACATTAAAAAAAAAAAGCCATAGAGGTGAAAAGATTGTGTTACTAGAGCATAAATCTAAGCAGTGCATTAATCCACTGATTGGGCTTAACTGTATGCTAAGTGTAAACTGGCTGGAGGAGGTGGGCCTCTGTGGGCTTGTCTTTGGGATATATAGTTTGTCCTTGTTGAGAGGAACTCTACCTCTCTGCTTCCAGATGTGATGTCCTGAGTTGTTTTTTCTCAGTCTCACTCTTCTTCCACGATATTGTGTTTTACCGTAAACCTCAAGGAATGGAATGGGCTGAGACCTCCGAAACCATGAACCCCCAAATTAATATTTCCTCTTCCAATTGGTCTTGTCAGTTCTTTGGTCACAGCAGCAAAAAAGCTGACTAAAAGAAGTATACAAACATTTTTTTTAAAAAAATTCTAAATTTCCAAAGATGCAGAAATATACAAAATAGCATTTTCTAAATTTTGGTATAGAAGTATGTGCTAATGCTGAACAAGTAAGAGGAAGTGCATGGAGGTACCAACAATTCACTTAAGATATCAAAATCAAAAGTGATGATTGATTCATAAAGAGGTGGAAATATGGACAGATAAAGCAAATGTTTTACAAATGTAATGCTAGTGTTCATAAGGCATATGAATGTTCACTGGTAAATTCTGTCAATTTTTTTCTACGTTTTAAACGTTCATAATAAAATGATGGAAAATACTATAAATGAACATGTGGTAATAATCTGTTTCAAGATATATTTCGCAGTTGTCAATTATTCTTTGAAAACTGAAAACAAATTGAGCTAATCTTCAATGTGCTCTCTGTAAATCGCTATGTAGCTGGAAATTGGCATGCTTTAGAAATTTAGTAAAAACTCTGAATCTTCACTCTTTGTAGTGCAAACCAATTCTACTCATCACAGATAAGTGGAATGTCAGTTGCCATAAGTGAGCCATTTATTTTAAAATTCTTCAAGTTGAAAACTATCTCTTATCCTAATACAGTATGTACTAGTCATTCCAAATGATGATTAAATATAAAACTTTTTCCTTTGAGCATTAAGTGCTTACTAAACGTTAGTGATGACCTTATATTTCCTTGCATTTTGCTCTTCAGAATTCACTCTCTTGTGACAGTATACTTTAGTCATTACTTTAAAAAAATCACTTTATTCTTTCAATGAATTCTAGTTAGTATAATATATCAGAAGACATAAATCAAATGTCTGAGTGATGGCTCCAATTTTCAATAATAGATAATAAATAAAATCTACTAAAATGATGTTCTACTTAGGACTAAGAGAATGTTGAGTAATGATATTCTGGAAGCTCAGAATTACACAAGCACATGGCGCAAGAAAGGCTGGTGCTTTTATTGAAATAAAATGGTGATATAAAGATAAAACTTTTACCATGATTTTCAGGAAAATAGTGAGTTTTGCAAAAGTTGAGGCAACATCATGAAATATTTAAGCAAGGGAATCTTGAGGTCAGGAAGGTTGAACTTAAAGCTCTTCTATGCAGTTCTGACCAAGGAGTATGGGCAAGACCAGCAACATCTGTAAGCTTCAGCTTTTTCCTTTGTAATTCCAGTGTAGCAGTGTCGTATTTCTCAGGCTTACTGTGAATTGACTAATGAAATCATTCATACCACATGCATTTCATAATGCATATAAAGTAGCAAGTAGTCAATCAATAATGATAATTTGAAATTATTTACTAAAGGCTGAATGTTGTTTTCTTTAAAAACAAGCACTGAAGTATGATTTTGGATTCAGAATATATTAAAATCATATAAATGGTTACTATTTGATAAAACAAAAACTATACATTCATAGCTGCAGAAAACATTGGAAAACTTGATAGATTTATACACGGTTCTTTTAAAAGCAATAGTTACTACAAAGACTGAAGTATCTCATTCTTCTGGGAAGGAATATTCTGAGAAAAACAATTGATTGAAATAATGCTAGTGGCTGAATTTTTGCTTAAAAATAAATTTATATCCTTAAGAACTGTATTTTTTATTTTTTTTTTTTTTTGCTTTTTTTAGTTGTTGATGGACCTTAATTTTATTCATTTATTTATATACAGTGCTGAGACTCAAACCAAATGACTCACACATTGGAGGCAAGCACTCTACCAATGAGCCACAAACAAAGCCCTAGGAACTGTATACTTTGTGTTAAAAACAAAATGCAATGTAACCCCAAATATAAAATATATAAGCATTAACCTAAAGAAAAATGCATAAGTCCTCTGTTCTGAAAATTACAAAACATTATTGAGACATGGTAATGAAAAATATATATATAAATAAGTTATCCCATATTTATTGATCAGTAGTGCCAAGAAGTATGTTCTCCCCAAATTTGTGTATCTATTCAATATGATCCCAATAAAAGTTCCAATTAGTATTTTGGAAAAAAAAAGATGCTATTTTATTTTAGAAAAAAAAAAACAGCAATAATGTTATGTTTTTAAGGTTGATTGTGGGGACACATGACTAAATCAATCAGGGTCACTCCAAGTGAATTTGGGCTGATTAAATAAAGACACAGACACAGATATTACTTTTTTCTTTGGGTTCAGTGACCACTCCTCAGCCAGAACTACCACAAAGTGGGGCAGGGCAGGCAAGAAAGAGAAGGAGCACACGTTGAACCCAGGTTTTATTAATAGGGGAAGCTAATCCATGGTACATTCTGTCCAAAAATGGGCAAAAAGAGAGAATTACAACCAACAGGTGGGTGTAATTCAACCTCATCAGGTGACTCCCACTCCCAAAGCTGCACCTTTCTTTTCCAAGTGGAAGTAAATTCCACTTGCATTGCAGGGTGCAATACCCTTCCAGTGCGTCTTTACTCAGGATTTATAGGTGTGGGCATAGCTCCTGTTTAGGGCAGGCCCTGACAGTTGATTGTATAGAAATACAAATGTGTTTGTAAAAATTAATATTCACATTAATATTACAAATACTTACTTTGCAGATGGAGATGATATAAAGGGTATTATACTAGCAATTGTATTTCTTGATATCCAAAGTTTAATGAAGAGAAGATTTTTAACCAAGATAATGGTTATACCTGTGAATGGGAAAACTACTGTGGGAAGGAGGAAGTAAAACAGAATGCAAAATTTAATTCAGACAAGTAATACTTAAAATACTTTTGTTTGAAGGACAATTAATTTCAAAGAACTATTTTCTGTTGTGCCAGTGACACTGATTGATTCTTCTATTATTTCACACACTAACTTAGGATGCATGCACATACCTAGATCTTTCTTAATTCTTGCTCTGATTGAATTAGTATGTGAAGAGTACATGGAGAGACAGTCCACATACTCCACACTTCCTTATTGGTTTTGGTAATTTCCATCCTTCTAGAAATATTACCTATTGAACCTGTCTGGGTTTGTAAACTTTTCATTGCTGGGATGAATATATCTGACAAGAACAACTTGGAGGAGGAAAAGTTTATTTTGGCTCACAATTTCAAAGTTTCAATGCATGGTTTGCCAACTCCATTGCTCTGGTCCCAAAGTGAGCAGAGCATCATTGCTGAAGGAAATGGTGGAAAAGCTCTGATTTGCTCAAGGGAGCCAGTAAGCAGAAGGAGAAAAGAAAAGGGGCTGTAGGGAGATGAACATCTCCATGGCACACTCCCAGTGACCCACCTCCAGCAGACTCATCCATTTTGGCTACAATTGCCCCCCCCCAGTTAGGCCATTCAAACTAGGATGAATTAATTAGGTTACATCCTTCAAAATCTAATAATTCCACTTCTGAATATCCCTGTATTAACACAGAAGCTTTCTGGCAACACCTCATAGCCAAAACATAATACTGTCCTTGCAAATGGTTAATCACAAAGTTATATAATGTCATGACAAAATAGAAGAGATTATGCATTTCCTAAAATAATTAAATTGATAAAGTGTTTGCATTTGTTAAATTAATGGAGATATTTATAACAATCAATTTTCATTTTGAATTTTCGCATTTATATTCCTAATAAAGTTTAAGCTACAGTATCCATTTGTAATTAATTTCACTAATTTTTCCTTGTAGTTACTTAAGTTTATTGAATAAAATGAAAGCATTTCACCCTCTTTTCAGTAATACATAATAAACTAATTAAATAAATTTAAATATAATATATTTCATATATAAATAAATATTTATTTATAATGTAAAGATTGTAACACTAGACTCAGGTGTTTAGTTCCTTTTCTCTTCCTTTATGCCTTTCTTTCTTTCTTTCCTTCTTTCTGGTTTTTGTAGTACTAGAAATGGAACCTATGGGCACTTTACTACTGAACAACTTTTCCAGTTTTTTAAAATTTTGAGACAGAGTCACACTAAATTGCTGAAGCTGACCTTGAACTTGCAATCAGCCCTTCAAGTCACTGGGACTAAAGGCTTGCACCACCTCAAACTGCAGTAACAATAGTTCCGACATTGCTATTTCACTTTCAATAATTTTTCTATGAATATTGGTCTGTATTTTATACACTACTAAATTATTTTAACCTTATTTACATGTTTAAAACATTCTCACAAAGTAATACATGCTATTATTTATTTTAGTTTAAAAATTTACACAATTGTGATTATGTTGATAATCTACTTTCTAAATTTATATTATGAAATTCTATTTTAATTAGAAAACTCTCTTTATTATGTTTTCAACATAATTTATTAAGTTCTTCATTTTATTTATTTCCTCTGCATATTTATTTCATATTTTTTAAAGTACACATAGAATCTTCTGGAATTTTTCAATTACTTTTTCCTTAAATTTTGATCAAATTTTATTTCCCTTTGTTTTATAAACTTATAAGCTTTAATGATCACAGAATATAAAAAATCTAGATACATGAATAATTGCCACTTGAAAATGTGTAGTTACAAGAAAATGCAAAAGAAATCCATAATAAACCATAGAAATAGAAAACAAGAAAGACTTGTTTTACTAGATCCTCAGGTTATTTTAAAATTATGGAAATGAAAACAGAATAACATTGTCCCAAGGGAAGACATATACGTCAATGCAGTCGAATAGTCTCAAAAAAGATGTGCACATAACACTGCCTTGTATGAACAAATAATGATGATGCCATTCCAAAGTAAAACAAAATTATGTTTTGCTTACACATGTCATTGTTGATAACTTTCTATTTATATGCAAAAAAAGGAAGTTAAATTTACCTTACCTAATTCATGCAAATAAATATATAAATTGCTTAAAGTGTATTGAAAAGTAAAATAAGCTGTTTAAAATAATATTAATATGCAAGAATATATATATATATATATATATATATATATATATATATATATATAACTTTGGTAAGGAAATATTTCTTCATAAGATATGAAAAAAACTAATTGTAGAGAAAAAGTTGTGTTAGATTGTATAGTAAATAAAATTGTTTATAAGGCACAGAGCAATACAACTAAATGGTTCCAAATCCCATCACAGAGTATATATTGAGAATCTGTAGAGAGTATCTAAAGTGAAAAATGAAATGAATGCCTGCCAAGCCTGTCTCAAGGACAAAGACTTAAATAAGTGCATTAAAAAGAAAGCTATTTAAATAGCAATTTTAAAGAACATCCAATTTTCCACTGTGGACTTCCTCTGACCTTATTCATCACAAATTTTGCTCCCTACCCAACACAGTGTAGTTTCTGCATAATGGATGCTAAATGGCCATACAATTCTTCCTTCTGAGAAGTACAATTTACATCCAGTTATTCCTAAACTAGAAGTATTCAGGTTAACCCCTCTTATATTAAGGCTCTATGCAAACTTCACCATCTTCTCCAAGGAAAAACTCAGACTGTTTTGCATGTGGAAGCACCATATATATGTTTTGGTTTTGGTGGTACTGGAGATGAGCCTGGGGTACTAAGACAGAAAGATAGACCACCTACAGAAGATGGGAATAAGGGCCCCAAGGACAGAAGGAAAGGAGACCATGCCATTCTAAAAAAGTCACCAGGTCTTGAGAACATCTTGTTGCTTCTCCAGCTAGTTTCAACCACAGAAGTTCTTCACAGGAACTCTTTTTTAATTACCCTTAGCAATAGTCAACCACAAAATCTGCAGGAACCCAAAGAACTTCCTCCCACTAATTGATGTGCAATCCCAAAGCTGGGGTCATCCTCTCAATCATGTAATTAAGAGATTAAACTTGTGCACACATCTAATAGGCCTCGTAAAATCAGACCTTGAAGGGTTTGACTGGTCTTTGGTAGCATTTATCTTTTACAAAGGCTCCACTGATCACCTGCACTGGGCCATCAGAAATGCCATTTGACCCTCCAGATAAAGAAGAGCCAGGGATACTCTCCCAAATGTAATGGCATTTGGAACCATCTAGTTACATTGCTCTACACCTTAACCTCCCTTGGGGCTGTCCTGCACCTGGGAACATTTTTCTCTTTCAAATAAATATTGCTGCTGTACCTTTCTCTTATCCCTAGATCTTATTCTTTGAATTCACAAAACAAATAGCCCACCTGAGATAATGTTCCCCACTACAGTACAACCGCTGTCAGTCAGAAGTCATTTATTTATTTATCTATTTACTTATGAGACAATGTATACCCTGGAATTTGTCATATTCCTGCCTCAGGCTTCTGAGTAGTTGGATTACAGGTGTTGGACTATTGGACCAGGCATATGAAAGCACTTTGAATGAAGTCTTACTTTAATGTCACTCTGGTTGTTTCTTACCACTTCACTATGCCACCACAACAATAGGTAAAGTGTAAAAATTCAACAAGAACAAGTATTGAGCTGGGTGAAGTAGCATATGTCTGTAATTCCAGCACC
Source organism: Spermophilus citellus (assembly GCF_964194105.1). NCBI lineage: Eukaryota > Metazoa > Chordata > Mammalia > Rodentia > Sciuridae > Spermophilus > Spermophilus citellus. The sequence continues at coordinate 255,926,231 of NC_138182.1, forward strand.
TCAGGAGGCTGAGACAACCGCATCTGTTTAGTGAGGCTGTAAACATCTAGTGAGACCCTGTCTCAAAATTGAAAAGAAGGAAGCCGGGTGCATGACTATAATCCCAGTAGTTCCGAGGGGGGGGGGGCGGCTAAGATAGGAAGATCACAAGTTCAAAACCAGCCTCAGCAAAAAACAAGGAGCTAATCCATTCAGTGAGACCCTGTCTCCAAATAAACTACAAAATAGGGCTGAGATGTGGCTCATTGGTCAAGTACTCCTGAGTTCAATTCCCTGTACCACTGCCCCCCAAAAAAATATTGAAAAGAAAAGAAAAAATGAGGGCTGGGGATATGGTTCAATGGTAAAACATCACTAGGTTCAATCCCTAGTGCCAAAAAGAAAAAAAAAAATGAATGAGGATTGGTGCAGTTGTGGAGCTACTGGACCTTTAACATACCACTGGAGTAGTGTAAGTTTGTAAAACCATTTGGAAAACAGGGTAGCACTAAGTAACAAATTCTGTTGTATATATGCCATAGGTCCCAGGATTGGTATTCGTGGGCACATGCCCTACATAAACAAATTTCTATAGAAGTTTTCACTGCATGTCTTGTCTTTTCCATATTCCCCAATATTAATAAATTGTCAGTATTGATGACATTATAAATTATGGTTATTTATAGATGTTGAATACTGTGTAAAAGATTGAGAGAAAATGATCACTTAACCCAAGTTATGAATGAATATCATATGATATCTTGGTTAAGAAGGTTAGAAACATAAACTCTATCTATCTACATATAGATAACTAATATTACTTTGGAGGCTTTTTGTTTATTTCACTGTGTGTGTATATATATGTATACATATACATATATACACAATATATACATATATACAATATATATGTTTATATATGAAGATAGGCAAAGTAAGTTTTCATGTTCACTATTGTTATTAATATGAAGGCAGCTTAAGAAGAGAAGGATGGCAGTTAATAGAAGCAGGTAATGTAAGCATGAAGAGATCAGGGGGCATAATGTGTTCTATGTTTATTTTCAGATTTGGTGTTAATTTCATAAATGTACATTTGTAGATTTTTTTGTTTTTTTCAGGCAAACATTCACATATTATGTAGTTTTCTATATGTTTGCTATATAATGTAATGAAAATTATCAAAATCTTTTCTGCTTTGTATTATTTGAAGTGTTGTAGTTTCCCTATAAGTATTTGGGTCCTAGATATTTGAAAGAAGTATTTTCTCTGTAAAATATTCTAATTATTGAGGCTAGACAGAAATTCAGTACAATCAGTTTTACCTTCACCTCCATTAATATTCTGTTGCAATTTTATAAATGTGTATGTCCCAACTGTTCTGATTCCTTAAGCAATATTAGGTATCTCCTCTTCAGCCCTCAGGTATATTTAATCATTTTCGAAACAATTTAGTTTTCTAATTTAAGTTTCATGTAATTACTTTGGAGGCTTTTTAAAAATTCCACTGTGTTGTTTTGATTTACTTAGAAGTGTACATTTATCTTATATAGTTGCCTTTTTATTCTATTCCATTGATTCAGGAACACATTCTTTTACTCTTCCTGTCAATCCATTTATTTCTAAAATTTCATTAGTATTTTATTACACCAAACTCTTCTTTTAAATATAAATTTGTTAACTATAAAACATATTTTTTCTTTTTTCAAGAGGATGATGTGTGTATTTTTCTGTTTTCTGCTACTATAATAAAATGTGTGTGTTTGGGTACTTATAAAGAAAAAGGGGTTTATTTTGTTCATAGTTCTGAGGGTTCAAGGTCACAGTTGCAATTTTGGCTTGGGATGTGAGAAGATTTTCAAATTAAAAGGCATCACTATGTTGGGAGTCCATATGGAAAAAACCTATCATCAGATAGAAGCTAAAGAAACTGGGGAGTAGCTGAGCTTGATTTTTATGGAATAACTCTCTGAGTTAAAAAAAAAAAAAAGAAAGAAAAAAACCTCTCTGGTCCCACCAGAACTATTTGAATCTCTCTTGTGTCCCATGACCATAGGCTCCAACTCCTTAACATTCTACCACCCCAGCAATGGCAAATTAGAGACTCAATAGCTAACATCGAGAACACAGATGCCTTCACTTCTTTCTGAATACTCCCTTTCCCTTTGTAAATTTCACAAACATTTTTAAGAATTTTGCATCAAGATTACAGGTGTGGATTCTGCCTGGGATTAGAATTTTTTAAAAAAGAACATGGAGATCATCTTTGCTCATGATTTCTCTAGAGCCCGTCAAATATTAGAGTATATGTAAAATTTTAATAACACTTTAATAATTTGGCAGCTTGTATAAAATGAATAAGTAGCAGAAGCAGGGACAGAAGATTTTTATCTCTATATTAGCATTAACCTTTGTGATAAGGATCCATTAGTTGATGATTTTTTAATATACACTTTTGTTCCTCTCAATTTATTTTGCATAATAGTTTACCCATGTAATATACATTCTATTTTCAAATACTTATCATTTATGATTTTATTCTAATTAAAACTTTATATAAATCTATCAAGATTTTTCTAATTTCTCACCTCCAGAGTGTCATGTGGTAACCATGAATCTACTCCCTAGGCCTATGAGCTTGATTGTTTTAGTTTGCACACATAAATGAGAAGTTTCTTCTGGTGTCTGGCTAATTTAACTTAGCAAAATGCCCTCCAGGTTTATCCATGTTGTCCCAAGTGGCAGACCTACTCTCTTTTTTCCTTTTTAAAGGTTGAATAGTATTGGGTTACATACACACACACACACACACACACACACACACACACACACACACTATATTACATTTCCCTACTCATTTATCCATTGATGAAAACTTAAGCTAATTCCAAGACTTGGCTATTATAAATAATGCTGCAAGGAACATAAGCATGTAAATATTTCTTCAAAATACTGATTTCATTTTGTGTGTGTGTGTGTGTGTGTGTCCAAAAGTGAGATTCTTAGATCACATCATAATCTCATTCTTAATTTTCTCAGGAATTTTAAATGATTATCCCTAGTAACTATATTAATTTGTGTTTCCTCTAACAAATGTTCCTCCACATTTTTACCAACAGAAATTCTTTTACCATTTTGACCATAGTCATTCTAAGCAGGGAAGCAATATCTCATTTTGATTTTAATCCATGTTCCCTTAATGATAAAATTATGTTCATCATTTTTTTTCATACATCTTTTGGTCATTTGTAAATCTTCTTTAGAAAAACTTCAATTGTACTTTAGATCAAGTGGACCTAATGTATACACCCAGTAAATTCCATCCAACAGCAACAAAATACATAATCTTCTCAAATACACACAACTTTCTCCAGAGTAGATTATAGTTTAGGCCAGAAAACAGGTCCAAGTTGATTGAATAAGATTAAAATCATATCAAGTATACTTTCTGATAATAATGGTTTGAAACAAGAAATTAGTAACTGGAAGTTTCTTGGAAAAAAACCTACAAATGTGAAAAAAACCCAGCATATTCTTATACAAACTAAGGTCAAAGAAAAATTAAAAAGGGAAATTAAAAAAAAAAATCTTGAGACTAACAAAAGTGAAGACAATGTAGAAAAACTGATGGGATGCAACAAAAGGTAAATGCAAAATAATAAAAGTACTCTTAAGAAAGTTTAGAGCAGTAAATGCTGATATCAAAAAGGGAAAGATCCCAAATAAATAATTGAACATTACACTTCAAATACCTAGAAAACAAAATCAATCTAGGCCTTAACTTAGAAGAGAGGAAATAAAGTTCATAGCAGAAATAAATGAAGTAAAGACTTGAAAAACAATAAAAAACAGTCAATAGAACCAGGGGATGGTGTTTTGATGATTAAAAGAAATAGACAGAGCTTTTAGCTAGAGTAATTATGGAAAGAGGGAGAAGATTCAAATTTTTAAAAAATCAGAAATAAATGAAACATTACAACTTATGACAGAGAAATACAAAGAATCAAAAGTGATAGGTATAAGAAATTATATCCCAGCAAATTACATTCATTTATTTATTATAGAAGTGAGTAAATTCCCAGACACATTAAAATAGGAAGACTGAACCTTGAAAAAAAGAAAATTCTTAACAGACCAATAATGAGTAAGGAGATTGAATCAGTAATAAAAATTCTCCCACCAAAGAAAAGTGTAAGATATGATGAGTTCACTGCTGAATTCTACAAAGTTATGAAGAAACACAAGTTCCAATCCTTTTCAAATTTATTTTAAAAACAACAATGAAGGAACACTCCAAACTCCTATTTAAGCAGCATTGCCCTCATATTCAATCCAGATGAGGACATTACAAGTGAAGGAAACCATAGGTCAATACTCCTAAAGGCCATAATTGCAAAAATCCTCAAAAAAAAAATACTAGCAATCTATATTCAACAGCCCTTTAAAAAGAACCATCTACCGCAATAAGTTGAATCTATCCCAGGGATGCAATGGCAGTGGAACATATGCAGCTCTATAAATGAGATATATCACATTAGGGTAAATAAGAGAAAAATGTTCATCTCCACAGTTATTTCCATACAAAATAAAACTGGCATATCTTCTTTAAGTTCAGTTCTCATTATATCTGTTATAAAATATTTAAATTGTGTGGCATGTTAATGGCATCGTTCATTATTTTTCTGTCATGTAATTTTTCTTCATTTTTATTTTTCCTTGGTTGTTTCCTTGGGGTTCTAGTAGGAGAAATTACATCACTGCTTTTCAATAACAAGCTTAAATAAAAGACAGATATTCAGTCATTCAATAAATATTTATTTGGCAAACAGTATGTTCTTAAAAATCAGTGTAAATTCTTTGGAGAAAATGCTGGGTGAGTAAACTACACTTCAGGCAATTTAGCAAGTGCACAAATCTTATTTCATGTCTCCCCCAATATTTTATCTTCATCCATATGAGAGGTTCCCTTGCCCCTTATTTTATTTTACTGAAATGTATTTATTATTATATCATGTTGGAATATAGTGAGTTTAACGCTCTCAAAAACTATATCTCTTAAAAAGTCATTAGGTGCATGGGTACGCCCATTTTTTATGCATATACAAAGATAGATAAATAGATAGATAGATAAAAAGGAGTTTATTTGGTCAAACACTGATAATTGAAATTTAAAGTCTGGTATAGACACTAATATAAGAAAAAGCCAAAGTGGACTAGCTAATTCACATAATGTACTGTTATAAATTTTAGGTCAGGTGGTCCTAAATATATTCCTTCCAATTATATCAGGCATGGTATGACTATACTTCATGCTCTATTTAAAAGTAAATATGTTACATTCTCCTTTTATTTCTTAATCATTCATAATTAGGTTGTTTCTCTGAATCAGAATATCATTATTTTTCATGTGTCTTCATGGCTTGACCTGTCTCCAGACAGCTTGGTCAACTTGACAAAGCCACAACTTGATAACATGTTCCTTCGGTCCAGGCCATGGTTACATCATGTTGAATGTCTATTGTCTCCATAAATGCAGTATTTTGTTTCTCAAGTGGGCAGTTATTGCTACATCCAAGATTATTTTATACCTTATGGGAATGTGAAGTAAAGAAAACTTCACATTTTCTTTTCTGCATAAGTGATCATGAAATACAATTTCTAGGATCTAGTAGTCATACTTAATTTAAATAATGTATCATTACGTTGTCTTTACCAGTCCCATGATCTACTGCTCTTATTCTCAGTCTCGAAAACTAAAATTGGCCTCTCTAATAAATTATTCGTTCAAATGTCCTCTGCCTCAGGGCTTGCTTAGTAGAGAATCCATGTACCAATATTAGAGTCGTGAAATTGAACTAAAACTTAGAAGGAAGGGTATTTTATAAAATAGTTACCTTCTGGAGTCATTAAAATGAGATAGTGCTTTGGATGTCTAATCCTTAATATGATCATTTCCTGAGGTTAATCTCCCATTCCAATGCACTAATGATTTTATTTAAAACTTTCATTTCTTTTGTATGCACTGCAAATATTAACTGACTTCGTATTATGAATTTTAACAGTGATTTCAACAGATCAGTATGGCTCTAGTGAGCATCATCAGTGCACAATCTGCTAAGTGGTGCCTCCCACCAGTTTGCAGTTTTCTGCACAATTAGTAGAGCATATTTAATCATGTAAATTCTATTGTTTAATAGTAGTATTTGGACACAAACAAAATTAATAAGGTTAATATATGAGCCTGCAAATGAAAAATATATTAGCATATGATCTTTTAATTAAGAAACCTGCCCATAAGAAAAAAGAGTTCTAAAAATTTCTCAGCATTTTAAAGTTAAAGCAGTAGTTTTCTAGGTCAACACAGAAGTGTTATAACTGTAATATAAAATATTTTACAAACTGTGATGAATTTGACAGAATAGATATATTTAAGCATTGCAAACTTCCATTTTAACCTGAATCAAGTATGAAAATATGATTGCCAACTGCAAGAGAACTCCTCTCTCTGTTGCACTGCTGAAAGTATGAAGGATTTCAGACTTTGAATGTTTATCAAGTATATTTAGAGTTTATCTTACTATTCTTTGAATGTTCAGTAAAGGTTGATAGAAAAGCACATCATTCTATTTTTGCAGATAAGTGAATATAAATAAGTCTTTTTAAAAGACCTTTCATTTGCCCCTGCAGATCTAATGGAGATATAAATATGAGTATATTCTATATTCACCTAATATACATTTACTAAAATCTAATAATTGGACAAATTATATTCAGTTGAGAGAATAAGATAACATCCATATTAGAGTTTCTATTGTAAATCTATATTCATTCTGATTAATAGTAACAGGCAGTTGCCTCTTTTCAAATGCAGTTTTTCTATTCAACTTCAGATGTTAAGTGTTAATTCTGTCTACAATAGTTTTAGGAACTTATTAATAATTTAAAAGTTTATTTCCTATTTTCTCTCATGGTCAACAAAATTCAATTACTTTAATTATATAATAAGGCACATATTAAATATTTCCACAAATTGAAAAATATTTTTCTTGAATAGTGATTTTTTTAAGTTTTATGTTTTAAGCTACTTGTCTCCATTTGCTAATTCATCTCATATACTTTAAAGAGCCAACAATCTTAGGCAATGCCTTTACAATGATTTTGTAAGTCTGCTTGTCGTTGATGTGATCAAAACACCTGACAAGAACAGGTGGTTTATTTGAGGCTCACAGTTTTGGAGTTTCATTCCACGGCCATCCAATTACATTGCTCTGGATCTAAAGTGAAAGAGAATATCAGATGGAAGGACATAGGAGAGAAAAACTGCTCAATTCAGAACAAACACAAAGCAGAGAGAGATACGATGGGGCCAGGGATAAAATATATTATAAGGCCATACTTTCAGTGACCTACTTTGTCCAGCCATGCCAACCAGTTATCAATGGATCCAACAAATGCATTAGTTCACTGAAAATTTCACAACCTAATCATGCGGAAGAGCTCTACCTCTGAATCTTTCTCTGTTGGGAATAGTTTCTCTGATACAAGAACTTTTGGGGAATGCCTCATATCCAAGCAATAACAATCATATGATGCATCATTAAGACATATCCACATTTCTTTCTCTTTCTTTCTCTCTCTCTCTCTCTCTCTCTCTCTACACACACACACACACACACACACACACACACACACACACAAACATAAATGCCTCTATTAACCTTAAAGAATATTCTTAAATTTTACAGATGGAGCAATCCTTCATTGATTTTCTTTTATCTGAAAATTAATCCCATTATAGCAGTGAGAATTTTTTTTTATTTTCTAACTTCAGTGTTATTTTCATGACAATATTTATACATCTTTCATTGTGTTTATTTTAATATACTATTTAATATAACTTCACATGTATCCTCTGATAGGATTCAATCCTTAAATCTTTACACCTAACACTTTATATTGTCCCCAGGCAGGCTTAGATGATATAGTTTTTTCTCTGGCTTCCATGAAATCTTGCCCTTACGTACATTTAAGTTTTTAAATTTTCTCCACCTTGGTTTGGAGTTTTAAGACAACAGTGTTTTTTGAAAATCAAAGTATATATTAAAATGCCAAGTAAGTGGAAAAATGTTTCAGTATCCTCATTTTTTAGATGTGTACTAAATACATTCATCTAAGAGGCAATTTAACAATTACAAATATCTTGTACTAACTCCATAAGACTGTTATAGTTTATAGATTAGGTATCCCCCAAAAGTGCACTTTGAGACAATTCAGGAAAGTTTATGATTGTATATAAGATTTTAAACCTAATCAGTGTATTAATCTCCTAACATGAATAAACTGGTGTATATATATATATATATATATATATAAAAGTGGGGTGTGGCTGGAGAAGGTAAGTCACTGGAGGATGTGACTTTGTTGTATATAATTTTTCTTGGAAAGTAGAGCTCTTTTTTTTTTTTTTTGCACCATTTTCTTCTGTCACACTCTTCTTCCATGATGTTTTGCCACACCTTGCAACCAGAGCAATGGAGCAAGCCATCTGTGGACTAGGAAATCTGAAATTGTAGTCCCCAATTAAGACTTTCCTTCTCTAATTTTTTTTTCTTGTTAGGTCTTTTAGTCACAGTGGCAAACAACAACAACAACAACAACAAAACAAACACTGAGTAAAAACAAAGACCTTATTACAGAAAAATGTCAATAAATAGAATTTCCATGTTTAGTTCATAGATTCCTGTAGAAACCAAGTAAATAGGCATTTTCTGAAGTATAATGTCAATTATATTACAAATTAAATGCTATGATTTTGGGGCACACAATAATGCAATAATGTATTTGAAAGTGCAATGAAAAACCTAACCAAGTATTGAAATTTATCAGTGCCATGAATTTCATCTATTCTGATGATCCATAATTAATGATTTTGATTAGATAAAATTTAATCTAAAATATTTGGCCAACCTTTAAATATGCCTTATCTTCTATTATATTTTATTGCAAATAAGTGAGAAAATGTTTAATAACCTAATTTCTTTCATCTTATTAGGTTGTTTTAAAAGCACTCAGATAAATGCATGTTCATTGCATAGTTTTAAATAAAATCTTTCTAAAATTTCAACATGATTAATATTCTTAGTTTCCAGAATGGCTTCTGGTCCTGAAATTTTGAGTTTGTCCTGCTTGAAGTCATAATGCCATCACATCATGCCTTTGTGAAATATTTTTTCAAAATTTTTAGCAGTCTTGAGCAACTTAATCTGGACTTTTCAGAATTTTAATTAGTCATTCAACTTTGATAATACTGGAACAGTTTACTAAATACTATACTTAAAAAAAAACTTCTCGCTTTTCTGAAATTCAAATTAAACTAGGCATCTTATGTTTCATCTGGCAACACAAATGTATGAATTATGACGAATGACATGCATCTTCAGAAATTTTTATGCTAATTTTCTTTTTCTCTAGTTTTTCATAGGCTTTGAAATTAATATTGGTTTGAATGTAACAACTTGCTTTATTATTTAATACATACAAACACCTTGTTTTGCATCATTTGGAAATGTAAATTCCTTGAATTTATAAGATACATATTGTAATATATATATATATTTAATAATTTTTCCCATGATCACAGGACACAACAAAATACAGAATTTGCCTTATAGAAAATGCAATATTGTAAAGAAGAGTTATGTAAAACATAAATTACAACAACCTATGATGTGTACTATAATTGAAAATGTACTTTTGATGTAAGAGAACATGTTGCTTCCTATAGAAAGTAGTAATCATGAGAAAAGATGGATGAATTGTTTGTTAAACAAGGGAGTTAATGAAGAATATTCTAGATCGAGACAATAGAATGACAGTATCACTGAGGAGAAAATGTGACTTTTAAAGTAACAGAAGATTTGATACTATTGAAATGCAGAATGTAGTGCAAGTATGATAAATTAGTCTACAGCAATAAGAATACACTAGATCCTTTGTGTCTATTCAAAGTTATTGTTATAAGTGGACATGTGAGAAAACTAAGCATTTCCCCAGCTACTCAGGAGGTGACAAATTCAAAGCTAGCCTGGAAAACTTAATAATACTTCTTTCAAAATAAAATAAAAAAGTGTGGTGATGTAGCTTAGTGATTGAACACTTGCACAGCATTCAAGAGACTTTCGGTTCCATAGTCAGTACTGTAATATTAATTTAAAAAATATAAATAAGTGAAATAAAACAAATCATTAAAACATTATTTTGCATTTTAGTGGGATAATTAGTTTTACACTTTAAACAAAGTGAGGGCATATTTTTAGTCCAAGTTTTGAATTATCTTGTTCAGTGAATACAGGTATTATTATTCTCTTTTTTTCCTTTCTACAAAAAAGCAATGGAATTTTATTTTGTTTATTTCATGTATTTTGTAAAAATATGCTATTTAGTGAAAATTGCTTAGAATGTCACAAACTGTTATCATGTATATGCAAATACCTTGTTTTGCATCATTTGGAGTTGTGAATTCCTTTAGATATAAATTAAGATGGCAGAATTGAATTAAAATGGCACAAGCATGAGGTGTCATTTTATTTCTAATGAATTATATCTTCAAACCTTGAAAAGTGACTTCTGCTTCTTACTCAATTACATGGATGACAGCATTAGTTTTGCACTTTTGCCACTAAGATTATTTATATGTAATAATGTATTTTACAATTAGATAAATATTGGTATGGAAAGTTGATGATTATTTGCTGATTTATGTTTCCAGTCACTTCTCCAATCAACACAAATAGAGGACTTAAAATTTCCTATGCTTTTCTTAAATGATTTTTGTTATATTGATATTTTTCTCTTATGCATGAAATTCAAATATTTTCAATAATAACCTCATTTTAAGACTTAAATTGTTTGTCTTGGTATAAAGTGAATGGCTAATCAATCTTGGAATCACATTGAATTCTAAGAATGGGAAGGAAGTAAGTGAAGTTAGCACCAGCAAGTTGGATGTGACTTCAAGTATAAGACTAGTAGAAATACAGTTAATAGAAAACTTGAGTTTGGTTTATGAGGAAAAGTTCATAAGTGATCACATATACTTCACAAACAGCATAGTGATCTGGGTATACAAATATATCTAAATTTAGGACACTTACCCTTTTTAATACTGTACCCATCTACCTGAAATAATTCTATAGAAAATGAGTCATACCAATATCTCAAATTTAAAGAAGAGACAAACAATTGTCATTTTGACATAATCATTGTAAAATATAGAATGTTATTTTAAATAATACTTATAATTTGAAAAGTCTTACACTCATGTAAGGGTTGTTGTTTTCCTAAGAAATTATGTTTTCCAAATTCATTTTATAAAACTTTAACTAACAAATAAACACCTTGTGCCCAATATTTTACAAACTACAAGAAAAAGAAGGGTAGGGAAGGGGAGGTAGACTAAATAAAGATAAGATAAAGTAAGAGCAAAGGGAAATAAATGGAAAGAGAGAGAAGAGGGCAGGACAGGGAAGAAGGTAGGCATGGGGAGAACAAGGAAGGAAAGGAGCAAAGAAATGAATGGGATGCTTTTATTATTTTCTTGGGGTAATACACAATAAAGATGAATGCTTGACTTTATTTTGCTTCTCTGACAAAGAGGCACATTTATGTTGTTTTCAGTTAGTGTCCTTAAAAAGAAATATCATAGAGCTAGTTACTTCCTCCCACCATGTGAGGACACAGCAATAAGCAGATATCTGCAAGGAAAACAAAAGGAGACAGAAGCAAGGTGCAGGTGCAAAGTAAAAGTGGCTGCTCGAGATGGTGAGCATTTTTTCATGTACTTGTTGATTGATTGTATGTCCTCCTCTGAGAAGTGTCTGTTCAGGTCCTTGGCCCATTTGTTGATTGGGTTATTTGTTATCTTATTGTTTAATTTTTTGAGTTCTTTGTATACTCTGGATATTAGGGCTCCATCTGAAGTGTGAGGAGTAAAAATTTGTTTGCAAATCAAAACCACCCTAAGATACCATCTCACTCCAGTAAGATTGGCAGCCATTATGAAGTCAAACAACAAGTGCTGGAGAGGATGTGGGGAAAAGGGTACACTTGTACATTGCTGGTGGGGCTGCAAATTGGTGTGGCCAATTTGGAAAGCAGTATGGAGATTCCTGGGAAAGCTGGGAATGGAACCACCATTTGACCCTGCTATTGCCCTTCTTGGACTATTCCCTGAAGACCTTAAAAGAGCGTACTATAGGGATACTGCTACATGAATGTTCATAGCAGCTCAATTCACAATAGCTAGACTGTGAAACCAACCTAGATGCCCTTCAATAGATGAATGGATAAAAAAAGTGTGGCATTTGTACACAATGGAGTATTACTCTGCACTAAAAAATGACAAAATCATGGAATTTGCAGGGAAATGGATGGCACTAGAGCAGATTATGCTAAGTGAAGCTAGCCAATCCCTAAAAAACAAGTGCCAAATGTCATCTTTGATATAAGGAGAGCAACTAAGAACAGAATAAGGGGGAAGAGCATGAGAAGAAGATCACCATTAAACAGGGACGAGAGGGGGGAGGGAAAGAGAGATAGAAGGGAAATTGCATGGTAAAGGAAGGAGACCCTCATTGTTATACAAAATTACATATAAGAGGAAGTGAGGGGAAAGGGGAAAAAAACAAGAGAGAGAAATGAAGTACAGTAGATGAGGTAGAGAGAGAAGATGGGAGGGGAGGGGAGGGGAGGGGAGGGGGGGATAGTAGAGGATAGGAAAGGCAGTAGGATACAACAGACACTAGTATGACAGTATGTAAAAAAGTGGATGTGTAACCGATGTGATTCTGCAATATGTATACAGGGTAAAAATGGGAGTTCAAAATCTGCTTGAATCAAATGTATGAAATATGATATGTCAAGAGCTTTGTAATGTTTTGAACAACTAATAATAAAAAAAATAAATGAAAAAAAAAAGTGGCTGCTCATCGAAGCTTCCAGTTTTATTTATATCCATAGGTAACATTAGGTTATGGGCATCATAGAACATATCATTCATTGCATAAAGTTACTCTTATGTGGGCAGGTTATGGCACAGTGACAAAATTGTGTTGAATAACAAGAGAGTTTCTTTATTCCCAAAAGCTGAGTGTCTGAGATTAAGGTCAAGGCTGATAAGACTCTAGCACAGAGCCTCCTCATGAAGGACATTACCATAGAAGCTAAGCTGCCTTTCAGGCCTTGGGAGCTCATTGCTTTTTACAGATTGTCTTTGATTTTATTGACATTAATGTATATTTAAGTTTTTTTCTGAAATAATTATACTCCTTCCAACCATACCTCACATGCCTATAGTTTCTATCACCTCCCCATAATACATTCAGCTATCAGTGTATTCTTATGAGGTCAAAGCCCTCATGATTCAATAATCCCCCTGAAGCCCCATCTCTGAACATTGCTGCATGTGGATAAAAACCTTCAACACATGACCTTTGGGGGAACATTCCAGATCCAAACTACAGATTTCATATGTCTGGGACAGATTTCATATCAAATATAAACCTTTTTGTGTAAGTCCTATGACTTTCTCACCTGTATTAGTCAGGTTCAGTTAGCCTATGTGTTTGTTATTAATGGTTTAATAAAATACTTCTTTGCTTGTTACTTTACAACTAAAGTCTCTTAATGATAATTGTAAAATATTAACTCAAAACTCCAGGAAACTGGATCTTTTGCTGCTCAATCTCATACAAACTCCATGATGGCCACCATAAAGGAAGAGTGAGCCTGGCATGGTGGTGCACACTTACGATCCCAGTGGCTAGAGAGGCTGAGTCAGGAGGATCGCTAAGCTTAAAGCAATCCTCAACAACTTGGTGAGGCTGTAATCAACTTCTTGAGACCCTGACTTAAAATTAAAAAATAAAATAGAAAGGATTGGGGATGTGCCTCGGTAGTTAAAAACCTCTGGGTTCAATAACTACCACCAAAGAAAATAAAAGAAAAGAAACAGTGAGAAGAAAAAAACCATATATAAATGCTTTAATTGAAAGTGGCAGATATCTATCTTTTCTATGCCAAGAACAATAGCCAAGCCAAGAATAGCTATATGGCCAATATCACCACCTAGAAGAAATGGTATCAATTGATTGGGCACCCCAAGGAAAGAGAGAAATTGATTCCTTTGGGGAGACAAGATGACAGATTAAAAAAATAATGGAATCTGCTTTTCCCCCCCTAAGTATCATTCATATTTATTTGAACAGTATCCTTCTCAATTCTAATTATTATTATTGTTATTATTATTATTATCATCATCATAATTATTATTATAACGTTTTATTAATGTTAGCATTGATAAAGTTAAAGGTTAATTTTACATTTATTATAAGTTTTTCAATGAAAATTATTAGAAAGGAAAACTATGAAATTAGTTTATTTTTTTGTTGTTGTTGTTTAAATATAAAAGATCTCTTCTAACCATACTCCCACACCAACAATATCCCAGAGACAGACTTTCTGTGGACTCCAGGCCATAGTATGTGCACAATCAAAATGGTAATGTTTGAGTACTGCAAAATGTGTCAAGAAAATTTTCAACCTTAGAACTCCAATAATTGGTAACAAATTGGCACCTATTAATATTTTGTAAACATATACAATACTATTCTACTCAAGTGATTTCATTTGGTATAAAAAGGACTTTCCTCAACACAATATCGAATTATGCAGAATTAATTTAGAATAAATGCCAATGGATTACAATTTTTTTTTTTGCTAGGCACTGAATAGGCACCTCTGAATAAATCATTTATTCATGTTTCTGACAGGTACAGAATGTTAATAGATTTCATTTGTGCCCTCTCTTGATGTAAGATTGTGGAAATATTGAAAGCAGGAGATAGAGATGTCTTAGGAAAACAGGGTTAAGCCCTCTCTCCCTCAGGAGTTCACAAATTGAGCCGACAGCTTATGAACAATAACTCCATTAAAGCCTGAAGGTATATGCTTGAATCCTGAGCCAGTCCCTGAGGAAAAGTAGTTCATGATCAACATCCTGAGTGGACCTGGGGCGCATGAACACCAGTTGCCCTGGTGTGACTAGGTTCAAAGGGCACTTCTTTAACTTCTCTGATCTGTGGTCTTCAAGGCAACCTAACTCCCTTCTAACCTTATCATATAAACCTGTGAACAATAGCCATCAGCCATCAGATACCAACCTTATCTTAAGACCACTTCCTCCTAGGGAGCTCTACTTTCTTTCTATTACTTTAATAAATCTTGTAAGTTTGCTCTCACCCTTCATTTTCATGTCTCTCATTGTTTGAATTCATGAAACAAAGAACCAAAAATCCTCATGTCTCAATATCAAAATGAATTATTATAGATTATAAACTATACAATACCACATAGTACTGAAAAGAAACACACACACACACACACACACACACACACACACACAATCCAACTATAAGTTGCAAATTGTTTTAAACAACATGTTAAGTGAAATGTGGTTACATTTTCATTTTGAACTTTTCTGGGGCAACTGTGTTAGGTTAATGATTAATGATCAGTTTTTCTCATCACTATTTAATATTAAGTCTATGTCCATACAAATGAGTTTCATTAGTTATGTACTACAGTTTTAAACTATTTACTTATTTACATCTTCTACATTGTTTTAAAACTTTAAATAAATCTTTAAGAATGTTTTCTTTGTTACAACCAGAATACCTTGAGGAAATTTCTTATTATGGAGAATTTTGTTAAGCAGCATACTGATTATAACCAATAAAAATATCTGTTCAATTTAAAAAATATAGCAACAAAAAGTAATTTCTATTGATGTTTAATTTTGAAATGCAAAAAAAAAAAAATACAAAGTGAGTAATATATCTAGTCAATGTCAGAATTGCATTTCCCTAAGACATGCCACATTGTAATATGTGTATAGAAGCAAATTCAAAATTATTCATCATAAAATAGTAATGCCTATCATTCAAAATAATTTCCTTGAGAATTCAAGTTTCTAGCCAGCATAGAAGGCCAGTTTCCAGAAAAAGTACGTGAAGCCAACACATAAAGACAATCTATGATGAACAAATCTGAGAGATGAAGGGAGAGAAGCTCCAAGAAATCCTCATGAATTGGAATTTTAAATCTTCAAGATTGGAAAGGACAGCAGTGTAAGGCACAAAATCAAACACAATATTATAACCCAGAGAGAAATGGTAATGTAAGAAGGACCCACCAGTGCCCAAAACAGCACATAAATATAAATTTAAACAACTATTCACATTAGAAATTACCTTCACATGATGAAACAAGGTAAGAGATCATGGTGCCTGGTGTGTCATAATAATAAAAAAGATGGGCTGATGTAGCTAGCTAGCCATGGGCAGTGTGTGTATGAACTATGAGAATGAGTACATAAGTGGACTGGACTGATGTGGCCTCTCATTTTGGGCTGGCGACTTATGTGTCCTTTTTTGCTTACTCTACCTATGATCTCCACAGAAAACCTGAGATAGGTGTGGCCTTCCAAGATGTCAGTCAGTCTGCTGACCATGAGACATCACTAAGCTAGACTCAACCCCTGAAACCTGAGCACCTTTATTGGAGTGGAACTTTCTCAAGTGTATTTCCCTCAATAAAAATGGGCTTCAGAATGTCCTCTTCCTCTTTTTTTCTGCCTTCCCTGAAGGAGCTAGAGCAGAGGAGCTCTCACTGAAGAATCCCAAGACAAAGATATTTTCTCTGTCTTGTTGTGATTATTTTATGCCAACCCAAATTCACCTGGAGTGACCCTGAATTACTTAGTTGCGTGTTGTAACACACTGAGGAACACAGGAAGAAAAGATTTGCTGTATCAGCCTTCTCCTAAATCCAAACAGAGCTTCATGTATGAAGGCACCTCTTGCTGAGGGGAGAGAGAGGTATATAAAGTTTAGACCTTACACTTGAAATCCAGTACCAGACAAAACCCAAAGTCCTTTCTTCAAGGACAATGCCAATGAACAGAGCCTCTGAACCCATATTAGGTTTAAACTGAGAAGATTGCCTCCAACACAATTCTTGACCTTGAGGAACATAATGCAAATTAAAAAAAGACACCATCCACTTGAGAGTAGGATAGGGAAGGAAATTAAGGACTTTGCCTTTAAGCTCAGTGCCAGGACATAGAAACTCAACACTGGAGGATTCTGGTGTTTCTTGCTCCCAGGTCAGTAACTGAGGATGAAGACAATGGAACAACACCAGCTCCAGGCATTGTCCCATAACTCCAATAGAACAGGCTTGTATTCTGGTCAGCGTCACCTGTAGCTGCTTGCAGCAGTGATAGACCACAAGTACACCCCAGTAGCACTCAGGATTTAGGAACATAGGCTCAGTTCTGCGTCTACTGCACTGGTCTCAGTGGACTGCGTACTACAGGTGTGATCCAGCTTTGTAGATTAAGGGGAAAGACTGTCATTTTTTTGTTTGTTTTGTTTTTATGTTTTCACAACTTTATTTATTTATTTTTTGTAGAATTTGCACAGCTCTGTTTATTTCCTTCTTTTTTTCTGGTGGAAAACTTTGGACTTACAAAGTTCTGAATATATGTATATGGATGCTCATTTTTCTTTTTCTTTTTTTATTTTTTCAATTTGGTCTAATTAGTTGTACATCACAGTAGAATGTCCTTTGATACATCATACATAAATAGAGCATAACTTTGCATTCTTCTGGTTGTACATGATATAGAATCACATTAGTCATGTAGTCATAAATGAACATAGAGTAACAATGTCCAATTCATTCTATTATCCTTCCTCCTGTCATACCCCTTCCCTTCCCTTCACTCTCTTCTGCCTAATTCAGAGTAACTGTATTCTTTCCTAGCCTCATCCTCCTTATTGTGAATTAGCATCTGCATACCAGAGATAACATTCCATCTTTGGTTTTGGGAGATTGACTTTTTTACTTAGTATAATAATCTTCAGTTTCATTTCTTTACTGATGTGTGCCAACATTTCATTCTTATTCAAGGCTAAGTAATATTTTATTTTGTATACATACCACATTTTCTTGATCTATTTATCTGATGAAGGACAGCTACTTTAGTTCCATAGTTCAGCTATTCTGAGTTGAGCTGCTTTTAAACATTCATGTCAATAACATGGAGAGACCCTAGAGAATCAAAGAAAATCTTTATGACATGTAACTCAGATAAAGTATTAACCTCCAGTATATACAAAGAACTAAAAAATATTAACATAAAAAAAGATAAAGACAAAAAGCAAATAACTCAGTCAATAAATTGACTAAGGAATTGAACAGATAATTCATAGAATAAATACAATTGATCAACAAATAAAAAAAATGTTCAGCATCTCTAGAAGTTAGAGAAATACAAATCAAAACTACTCTAAGAATTCATCTCACTTCAGTCAGAATGGGAATTATCAAGAATACAAGCAACAGGACTTGGGTTATAGCTCAGTGGCAGACCACTTGCCTTTCATGTATGAGGCATTGGGTTTGATCTTTAGCATCACATAAAATTAAACAAATAAAATAAAGACATGTTGTACATCTAGAACTACAAAAAAAGTTTAAAAAAAGAATACAAGCAACATTAAATGTTGGTGAGGATGTGAGGAAAAAGGTACACTCATACAATTCTGATAGGAATATAAATTTTCAAATTATGGAAAGTGGGATGGAGATTCCTCAGGAAACTTGGATAAGAATCAACATTTGATCTAGTTATCCAACTTCTTATTTTATACCCAAAAGACTTAAAATCAAACCTGTGGCATCATGGCTTTCACGTTACCCGTGGTCGTAGAGGAGCTCTTGAGTGAGATGGCCGCGGCAGTGAGGGAAACCACAAGAATTCCTGATGAGCATCTATCATCGATCACTAGGCAATGCTGAGCTGACGTGGATCTGGGGCGAACAGTCTGGGCCTCTCAGAACACACACTGAGCCCGGATCGGCTGAATTCAAACTCCCGGTCACCTGCTTCCCGCAGACAAACAGCTGTGACTCAGCACTAATCCATCCCGCTGAAACAACTGGTCAGCCCTTCTAATCCTATGGAGGTAAATGCCAACCAAGCCTTCATAGGTAGTGGCCACAGGTTTGAAACGGGGCTTGGGAGAGACAGTAAGGACCCACCTGTTGCATTGGTCACCCGGAAAAGGGAAACGAACTGTCACCATTTGCAAGAGATACCACCATGACAGAGAACTGACGGAGGAGATAACTTCATTGAAACCTGAGGCTACAGGTGTATAATTCCCTAGCCTTCCCTCTCCACACATCGGGGAAACCTTAAGGGCCCCTCCCAGCTCTCCCGTGAGCACAAAAGCCAGACCGAGGGAATCAGAGGTGGCGCGGGACCCGCGGCGCGGAACTCCCGGCTACCGCTCCCACCAGTGCCGACAACTGAGGTCTCTTGCACCGCTACCGAGGGTGTGGCTACCGGACGGCAAGTAAAATTCGCTGAGGATTCTCAGCCCCAAGCTCTACAAACTTAGGGTCTGAGGGAATGGCAAACTGGGAGAGTGTGTGCCCAGTCGTTCATGAAAACAGGGCTCCCAGGAGCAGCAGACCTGGCGTGTAGCCAGTATTGTGGTGAGCAGCACCCGTGAGAGGGGCCTGGCTAGAGGAAAAGTGGGGAAGTGACTAGACACAAGAGGAGGCCCTAGGCACTCAGGATTGGAGACTCGCCCAGTCTGGGAGGAGGACTGCTGCACAGTGATTGGTTCCCGCGTATTGACAGGAGAAACTTGGCTGTGGGCACAGTGCCAACTACTGGAAGAGAAGTTAATCAAACTCTAAGACTGCATTAATTAGTTTTTTTGTTTGTTTGTTTTTTCTCTCTTTTTTTTGATTTGGGTTTTTTCTTTCATTTTCATTTTTCTTTCTTGTTGTTTTTTAAATTTTTAAAAAAAATTTTTTTAATTTTTTTTCTTCTAATTTTAATTTTAATTTTTTAATTATTTTTTTTAAATTTTTTTTCTTTTTTATTTCCTATTTTTTTTCTTCTTTTGTCATTTCATTTCTTTTCAATTTTCTTATTCACCCTTCCTTGAATTCTACCTGCTTACTCTCATTCTCTTTAGTGATTTCTTCACTTCCCTTATAATACCTTTCCTCCCAAGCATCAAATAAATTTATAGCAGTAAACAGTAACTCAGCAGTCAAACAGAACAAGAAGTAACATGAGCAGCTTGAAAAAGCAAGGAAGAAAAGGAGTACAAACAATGCAGGACAGCCTAAATACTCAGGAGGACCTAAAGTCATCAGAAAAAATGGTCATATAAAGAACTCAAGGAACACCTTAGACAGATGGAATGGAACCTTAAAGAGGATACGAGACAGCAAATTCAAGCAGCGAAAGAACACATTGAGAATGAATTACATAAACAGATATAAGAAGAAGTTAAGCATCTTTATCAGGAGAGAGAGATTATAAAAAATAATCAAACAATAATTCTAGAAATGAAGGAAACGATAAACCAAATTAAAAACTCAATTGAGAGTATCACTAACAGAGTGGAGCAAGTAGAAGCCAGAACGTCAGATAATGAAGACAAAATATATCATCTTGAAAAGAGTCTAGCCAACTCAGAAAGGCTGGTAAAAAACATCCAAGAGTTATGGGATAACATAAAAAAACCAAACTTATGAGTCATCGGGATAGAAGAAGGTACAGAGATTCAAACCAAGGGAATGAGTAACCTGCTGAATGAAATAATTACAGAAAACTTTCCAGAAATAAAAAAGGAAACAGATATACAAATTGAAGATGCATACAGGACACTGAGCACACAAAATCACAGTAGACCAACACCAAGACACATTGTTATGAAGATATCCAATATACAGAACAAAGAGAAAATATTAAAAGCTACAAGAGAAAGGAGACAGATTACATTCAGGGGTAAACCAATAAGGTTAACAATGGATTTTTCATCACAGACACTGAAAGCAAGAAGGTCATGGAACAATGTATTTCAAACACTGAAAGACAATGGATGCCAACCAAGAATTCTGTATCCAGCAAAATTAAGCTTCAGGTATGACAACGAAATAAAAATGTTTCATGATAAACAAAAGTTAAAAGAATTTGCAGCCAGAAAACCAGCATTGCAAAGCATTTTGAGCAAAACACTACACGAGGAAGAAATGAAAAACAATAACCAAAACCATCAGTGGGAAGTGCCTCGGTAAAGACAGAGGGCGAGGGGAAAGATAATCATGGAGAAACAAACTAATTTTTTTTTTTAAAAAAGGATAAATAATCAAACATGGCTGGAAGTACAAACCATATATCAATAGTAACTCTGAATGTTAATGGCTTAAGCTCTCCAATAAAGCGACATAGGCTGGTATCATGGATTAAAAAACAAATCCAACAATATGCTGCCTCCAGGAGACACATCTGATTGGAAAAGACATACACAGGCTGAAGGTGAAAGGATGGGAAAAAATATACCACGCACACGGTCCTCATAAGCAAGCAGGAGTGGCCATCCTCATATCGAATAAAATTGACTTCAAGACTAAGTTAATCAAAAGGGATAAGGAAGGACATTATATACTGTTAAAAGGAACCATTCACCAACAAGACATAACAATTATCATTATTTATGCAGCAAATAATGTTGCTGCAACATTCATAAAACAAATTCTCCTCAAGTTCAAGAATCAAATAGACCACAACACAATAATTATGGGTGACTTCAACACACCTCTCTCACCATTGCACAGATCCTCCAAACAAAAGATGAATAAAGAAACTATAGAACTCAATACCACAATCAATAACCTAGACTTAATTGACATATATAGAATATATCAACCATCATCAAATGGATATACTTTTTTCTCAGCAGCACATGGATCCTTCTCAAAAATAGACCATATATTATGCCATAGGGCAACCCTCAGTAAATATAAAGGGGTGGAGATAATACCATGCATTTTATCTGATCATATTGGAATGAAACTGGAAATCAATGATAAAAGAAGGAAGGAAAAATCCTACATCACATGGAAAATGAACAATATGTTACTGAATGACCAAAGGGTTACAGAAGACATAAAGGAGGAAATCAAAAAATTCTTAGAGATAAATGAAAATACAGACACAACATATCAGAATCTATGGGACACAATGAAAGCAGTTTTAAGAGGGAAATTCATCGCCTGGTGGTCATTCCTCAAAAAAAGAAAAAAAACAACAAATAAATGAGCTCACACTTCATCTCAAAGCCCTAGAAAAAGAAGAGCAAAACAACAGCAAATGTAGCAGAAGGCAAGAAATAATTAAAATCAGAGCGGAAATCAATGAAATTGAAACAAAAGAAACTATTGAAAAAATTAACAAAACTAAAAGTTGGTTCTTTGAAAAAATAAATAAGATCGACAGAACTTTAGCCATGCTAATGAAGAGAAGAAGAGAGAGAACTCAAATTACTAACATATGGGATGAAAAAGGCAATATCACAACAGATGCTACAAAAATACAGAAGACAATTAGAAATTACTTTGAAAACCTATATTCCAATAAAATAGAAGATAGTGAAGACATCGATAATTTTCTTAAGTCATATGATTTGCCCAGACTGAGTCAGGAGGATACACACAATTTGAACAGACCAATATCAATGGATGAAATTGAAGAAGCCATCAAAAGACTACCAACCAAGAAAAGCCCAGGACCGGATGGGTACACAGCGGAGTTTTACAAAACCTTTAAAGAAGAATTAATACCAATACTTTTCAAGTTATTTCAGGAAATAGAAAAAGAGGGAGCTCTTCCAAATTCATTCTATGAGGCCAACATCACCCTGGTTCCGAAACCAGACAAAGACACCTCAAAGAAAGAAAACTACAGACCAATATCTCTAATGAACCTAGATGCAAAAATCCTCAATAAAATTCTGGCTAATTGAATACAAAAACACATCAAAAATATTGTGCACCATGATCAATAGGATTCATCCCTGGGATGCAAGGACGGTTCAATATACAGAAATCAATAAATGTTATTCACCACATCAATAGACTTAAAGATAAGAACCATATGATCATCTCGATAGACGCAGAGAAAGCATTCGACAAAATACAGCATCCCTTTATGTTCAAAACATTAGAAAAACTAGGGATAACAGGAACTTACCTTGACATTGTAAAAGCTATCTATGCTAAGCCTCAGGCTACCATCAACCTGAATGGACAAAAGTTGAAGGCATTCCCTCTAAAATCTGGAACAAGACAGAGATGCCCTCTGTCACCACTTCTATTTAATTTAGTCTTTGAAATACTAGCCAGAGCAATTAGACAGACAAAAGAAATTAAAGGCATAAAAATAGGAAAAGAAGAACTTAAATTATCACTATTTGTGGACGACATGATTCTATACCTAGAAGACCCAAAAGGGTCTACAAAGAAACTACTAGAACTAGTAAATGAATTCAGCAAAGTGACAGGATATAAAATCAACATGCATAAGTCAAAGGCATTTCTGTATATCAGCGTCAAAACTTCTGAAATGGAAATGAGGAAAAACACTCCATTCACAATATCCTCAAAAAAAAAAAATAAAATACTTGGGAATCAACCTAACAAAAGAGGTGAAATATTTATACAATGAAAACTTCAGAACCCTAAAGAGAGAAGTAGAAGAAGATCTTAGAAGATGGAAAAATATACCCTGTTCATGGATAGGTAGAACTAACATTATCAAAATGGCGATATTACCAAAAGTTCTCTATAGATTTAATGCAATGCCAATCAAAATCCCAAAGGCATTTCTTGTAGAAATAGATAAAGCAATCATGAAATTCATATGGAAAAATAAAAGACCCAGAATAGCAAAAGCAATTCTAAGCAGGAAGTGTGAATCAGGCGGTATAGCAATACCAGATTTCAAACTATATTACAGAGCAATAGTGACAAAAACAGCATGGTACTGGTACCAAAACAGGCAGGTGGACTAATGGTATAGAATAAAGGACACAGAGACTAATCCACAAAGTTACAACTATGTTATTTGATAAAAGGGCTAAAAGCATGCAATGGACGAAGGATAGTATCTTCAACAAATGGTGTTGGGAAAACTGGAAATCCATATGCAACAAAATGAAACTGAATCCCTTTCTCTCGCCATGCACAAAAGTTAACTCACAATGGATCAAGGAGCTTGATATCAAATCAGAGACTCTGTATCTGATAGAAGAAAAAGTTGGCTCCGATCTACATATTGTGGGGTCGGGCTCCAAATTCCTTAATAGGACACCCATAGCCCAAGAGTTAATAACAAAAATCAACAAATGGGACTTACTTAAACTAAAAAGTTTTTTCTCAGCAAGAGAAACAATAAGAGAGGTAAATAGGGAGCCTACATCCTGGGAACAAATTTTTACTCCTCACACTTCAGATAGAGCCCTAATATCCAGAGTATACAAAGAACTCAAAAATTAGACAATAAGATAACAAATAACCCAATCAACAAATGGGCCAAGGACCTGAACAGACACTTCTCAGAGGAGGATATACAATCAATCAACAAGTACATGAAAAAATGCTCACCATCTCTAGCAGTCAGAGAAATGCAAATCAAAACCACCCTAAGATGCCATCTCACTCCAGTAAGATTGGCAGCCACTATGAAATCAAACAACAAGAAGTGCTGGCGAGGATGTGGAGAAAAGGGTACACTTGTACATTGCAGGTGGGACTGAAAATTGGTGCGGCCAATTTGGAAAGCAGTTTGGAGATTCCTGGGAAAGCTGGGAATGGAACCACCATTTGACTCTGCTATTGCCCTTCTCGGACTATTCCCTGAAGCCCTTAAAAGAGCATGCTACAGGGATACTGCCACATCGATGTTCATAGCAGCACAATTCACAATAGCTAGATTGTGGAACCAACCCAGATGCCCTTCAATAGATGAATGGATAAAAAAATGTGGCATTTATACACCATGGAATATTAAGCAGCACTAAAAGATGACAAAATCATGGAATTTGCAGGAAAATGGATGGCACTAGAGCAGATTATGCTTAGTGAAGCTAGCCAATCCCTAAAAAACAAATACCAAATGTCTTCTTTGATATCATGAGAGCAACTATGAACAGAGTAGGGAGGAAGAGCAGGAAGAAAAGATTAACATTAGACAGAGACATGAGATGGGAGGGAAAGGGAGAGAAAAGGAAAATTGCATGGAAATGAAGGGAGACCCTCATTGCTATACAAAATTACATATAAGAGGTTAAGAGGGGAATGGGAAAATAAACAAGGAGAGAAATGAATTACAGTAGATGGGGTAGAGAGAGAAGATGTGAGGGAAGGGGAGGGGGGATAGTAAGGGATAGGAAAGGTAGCAGAATACAACAATTTCTAATAGGGCATTATGTAAAATTGTGGATGTGTAACCGATGTGATTCTGCAATCTGCATTTGGGGTAAAATTGGGAGTTCATAACCCATTTCAATCTAATGTATGAAATATGATATGTCAAGAGCTTTGTAATGTTGTGAACAACCAATAAAAAAAAACTTAAAATCAGCATACTAAACTCTGTCATTTTAAAATATTCTCCTGGTCCACCCTGAATAGCATACTAGTGGCATATTTTGGACACACTTGGGCCTATGGTAACCTTACATATGCCACAATGACAATATGCTATTTAGGATTTTTCTAAATGGTATTACTGACCACAAGCTCAGATCAAATAATTAGATTACATATAATTTGGACGAGAATATACACAAAACTATAATATGAAGCCTGGACTAAATGACAAGTCTTCAAGATATAAACATTGTCAACACATACAAGGATCAAGAATTTCAGGTACACTTTACTTACGGGGCAAAATAAAGTATTGCAAACTGAGCTTATAATAACCAAAAAGTGTAGAAACAAGTACAAAGTGTTTAAAACAGGGGCTGTAAGGAAACACAATGAAGGAAAGCACAGAAAAAATAATTTATTACTATGTCAGACAAACTTACCAGAGAGATAAAAGTAATGAAAAAAATCAAATAGAAATTTTTGAGCTGAGCAGTATAATAAATAAAATGGAAAATGTAATAGTAGCTATAAAACAGAAGATAGTAGCTCAAATAGAAGAAATAAGACATTATGTAAAATATTTTATTGGATGAGAAAAATGAAAAAGAAAAAAGAAAAAAAATATGAAAACATAGGACAGCATTAGAAACAAATATTCAGATTATTTAGGCTCAAGAGATAATGGAAGCCAGGGATGGTGACACTTGCCTATATCCCATGACTGTTGAAGTTAAGGCAGGAGGATTGGAATTTTGAGGCCAGCCTCAACAATTTAATAAGACCCTGTCTCAAAAGAAAAAATAAAAAAGGCTCTGATACAGCTCACTGCTAGAGTTACCCTTGGTTCAATCTCCAGAACTGATAATAATAATAATAATAATAATAATAATAATAATAATAATACAGATAGACATGAGAAATCCCACAAGGTAGAACAATTTTTAAAGAGATGACAATAGAAAAATCTCCCAAACCTAGAAAAATGATACAAATATTCTAGTATGAAAATGTAATAAGTTTCGAACAAATCAACAAAATCAAAGGTCAAAGGAAATAAGTCAGATTGAAATAAACAAATCTATTCCAAAACATTATAATCATGCTTTCAATAGTTGAAGACAGAGAAAGTATTTTTGAGGCAGAAAGAGTAAAGAAATAACTAACATATACAGCTTTACTAATTCAAAAGCAACAGATTTGTCAGTAGAAACCTTATAGACCACAGGAAGCAGAATGAGATACTCTGAATACTGAAGAGGAAATAAACAAACTCACAACCAAAAAGTACAGCTACATACAAAACCAACTTTCAGAAATTAAGGAGGATAAAGACATTGTCAGATACACTGAAACTCTCAGAATTCATAACCATCAGACATATCCAGTGAGGATGCCAAAGGGAATTCTTCAATCTGACAAAAGGAGGTGATACCAAGGAAAAAGAAAATATCACATTGTGAAAAACTCACTAGTAAGAGTAATGAGAGATACTCAGAATGCTTTTCTATTATAAACATGAAGAAGAAATAATCCATATTCGTATTTTGAAGACTAAAATCCAAGAGGGATTCATTTCAGGGATGCAAAGATGGTCCACATAAATAAATTAATAAACATGATCCACCATAGCACCAGTTATGACATCTCAACACGCAAAGTGTAATAGTCAACTTGAATTGTCACCTTGATTGTATTAAGAAAAGCCATGGATTAAGAGGATTATGGGTGTGTCCATAAGGATGTGTTTAAGAATGATTGGCATGTGTGCTAGCCAATTAAAATGGAGACTTTCCCTAAGGATGGGAAGCACCAATGGATAGGATGATGGCTTGGATGGATTAAAAATTGAAAGAACAAGGAAGCAGCAGCAGATGCAAGCTCAATTTTTGAGATTTATCAAATTATATTAAGTGCATGCATGGCCACGATATGGTGAATATGACTATTATGTATAGTTAAAATGCATAAACACAAAGCATTTAACTGTTTATATTTAATGGACATAATTTAGGGTGTATGACAACTGAATATACAATAAATTGTTTAGAGAATTTTTTTCATAAAAACACATTATTTGTAATGTAATATTAAGATGTTATCTAACCAAAAACAACCAAATAGCTAAAAATCAACAAGTCTAATTTAAAAATAGATAGTAGGCCCAAATAGGCATTTCTCCAAACAATATATGCAAATGGCCAAAAGTATATGAAAAATTCTGATTATAGTGATAATCATCAGAAGAAATTCAATGCAAAATCATGATAAGATATCAGAGAAATTAAATGCAAAATCATGATCAGATATCACTGTACACATGATAAAAATGGATCATATCAAATGACTGAAGGTAAAAGTGCTGGCAGAATGCAGAGAAGTGGGAGCTCCTGAATACCTTTTTATAGCAAACAGTATGGAGGTTATTCAAACTTTAAAAATAGAGGTATCATATAATCCAGCAATGCCACTACTGGCGATATATCCAAAGGGAACAAATTAGTATGTTGAGGAGACCTCAGTTCTCAGATGTTTATTTTAGCACTACTCAGGTGGCAGAGAAATGTGTACCTACTAATGAATGGATAAAGAAAATGTGGCATGTATGCACAATAGAATTCTATTCATCCAATAAAATGATAAAACTTTCATTTGTGATAACTGGCTGGATGTAGTGTTCGTTATATTAGAAAAATAAGCCCAATGCAGAAAGTAAAATATTTCATTCTTTCACTCATTGTAGAATCTACAAGAATTGATCTCATATTGTTGAGAGTATTATAGTTGATACCAGAGGCAGAGGAGATTAGTCAGAAGAGCAGGATTCACAAAGTTTAGTGAATGAGTATTAAGTTATACTTGGATTGGAGAAATAAATTTTTCTATTGTATTGCAGAAAGGTAACTACAGATGATAATTGTGTTTCTCAGCTATCACTCTGACATGTACCACAAAAAATCAATTCATAGGATAAAAGATTTGTTTTGACTAAGGGTTTCAGAAGTTTCAGTCTGTGTTCAGTTGTCTGCATAAATCAGTGCATCATAGTGGAAGGGCATGGCAGAGCATAGCTGCTCCCCTCATGGTGTCTAGGAAGTAGAATATGAAAACAAGGAAAGAGCCAGGAACAAGGTTAAACTTTCCAGACATTCCTTCTTGAGACTGATTCTCCCAACTAGGCTCCGCCTCTCATAGTTTCCACCAGCTTCCTGCCCTGCCATCATATTATGAATTCATCAATGGGCTAATGCATTCATAACTAAGTTAGATCTCCCATAGCCCCCCTACTTCCCAAGAGCCCCACCTCTGAACTTTGGTGCACTGGGATCAAGCCTCCAATACTGAGGCATTGAGAGACATTCCAGATGCAAACCATAACTGTTATAGTTAAAGCTTTGTCCCAGGGTTTCATAAACTGACTTCCAGACCATTCAAGTATAATCGAATCAAGCCTTTATTGAAGCACACCGGTGCCGGCTGACCAGAACATAAAGCTGTTCCCCTGATCAGCCCTGAACAACTGCAAGGGCACTCCTTATAAGCCTGAAAACCGCAAAAAGGATGTTCAGGGGGTCTAGCCAATGCAAGCAAGCCAGGTTACAGAAGCGGGACAGTGCAGTCAAGCGGAGGGAAGCCTATCCAATCACAGTTAGCCCAGTCACCCCAGTTACAGAAACAGAGCCCCGTTACCCTAGTTACAGAAACAATGCCCCATTAAGTAGTTTTGTGTTCTTAAAGGTTTCTATAGCAAAAGGAAAAGAACATCTTGCTCCAGTCATGACTCTTCTACTTGGCATGGTTGTTTTACAGGATAAAGTCATGAAACAAAATGGAGTCACATTTGCTCCTACTATCACATAACTACAATGCACTCCATATTTTATAAAAATAGAAACATTTTTAATGAGTTTCCCCACAAAGAAAGGATAAATGATTGAGGAAATAGGTATGTTTATACTGATGTGAATATTATAGGATGGGTACATGCATCAAAATATCATATAGTATCTCATAAATATGCACATTTTATCACAGTTAAGAAAAACTAACAAAAAATTAAAAATGAATTCAAGATATTTTTAATTCAATAGAATATGGTTAACAAGAAGTAGTTCTTGATTAGATAACATATTTTAATATTACATTACAAATAATGTGTTTTTATGAAAAAATTCTCTAAATAATTTATTGTGTACTCAGTAGTCATACACCCTAAATTATGTCCATTAAGTATAAACAGTTAAATGTTTTGTGTTCATGCATTTTAACTATAAATAATAGCCATATTCATCATATCATGGCCATGCATGCTCTTTATATAATTTGATCAATCTCACTCCCCACTACTTTACCCTTCCCTCTTGTCCTTCCATCTCCTTATCTGCTTGTTCCACCAATCTCCCTTTTATGAGTATTTTTATTATTAATTTAAATTAGTGCATTATAATTGTAAATATGAGCAGTATTCTTGCATTATATTCATACATGGACATAGCATAGTAGATTTCATTCCCCAGTACTTCAACATGCTCTCCATGCTTTCCTTCTTTTAGTTTTCTTTTCTCCATTTTATTGGTCTCCCTTCTTTCATTTTTGATTTGTGAAGCCACCTCTCTTTTTTATTCCTTGTCCTCCTCTCTCTAGTTTCTGCACGTGATAAGGAACATTGGACCACTGTATGCATGTATGTACCTGTGTATACTAACATTAATATTTGAAAAATTATGATTATACTTCAGTTATTTTCAAAGAATTTGGACTGCTAAAGAAAATAACATATATTTACAACATGGTAATTTTCTTAGTATTAGCAACTTTTTAAGTATTTTGACAGTATTGATGATGTGAATCTATTATAACACTTGAGAAATTGTGTATCTATGCAAACACAGATAAATATTTCAGCTTCTCTGGGAACATTCTTGATTTTTTTTTTACATACATGTAAAATTCTGTGTAACATGTCACCGTATAATAATTGCTTGGAATGACAATAATAATGCACTTTAGAATTAAATAAATTTAATAATGCCATACATTAGTGTAACTGCATAAAATAATTAGAATATATCTAGAATTCTTTATGATTACCCTCTGACATTTTAAATTTCAAAATAAATTTTTATACCTCACCATTTTAGCATATGTGTTTTCCATGCTGAGTACTATGAGTAAATAAGATTATACTTTTCTAATAATTTTAGGGCTCACAGCAAATTATTACTTCATTCATTAACTATCACTGTCAATTAGCTGCATTTGATTAGTAAGGCTAAAAATTGTATTTAACTTGAAAGTCATTATTTCTTTAAATTATTTAATTTTACTGATTTTAGGTAGTCATTTTTCTTAGATGATAAACTCCCTGATGACAATTACTGTGTGCTTACTACATTACTTCATATATAGAACGTGTGTGAGCCATTAGTTACTTCAGAGAATGGAGCTTATAAAATATATGGATGCAAGGAGTGGAGAATTGATATTTTGATATCATTAATAATATAATTTTCTTAATTACTGTGACTCATAAGCAAAATTAATAATGAGAGTTAAATTGCATTTTACATTTGATAAATAACACTCCTTAACTATTAGTTGAACGTGGGTTGATTTTTATTTTTTTGGTGTTAAATAATATGTTAAACTTAATAGAACTTCTTTCATTGCTTACAGACATAAGACAATTCAATGTTTTAAGAAAGAAGGGAAAGAAGGAAGGAAGGAAGGAAGGAAGGAAGGAAGGAAGGAAGGAAGGAAGAAAAAATAGTCAAAGAATATATTTGAAGTAAATCAGAATCTTTCTTGGCCTATACATAAATTGCCTATAAACTATATTATGAAAATTAAGGGATTTGAAAAAAATAATCAATGTTTTTGATATTATATTTTTGTTATTTGTTGTTTCACTGTTAATCAAACTTGAGCCTTACATTCAAATGTTGAAAGCAGAAAATGTATTCAGCATCAACAATTTGAATAAACACTAACAAACTAAATTTCTAAGTACCAAGAATATGAAACAACTCCACAATCCATCTGTTGTTTCTGTCTGATTCTTGATTTGTAGTTTGGATCTGGAATGTACCCTAAAGGTCCATGAGTTAAAGGTTTAGTCTTCAATTTGATGTTATTTGAAGGGGGCGGGGGGCTTTAAAAGAGGATGTGTAGTGGGAGGTTTTAGGACAAGGGGGGCATGACCTCAAAGGGAATTGCAGGAACACAGTCTCTTCCTCTCTTTCTTTTGAATCCCAGCCATAAGGTAAAGAGTCTTCTCCACCCTAACTCCTTGCCAGAATCTGCTGGCTTGCCCTAAGTCCAAAGTAGCAGGGCCAATCAGTTCAGCAATGAAACCTCTATAACTGTGAGAAAATATAAACGTTTTCTCTTATTAAGTTAACCCTTTTCTAACACTGTTTATTACAGTAATGTAAAGCAGATTAATAATCACGCATTACATTAGAGGCAAAGGCCATATCTTTCTGGGAACACAGATTTGACTTTTAGTTTTCAAAATACCAAGCCACATTCTCCAGTGTTAATTTTATCTTGAAAATAGCTATTGCTTTCTATTTGTCATCTTTCTATGTTTGTGTCACAGGCCCAGGGTGTTATTTTTTGAGGAATTAAACATAAAGGACACAAAACTCATTACCATTGCTCCATTGGATGCTTTACCTCAGATGTTTCTTACCTTAGCCCTCATCTCCTTTATCTTCCTTAAATCTAATCTATCAGTACAATCTTTCTCAGCAACCAAGTTGGAGACTCCAGTTTGACACATCCTGTATCCTTTCTCTATTTTTTCTAGCACATTTATTGTGATCAATTATTCTAGTTTTATCCTCCACACCATGTAGTGTCCATGCCCTTCACTTCAAGTTCCATGCATAAAGGATTTTTCTTGATGGGATTTATTGCATCAATTAGTTAATTAGTGATTGTATGATATTTTTGCTAACTTTGTCTATCAAGCAAATCTCTTAAGCCAAAGCACAACAATTTGAGGCAAAATAGAGAATACAAATGTGCAAAATATGCCTGCGTATTTTTTAAAGGGAATGAAAGGATTTGAAAGTGTCATTATTTTAAGAAATAGCCTCCAAGTTTCCACTCTCAGAACAGCTATGCAAATAAAGACAAAACTTTAAAAAGCTAATAAAAATGCAATTCAATATAAAAAAAATAAAGAATAACAGCCATAAACCTAGAGTTGCATCTAACAGTCTCAAAATGTGTGTATCAAAATATTTGAGAAATGCTTGGAAAAAGCCATACTAATATAGAAAATCATGAGTAGAACTGTAAAAAAAAATAGAACATTAATGCATTTGTATTGTGTAAAGAATACCTAAAAATACATATTAACAAACTTCATTATCTAGGCATCATATATGTTCATAAAACAAGAGAGAAGAATACAGTTTTTAAAACATCTCTTTTCATCTAAGGTATAATGCAATTCTGCAGTTTTCTTGTTAATTTCCTATGTGGATGATCTGGTGTTAACGTCCTTAAATAATATGATATTAGACTCTCTCTCTCTCTCTCTCTCTCTCTCTCTCATCTTGCAGAATATTAATGCAGAACTATTAATATTTGCTTCATGTGTTTGGGTTCTCTATATTGGGTAGCTTTTTCCTCTTGCTGAATTGATTCCTCTCCTGTTATATAGTGGCCTTCCTTTCTTCCTAAATATATGAATCAATAATGTTGAAAATAACAATAAAAACACATGAATATTTCTTCAGCAATCAATATAATGAATTTCACATAAAATGCAAATATTATAATTAAAAAAATAGGCAATAAGATTGTTTTTCCTATACCTAAAGATTAATTGCTCAACATTGTTCAATATATAATGACTTTATTTCATGGATTGTTGGAAGAATAAAAGTAGGAATTCCTTGTTACTTGAAGCATTGTTCATTGTTGCCTCATTTTTACTGCATTACAGAGACGGTGAAACAGATTAAAGAATGTATGTCTAGTCTCCTCTTCAGTAATAAAGTTTTAGCAGTATTTTATGCTGATAAAATAATTTTTATTTCACTTAAATGCCAAAAAATATATAGAATTTATCTTAAAAGATATACTAAAACTTAAAATTTACTTCAAACAGTATATCACAATATCTTGATATTTAACAGAATCTGGTTTTCCTCTTGCCTACAAAATTATCAAACTTAACTCTAATTGAAAATAAAATTTGACAATTATATGTATATATAATCATATATGCTTCATATATTGCTATAAGCCTTCAAAATGACATAAATATTTGTTAAAGAACATGAGAATAAGGGCCAGAAATTTAATGGTGTTATACTTTTATAAATTACTTTAAGAAGCAATTTGAAATACGAAAAAAATAATTTTTTGGATGCAAAGGCATTCTCAGCAATGCTTCCAAGTATAAAGAAAATCTGAAAAATATTTTTATGTCTATTAGTGAGCAAATAGTTAAATAAAATATATATAGAATTTAATGATGTACTATGCAGTTAAATATATTCTATGAGATACTTTAATCACATAAAATTGCTTGCATTATAATATTAAATGAGAAAAACAGGATTAAAGTTGTACAGATATTATTCTATAAAATTATATAGAGAAAAAATTGCAAAGAAACACAAGAAAATCTTAGTAGTTGTTTTTGTTATTGTTTCCTTGCTTCTATTTTCATTTGTTTGTTTACTCAAATTTCAACATTTGGGAATAATTAAAACTTAAAAGTCAGATTCAAGAAATTATTTGTGTGAATATAAAATAAGTCACCAACTGTCCCTTCCTACATCAGACTACAAATAAAAGCACTAAGTGTACTTTCAAAAAACAAAAAGTTTTGGGGCTGGGGATGTGGCTCAAGCGGTAGCGCGCTCGCCTGGCATGCGTGCGGCCCGGGTTCGATCCTCAGCACCACATACCAACAAAGATGTTGTGTCCGCGGAGAACTAAAAAAAAAAAAATAAAAATAAATAAATATTAAAAAAAAAATTCTCT
This sequence comes from Spermophilus citellus, assembly GCF_964194105.1. Taxonomy (NCBI): domain Eukaryota; kingdom Metazoa; phylum Chordata; class Mammalia; order Rodentia; family Sciuridae; genus Spermophilus; species Spermophilus citellus. The sequence continues at coordinate 255,960,794 of NC_138182.1, forward strand.
CTCTCTCTCTCTCTTCTCTCACTCTCTTAAAAAAATATTAAAATTCTCTCTCTCTCCCTCACTCTCTTTAAAAAAAAAAAAAAGTTTAATAAAATCCCACTTTGAGCATGTGAAGAAATGAAGATATAGGATTTGTTATTGTTACTGTTTTTTTTTTTTTTTGCCCATACCTTTATACCTGTCATTGGAAGAAACAATTTATACCAATAAACAATTTATTTGAACCTAAAACTTATTAAAACGTATAAATTCCAAATTTCTGTCAAATTATGTCAGATATAGCATTGTTGATTTTGAAGTGATTTCAGTGCTTCTAAATTTAAATACCATTTAGCTCTTTACATACATAAAAGAAGGCATTCTAAGAAGTACTTTTGGACAATTTAACCATGCTCCTTCTATAACTCAGACCAAAGGCACTAAGAGGCGGTAAAAGGTGATCTCAAGAGTGAAAGGCAGTCACTGTCAGTAAGTGGTATGGTTTGAATGCTGGCTAGACACTAATACATCAGTGTGCAGTAGTACCTGTGTTTACTTTTGAAACTATATCCCCTTTTCAAGCAGGCTCTACTACATCACAAATGCAAGGTCTGGGAGTCTTTGGATAAGGAACTCCAGTCAAGAAAATTGATCATTTTCCCCTATGTTATCTTTCAACCTGTAAATAAAATAATACTAATTTTATTTTTAGTTCTTTCTGTATGAGCACCTAATTTCCCTGCTCTGATTCTCCCAATGGAGATATCTTACAGTGACATCAATCTACACAAGTTTTGGAACTTCACTATTCTTACAAGAATGAGAGAATACATACAATCAATTCAACAATAAATATCATTCTTTATTACATTTTATTTATAAATACACAGATTCATGTTGATGACACTTTTATGAGAAGTTTTAAAGAGTGTTAAGATGAACTTTGGGAACAGAATGCCTGCATGACTTCTAGGAACCTTTTATATATAAAGCAATATTGGACTTCAGAACTTATTGGGTTAACATACATTAGTTACATATACAATGTAAAATTATTAATAGATTTGTTGAATGAAGAAATATGTTTAGAACATTAACAGCATTCACAAATGAAGTAAATAACATGCTCATGATAAGCCACTGTCAATAATCTAAGAGTGTTTATGTCATTTGATTGTTTTCAATGATAAGTGTTCCAAGGATACTTGTCTTCAGATCTGTAAATGAGAAATATCTATTTATTTGCATTCTCTCTAAGCAGGTTTGAGATGAACTAATTACAACTGGTAAGCTTTGTGCATGGTAATGTAGTTCAAGGGTAAATTATTTGGATATCAAGCACAACAGCCTGGGTTCAGTCCCAAGTGGTAGTTAAAAAAAAATAGAAAAAGCAAACAAACAAAACTCCCAAATTTATAAGTTTTAAGCTATAGTCTCATTAGTAATCACAAAATGTGGTAATGTTAATGAAAAGAAAAAATCTTTTCTTTTTTCAAACTATCAATTGTAAGCTATAGTCTCATTAGTAATCACAAAATGTGGTAATGTTAATGAAAAGAAAAAATCTTTTATTTTTTCAAAGGATCAATTGTGTCTCTACAACAAAAACTCTTTTAATTGATTTTCTCCCAGTCTACTTCTTCCAGAATACACAATACTTAACAGGAGGCAATACATGGTATAGACACACATCATGTAGAATAAGAAAAGTTGTCCCCTATTTTCTTTATATCTCAATAAACTACAGTATCTAACACTGAGTTTGTCTGTTGTAGATTTTACCCAAAAAAATGAAAATTACAAGAAAAAAAAAAAAATATATATATATATATATAGAGAGAGAGAGAGAGAGAGAGTGAGTCAGAGAGAGCAGAACAACATGGCTTTCAAATCTCGAGTAGAATTGTCATCAAGTCCAGGAAAAGAGATGCCAAGTAGATTATAGCATATATAGACATAATGATGCAGAGAAATATCTGCAGTAGTGTTTAGATTTGAACACTACTGCCTTTAGATGTCAGTTGTATTACCAGTTTTATGCAATAATGCAGAGAGGAATATTTAATGCAAGAAAATCAAGATCATATTTTGCACATTTACAGATAAATTTAGGAAAGAAAATGAGGGGAAATTTTTAAAAACTTAGAAGAAAATTGTGTGCATGTTTAGCAAAATGAAGGGGACAAATCACTTTCATAATAAAGTAATCTAGTTCTAAAGCATAAACACATTTGGTAATTAAAAGGGAATTGTTTATGTTAGATTCATCAATAAGCAATATTTTCCACAGCATTTACAATGAAATAAGTTTACAGATAATGCTTTAAGTAGAAAACAAAGAAGGAAATCTTTCCGGATGCTCATGTTTTCCACCAAGAATTGTAAAGATTTTTTGGTAAGAATGAAAAGGCAGCTGAAGAGAGGAATAATCTTGCCAAAGGTCTGGGTTGGCTACTGAGAGACATGACAAAGCAGTTCATCAAGGAATTGTTAGCCTTTAGTGTCATGGGATTTTGGAAACTACTTTGTCTGACAAATAGGATGTTTGTTTTTTGCTCCCATTTAAAGAAAAATGGAAATTGAAAACTACATGCTTAATTGATTTCCTTTTATAAAACTTTCTAATTCCATCCCAATGAGATAAAATATTATTTTCCTTTGAATGATAGTCATCTGTGCCATTTTTGGAACTATTTTTACACACTGAAATAACTATTTTAAGTAACAAAATACAAATAGGAATGGTTCCATATCTTCTGCTACATTGGAAGTGACTAAATCTTGCTTTAAAAAATTAGCTCTTAACATTCAATGAAATAACCTTGAGGATGCAAATCTCGTAGGTATTTGGAAGTTCTGCCATTGCTTATAAATTATCACATACCTTACCAAGACTAACATCATTAAAGTGTATAATTCTTTACCTCTAAGGAGCAAATAGAGGAAATATCTAAAATAAATATCATGAGTAAAAGGAAAGAAATATAAATATTTCTGAGCACCAGGAACTTCCCTATCTTATTTTCAAAATATTCCTATAAGTTTTGCTGCTTTGATAGTAATTTAGAAAAATAGATGAATATTATATATACACACACATATATAGTATATATAATAAATATATATAAATATATACATATACAAGGAGAATTCAAAACTTGAAACTTTTCTGGAAAGATAAAGTAGACATGAATTCTCTTTATGGGAGGGTTACCAGGGATTGAACTTAGGGGCACTCAAACACTGAGCCACAACCCCAGCCCTATTTTGAATTTTATTTAGAGAAGAGGTCTCACTGAGTTGTTCAGTGCCTCAGTGTTGCTGAAGCTTGCATTGAACTTGCAATCCTCCTGCCTCAGCCTTCCAGGCTTCTGTGATTACAGGTGTGTGCCACCATTCCAGGCTGATATATATTCTTTTACTAAGACAGTCACTTGGCGCTACATCACATCATATTGTCTAAAACTTTTAAACATAAAATTTTTCAAAAACTGCAATTATAAACTAATTTCTTCCTCCCTCCCTTTCTTTTCTTTTTTTTTCTCTTTCTTTTTCAGTACTGGTAATGGAACCTATGAGGCAAACACTGTACGACTGAGCCAACCTTTCATTAAAAATACAATTTTTTATAGTCAAGGTCTTTCTTAGCCGCCCAGGCTAGCCTTGAATTTTTAATCCTCTTGCCTCAGCCTCTCCAGAATCTGAGATTATAGGCATGCACCACCATGTCTAGTGTAATTACAAAATTTCTTATTGTTTATTTAAATTCTAAGTTTGCAAAACAAAATACCAATGCTTTGATTAAGGATTCATTAATTGGGCTAGGGTTGTGGTTCAGTGGTAGAATGCTCACCTAGCATGCATGAGACACTGGGTCTGAGCCTCAACACCACATAAATGTAAAGTAAAGATATTGTGTCCACCTAAAAAACTAAAAAATAAATATTAAAAGAGGATTAGTTAACTGATTTATGAAAGTTTAAGTAGATATGATAGGAAGATAATAAATGGCTTTCTTCTGAATGGTCAAATACATAGAATAAGTCGAGAGTTGCGTATGGTATCTACACAGAAAATCCAAAAAGCAATAGGTATAAATTTCAATCTGTGGAATGGCTAGAGGTTTATAGAAATGGAAACGTCCAATCATCTGAGTAAGTTGACTCTTTAGTAAGCATTGTTTCCTTGAAGGTTTCTACAAATTTTAAAGACATAAATATGAGAACACAGCCTTCTTCAAGGTTGTGGAATCTGGGAGGGTACAGGGCAGTAAAGGTAAATGAAGTCATCACAGTAAAGGTTGCCAAGGGGCTGTGCATGGAGGCTGGGTGATCTTCTAGAAGAGAGAAGTCTTGAGTTCCACCCAACATACAAGCAACAGCTCAGATGCTCAGGCCCAGGGACTCTCAGTCAGACACGCGAGAGATGGTAAGCTAAAGAACCAAGCTGAAAATAACACTCCTTTTTCTAAATCCAAATGATTCTTAAGAGGAGAAGAAGATGGAAAATCCAGGCCATATCAAAGCAAAGAAAAAAAAATAAGAACAAGACTTTAGTGGTTGCAGTTTCTTTTTATTGCAGTTATAATATATTGTCACCAAGTTAGTAGCTTAAAAGAAGATAACATAATAATCTTTTTTTTTTTTTACAGGCTTAATAGGTACCACTGGCAAAAAGGAGCTGATGAGACAGAATTTATTTCTGGTGGCTCTAGGGGAAAATCTATTTTCTTGCTTTCCCCAGCTTCTGAAGACTACCTGTGTTCTTTGACTCATGGACCAAAATTTGTAATTCTTGAAAGTCAAAAAGTGACCATCTCTCCCATCATGCTTTCATTGTCATGTGTCTTTCTCAGAACAGAGATGGGAAGGATTCTCTGCTTTAGTGGAACTATGTGATTACATTGGACTCACCTGAATAATTGAGAATAAACACTCCATTACAAGGTATATAACTTTAATCCCATCTACAGAATTCCTTCTGTCAGAGAAAGAAATGTAGTCAGAGGTTTAGGGGCACTTGTACATGGTGATGTTTTAGGGACCATGATTCATACTAGAATAGACATATTTGAGGTGTTAAAGGAGAAATAATAATTCACATTCTGGGTTGTAAAATCATGATTCAGATTTATTGCTCTGAACTTTTAAAATTTTCACAAGAAGTTTATGCATACAAATGCTTATATAAGCCAAAAAACGTTTGCATATTCTAAAGTTCAGAATTATTGGGACTTTTAAAACCCATATTTAGTAACAAATAGTCACTTGTAGAGAGAAATAAATAAAATATTAAATTAGAAAGTGGCATCAACAAGATGGTGGAGTGGGCAATACAACCCGCATTTTGTGCACAAACAGGCATACACACACACACACACACACACACACACACACACACACACACACAGTCACAGAAAAATACAAGAATTAGGCCATTATCTGTGATTAGTACTTTCCTTGGGAAGGCTCGAGAGTTCTCATAAGGACCTGAAACAACACAGGTAAACGAAAAGAAAATGGAAGATAACTACATAAATTGAAGCATTGGAGAGATTGACATACCTGAGACATCTGGAAATGATCAGGAATGAAGAAGCGCGCAGTATCAATATCAATCTTGGGGTTGGTGCTCAAACAGTCCACAGTGGCTAGCTCTCAGAGACACTGACACCTTTCATTACCAAGGTAACCAACAGCCAATCTCTTGATGGACTCCCCAAAGAGAGAAATGATATGGTAGCCCTCTCCAGCCTCAAAGAAGCTTTGTTTCATCTGGGACAGGGCCTACCCAATGTATTGTGTGTCTCAACCTTAGGGATACAGTTGTTTGCAGATGGCAACACCATAGACCTTGGCTCTGAAACCATTCTCTGCTTGCCTGAGTTCCTGGTTCTATGGCCACAATGTGCATAATTATACCTTACATATGAGCCAGTGTTAATAGTGCTAACCCCTTCCCAGACTTGGATTCTTGGTCACTTGGAAAACCTGTATTATGAATCATAGTTCTGCAGTCTTTCTGTGATAGCCTCTTCCTCTGATACTGAAGCCATTACCAAAGCAAGTTTTACTGCATTTCACAAATCTTGCAGCTTTGTAGCCACTGGTGTGCTTAGGGTTCAGAATCTGGCCCTGGAGATGCAGTGTGAGCACCTGAACCTCGGAAACCTGAGCCACTGTTGCTATGGCAAGTGAATCGTCCAGGCCCAGATCACTACAGCTCCATGACAGTTGACCTCCATGCCCTTGCTGCCTGGTTTCACTGCATCCCCTGTGCTTCACATACTATTACCACTGTGACAGTGGGGACACTTGAAACACACAAGTTTGCTTGCCACTCTGGACCTTGGTGATTTGGTAAATAACCTAGACATATATCAAAAGATAAATAGGAGAAAATGTGAATAGAGAAAATATTATCCAGTGGGTGTGTATGTGTGAACATATATAATGAAGCATAGATGGATATGCTAAGTGAGTGGGCTAGGCACAGAAGGACAAATAATGCATGATCTCGTTATATGTGCAGTCTTAAAAAATTGTATTCATAAAAGCACACAGTACAATGGTGATTACCAGGGCATTGAAATTGGGTGGAAATAGGGAGGTGTTGGGAAAAGGGTATAAAATTTCTAGTAGGCAGGAGAAATAAGTGATTTTAGTAAATAATAATGCATTTTACCCTTGAAAATTGCTCTAAGAATAGATTTTAATTACTATCTCTACAAAAAAAGGCATAAGTATATGAGATTATGAATACATTAATTAGTTTGATTTAATAATTTTATGTGTATATTAGTATCAAAATATCATATTTATACCTTAAATATATAAACTTTTATTTGTGAATTAAATCATCACAATACAAATTAATACAAATGTTGAAAAATAATAAGTGCAATAGATTTAAATTCTTATAAATATAAGAAGTTACTATTAGGAATGATTGATACTGTAACTTGTAGAATCCCAAATAAAAGAGGAGATTGAAGTGCATTCCTGCTTTCTCTTTGAGTTAACTTGTCAATATCTCTCACCAAAAGACCTGACCTGAACATGCCAAGAAGGTAAATTTATTTTGGTTCATGATTTTAGAGATTCATTCCACTGTCAGCTGACCATGCTCAGGTCAACCTGAGTTGAAGAACATCATGGCGAAAGAGTAAAGTAGAGGACAGCAGCTCAGGGCATGGCAACCAGGAAACACAGATCTGCTCACCAAGAGCAAACTATAATCTCCAAAGACAGGCCTCCAGTGGCCTATTTTTCCAGCTACACCCTACCTGCTAACAGTTACCACCCAGTTAATCTGCATCATTGGATCAATCCACTGATTAGGTTAAGGCCATAATAACCAACTCATTTCAACTCTGAACCTTCATGTTTTGTCTCACACTTGAGCTTTAGGGAGACACTTCATATATAAACCTTAACACTCTCCAAGTTCTTAATATATAAAAATTTGGTGGTATATTTCAGTATTGTTCTCAAATTCCAATTTTTTATTTTTTTTTTTGACAACCTGTGGGTGGAAAAACAAACACATTTTCCCTGAAAATAATAAGTTATTCTAATCAATAATAAAGTTCTTTTTTATGCTTCATCAGAGTTAGGCCATGGAAAAGAATTATACAATTTACATAGGACTCTGGTGCCTTTCTCTTTTTAGTGCTTTATATTAGAAACCAGGGCTTTTGAGCCAAAAATTATCAAATATGTCTATTATAGACAAATTTATTTGCTTTAGCCTTTCGACCATTCATACTTGCAACCTTTAGCATAAGCATTAGCAAAGTTAAAGCATTTGTTGTCAGTGATAATTTCTTTCCTATTTTATTCAAAAAGCAGAATTGATTCAATTTCAAAAAATGTAGAATTCCATCACTGCTAGGAACATGCCTTCTCAGATCGTTGAATTGGAAGGCAGCCCATCCAGCACTTGCTGTTCTCACTTTGATGACAGTTGGCTCTCGCCAGTGGACACTTGCAACTTTCCTGGAAAGGCAAAGCATTTTTGATAATCTTTTATTCCACTCTACCTCATAACTTGAAGACTCCAGTTCTTTGCAAACCTGTGACACAGCCTTTGCTAGTCATTGTTTTCGTCCTGTGTGATCTATTCTTTCTGCTTTTCTCTTCTTTTCAAAATCAAGCTGAAAAACAGCACGTTTGCCGCTCTATTTTCTCTGGAGATTCCTCTCTTGGTTTTTCTCTTAAAGTTCTGTCTTCTTTGTAGGCTTTCCTTTCTGCATTTTATATGTTGATGTTTCCCAGAGCTGTTTTGGCTTCTTCATTTCTTCTTGCTACTGAATTTGAGCAGTGCATCTCCAGAGGTGTGAACACAGGATTTGTGAAAGTGGGAGTTGGACTTGAATTGATGTTCTACCAGTTACCACTTAACTTTGTAACTTTGGAGAAAACTTTGGGAAGCACGCTTTATATCTATTTTCCTCCAAAAAATCAATTTGAATGGGATCATAGGCTTAGTTCAGGAGATTATTTAAAAGATTAAGAGAGATTAGAGAAATAATGCATATAAAATACTTAGGACACCAGAGAACCTGTGTTTATCAGTTTTTTGTTGCTATGATCAAAACACCTGATAAGAACAACTTAGAGAAGGAAGTTATTTTGGTTCATGGTGGCAGAGGTTTAGTCCTTGGTGGGCCAATTCCATTGGCTTGGGCCCAGGGTCAGGGAAACATCATGGAAGAAAGGATACAGTGGAGGAGAATTCTTGTAGCCAGAAAGCAGAGAAAGGAAAGGGAGGGAGCCACAGGGAAGCTGAATACTTCCAGTGCATACCTCCAGTGACCCACCTCCTCCAACTACTCCTACTGCTTATATTTACCACCTATTTAGTCCATTCACACGAGAATAGACCAGGTTACAATTCTTAGTATTCAATAACTTCATGTCTGAAAATCCCTAGTTTGACACAGGAGATTTTTTTTGGGGGGGTACCTTACAGTCAAATCATAACAGCGCCCAGACAAAAAAAAAAAAATGCTCATTGCCATGCTGGGTTTCAATTTCCACCTCAACCCTGTTTTCTAATCCACAAATTTATCAACTTCAAATTGATATCTAGTAGTATCTTTAACTCAACAATTTTAATGTCAAAGTCATGATTTTTCTCTCTCTCTCACTCCCTTCTAAAATGATATTAGCTCCTCTTTAAACATTCTTAGTCATGGAATATCTGAGCAAATGAAAATATGACAAGTCTGGCTAAGAATCGAAAACTGGAGATTCATTACAGTGTTTTTCTCCCTAAAGCTATATCTTGATTGGCATACCATGTAAAACAAGGATTTTCACTTTTTACTTACAATTTAGAATATTGTCCTTTATCATAAAAATTTTGGATAATAGATCAATTGCTATTCTGTCTTGGAAACAAAAACACGTTTTTGAATTATTTTCTCAAACTTATCTAAGGTCGAGAAAAAGAAGCAAAACAGTGCTAGGAGAGTGGAGGATGGGTTGAAGCAGAGAAATCTTAATACAGTGATGGTACTTAACTTAAAAGTTTATTGATGTAAAAGAAAGTCTATTAACTTTTAAAAATGAATAAACTGTATGGGGCTAAAAGTTTTTCTTTCTTTCATTTTTATTTTTTTTTCAAATTGCAGAATGCCAGAAAATAAATTTAAAACAAAAGAGCCAAATCACGTAGAGCCTACTAATGCATAGTAATTTTGATTCTCCCAGAAAAATTAATTAAACATTGAAGGGTTTAAGCATGATACTGACATGATCCAAATTAAATTTCTAGAATGTCTTTCTTATTATGCTATAGATAGTGAGTTCTAATTGGGTAAAGGTAAAGTTAGGGACATTTTTTTGGGGGGGGGGTTTAAAAAAATAACCCAGGTAAAATGCAATGATGATCTCAAGTAGGAATGGACTGGAGACATATTGAAGATAGAACTATCATAATTTAGAATATGTATTGATTTTGGAGGGATAAGAAAAATGAGAAATCAAGCACTATGATTCCCTCCCATCATGTGTTAGAGGAATGTTAAGTGTTCCATTTTATTTCTGTAAATTTTGCTTTACTAAAGGGAATTTATAGAAATTTTTAAGCAAAAAATCAGCAATGAAAAAAGTATTTTAAATTTCAAATGCCATATATTATTTATATGTATTGATTGATCTATATATCTATCCATAATACAGTCTTGAGGTATGTTTTAGTCAACTTTTTTATTGCTGTGACTAAAAGATATGGCCAGAATAATTGTAAAGAAGTAAAAGTTTATTTGAGGGATCATAGTTTAAGAGATCTCAGTCCATAAGAGGCTGGATTCATTTCTTGAGGCTCAAGGTAGGGAAGGAAAAATCATGGTGGAAATGTGTGGCAGAGGGAAGCAGCTCACATGTTGATCAGAGAGCAGAGAGAGAGATTCTTCACATGCCAGATATAAATGTACACCCCAAAGCCATCCGCTAATTCCCACCTTCCTCAACCACACCCTACCAACTTCAGTTACCACTTAGTTAATCCCTATCAGGGGATTAATTTACTGATTGTGTTAAGACTCTTACAACCCAATCATTTCTCCTCTGAACCTTCTTGAGTTGTCTCACATGTGAGATTTTGGGGGGTACCATATCTAAACCATAACCAGGTATGAAAGCAATGAGTTTGATTAGTTTGTTAGATAAGTGAATAGAGAAAAAATATAAGAGGATCAGAAATTAAATCACATAGGATGTCAATACACGTAAAGATATAGAGAAGGTCTCAAGATGTAATAGGTATCTAGAATTTTTTTTGAAAATGAGTTTTAGGGGGCTGAAGTATTGCTTAGTGGTAGTGCACTTGTTGGTATTCACAAGGCCCTGAGTTTGATCTCCAGTATGCAAAAAGAAATCTGTATCTATTCCTAAGCATATGTTAATTTTCCCTGTATAGACTACATAAATAAATATATAAATCCTTAGCTCCTGAATTTGTTACAGAATTTATTTTCAGGAAGAAGCTTGGAGACATTATCTGTAAACTTAGCATTTGTTTTAAAAAATGAATTTTGGGGGGGATGGGGGCTTGAGATTATCCAGCTACAGATGTGCATTCTCCCAAACATTTGATTTTATCCAAATTAGGATGAACTATAATCAAGTAGATCCATGGTGATAGTTACAATCCTTTTGCAATGCTATGGTAACACATGTGTAGGTAATCTATATATAACATGGTTTCATTCAGGGCTACCAGAAAAGTAGAAAATTCTGTCATTTTCCAATAAGTTTTCAATTTTTTTCCCCTGCTGAGTCTGAAACATTCTGATAATAAGGACAATTTGGATTTAAAAAGTTATGATTAATTATTTTAAATTTATAATTGAAAAATAAGAGTGTACATATTTATGATATATGGCATATTTTCAAAGATATGTTTTAGAATGGCTAAATCAAGCTTTAACAAACACATTATGTCACATTCTTGCTTATTATTTGAGACATAGCAGCAATCTTTCTGAAACAAAAGATGTAAACTTTAACTAGACATACTAAATACTTCTAAGTATTTATGTAATATTAATAATTTTCCTAAAATGTAGGCTCTTATAAAAATGTGGCCCTAAGAAACTCAACTGTACAAGATAATTACAACTCTGTTTGCATCTTACATAGTCCTTTGGGATCATATTTTGTAAAATACAAAAATTTCTAACATAGATTTCAAGGATACTGGACATTGGCTCTTTATCCATGCATAATGCATGATGTGCACTTTGGACTATATCTGTTGTTCCTGTTTTCATAAAAGTCTTCTTACTTATTTGAGAACCAATTTCTATTGTCTTAATATGAAATTTTACAGGAGATTGCAAGAAAATGTACATAGGAAACAAAGTTTAAATTTTGTGACATATCTCAGGGAAGTAATCCTAGAAGGGGTTGTCCCAATTTTTATAAGGCAAATAGCCTAAACAATTATACAGTCTTTTAGTCATTTGGTCAGAATATGCATCAATAAATAAACCTGTTAGAATATATGGCACATGCTGTGAAAGCTATTTTTCCATTCAATTTTCCTTAATGAGTCCAACTCATCATTACCCAAGACCTGGGAAGCAATGGTAGTAAAGCAACCTATAAGCTTGACAGCATCTCTGGGAGTTGATTACAAATCCCTACAACACAAGTGGTAGCAACTGATGATACCCCCATGGGAGATCATATGGAGTGATTAGTCCAGGTCAGAATGCATGGTGCCAGGATATGGGTTCAGATTTCCTCATATCCTATATGCACCCCTCCTATTAATATGAAAGTTCTTATTTGTGCTCATGACATTCTTTGCGCGTTAGTCTTTCTGACTAACGTAAAGTAAATGCTTAAAGGCTTCCTGGTCACTGAAGCCCTTCCTGACAATGCTGTATTAGGAATCCGTATCTCTTATTACTTTAGCATCCATTACCTTGCTTTGTTATTTTTCTATAGTATTTAACACTGTAAGATACACAACATGTTCCTAATTTTAAAAGAGGTTCCTCCATCTTTTACTGAAATATAACGTTTGAATATGTGGCTTTAATTTTTCATTAGTATGTCCTCAGTATCTAGAACATTTCCTGAATTTACTTGTTAAATCTCAAAAGGGAAGACATGCTTTCCCTCTAAGATACTATATAGCTCATGACTGAAATTCATCTAGACATATTTCATCAATCTGAGGAAAAAGTCATAATCATACTAGAGGCAATATATACAGCTCCCAGGAATATAATGGACATTTTCTGTCTACATAGTAGTTTTGTTGTTTAAGATATTTAATGAAAACAACAACTATTTGTTCTTGAGCATATAACTTGTCTCATATAACTTGGATTTTACTCTTACAAATAATCATAATTCATTTTCATTTAATAATCCAATATTTTTTGCAATAAAATCATTAAATACAGAGCAACATATGTTTCCTTCCACTGTTAATTTCTGATAAATGGTACCATCATAAAAGTAACTTCAGTCTTTGAATTTGAAGCCACCTGCTTAAAACCAAGCTTATTGAGTGATACCATGCCAGGCAATTTAAATATACAGGTGGCCAGGGAAAGAGTAAATCAAACTGCTGGCCCTGAAAGAAAAGAATCAAATTACTCTTAATATCCAGCATTAGCAGTGACTCATAAGATCACATAAGCCAAATCAATGGCTGTATACAAATTAGCCATAATTAAAATCATTTTTCAAGGTAGAAATATGGTCAGTCACAGTTCTCTTCTAGTTGCTGCAATTTTAAATTCTATAAATAATTCTATTTATGGTCTATAAATAACTTCCAGAGTCCGCTTGACTTCTGTGCTTGCCAATTTGAGACCATAATTGGGATAATGTTGGTATTGGACATAGCCTACCTCTCCAATTTCCATATTAGAATTAAAGCTTTATACATCATCTCTAAAATATGTCAATTATGATTCATATTTATGATTTCTTGTGGCTTAAAGACTTTAGATACTTCCATTTTTCCTGTATAGTGAAAAAGTTGCTGCAGTATGTTTTTTTTCTTTCTTATGAGTAAAAATATTTCCCAAGAATCACAAAGAATGAATCCCAGAAACAGTTGAAAACATAGGGAAAGCATCAAAATGAAATCACCTTCATTATTTGTGTCCTACCTGAATACTTAGTAACATTCTGCAGCTTCAATTTTTTTTCTCTTTAATACACATTAACATAATCTCTTCTTCCAAAAACTATTACAAGTTTTGTTTTTACTCTTAATATTTCTTAGAAATATTTGAACTTGAACAGAGAGCTATGGTCTCTGCAGACAAATTCCTACAAGCTATTTACCTTCAGGGACTGACTAGGTTTAAATCCCTATACTGCTGCTTTTGCTAGTGTTCAGGTTTTGTTGGAGGCATGTGAGTTTGATGGGTGGTGTGGTGCTTTTCTGATTTATTGTACAGACTGAGATTGATCTTGGTGTTAGATTCCTAGGGCTATTATAACAGAGTATTATAAGCTGGGTGACTTCAAACACCAATTTTGTTTGTTTGTTCTGCAGTGCTGGATATTACAAGTCTGAAGTTGAAGTGTGTACAGCACCATGTTCACTAAGAAATTCAGGGGAATTCTATCCTGTCTGAACCGATCTTCTGGTGGCTTGGTGGAACTCTTTGGTGTTTTATGGTTTATAGATAGATCACTTCACTCCTCAGTCTTCTCATGGCCTGTGTCTCAAAATTTACAAAATATTCTTATCATAAGGACAACAGTGTTATAGGAATAAAGGCACATCCTCCTGCATTATGATCTCATCTTCACTTAACTGAATGCATCAACAAAGAACCTATTTCTCAATAAGTTCTTATTTTGTGGTACTTTGGGTTAGGACTTGGAGAATATCATCTTGGGGAAGACATAGATCAAGTAATAGTGACTTCCTCTCTTTCCTCTTAACACAGCTTCTTGATCTCAGGAGGAGCACTTGACAATACGGGTAGGGTCGCCACCCTTGGAAAATCCACTACAGCAGCAGTTGCAAGAAGTGTCCACGTGCCCTTGGTAAAGACTATGGGCTCCTCAAGTTCTGAGAAGATAGTTGCCTCTATCCAGAGGAGTTGATTTTCATGCTGGTGGAGCTAGTCTTTCATTATCCAACTCCTGTGAACCTGTCCAATTTTAGCTTGACCTTCTGAGAAAACTGCCAAGAAAGTAGAACAGGTTTACCAAAGCAAATTTATTTGAATTTCATTCAGAGGTAAATCTTCATTGAACATTTAATCATCTAATCAGGGCAATGGATATAAGCCTGCAGACTTTCTTCAACAACTGATGGGAATCGTAGAAGTTTTTCTCTGGCAGGGCAATTCACAAAATGGCTATTATCTTCTGATTTTACTATGCACTGTTGTCATCTTTGGACACAAAACCTCTTGGGGTGCTATGTTACCATGGTATGACATCCTTATTGAGGTCCTATAAAGCTCCTAATTCTTTCTTTTCCAGATGGTCCCTACATCTTACTGAACTTTACAACCATGAGATCAGCATGCCACCTGCTGTGCCCAAAGGAAACTAGCAATATATGTTAACTAATGTGGGAGAGATGGCACATAATGGAAATCATTATTGAATTCAGAAGGACTGCATAAGACTTTTAAATAACTTCTGCCTTAGATAAATGTTTCTGTAAGAAGAAAGGAGAATATCTGAGCAGTGAGAAAGTTTGATGATTTCTTCCTGACTACCCAAATCTCTGAAAAAAGATAATAGTGAATTTTTGCTATGATTTCTAAGCTATTTTATCATTTATTTTTTAACAAGCCCAACATCATAATAACATTGTGTTTATTGTGATACCTGGAATTGTCTGGGGCTCTGCTTTGAAATTATGCTGGTATTATTTGGATCTGTCACATAACTCCATTCAATTCAGATTGTTCTGGAGGCCATCTTTTGACTTCTTATGCCTTTGTCATATATCTTTAATCATTTAATAGTCTAGTCTGGTTTCTATACAGTATAGCTCCTGCATTTTATAAAAGTGAAGCCCTTGTTGTCACATCCTATTCATCAGAAATAGCCACAATTTGGTCCCAAATCAAGAAAGATAAGCACTTTCATTTTTTAGTGAGGAGTCAAATGTGCATAACAGAATGGAGGAATTTGATAGCAACCATATTTGAAGACTCCTGACCTTAGTATCAAATATTTATTTAACACTGTTTCTAATTTCAGTTCTTATTTCATGATAGTGCATCAAGAAAGCTCCTATCAAGAGAGTAAAACCACAGGATAATTTATAAATGGGTAGTTTCATATAAAAGTGTCTAAAACAAGGGATTGGATTTGTGAGAATTTAGCTAGGAACCAAAAAAAAAAAAAATCTAAAAGCTAGAAGAAAAACAGATACAAGAGAACATTATGCCCTAACACTTGAGTTAAGATGTCCATTGAAAACAGACCCCATCCTCAGTAGAGAAACCTAACATGATGTGAGCTTTTAATGACAGAATGCTCTATTTTTAATCAATTCCACTCTGGCAGAAATTAGAGACAGTGATAGCACATAATTATATTTTCCTTGTTTAAACCACTGAAATTTTTTTTCTATTAAAATTAGAAATATTAAATAAGTAACATTATTACTTATGGATATGAGAAAGATATTGTAAGGACACCATCAAGCTCTATATATTTTCATTTTCTCTTTCTTACTGGAACATATACAAAATTCCTCAGAATTAAAAATTCGGAGACATTTGTGATATCTTATGTGACAAAATATAGTGACAAATTTCAGTGAAGTTTTCCTAGGGAAAAAAAATTACCAGATAGCCAAGTCCCCAATACCCCTTTGGCTGAGATGTAGTATGTCCGGAAAAGTTTATGGCATCTAAATTCATAATTGTCCCAGTGAGTTTTTGAAGGAATTTTAGTTGATATGTTTCTTATGTATATTTGAAATACTTAAAAGTGGAAAATACAACAAATATTAAATGATTTTTGAAAGTCCTTTTGTTTTAAAGTGTCCCTATTAAAACACTTAAGGTAATAAACTACTTTGTTAGCAACTCTGAATTTCATGGTCTCAGATTACAATAATATTTTAACATTTAAATTTCAACCTAAAGGACATGTATATTTTATCATTAGACACTAATGATTTTTATTTTTCTTCTGCTAATTGTATGGAAATTAAAACAAATGGAACAAAATAATCACAAATTTATTAAAGACTTAGGTGGATATTAAATAATTAACTTTAAAATATGCTAGATTTATTACAAGAAAAAGCTAAAATATTTCTCAAGTATTATATGAAATATGACATAAGCCACATTAGCCATCTATTCCATAGTGAAGGTTTTTGCTGAATCACAGCACTACAAATGACATCATCGGTCACTAAAAATGCCAGCTATAACAATTATCAATTAGCAAGTGCAACAAGAGGCACACTTGTTGAGGAGGCACACTTGCCTTGAAATGCCAAAAACTCATCAGTGCTGCAGAATGCTTTAGGAAAGGAATACTCTTAAAAATTGACAACTATGACTGGAATATGGCAATGTGTTGATGTTACAAAGGGAGGTGGTTATGTGTAACAACACAGGGAGTCATACCAAATTAACATAAAAAATATGTTTAAAATTGCTTTAAAGAGTTTATTATTTGAAACTGATGTTATAATACAATATTTCAACTAATAATAAGTCTCTTTTAATCAGAGATAATGAACCTTGGTTACAGAACAGTCAGGAAGAGCAAATTCTCAATTACTTAAAAGTAATTGTTAAAATTTGAAATAGAATTAAGCTATTGAAAGGATGAAACATTCTTCTATAGTTTTCAGTAACATGGTGAAAATGCTTATATATAAAATATGAATAAAAGAGAAAAAGTAGTTATCCCAAAAATTTTAAAGGGAATTATACTGACTTAGTGGAGTTTACCCTAAAAAATATATTTTCTATGAAGATTCATGAAGTGTTTCATTGAAATTTTTGAATACATAAGTAAAAAAATACAAATCATAATAAAAAACATTCAATTAAAATACCCAGTGATGACAATACTAACAGATTGAGATTGAAGTGGCAGAGTCAACATTTTCTATGTGCAGCTATACAGACACTTTCAGAGAACACTAGATTTTAGCTAGCTAAAGAGAAACCAGGATGTGAAGTTTGGCTCTACTTGTGAAGAATCATTTTGGAAAATAAAGAAGCAATTATCAGTGAGCTAAGTTTCAGGCTTCTTTTGCTCACTGTTTTTGGATTCACATAATGAATGAACAGCATTGTCAAGAGCATTTTGAAATGCCTTAGGTTAGGACTGGCACCCAGCCAGGAAATTCTGCAAATGCAATTCTAACAAGAATAAAAAAGAAATATAGAAACAGAGCTGGAGTTGTATTTTGTATTGTCTTTGTTTCTTTTGTAGAGTTTCAGGATATTTTTATGAATAATTTTCTGTAGCAATGGGACTCAAATGCTAAATTATCAAAAATTTTTTTTTTAAAAAGAAGGCAAAAAAGCTTCTGAGGCTAGTGGTAGAAAATGACCTCCAGTGGTGGCAGTAAAATGCACAGAACAACCTAAATTACATTTATTCCAGATGTGACAATGCCCAGAGAATTACACTGGTACAGAAAGAGCATGCATCACATTCATAACAAAGACATTACTTAACCTGCAAATATGAAAACAAAATGTGACAATATTATTATTTCCATATGTCTCTTTATGAAATTAACTAGTGGACTTCACTTAGTATATTCTTCAAGAATAAATATATACCCAACTTTAGTATTGAACCTACAAGCAGATTTGTGTCCATGGTGGTGACTGCATAATACTTGGAGGAAAACCCAAGATATGCAGAGCCCAGAAGACTGAGACAGGGATAGGAGAAAAAAAGGAGTCATAAATGCATTTTTTGGGTAGAAGCAGAGTGATCTATGCATGCAAAGGATAGAAGAGAAGCTTCCTCCTAGAAATTGAGGAGGTGAGTTGATATAGAAATATTCCTTATGTAAAAATTAGCAGATTGTATTATGCCAAAGAATTGCCATTAGGTAGAGGAAAGCTGTTGTTAAGAATCAAGAGAAAATAATTTTTGAAAGAGGGTAAATATCCTTTCATGTAAAACTTTCTGATATTTATAAAGTTAATATTTGGTTGCATATATATTTCATTTCCTCAAATAGTCTGTTCTTACACTCATCATTTCTGCTTTGAAACAAGACTTCTTTGAAGCACATTCTTGGACTTACACAAGACCATATATTCTAGAGAACTGGAGAAAAATAAATTGAAAAACATGCTCTGGCCATGCTCAACATTAATTTATCAACAATATGATTTCTTGCTAAGGCATAAAAAGGGGATGATAGAGAAACCAAAAGAATTTGGAAGGGAAATATCTACAGTCAAAAGTTCTTGACCTTTGGCAGCCAAGTAACATTTTACATAGGAAAGACAATGCATATGTCTTTAGATACAGATACACCCTCAAAGTGGAAAAAAAAAATCGGGACTACTCTCCTGAAGAAAAAATTTAAAAAGCAAGATAAGTTCTTTACACTTTGAGTGGCTAGCACTAGTTAGAGAAAAAAGAGAGAACACTATCCCTAAAAACCCAAAGCAGTCCATATGCATAGAAAAATAAAATCCTTTCTCTCCTAAGAAGTCACTGCTAAAGTGCTTAAGGATATAAAACAAAAACTCTCTTTATTTTGCAAATGATAAACCCAGTGATTCCTGGAAACTTTGAACAGTAAACTCTCTTGATCTTGAAGACAGTTCAGAACATAAAAGTAGAATTTGGAGCAGTATCCCTACATTCCCTGCCTAGAACTATTTTCTACAGGCCTAGCTGGGAGACAAGATAACATATTCAAAATTATTCCATCACCTAAGTTCTAAAGGAGCTCTGTGTGAAAATTCTCACCTCTAATGCTAAATCTGAAGACATAATTTAATATGTGGGCTAAATTGGTCTTTCAAACTCTTTATCTCCCCATTTGCCATCCTAGGATTTTGAAAAATCCCATCTGTTATCTGCAAAACCACTTACACAGGTTGAAAACTACAACTACTTTAAGGAATGAGGGTGAGAGGAGGGAGAATCTGACTCCCTCACACTCAAACAATTTAGTAGATTAGACTCCTATTGTGGGCAATGCATACAACAATCTTGGACAAGAGTATGCAGTGAGAAAAACGCCCCAGGAGTTCAGGAAATGTCCCACTTAAAGAAATTAGGGGAATGAAGAAATGGCATTGTTCGATGTTGAATATATTAAGTTGAAAATTTTGTTATTAAAAAAAAATTAAAGGAATCATTTAAAGAATTTGCACAAATGATTTTATCAGTGCAACTTGGGATTTAGGTATCATAACATTTTTGTATACTCATTTGATATTAATCTTCCATCATAAAATACCATGTAAACTATTTAGGGCAGAGGGCTAGGACTCAGGCTGCCTGATTACATTTTCACCACAAACTTATTAAGGGTTTTTAAAGAAAGATGGATAATTATATTAACCACTACACTTGTTTCTTGTGGTGACTGAAATAGTAGATAAAATATGAAATGTTATTGGAAGAGATATTTCAAGCACATTGTAATAATGTTGGTTGTTATTATTATTTGATTATAATGAATATTATGCAATGATGGAAAGTATGTTACATTTATAGAACAATAAACATATAAAAAATCAGTACATCCAAAAGAACAAGAAACTTTTCTTGACAGGAATTACAGTGACTTCCGTTAGTTTTCTTTGCTTCAACATCCATTGGGTTAGTCCCTCTTGAGAAAGTTTGTGTTTCTACAACTTCTCTCAATTGCTCAATGCTGTCAACCCTGATATCGGTCTTATTCAATTAGCTCCTGGTGACATCCTTCCTATGGGACAACTATGAAGAGCCTAACTTGTTCCACTGACCCCCACACCCCATGTGCACTGAGCAGACTTGCCATAGTGACTCCACAGAATGTGCTTTGACTTGCTCTGAACCCATCAAGAAGAACTCACACAGGGAGACTCCATTAAAACCTTCAGCCAACGTGTCCCTTCCTCTCTTGTTCCCCATATATGGGTAAACATGAGAGTCTGGAAAAGCTACCCCCTTCTATTTTGGCTCTACAGAGTTTACTGACCTCTTCTCTCTGGAGTCAGTGTAAAGTAAACTGTTCATATATGAATAAACCACAGTGAAACTCCACATCATGTACAACCACAACAATGAAATCCTAATTAGAATAAGATTTACTCCATGTATGTATGTAAAAATATACTCTACTGTCATGTATATCTAAAAAGAACACATTTTTTAAAATTAAACTTTTATTCTTATCTCGTATGCTTTGTTGAGTTGCCTTTTCCTCACCTCACTTGACTGACATATCAGATTTAATCTGTTCTTGCTCAGAGCTCTCCTAGGGAATGGCTCCCCTGGCGGAAGTAAAGTGAACACAGTTCAGTGCTACAAGGCCATTTTCTAGTAAAAATACTTGTCTTGTGAGAAAGATTCCTGGTCAAGTTTGAACGCTTACATGTTAACCAGCTCACCAGGATAAAGCAGCATCCTATGAAAGGCACATAGTTATGGTCCCAATCCCTGACAACCTGACAGGAAAGACTAGAGTTCATAACTACTCTAAGAAGACCTCAATGCCAAACAGACAAAAAAATACAGTACTATTATTCTAAAATCCTATGAAAGGCACATACTTATGGTCCCAATCCCTGACAACCTGACAGGAAAGACTAGAGTTCATAACTACTCTAAGAAGACCTCAATACCAAACAGACAAAAAAATACAGTACTATTATTCTAAAATCCTATGAAAGGCACATACTTATGGTCCCAATCCCTGACAACCTGACAGGAAAGACTAGAGTTCATAACTACTCTAAGAAGACCTCAATGCCAAACAGACAAAAAAATACAGTACTATTATTCTAAAATCTTGATGTCAATTTATTTTATAAGTAATCATCCTCAGCATTTTAGCATTTTAGTAGTTTTTCTCTAGGAATTTCTGCATGTATATAAATGTATGTAACTTTATAATTTCAATAAAATATATCAAATATTAGTGAATATAAAAGTGATTACTTTATATGATGTAGAATACATCATACTAGGTTGGATCCTCAGCATCATATAAAAACAAATAAATAAAGTAAAGGTATTGTCTCCATCTACATCTAAAAAAGTATTTAAAGAAAAATAACAATGGAAATCTTAAAAATAAATTGATTATTATTTTTTTTGGACAGAAGATGAATACACCATGATATCTCAAGTATATTTTACTTATCTCAATATTGGAAAATATTGTATGGAAATGTTAATTTAGCCAAACAAACAAACAAAAAAGCTTTTTCTCATATCCAACTGTGCAGTGAAGTAAGGAGGAAAAAATAAATAGCTATGATATAACCATTGACTAGAGAACATGAAATTGATTTGATGAAAATGTGTTGCCCACAAATTTACATTAATCATTATTTTTACTTAAGCTTCCAGATATTCAGGGGAGTGGGACCCTGTGGAAATTTTCTTAAGCATGTTTTCCAGTGAATACGCATTTGCAAAAAGCTCACTATGCAGATTTACACATATAATGAATATGTAAAGATCTTTGATAGTACCACTTTGCTGCTACTTCTCACGAGGCTATAAAAGAGACATGAGGTTGATTACTTCATATTACCTCCAAGACTTTCAAAATTAGAAATAAATATTTATTAATGTTACTTAATTAAAATTCATTTTCATATTCTCATAACATTTATCACCATTTACAATTCTGTTTACTCTTTCCAACCATTAATAATTTAGCCTGAAATATTCATTCATTCAGTTCCAAAATAACATTAAGCAAAGAGTAATTCCTTTGTGGAACTTCAGCCTGTGTTTTGGCTCTCTGGAAATTTTACCCCTGAAAGAACCACCAAACAATTTTTAAAAAGCAAAATAAGTCTCCAGTTAAAAGAGTAACCTGGTTGTCTTGGCTACCAGGTGCACCCCTCATATCCTCAAAAGGAACACTGCTACCATGCTTCAGTATGCCCCTTAAAAACTCTATAGTAGGAAATAGCTTCCTCTCTCACTTGTATACTTGTCCACTGAATATGCTTTTGGATCAGTTTGCCTGACCTGCACTAACCTGAAGAGAAAACAGGGTAATATTTTATGTTTGTCAATCCAAATTAGTAGTGTGACCTCTTAGATTCACGCATGAGGCATGGTAATAAATCATAAGGTAATTTGTTATAAGCATAATGTTGAACCAAAAATAATTTATCAAACAATTAATCCTACTATTAAATATAATGATGTTGCACCAATAAAAAGTAAAATTTTTAAAAATGTATCATCTCTAGCACTAACTCATTGTGTTTAGAATAAACTTGCTTTGCTCAAATTTTTCCTTTAGAAGCAGTATTTGATCCGTGGGGGTTCACTGCACAAATGATTCAGGTGTGCTGGTTTTACTTTGTTTTGTTTTTTAAACAAGATAGGCATGTCTTTAAATTACTTCTGGTCTAAATGTTTCACATCATTTTTCATCTCATATATTTTAAAAGTTATTTTAAGTTTTTGCTCCAAAACTCACCTTGTTCTATTTTATTATTTTCCAACTGGGTTTTATCTTTGTAGTTCATGCCTTGATTTAAAACTTCTGACAGGGATGCTTCATCACTGTCTCATTTGAATTTCTTCACCCCTTTACATTTATTTTCTTCTTATAATTTGCAGTACAATCAATGGTTCAATTTTTTAAAACCAACTTTATACAATTATATTTAAAGATAGATGAGAGAGAGAGAGAATTTTTCAATATTTATTTTTTAGTTATTGGCGGACACAACACCTTTGTTTTGTATGTGGTGCTGAGGATTGAACCCGGGCCGCACGCATGCCAGGCGAGCGCGCTACCGCTTGAGCCACATCCCCAACCCTGTTTTTAAAATTTTTAATTCTTACTTCCTACACATTTTTAGTAAATTTGCATGTTTTGAATTAAATTTCATGGTTTATTTTCTCCTCCCCTGAAACCAGTTCTGTTCAGCACTATTTGCTGAACAGAATTTATCTCCTCCTTTGAATTGCTTTGACAACTTTATTGAAAGTCAATTACCAAATACCTAAGAACCACCTATTCTTGATTTTGCTATGCCATTCTATTCACATCTATGCCCTGACACTAATATTCCTGTGTTGTTACCTTTACCTTATAGCTCAGCATGGAATCACTGAGATGAAAGGTGAAAGATATCTCTGCTCTTTTTTTCAAGTATTTTGCATAATTTATGTCCTTTGCATTTCCACATAAATGTTAGCATCTGCTTGGCAATCTGTAAGAAAGTTTCCTATGACTCCATCCCAGATTTTATTATATTTATAGATCAATACTGTCTGGACAATAATGTTTCACAGTCAATGAATATGGTATATAGCACTATATATTAATTTTATTCTCATTTCTCACAGGATTGTATTATAATTTCAGTTTAGCACTTTTACATGTTACATTAAATGCATCTTTCAATTTTTTTGTAACAAATTCTGTTATAAATTGATATTTTATTCTATTTTCTAATCGAGTCTAGTTGGACAGGCAATAGAAATTTGTATGCTGACAAAGTTTCTGATGAACCCACTAAATTCTTATATTATTCAGTGTTTGTGTGAATTCTTTAGGATTTTCTAAACATCTATTTGTCCAAAGCAAATAGAGTTTCACTGCTTTACTTGTAATCTACACATTTTCATCCTTTGTTCTAATGCACATAGTGAATTCCAATTATTGATATTGCAATACTAAACAAATATTGCATTCTAAACCAACCATCACTTGGTCATAACAGTAATTACTTACATATTGCACTAATTTTGTTCCAAAGACATTTTGGTTCTGTTTTTGCATCTATGTATACATCAATATTTTCATCTTTGCTATCCTTTACATTTTTTTCTGATTTTAATACACTTCCATTTTTTTTTCTCATAAACAAGCATTTTCCTCTATTTCTCAAGTAGGATATACTATTCACTTGTTAAATATTTATTGTATTTACAAGTCAATCCATCTGGGCTGTGATTCTTTTTTCTTTTGGTGGAAAATGTTTCATTAACAATTTTGTTCCTTTACTAGGTATAAGCCTTTAATTTTCCTCTTTCTTCTGCAATCATCTATTTATTGCTTATGAATTTATTTTGATACTGGGTATTTAATTCTTGGATTCTCTACCCCTGAGCTACATCCCAAGCCCTTTTAAAAAATATTTTATTTTAAGATATGGTCTCATTAAGTTGCCCAGATTGAGTCAAATTTGAGATTTTCCTGCCTCTACCTCTGAGTGGCTGGGATCACAGAAATGAACCACCATGTCCAGCCTTCAATTATTTTTAAACATTGGTTTCTTTAAAGATATTTACCCGTTTCATTTAAGCTCCCAGATTTATTTGCACAAAGTTGTTCAATTATTTTTTTTTAGCAGTCACTCTTTGTTAGATATGTAATGGAGTCTACTCTTTTATTAGATTCCCTTGAGCAATTTCATTATTATTTCATTAAATTTAATAATTTGTTTTAAATTGCAGAATTTAGGTTTGCTAGTTTCTTTTATTGTTGTTTTATATATTTTTTCATAGATACCTACTTTAATTTTATGTTCCCTCCCTTCTATATATCATACAAACACATTTTTTGGATTCTTAATTCTTTGTCTAGTTGTGAATTTCTACAAAACTTCTCTACTTACACCCCATAAATTTCAAGTTTTTGCTTCTATCTAGTTAAATGTTTTCTAATTTACATTTTGAAATTTCTCGGGCTGGGGATGTGGGTCAAGCGGTAATGCCTGGCGTGCATGCGGCCTGGGTTCTATCCTCAGCACCACATACAAAGCAAGATGTTGTGTCCGCCGAAAACTAAAAAATAAATATTAAAAAATTCAAAAAAAAATTAAAAAAAGAAATTTCTCACTAGTAAAATAATGGGAGCCTAGGGTAATGAAAAATGCAAAATAGATATGTGAGAACTCTGCCTACTTACAAAAGGTATGGCTGCCTCCATACTAACAATGCAAAATCATCTAAGTATTATTAGTATAATTTAGTAATTTTGATAAATTATGTGTGTGTTTGTGTGTGTGTATACACACTTTGGAAGACTTTCCATTAGAGCTCTAGCAAATAAAGTATTTGGAGGTCATTATTCCCAATATAACAGTAAGAAAAAAAGGGAGAGGCTAACTGTTGTCAACTTTTCTTGGTCTAACTGAAAAGTGTGGTTTCAGACCATTTTCAGTACCCTGAAATATGGTTATAGAGGCATCCTGAGAAATACAAAATTCAGATCTGCTTCCCTTGAGAAGAACCTGCTCGATCTATAAATCAATATGGTGCCTTAAAGGATAATTGTGATGAATTGCTGTAAATTGAGATTTGATTGGTATGACAGTGAAATATTCCTGGGGATTGCAGACTCAGGAAAAGGGATGCACACTTTCATTGATCCTATCTGCAAGATCCCCATTTGTTCCATAGTTCCTCTTAGGGATCTGAAAAGGGTAAGGCAGGGGTAATATTTTTGAAATGCACCTATCACCTTCTCTAAAAGAAAGACCAATTCTCCAGGGGTAGTGACTTTCTCAGAGATCAGAGAAGGGCATTCCTTCCTCTGTGATCTCCTCTAGCTCTTCCTGTACAATCAAGGGGAAAAAAATTGTTGTTCCATGGGTCAAGGTTTCAAGGACATAGATTAAAAACATTACACCTGTAGGAGATATTGGGAGGAAAGTGGAATTAAAATGTGCTATTGGAAGACATATGCTGCAGACATAGCATGTAGGTCCAGTAAAACATGGAGATGTAATTCAAAGGTCATAAAATATTCCATCCATGTCACATATTACTACCACACCATTAAAGCTCCAGTGTAATAAAGAATTATGTTTAAAAAGCTACAAAACACAGTCTTGCCAAAAACCTGTGCTCATGAGATGAGCTGGTTCAAAGGGGTTGGCTGCAGTATTAAACTAAGAAAAGGATGAAGAAATCACACAACACAGGGACATGAGTTTCTCAGATAGAGGGTGGGACTGCTCTGCAACCTTAAGGGTCAGCTTCCACACTGGAAGGCACCAGACAAAGGGAGTGTGCACCCAGAATCTCTTATTTTTATAGGAGGGACAAACAAAGGAGTTTCAATAGAATGTTCTTCCCAAATAAGGCAGGGAAGAAGGTTTCAAAGGTGGAATTTTGCTTCTTAATGTCTTGTGGTCAGCAGATTGTTTGACATTTGGCAAGTCACACCAATCTCAGATGGTGTGTGGGATCACAGGCAGAGGGAAAGTGAGAGGAGAGGAGCACATGCATTGCACAGCCCAATTAGCTAGGAGAGCAATGCCAGACCTGTCCCCTCATGTAACTACAATGTTCAGAGCTCACACAATGCCCATGGATGCCTTGAGACAACATAGAGTCTCACTGTGGGAACTTCAGGAAACTTACAGTATAACAGGAAACAGTATCAAGAGGACAACAGAGTAATTAGAATTCTTTGAAACTTACAAATAGAGCAAATAAACATGGCCCAACATAAATCCTTATGCTAAAGACCACTTAACCTCAGTTCTTTCTAACCCATACAATATATTCAGCTTTTGACAAAAACAAAAAATAAATAAACAAATAAGCAAAAAAAAAGAAAGAAAAAGAAAAAAAGAAGAAATGAAAAGCATGCCAAAATACAAAATGCATATATTTTTTCAATTTTTATTTTTAATTGTAGATGAGCACAATATATTTTTTCTATTTATTTATTTATTATTTTTTTTTTGTAGTGCTGAGTTTCAAACACAGTGAAGTAAGTGTGACAGGCAAGTGCTCTACCACTGAGCCACAAACCCAGCCCACCAAATGCCAATTTTAAAGAGAAAAACAAGAATCAGAACTATGTTCTGATATGAAACAGTTCTTAGATTCATTTTTCAGAGAAATTAAACTAACTGAATTTTATGTTAAGAATTTTAATAGGAAAAAAACAGCTGAATAATGTAAAATGAAAGATGAAAAAAATCTAAAGATAAGAACTTCTGTGGTGGGGGAACAAGAGAAAGAAAAATTTTCTTTCATAATTCATTAGTTGACTTATATGACTGAGAAAAGAATCAGGGCGCTAAAAGTACATCCTTTGGAATTTCTAAAACTGAAATTGGAATACTTGTTATAAAGTGTCTATACTACAATGGAAGTGATATTTTTAAAAGTAGTTATTTAAAATACTAGTTAAGAATACATATTATAAAAACCAGGCAGTCACCAAATAACTTTTGCAAGGTATCATTTATATGAAAATGGAGAAAATAAAATCAGATAGTATCCTCTGTTAAAATCAGAGAAGGCAAAAAAAAAAAAAAGGAACAAATAATGATTGGAATGAATAGAAAATAGGTATGGAAATGTTAGTTACTAACCCAACTATAATGATAATCACATTAAATGTGAGTGATCTAAAAGTAATGATTGAGAGGTTGCAGGATTTTTACTGACTGAAATTTGGATGATATTAAACAGATACTTAGGTATTACCAAATAGTAGAAAAATTATAATTCAAAAGACTAACAATGTTGGCTTTTAGCAATATATTGAAGGAATGGAAGCTTTCATACATTTGTTGTCAACTGCAAGTTAGCATAATTACACTGGGTAACCAGTTGACATTCTCCACACTATTTGAAAATACTCATTTTTATTGCCTCCTGGGGACATAATTAAAACACAGGATCATGGCACCAAAAGATATGTATGAAAATATTTATGAACAAATTAGTGAGAATATCAAAATATCATAAGAAAAACATAAGTAGTAGAATGGATATTTTGAGGCATACTTTATATAATGACTACAATCATAAAACAATAAACTACAACTACACATTTAAACACTAATAAATCTCACAAATATTTTTTTGAGAAAGTTATTCAAGAACATAAACGGCACACTTTACATAATGATAACTTATGGCTTTATAAGTCAAGCAGTCCTTCACTCTGGAATGGAGAGAGAAGTAGTGATCAGGAGGGAAGGTGAAAGTGATACTCTTTTTGGGATTCGGGTGAAGTTCCATTTCTTGACCAAAGTGCTAGTCATTTGAACATGTTTGTTTTGTGTAGTAAACTTGACATTTTTTCCCCTATGTTACACATAAATTTAAAAAGAACATCAATTTTAAAAGTACTTCTATACGGGCTGGGGATGTGGCTCAAGCAGTAGCGCGCTCGCCTGGCATGCGTGCGGCCCGGGTTCGATCCTCAGCACCACATACAAACAAAGATGTTGAAAAATAAATATTAAAAATTCTCTCTCTCTCTCTCTCTCTCTCTCTCTCTCTCTCTCTCTCTCTCTCCCCTCTCTCACTCTCTCTTTAAAAATAAATAAATAAATAAATAAATAAATAAATAAATAAATAAATAAAAGTACTTCTATAATTGCCTAAATACACTGAGTGACTCATTTTATGGTCATTATGCATACTATGGTTATTACTTAGTTTTTAAGTGAGGATTGGCTAACATGAATACTCCTCACACTCTCATTGCTCATGTTTTTACAGATAATGTAGTGCCTCCAACCTTTGTTTTCTTCCTCTATAATAAGAAATAATTTAAAAATTTATTTCCTGTCTAAATTTTCAAGATAACACATATCCAAAGAGTCTCAAATTAAGATCCTTGTTAAAATCTGTATTTTATTGCATTTCTAAATTACATACAGGTGTTGATTTTTAAAGTACATTTTAAAACTATTATTCCTAAGGACCACAAAGAGAAACTCTGAGCATTCAATCCATTGTGTAGTATTAGGGTTAATAATCCATTCTTATACTAAAAGGCATGCAATCAGCCCAATCATGGAGAGATTCACAATGAGCGATACCTTTCTCAAGAGTTTTTAACATTTATAAAGTAGTGTCAAGTAAGCAGAGGAGCAAGCAGCATAAGTGGACATGAATACACAGTAATATCTTTACAACTCAACTAGGTCCCCAAGGGGGCTAACCCAGCTTCTCTTCATATTCAATAGGTATTTAATACTTTCTAATATTTAAAAAATACTCTTTTATCATGGTGACTGGTTTCACATGATTATCAAACTCAATAATGCCCTATTATCTATCATCTCTAAATGACAGGCATGGCTCAGTTTAGCCAACAAAGCATTCTACTTCACAGATTTTGACTTGTGATTAATCCAATTATCTATTCTGCTATAAGGAGAAAATATTATATTGGATGGTTTTGTTTCCTTCAGCAAAGTAATTTTCTGCATGACCAGCAATAAATGTAATGTGGGGGATTTTAATAAGAGGCAATTATTTTTAAAATTAAATGTTAAACAGAATGCAGATTATAATAATATGGCAGAGATGTGCATAAAAATATGAGTTGCTTTAAAAATTGTTAACCCTGCAACATGCTTTTGTATGGAGCAGTGCACTGATGAGCATATGACTACAGTAGACGAGATTGCTGCATCTCCTAGAAATGAGGCACAATAATGAAACTGACATGGTGATACTCCCCTTACTCCTTCTGTAATTTCATGTGCTAGATTACTTTCATTTATGAAATACTCTTATTATTAGGACAAGGAAACATTTATGAAAAAGACACATGGTATGAATACTTTGTTTTCCAAAGAGAAAATATTGGTATTTGCATGTGGAAAGTTATCAACAATAAAAAGTGAGTTTGAGCTAAATTAAGTCCTAGATTGCACTATGGCCAAATAGAGTTTACAGATCTTACTGTAAGGGTAGGGGATTAGGAGACTGACAATGGTGACCTCTGAAGGATATCTGGGGCCCAGTGTTCTTTATTTGCATTCCCTATGTCCTACTGTGAAGACAGAAAGCTATCCTACATAGAGCCACTGCATTTTATTCCCATGCTCCTAATCCTTTCTTGAAATTAAATTTCCTATTTGAAGATTTGGTAGGTAAGATTTTGAAAATAGACAAGAATAACATGTAGAAATAGTTGAGAGAGGGGAAGAGGAACACAAAAGGCATTGTGTCAGAGAGAGGACGCTTCCTGTTTGCAAGCAAATTATTCCCTGAGTCCAAAGGATCCTTAGTTTATTCCTGTATTATTCTATCCTCAAATTCCTTCCTTGCCTCTACCACCATAGAAGAAGTTAAAATAAATAAAAGTAAGATATTGTCATTTTAAATTGCTTCATTGTTAATCTGGAAATATACATACTATGTCAATTTCAAATGCACTTTAAATGATTATCCTATTGAATAATCTCTTAAATGGTGAACGGTTAACATTTAGTGAGTTCTTACAACTTAGTGGGCCTTATGCTGAGTATTTTGTATGAAAGACCACGATGTTGTGCATCTTGACCAAACTATTTAAAGTTCCTACATTACCCTCACACTCCAAAACCCCATGTGTTGGCTCTTATTATCCATAGCTCTTATTGACAATGTGCTCCTGAAAGGGTAAAGTTTCTAAGCTGCAAGGCCTGAGTTAAAAAGTGAAGGACCAGGTATTGTTAAGTTCCTCTGCTACACCCAGAACCTGAAATTCCTGAGGCAGTTAAGACAACGCCCTACTGGCCATTCAGTTGATTAATAGCCTAGGGCCCTGTGCAGCTTGTCACACAGGCATACAGGGCCCGAACCAATCAGTTTGAATGTGTACCCCGCTTAGGAGTGACCAATCACCCCCGCCCAACCTGATCCCGCCAATGAATGTACTAATCAAGTTTAAGAATTGTTGTTTGATTTTCCCCGAGCCTCATGATGATTTGTCCTGATGTATGCAAAGCCTCCGCCCTCCCCAAAAAGTGTAATTAAGCACTGCTTAACCTCTGCTCTGGGCTCTGGGCTGCTCTCCCTTCTTGAGTGAGCACGGAGCCCCAGCACACTGGAATAGATCCCCAATAAATCCCCTTCTGCAATTGCATGAGTCAGTCTCTTGGTGGTCTCTTCCTCTGATGCTTCGCCGGACCCTTACACTCCAAAGTTATTAATGTTTTGGCAATTTGCTCTAAAATTCTAAATTTCTTTTGAATCAATAAAGATTTAACAGTGACAAGAGAACATCACCTATTACATGAACTTGTAAAACCTTCCCTACCAACCACATCAATTTTAATTTATACTTCCTAATATTAATTTAGAAAGAAAAGAACAGTTTTGAAACACAGCAATATTAAATACAATGGTTGAATTGGTTTTCTACCTCAAAGTCATGCTCATTGAAATGTTCAAAATTTTATTAGCAATACTGACAAGAAAATCTTTAGAATCCTGCCACTAGATTAACCTTATCTTTTATAAATGATTGAGGGTCACTTTTATTAACAGTACTCACAGGCACATTTTTTGTGTGCTGAAGAACATTTATGTTTTTATTTCCAAAGTATTCACATCCTTCAATAATTTCCATTTACTACATTTTTTTTCTAAAATATATTTAGATTTTAATATATAAAAGAAAGTCACCCTCTCTATTACAAAATTGCAAGTATTTTTCCAATATTATCAGTGATATTTTCAAATAAAGGACTTTGCTATTTATAGACAAAATTATTAATATAATGCTAATTATACTCTTTAGCTTTCTGGGTTTTTGTAATTTTAAAAAAATGGTGATTTTTTTTTCCTATTTCAACATGTTTAAACCCCCACATTTAAATCTAACTTTAATATATGTTCATTTTTAATATAAGACAGGAAAGATATTTATAAATAATAATCATTGTCTTCAAATAATTTAACATAATTGGAAAGATAAAAAGAGGAAAAGTAAAAAAGTTGTAAAATACAAGAAACAATAGCTAGCCCAGGACAGGCTGAGTCCTTTGGCACCATGTGTAAGATGAAGATAAAACCTGGAATCCAGTGAGGTTAGGCTTCAGATGCTACTTTAAAGATTTGTATCTACAAAGAGAAAAAAAAGAGAGATGTGTAATTCAAAGGACTAATATAATAAAGCTGCTATGACTGAAATATATAACCCCCCTTTAACAATTTATTTAATCTCATTTTTCTAAATTTGAAACATGGTTGAGGCATTATAGTTATGCTTGTTACAAAAGGTGTAATTTAGCTGACAAGAATTTAATCAGGTATCCCATGTACACATCATTTTAGTTCAAATTTTCATCTAGCACTTGCCTGTTGTTTACTATTTATAGACAGCAGTAAATGATGAAATTTATGACAAAGTCTAACCCTTAAGGACACATGAGAACCAAAAAAGGTAAGATTAATTTTCATCTTTAAAGCTATACAGTTCAACTCATTGTTGCTTTTAATGAAATATGTGAAGATTGCAGGAGAGAAATAGCTAATGAAACACAAATGATAATATAAATGAAGAATTTAACTGATTTTTGTCAATGTATGATTCAAGATGGACAAAACTAATTTTCATTGATGACATTCAATTTAATTCCTCCGTCTTTCAAGAAGAACATATATTAATGGAAATTTGTTTAGTGAGAAGATTTTATTATTGGTATAGTCAGATGAAAATGAGAGATATTCATCATTCAAACATACTTTTGAAATCACTGAAAACAGCGAATAACTTTATATACAAAAGTATGACTTGAGCCTCAGTGTTATCCTTTGGAGCATTTTATTTCATTTGCAGGAAAATGAATCTATATACTGACAAAATTTTATTTTCCTTTGTGTGAGGAAATTTTTATTTTATACCATAAGAAAGAGATTATAATAAAATCAAACTTATACATGAACTAGGTATGTAAGGCATTTTCCCAAAGCACTTTTTAAATTTTTATTTTTATTTTTATTTTAGTTAGAGATGGACACAATACCTTTATTTTATTTATTTATTTTTATGTGGTGATAAAGAGCAAACCCAGCACTTTGTGTGTGGTAGGCAAGTGCTCTATCACTGAATCACAACCCCAGGCCCCCAAAGGCATGTATTTTTTTTACCATTGTCCCTACAATCATTTTCTCAATTAACAAAAAGTCACTGGCTGGGGCTGGGGATGTGGCTCAGGAGGTAGCGCGCTGGCCTGGCATGCGTGCGGCCCGGGTTTGATCCTCAGCACCACATACCAACAAAGATGTTGTGTCCACTGAGAACTAAAAAATAAATATTAAAAAAAAAATTTTCTCTCTCTCTCTCTCTCTCTCTCTCTCTCTTTAAGAAAAAAAAAAGTCACTGGTACTTGTGCAGTATAGAAGTCCTCATTCATGGCACTGGAGTGAATGTGACAGCTACAACACAGTATAGCCTTTGTTAGTATATGGTTATCTCTTAAGAATGGAAAAATCTGTGTATTAGTCCTACATCTTTCTCTAGTTTTAAATTTTTGTTTACATTAAATTTGTTCAGTATTGGCTCTGGAAGAACCTTGATTAACCCATATTTTGGACTATGTGTCCATCATATCTCCCTGCTATGTCAAGAATCCAGAGAAAGGAATGAAGGTAATACTTGTGTCAAGTTTCTTGTTCCTGTGGTCATAGGAATGGCTGTTGGTCCCCAGAGAACCATAGGCAATAGTGAATGCAAAATACCTCATCCAGGAAATGAAATTTTTAGAATTAGGTACAAACAGGAGATTCTACAAATAAAATAATAACTATAATAAATAATAACTATATTCTAAAAGGATGCAGTCTAATGGAGCAAGGAATTTTCCTGATACCCCTAAATCTAGACAGATATTTATCTTTGAAATTCTGATAGGAAAAAACACGATTTCCCAAATTATCAGAGAACCTCAAAATTATGAATCATTCTTGACTAGTTCAATATTCTTCAGCCTCATTAATATGGATACTCAGATTTTAATAAGTTAGACACAGTTGTAAAAGTTGTAGTCTATAGATAATATCCATGCACTTTAAAATGCCAAAAAATAATTAGGACAGTATTTGGTCATTGTAACATTTGTTTTTGTTTTTTTTTTTTTGTTTTTTTTTTTAATATTTTTTTTTTTAAGAGAGAGTGATAGAGGGAGAGAGAGAGACAGAGAGAATTTTTCAATATTTATTTTTTAGTTCTCGGCGGACACAACATCTTTGTTGGTATGTGGTGCTGAGGATCGAACCCGGGCCGCACGCATGCCAGGTGAGCGCGCTACCGCTTGAGCCACATCCCCAGCCCCTCATTGTAACATTTGTATCTTTTAATGGGGTTTAAGTCCTTCACAAATCATATGCAGGCTTGCCTAATTATGGACATATTTTGTTTCTGAAACTTATTTCTTAGAAAACTACTAACAGGTTTGTATAAAGAATACTAGATACATTGGGTATGTGGCACATACCTATAATCACAGTGACTGAAGAGGCCAGGACAGATTTGAGGCCAACATTAGCAACTTGATGAGATCTTATATGAAAATTATTTATATATATATATATATATATATATATATATATATATATATATATATATATATAATTTATTTTGATCACAAGAATAACACATGTTAAGCAGCAAATCAGGGCCAAGGACACACATTTTAAAAATATTTATTTATTTTTAGTTTTAGATGGACACAATATCTTTATTTTATTTTTTTATGTGGTGCTGAGGATCGAAGCCAGTACCTCGCTATGACACACTACTTAACAAGGAGTGAAAGAAAACTGACTAGACCATGACTGCCCTCCTGCCCTCTCTGGAGCATGTCTTTTCCAGCTCTTTGGAAAGGTTGAGCATAACCCTTAGAACTATCTGTTAGCCTTTTTGTTCTCACTTTCTATTTGATACCTGTGAATTCCCTGTACTTCTCTAGGCTGATTAGTATGGTGCATTTCCTGTTGGAGAATTATAATAATGTTTTCAGCTTTACAAATTTCTGAACAGATTTTTTCTCAAAATTTGAGATTTGGAAAGACGTGTTAAATTTCCCTAAATGCTAGGAAAATTTTGCATCTTGAGCCACAAGTATAATGGCCCTAAGAAGCGGACATATAAGCATATAGACCATCATGAGCTCTGCTGGATAATATGGCATTTTTAGCAGTATAAATACAAAATAAATGCTGTTTAACTAAGAGAAACATTAGATTTAACTGCCAGTATTCCCATAGATCACAAAATATATTTATATTCTAAAGAACTCTGAGAAAATATTCATTTGCATTTGTGTGTATCAAAATAATTTCCATTTCTTACGAACTGAGGAGTAAGTTGCATATCACACATTATGTTTGTGCTTTTTTTACATTTTTTTCCACAACAGCAAAGATCTGGTCAAATAGTTTGGTTTCCATTTGTTCATAGAAAATTATTTTTCTTCAATTCAATCTATCTTTAATGTCTGACAATTAAATAACCAAGACAACTTATTTTTATTCTTCTTTTATTTAAGGTCAGATCCATGAAATATCACAAAAAAAGAGGGCACAACAATGGATAAAAATTATCAAACAAAAAAACTAAATTCCAAGAAGCATCAAGTCAGAAGGTTCAAAGCCCCTATACAGCTTCCTAATATCATGTAAAGTTTATGTCACTAGTGGTTAAAGTGATTGTAAAATATGGTAGATTTAAAGAATAATTAAATCATGCATGTAGAGACTGCTAAGTGTCTCCCCTATTTCCCTTACTTTCATACAGAACTCCTAATTTTTGGTGGATCTTATGGCAAACTGAAATAAATATATCTGTCATCTGACTTTTAGTCAAAGAGTGGCATATGCCAGAGAACAGAAACTGAACTGCAAACTAACATCTTCTTCCAAGAAACCTCCCACTGAGCAGATGATGTGCATTTTTGCATGTTCTACATGGCTGCAAAATTAACCAACATGATGGCTGGCATTTTATTCTGGACCATGGGGATGAGATCTTTAATGGACATGAGGCAGTAGAAATTGAGAAGAGTCTGGATGATTGCTGAGTTGATTGCCTACGTGTCTTTATTACTGTCAGAGTAATTTGAAATTTTAGATTTGAAACCACTATTTCTATAGCACGGGATTGCACATTCAAACACAAAATTCACAGATATAAAGTATGGTAGCAGGAGTGCTCTTCTAAAGTAAATCTGCACTTTAGAATTGATAAAGTGGAGACAAGTAGAAATATATGGACCACAGACAGGAGAGCTATTGAGCTTCCTTGGGTTTTAGTGAATGTTCATTTGCTCTACCCTAGAAGATATATTGCCGCAGTCTGGCTGGGCACAATTCAGGAGCCACTTGTCAAAAGAAACTAACTTTATTTTTAGAACTACAAACGCCAAACAAAACAGCTCCTCAGGAAAAAAACCCTCAGAGCCCAACTGCCACCACCGGCTTCCCACAAGCCTCTCACCCCCACACAACCCTCACCACCTCCCACAATCCTCCTGTTCTTGAGGCTGATTGGCTGGGTCGCATGGGCGGAGCCAAAGAAGTCCCCCAATGAGCAGCTCTGTGGAGGAGCCAATCAGCTAGATGTTGCTGGGCCGCTGTGAGCCAATCATCAGCTGGCAGTCTGAAGGGCAGGGAAACAGCCCAATGAACATCACCGCAGAGGAGCCAATCAGCTAGATGTTGCTGGGGCTGCTGTGAGCCAATCATCAGCCGGCAGCTGGAAGTTTGCTGGGGCCCCTTTGGCTGTGGCTCTCAACAATATATCACAGTTAACTTTGTAGCATTAAGGAAAATGATCGAATTATTTTCAAAATGTGTATTATGTTGACTTTTTAAGTTTTTCATAACAGTCTTGCAAATAATAGAAAGTTTTATGCCTAGGGTAGATGGAATAAAAGAGAGAAAAGACCACACATCTTTGGTAAACAAGTCTTTTCATGCCTGAAATGTACTGTCAAAAGATGTGAAAATTTTCATGGTGGAAATTATGGAACTTCACTTTCATCTCAAATTGCAACCAGGGAGAGAGTGTCTGCCTAGCCACAATCTTAAATGATATGTATTTCTATATAAAGATTATGACCTGATTACCAAATATGACCACTATATCAAAAGGAGAACACATAGAGCACAGAGTCTAGAAGAAGAAAGAGATTACACAAATTTTAAAAATCTGTCTAGGGCTTACTTTGGCAGCATATATACTAAAATTTGAACTATAAAGAAGATTAACATGGTCCCTTCACAAGAATGACACTCAAATTGGTGAAGTGTTCCATATTTTTTAGTCAGTTCCCCAAAACCAAACATCAAATGTTTACTCTGATATGTGGATGCTAACTCACAATAAGTGTGAGGAGAATAGAAGTTCTGTGGATTAGACAAAGGAGAATCAAAAAGGGATGGGAATAGGAATAGGAAAGACAGTGGAATGAATCTAACATAAGATTGCTAAGTTTACATGTGATTATAACACAGTGACTATCACCATTGTATACATCCACAAGACTGGATCCATATTAGAATAAGATATATTGCATGTTTGCATAAATATGTCAAAATAGATTGTACTTTCATGTATAACTAAAAAGAAAAAAATAAAAAAAATCTGTCTAGAAAAAAGCTTTCATTGAGATTATTTACAAATATTACAACAGACTAAAATCATATATAATTTGAATATGCTTTTCAGGAAAGGTTATTGCCAAAAATGTCTTAAATTGGCTTATTTTAAAGCTACCACTAAGTCCAATCTGTAACAATGTGGAATGGGCTTTGAAATCTCTACCAATCTCA
Source organism: Spermophilus citellus (assembly GCF_964194105.1). Taxonomy (NCBI): domain Eukaryota; kingdom Metazoa; phylum Chordata; class Mammalia; order Rodentia; family Sciuridae; genus Spermophilus; species Spermophilus citellus. The sequence continues at coordinate 255,998,956 of NC_138182.1, forward strand.
GAAAAGGCAAAATTTGCAATGTTTATCTGATATATGACCATGGAAAGCTAAGGAGTAAGAATACAACTCACTCCTCCCCCTGCATGTCAGGAGTCATGATACACAGTGGAGAAAGAATGTCATCCTAGAAAGAAGAATCAAGAACTTGGAGAGTGGACTAGAAAGGAAACTTGCTCTACTATCAGAGTTATTTTCTTTATTTTTCATATTTGACATAGTTTACTATTTATAATTATTATAAGCTAAACCATTTCCTAGGTTTGTACTCTTAATGAAATATCTAGTATTAGATCATCATTATATGGAGAATATGTAGTACAAGTATCCAGTGTTTCAATTTGTAGGTTTTAAAAAGTGTATAGGGGCTGGGGATGTGGCTCAAGTGGTAGCATGCTCGCCTGGCATGCGTGCGGCCTGGGTTCGATCCTCAGCACCACATACAAAACAAAGATGTTGTGTCCACCGATAGCTAAAAAATAAATATTAAAATTCTCTCTCTCTCCCTCTCTCACTCTCTCTTTAAAAAAAAAAGTGTATGGACTCTGGACTCTTATTTTGGTCTGGGAAAGAGAATTGTATGTAACTCAGAGATCTCAAACCTACAAATAAATATCAGTAACAATGGTAACATTAGGAATTCCTCACTTGGGGATGTGGTGAATAAGATATACACAGAAAGAGGGAAGCCCATGAATATACTTATAAACACAGTACTATGAGAAAGTCCTGTTCTGAAGCCAAGCCACTTACATTTGTATACCTGACTTTTTCTTAGGCATTTAGGGACATGATATGATAACAGTAATACTACTAGGGTTCCTTTACCACTACACAGATGTATGCATCCACACCATATTCAGTGGGATATAAGCAGTGATCTATGTGAAAACATTTAGACAATGTCCTTGAATGATGCCTTTTACATTCCTCTAATCTCCTGTTACACTGAGATTAGAGATATTTCCTCATTTTTATTTCTGAAAAGTGTTGATTTTTTTTTTATAATGAGATACAAATGTTATTTCTGTAAAGAGTTTGAGTCATTTTATGAATGTCAATTTACCCAGTTCACTTTTCAGTACTTATAAGACTACTTGGTTTTGACCAGAGATTCAGAAGCAGTATGTACATAGTGATATTTATCATAAGACATTTTATTCTAAACACTTAGTTTTTCCAAAATATAGATGATTAGAATACAAATGAGATGTCTTTATTTCTATTTGCCTGATTATGAAGAGACACACATCATAGTTGCTATAGTGTGAATCTGCAATGTTTTCCAAATAACCATAAGATAAAGGTTTGAACTTCAGTTTAAAATTATTGAAAGGTTGTGGAACTGGGTTGGGCCTCTTGAAAGTTAGGTCATTGGGGACATGCCATTGAATGAGGATATTGAGATCCCTCACCCTTTTCTCTTTCCTTTTGCTTTCCTCCCTCAATGAGGCAAAGGACTTCATTACTAGTAAATTCTCAGCAGGATGTCTACCTATCTATGAGATTGAAGGCAATGGGGCCAACTGTTAGAGTCTGTAAACAAGTCTGGATGGCGCCTGGCAAAATGCCAAATGGAGTGGTTTACAAAGTAATGCCAGTGAGCCATTAAGTGTGGAGATTCCTTATTGGTTGACTGCTGTATCTGAAAGGGTAAAGTTTCTAAGCTGCAAAGCCTGAATTAAAATGTAAAAGACTAGGTATTGTTAAATTCCTCTGCTACACCCAGAACCTGAAATTCCTGAGATAGTTAAGACAACGCCCTACTGGCCATTTAGCCTAGGGCCCTGTGCAGTTTGTCACAGGGCCCGAACCAATCAGTTTGAATGTGTACCCCACTTAGGAGTAACCAATCACCCCCGCCCGACCTGTTCCAGCCAATGAATGTGCTATTCATGTCTCAGAGTTGTTGTTCTGATGTATGCAAAGTCCCCCGCCCTCCCCCAAAAGTGTACTTAAGCTCTGCTTGACTTCTGCTCTGGGCTCTGGGCTGCTCTCCCTTCTTGAGTGAGAATGGAGCCCCAGCGCGCTGGAATGGATCCCCAATAAATCCCCTTCTGCAATTGCACGAAGCCAGTGTCTTGTGTGGTCTCTCCCTCTGACGTTTCGCCGGACCCTTACATATCTAGGAATGTATAAATACCTCTGTTGTCCTACAATAAATGGCTGCTACTCCTGCTGTATCAATCTACACAAGTTGCTCATCACCCCCATCCCCCCCACCCCACCCCCCCCACCCCCCACCCCCCGTTATTTAGCAGCAGCCGGACTGTGGCAGCCAACCAATCATGGTCTAAAATCTCTGAAACTATGAGGAAAAATACACCTTTTCTCTTTTGTAAGTTGATTATTTCAAGTATTTTGTCACAATGACAGAAAGCTAACACACTAGAAATGATTAGTTTTTAGAAGGCACAAAAATATGCTATTTATTTTAGTAAATGATTATAAATTTAAACTAATAACTTTAAAAATATGCCTTTCACCATATATATGTGTGTGTGTGTGTAGCCAATTTTAAAACTATACTTTTTCATCAGCCATATACATATAGATAAATAGAGCTAGATAGAGATATACATATGCCTATCATGTGTATATTTTCCAGGTAAATCATACCAAGAGCCATTTTGCTCCAGTATCAAAGAGACCCATTTATGAAAAATGCACAACTGTAGTATTGATTAAGAATCAATTTTCATCTAATACAAGGAAGATAAGCTCCTTTACTTTCTGAGTATATTTTCTGATTGAGAATGATGATACAAATCTCCTGTTACACTGAGATTAGAGATATTTCCTCATTTTTATTTCTGAAAAGTATTGATTTTTTTACAATGAGATATAAATGTTATTTATGTAAAGAGTTTGAGTCATTTTATGAATGTCAATTTACCCAGTTCACTTTTCAGTACTTATAAGACTACTTGGTTTTGACCAGAGATTCAGAAGCAGTATGTACATAGTAATATTTATCATAAGACTTTTATTATAAACACTTATTTTTTACAAAATATAGTTAATTGGGAAAAAAAATCCCTCCTTCTTTCTTTATTTAATAATTTATTCAGTGAAATTTGCATAACAAAAACTTAATCATTTGAAAGTGAGAAATTTAGCACTATTTAATACATTTTCAATGTTATAAACTACAACCTCTATCTACTCTCAAAATACCCCATCAATTCAAATAGATGTCCAAACCTATTAAGTGATTTTTCATTATTGCTCTTTCACTCAGTTCCTTGCAACCCTAATTTGCATTCTTTCTTTATTGATTTTAGGATATGTTCTGTAAATATAGTTAGACACATGTAACCTTTTATACCTGATTTCTTTTAATTAACAGTTTTTTAATGGTACAACATATATTAGCATGTACTGATGTACATTATCTATATTCACATGGTATCATGTTGTGTGAGGGTGTGTGTGTGAGATTGTGTGTGTGTGTGTGTGTGTGTGTGTGTACCACAATTTGTTCATTGATTCATCTGTTGATGGGCATTTGGACTGTTTCTACCTTTGGCTATTGTGAATGATACTGTTATGCCCCCAAAAGACCACCAGAGACCAAGATCGATGTAAGCAGCAAAGAGGTGTTTATTGCAAGCTAGCTTGGTCCTCCACGCACACAAACAACAACTGGTGATGTTTAGAGGCCCCAAGCCCAGGGTTTACAGCAGTTTTATACATTCTTTGGAGAAGGCAGGGACTTCACACACATCATAGCATCTTTTAGCAAATCATCACACACCAAGGGAAAATCAAATAACAAATCTAAAACATGATTAGCACATTCACTGGAGGGAATAAGTTGGGTAGGGGTTGAAAAACCAGCCTCTATCTCAGAGCAAAGCCTGTCCAAGGAAGGGACATTACCTTTGTCCTTGGAAAGACCCACAGAGCACTCCTAGGCACATTCCCACCCTGCTAAGTGGTTTATCTACAAATAAAAGGAGAGATCTGCTGCACCAGGTGTCCCAGACTCAGTCAGGCTGGGTGGGGATCCATAGCAACCCCCTAGCAGCCACCAATCAGCATGAGACAGGGAAATACCTGGGATGCCAGATGACCCTCCCAGTAGTTTATGGTGGTTGATAACATGTTGGGAAACCATGTAATTCAGCAATGAATACCCCTCTTGGCTTAAACCAATCAGTTCAAATGAATACCCCTTTTGTAGTAACCAATCATCCCTACCCAACTTGTTCCCACCAATGAATGTGCTAATCATGTTTTAGAGTGAAAGGGTAAAGTTTCTAAGCTGGAAAGCTTGAATTAAAATGTAAAAGATTAGGTATTATTAAGTTCCTCTGTTACACCCAGATTCCTGAGATAGTTAAGACAACGCCCTACTGGCCATTCAGCCTAGGGCCCTGTGCAGTTTGTCACAGGGCCTGAACCAATCAGTTTGAATGTGTACCCAGTTTAGAAGTGACCAATCACCCCTGCCCAGCCTGTTCCTGCCAATGAATGGACTAATCATGTATCAGAGTTGTTGTTCAATTTCCCCGCGCCTCATGATGATTTGTTCTGATGTATGCAAAGCCCCCCACCCTCTCCAAAAAGTGTACTTAAGCTCTTCTTGACCTCTGCTCTGGGCTCTGGGCTGCTCTCCCTTCTTGAGTGAGCACGGAGCCCCAGCGCACTGGAATGGATCCCCAATAAATCCCCCTTGCCATTGCATGGAGCTAGTCTGTGTGGTCTCTCCTTCTTCGACGTTTCGCCGGACCCTTACAAGAGTTGTTATTTGATTTTCCCGCGGTGTGTGATGATTTGCTAAGAGATGCTATGATGTATGTGAAGTCCCTGTCTTCTCCAAAGAATGTATAAAACTGCTGCAAACCCTGGGCTGGGGCCTCTCAGCATCACCAGTTGCTGTGTGTGTGCGCGCGCACGCGTGCGCACGCAGAGGACCGAGCTAGCTCGCAATAAACACCTCTTTGCTGTTTACATAGATCTTGGTCTCTGGTGGTCTTTTGGGGGTCCCAAATTTGAGAATAACAGGGTGATTGGTTACTGCAAGAGGGGGATTCATTTGAACTGATTGGTTTAAGCCAAGAGGGGTGTTCATGCTGAACTTCATGGTTTCTCAACACCATAAACTACTGGGAGGGCCATCTGGCATCCCAGGTATTTCCCTGTCTCATGCTGATTGGTGGCTGCTAGGGGGTTGCTATGGGTCTCCACCTAGCCTGACTGAGTCAGGGACACCTGGATCATCAGATCTCTCCTGTTATTTGTAGATAAACAACTTAGCAGGGTGGAAACATGCCTAGGAGTGCTCTGTGTGTCTTTCCAAGGACAAAGGTCATTCCTTCCTTGGAAAGGCTTTGCTCTGAGGTGGAGGCTGGTTTTTCAATACTCTTAGGGGCATGTGTACCTGTGCTTGTTTTAGTACTTATTACAAATTCCAGGAGCAGAATCATGGGATCATGTAGTTTCTTGTATGCTAAACTTCTTAAGAAACTTTAAATTGCTTTTTTCAACATAAATTTGATTTTTGAAGAAAAAAAATGTATCATATTGTTACCACTGTTGACCAGTGACGAGTCCTTGCTTCCCCAATGTTGAAGAATAACACCAGAAAAGCATGCCGAGGCAAGGTCAGAGTAGAAATTAGAAGTTTATTAAAGGACAGCAGAAAAGACTTCTCCTGGAGGAAGAAGGGGACCCAAGAGGTGGAATCCATGGAAGTGCGGTTGTCTCCCCTTTTTATAGGTTTGATGATGCAATGCAAGGGGGAAGGGTTAGGACACAGGTGGGCCAAACTGGCAGGAAGGACTTAATTATCACTTTTTGGGATGGGCTTATCACTTCTCTGTGACGGGCTATCTCCAAATCTTTTGGGGGCTGTTTCCTGGGCTCCATTAACATTTCTTTGGGATGGGCTTTGGCCTAGGGCCTTTTCAGACTTCATTAACATTCCATGAGTTGTCCTGCATTTCCCAGAATCATTCTCAGCATGGCCTCCATTTTAGATTTCACTCCTCGGTATTAGACCCGATTTACCTAACTACACTGACTACCTAACTTTAAATCTGGCTTCAATATTCATTCCACAAATTTATGAATTCTTCAGTTTCTCCAGATGTACATCAATGTTTATTTTCAACTTTAAAGAATTATATCTGCCTCAGAACATATAAGGGTAATATATCCTTGTGATTTTGGTGTGCATTTGCCATATGATTATTGACATTGGACATCTTTTCATATGCTAAGTGGCTATTCATATATTTTTGGAGAAATGTCTATTAATTTTTAATTATGTTTTTTTTATTGTCGAGTTTAAGCATTCCTTGTATAATATGAATACTATTATTGTATATATAATATGAAAACACTTTTCCCCCTTCTAGAGGCTATCTTTGCATTTCCTTAAAAATGTTCTCTTAGAGACTGGATATATATATATATATATATATATATATATATATATATATATACACACACACACACACCAATGTGCCTATGTTTGAAGTTGAGGACATTAAAGACATAAGAAAGATTAAAAGTTGTCAAAAGTTTGGCACTTATTTATAGAGCCAAAGTTCTTAAAAAGAAGGGACAACATAAAATTATATACACAGGAAAGGCCATGTGAGGACATAGAAGAGGTCATCCATCTGCCAACCAAGGTCAGAAACCTCAGGAGAAACCAAACCTTCAAACATTTTGATATTGGGCTTCCTGCTTCCAGAACTAAGAGAAACTTAACTCTGGTTGAAGTGATCCAGTCCATGATAATTGTTATGGTAGCCCAGTGCATGGCATTTTGTTCTATGAAGCAGACAGACTTTTAATTTTCATGAAGTCCATTTTATCTATTTTCTTTGATGGATTGGTATTTTGGCGTTTCATCTGGAAAATTCACTGCTGAACCTAATATCATGAAGATTTAACCTATCCTGTCTTCTAGGAGTTTTATGGTTTTAAAGCGAATGTTTAAGTCATCATTCTGTTATCCATTACATTTTATGTAATATGGTATGAGATAGGAATATAGATTGATTCTTTTGCATGTAGATACTATCTGGTTGTTTCAAGATGATTTTTGAAGAGCTTATCCTTTTCCCATTTAATGGTCTTGGCACTCTTATAAAAAATAAATTGACCCTAGAAAAATGGATTTATTTATGAACTGTCCATTCTATTTCACTGATGATATGTCTATCCTTATAACAATACAATACTGTTTTGATTACTATACTTGATAATATTTGATATATGAGAAACTGTGAGACCTCCATTTTCCTTTCTTTCTTTTTCTTTTACTTTCTTTCTTTTTAAAATATATATATATATATATATATATATATATATATGTATCCTAGTAATTAATATATATATATATATATATTAATTACTAGGATACATTTTGACATCATCACAAAAGCATGGAACATGGAATGTAATTTGGTCTAATTCAGTCCTGAGCACTCCCCATCTCCTCCCTTCCACTGGCGCCCTCCCTTTCCTCTTCTGATCTTTCTGTAATTCTGTTGCTGAACAGTTGGTCCTTGTTCCCATGCCCATTGAATAGCAAGATCACAGTTTTTAGAAAAAGGAAAAAGAAGTTTTATTACTTTGCCAGCAAAGGAGAAACACAGGGGACACCAGCCTTAAATAGGGTGATTCTGCTAATCAGGAGGAACAGGGTGGGGTGGGTGTTGTCTTTTAAAGAAGCATTGCAAAGGTTACATTCCAGGTGTTCTCAGTTGGAGTAGTAATTCACTTGTTAATTTGGGAGATCTTCAGGTACCACACCCAAAGTCTGGATTACTTTATTCCTATGGTAGGTGTGTATTCAAGGACAGGTAAATCTTCCTAGGATGCAATCCTGTTTCACCTGAGATTTAGGAGGGGGGAGAGATTAGGGAGTAGCAGCAAGAGGGAAAGAGAAAGGAATGTGCATCTATAATGCATTCCACTATTGTCATGTATGTAAGAAATAAAAAATAATAATAAGTTGTAGTGATGGAGCAGCAGGTCTATATTCAAGACATAAAGTGGACCACAATTATACTAATTTGAATATATAATAGTGAAAGGGTAAAGTTTCTAAGCTGCAAAGCCTGAGTTAAAATGTAAAAGACGGGGCATTGTAAAGTTTCTAAGCTGCAAGGCCTGAGTTAAAAAGTGAAGGACCAGGCATTGTTAAGTTCCTCTGCCACACCCAGAACCTGAAATTCCTGAGGCAGTTAAGATAACACCCTACTGGCCATTTAGCCTAGGGCCCTGTGCAGCTTGTCACATAGGCATACAGGGCCCGAACCAATCAGTTTGAATGTGTACCCACTTAGGAGTGACCAATCACCCCCGCCCGACCTGTTCCTGCCAATGAATGTGCTAATCATGCTAATCATGTATGAGAGTTGTTGTTCAGTTTTCCCGTGCCTCATGCCGATTTGTTCTGATGTATACAAAGCCCCCGCCCTCCCCAAAAAGTGTACTTAAGCACTGCTTAGCCTCTGCTATGGGCTCTGGGCTGCTCTCGCTTCTTGAGTGAGCCTGGAGGCTCAGCGCACTGAATTGGATCCTCCTGCAATTGCATGAGTCAGTCTCTTGGTGGTCTCTTCCTCCGACTTTTCGACAGACCCTTACAATAGATTAAAAGCAAATATAATGTGGATATGTTTGTATTGTTTTTATTTCTTTCCAGATTATAAATTTCTGATGTATAGAAATGTAATGATTTTTTAATATTAATTTTATACCCTTTAAATTTGCTGAATGTAATAGAAATGACACTAAGCATGAGTTCATAATCTATGAATTTGGAAGGTACACACAGGGCTTGTTTTATCTTAGTTTGCTATATATACTGCCATAGCTTGCATTTTTTCATGAATACATCTACTAAAAGCAATTATTATCCAATAAAATTGATTGTATCCGTTTTATGCATTATTTTCTTTTAATATCAGAGTTTCTATGTATTAGACATGGAAAATAACAAACCCCAAAAAGTGAGGACTGAGAAAAGTGAGAAAGAAAGCCATGAATTTAGAGCATTAATCCTTTCCCAAAAGATTCTTTCCCAATGATAAAAGAGACCTAGAAAGACAGTCCCTGGGAAGAGAACAAAGCATTGATCCTTCCTTAAACAAATTAAACAAATCCTTTTCATATACTAACCATTGACCCCAGGTCCTCCATCATGTCTAGTAAGATAAGTTCCAGATACTGACCACTGTTTGCAGAACCCTTCCTATTTTGCCCAGTAAAACAGACCCCAAATTTCTGAATGCCCAAGCTGTCACACTCATTAATTAAGTCACCTCTCAGTATAACCTATATAAACCCAGTCCTCTTCTTTGCTCAGAGGCTCATTTTCCACCAGAAAAGTGAGTCAATCGATGTCACCCAGTTCTTACACACCGTGTTCCTGCATGAAACTTTGTTCCAGAATAAAAGACTGAGATGATCTGTGGAGTTTTCATATGGCCAAGTCTTTTTGAGCTAACACTATGTAATCACATATTGTCGAATACACACACATATAAATTTATGGCTTTTGTCAACCTAGTTTATTGCTCCTTGTATATTTAATAGCCATGAGACAGGTCAAGAAATCTGCCATGTCCAACTTGATTCAAGTGTACTTTTCCATAGCAGTTCCTTTTGTAAGGGAAGAGATAAAATTAGTCCTTCAAGTTTATTATCTGATCAAAGAAATTTCTCATTCTTAACTCCTACTTTTAGAACAGCAAGTGATCATAAATTCACAAGCAGGAATTACTGGATTTTTCCATCACAAAGGATCATTTGAGCAGACATAATTCAATAATGGAGGTATGAGAATATCCAGAAAATTATAGTCATTCAATTCTGAATCCATAAACTTTTGCATTGAGAGTATGCAAAGAAATATGACAGTAACAAATTTTATGAAGGAAAAGAAAGAAAAAATATAAATGTCTTCTATTTTTCTGTTTTTTGTTTGATTGTTCCAAGAGAGGAAGGAATAGAAAAATCAAGAATTTCTTCCATTAGAATGCATTGCTTAAGGTCAAATTCTGAGAAAATTTATATAACTTTCTTCTTTGTCTATGAGCAGAATAAACTATGTCTTTACAATTTTGTTTAAAAATAAAGGAAAACTTTTAATTTAATTTAAAAAGCTGTTCACTTTACATCTAAAGTGACCATGGAAGCAGAACTTAAAAACTTAAATTTAATTGCCTGGAAATACATGAGAATTGAAGGAGCAATTAAATTGACACTAACATTGCTCCTCAAAATTTCATATATTTTAGGAACTTATAAAATACAATTCATCTCATTAAGACTTAATCTTCTGAAACACTAGTGGATAGAGATAAAATTTTTAAGTAACAAGCAATGTCAGAGAACATTGGAAATTCTAAAGAGTTGTAAATCCTTAAATAAGCTTCCAGTGGAATTGGGCAACAACAACCACTGTTATTTTGAAGAGAATCTTAGAGAATAAAGGACCTTCTCTAGGACTAAAATCCTTGCAAAGAGGTACTTTTGGCTAATGGGGCATAATGCATGCATTTGTAAGACAGAAAGACATCCAAAAAACTTTCAGAGCAACTTAAAAAATTACACATCAGTTGCTTTCTGCAAAAGGTCTCCCACCAATGTAAATGTCTTAGAAAGAAAGAGATGGCAGTGATACTATTTCCCCACCAGCCCTCTATTGTTCTGGTTAAATCACTAACTTTTAGTGTGAAAGGAATAGTAGAAATAATTCTAAATTAAAGGAAATTGTCAAAAGGGTTAAGTGACTTTAAATTCCATACCAACACAGAAATAAGGTTGGAATTCAGAATTAATCACAGTCTGAGCAAGTTCCTATAATGTTAGAATGACTTGCACTTTGTCACTTCTCATGAGTGTTAAGAATTAAAATGAAACTTCATACCAACACAGTAAATGATAGATTTATAGAGGAGAAAATGTCTCTGTATCTTATGAAAAGGTAGGCCTGAAGGGTAAAATGGCTTTACACTCCATAGTGCTACTTGATGACTGCGGGACTTCCTCTGTCTCACTCTCCATTGTTCTCATTCATTATGTCTTTCACTGTTAAGAAACATAGACACAATGAATTTTCATTTATTTAGTCTGTTGATACAGCTTCATCACAAATATGTGAATACAAACCCCAAGTTTGAATAGGACCTTTTTCCCACCAAAAACCTTTCCATTTCCATTACTGGAGTTGAAGTAGTTACCAATTACATGGTGGTGTTCTATCTATGTCATATAATTTTCTTTGCTTTCCAGAAAGTTCCCATTCAAACACTGATTTCTTTCTCTTTCTTTTTTTTTTCTTGTATGTGTAGGTCAAAATACATCTTTGAGTTTGTTGAATTTGCATGATTAAACTTTAAAACCAAGACTATTCCTCTAGATTAAAATTGCACCTGTAGTTTGTTATTTCATTAGACATTTTTATAGATTACCAAGTTGAAGAGGTTTGTTTCTAGGTTTTTGATCTCAGTACTCCCTTGCCCATAAGTCATTCAGTGTTTCAGTGCTTTTGAGTTTACTGAGGAAAACACCTTTCTCCTCACTCAAGAGATGCAGCACTAATGAGGATACAGGTTATAGAGACATTAGCAGGAGAGAGATGGCCTGGTTCTTCATGGATTTATATTTCTATGGAGGAGACAATTCTTATAACATGAATATTAGCCGTTTTCTGAAAGCTTCTGTTAAAGCAGGAATGTCACTTGTAAATGAAGATTATGAGACCTAAAACATAATCAGTCCATCCTAATATAAATGACAGACTGTGTGGTAATTGTAAGCATTTGGATATGGTTTGAGGAGCTGGGTCATGGGGGTGGGCATTGGAAGGGTGTATGTACCCTGGAGCCCCTTCCTCTCTCTGCTTTCTCTTCCTAAATCTGCCATTAGCTGAGCAGTTTCTTCTCTGGAATCCTCCCCCATGATGCTCTGCCTCATTTATATTCAGTAATGGAGCCAGCTGACCATGAAAACTTGAAACCGAAGGAAACTTTTCATCCTTTAATTTTGTGTGTGTGTGTGTGTGTGTGTGTATTTTGGTCACCTCAATAAAAAGCTAAGTGAAACAGAAACAGAAAGTTTCAAATATTCAAATATCTAAAAGACATTTCAAATATTATTAATTTGTGTAATACATTATGCAAACATTCTCTCCTATACATTTGGAAACTTTATTGTTCAGAGTGTAAATTTCACTCAGTAGAATATCATAAATACCACAATTCCTTACTTATACTTACTTATACACATGAGATTATCCTGAAAGGAAAATGATCATAACACTTGGAGTGACAAAGAGATCTTTATTGCAGAGATCTATATTGCAGCAGTGTCTGATTAACAGGGAAGGAAGAGAAAAAGAGAGAGAGAGGGAGCAAAGCAAGAGAGCGAAAGCGAGAGAAGAAATAGAAAGAGAGAGAAGGTGGTGGATGGGGGAGAGAGGGAGATTTCAGGCAGGAAATAGTTTTTATAGCCCAAATCTAATGGGGTCTTTGGGTCTGTAAGCTGCCTTGTCGGCAAACAGTGATTGGATCATACAGTAGTTCCTAAGGGTGTCATCTTCTGCCCTCAGACAGACCCAGCAGGGGCCAGGTGTGGGTTTCCATTGCACAAGATAGGTGGGGTCTGAGTGTTCAGCCTTGAGTGGGGTTGAGTGTTCAGCCTTGTGGCAAACAAGTGATAAGGAACCAGAAGTGTGACTGTCAAGTGTTCAGCCAACCTGCAGATAACATTCATTAAGCCTTCCCTGCAGCTAACATATCTAACCTTTGACTTTGCCTGTAGTGACTTAATTTCTGTTGAATTTTGATTCCAAAGACTTTTTGAGTAGTCACATTTTCCCTAACATATCATTGTGTTTATTTCCAGGGGATGGAACCAAGACACCTGCCCCTATTAAATATTCACTGTCTTGTTTACACATCCTCCTTTCAACAAGAAATTTAAAAATCAAGGTGTCCTCCAGGCCCTACGACAAAGACAGCTCCTTACATTAATGATCTGGGGGCTCTGAGAAGTAAGCTCAATTGCTAATAGTAAATTAATCCTGACACATTTTAAAATAAGGAACAAGTTCCTGCTACACAGGCTCCTTTATGAAACCAGTGTGTATTATATAGGAAAAATACTATTGTTCAGGGGTTTCAAATAAGTGGCTAAATGCATCCATCACAGGGATGAGTAGGGAGATCTGCCACCATGAGCACTGAGTGCATATTCCTACTCTCATTTTGCAGTCCCTTGTGTAAGTCAGCACAGCCTAGCCTGGAAAGAGTCATCTCCATCTAGTCCACTTGTGGAGCACCAAAGACTCCAGATGATAAAAGATCCAAAGTTTTTTTTTCTTGAGGAAGGAAAGGTATATATATATATATATATATATATATATATATATATAGATAGATAGATAGATAGATAGATAGATGGGTGTTAACCTACCCCTGGGAGCTGGTGAATCTTATTAAGAAAAAAATTTGTCTCTAATTTTAGTTTTGATGAGATAATTTGAACTGCACTGTCCAATGAGAAGGCCTAATCCCATGTGACTTTTTAAGTATATACACAAACTTACACTTTAAAAATTATGTGTATTTTAATTGTGTGTAATTTTGTTCACTTAGACATACTACTCATCCTTCAGTTGATCAATAACCCCATGGAGCTCATGGCTTCACACGTATAAATCATTTCTTTCATTGCAGAAAGTTAGAAAGTTCAATTTGACAGTGCTGAGTTTGTCAAATAAGGAAATAGGAACAGAAGAAAGAGAAGAAATTTTCCAGTTAGAGATTCAGGAAACAATATATTTTTCCAGAGAATTAAAAACATTTTTTTCATTAATAAAACATAAATTTTAAGGTCATAAATAAAGTGAAATGTAATTGGATTTTTAGCCAAAGGCAAGATTATGGCTTTTTATGTCATTCTAAGTAACTGAGAATTTGTATCCCTGGACAGGCATTTTTCCTCAATAATGTTCCTGTACACAGGAATCCATGAGATTTTAATGGTACTGAAAGAAAGAAGGGGTGCCAGCGGGTCAGAAAGTGATGTAGAAAAAGAAGAAAAAATTCCACAAACAAAACACACAGGAAAAAGAATTTGCTCCAAACCCACCTTTTTGCTGACTATGAACATTATCCATATGTGTAAAGCCATTTTTTTTTAAATGGCTATTGTAGATCATGAGTATTTAAAGGCTTCTAAGGAAAAGAGTGAGTTACTCAACTTCCACTCATAGTAGTGGTGCAAAGGGAATGTGCGGAGACCATGTAAATGCAAATAGTTTTGAAAACTATCTCGAAAATTCATGAAGATATGACAAAATACTCAATTGTACTGGGATGCTATTGAGGAAGCAAAGAGCTTAAATTTTTTTAAAAAGTTGGAAAATAAGATTGGAGAATGTTGGTAGTAAGTTAGACACATAAGGAAAGAGAAAATTCTTACATGACTTCTGGTTTCTGCACTGGGTGATTGTTATGTCATTTCGTAAAATAGAATATTATAGAAAAGTGATTATTGTAGGAAAATGAAGACATGTATTCTGAAAACAAAGCAGTTTTTAAATAATAGTTTCCATCATGATAAAGCTAGGTAGTTGTACTTGCTATGTACCACTCTTTTTCTGCCCCCAAGCTGACAGAGAGATCATAGTTTTCATTATTATTATACCATCATTACTCAAGACATTAATGTGCCTGCCATATAAGAATAAAAGTTAGAAGCAATAGAGGATCATTGCTTTAAAGAAATACAAACTATTTAAAATGTGTCTTCTTTTGATTATTTGCCAGTTATTACTCTCCCATTTGTTTTAAAATCCTCTTTATTCTTAGTTCTCATTCTTATATTCATGTGAATAGATTGTATAGACTAGTTTAATTTTCTATTTAGCTGTGTCTCTTTCCATCCTTCGTATTACAGCATAATTTTTTTTTGCTATTTATCTAGATCATTTTCTAATCATAGACAACTTCATTGCAATAACAATAAAAGGCCTTGTGAAGTTTCTTCCTTCTCTCTAACAAGTTTTAAAGTTTCTGATAGGTTTTCTTTAGATATTAAAATAGCAATTTGTCCCTTTCTATTTTAGTGATATCTTGAATACTAAACATATTTCTGTTTAAGAGATATTTTCAGGTCAATTATAACATGTCACTTTATAATACATGCAAAATATGAGGTCCCTGCTGTCAAGCAGACCCTTGGTGATAACTGTGCTAGAACATCAAAAACTAATCAGCTAGCATCGTTCTGTTTGGTACTACAGCCTGCAGATTTAATAGCTATAATTAAGTTTGTTTCCTTAGGAAAATAGAATTACAGATACTTGTTTTGTCCCTCATGATCCAACTGATTATGCTCCATCAAGCTTGAATTTGCTTGGATATAATTGGAGTTTCCTCAGCTGTTGAATTTTTTGCTAAATTAGTAATTAAATACACTTTTGTAACTCCTGGCTACCGATGAATATTAGACTACTTGATCTATTTGTAGTTGTGATATACCCATTTATGTTTGCTGCTATTTTAAGTTATTTCTTTTCTTAATGAGGTTTTAGATTTTCCTTTTAACATTAGTTTACTAAATGCAAATGGTTTTCTTGACTCTTTTGTATGTACTTGCTATTTGAGTAGAAATTGAATGTGTAAAGTATGCTTTTATAAAATCTGGGTTATGTTATATCATAAAATACTAAATTAAATTTCATATAATATTATAGAAATAACCATGATTTTTGTCACATATTTTCTCATGTTTAAATAAGGTAAACTTCTTTTTTGTCTAAATGTGAAAGCATAGGATTTTTTTTCAATTTGTCATTTCTCTCAGATTTATAATTCCTATCTACCAAAGATGTTGTGAGAGAATCAAGAGATTTATTACTGCTGAGAACACTTTGAAAATCAGCAATCATGCATATTAACATGTGTTCACATCTGTGTGAATAAGAATGTGAAGCTAAAATGTGCAGAAAACAAAGGAAGAGGTCCAATTTACTATGTTGGACTTGTTAAAAGCAAGTAAAAGTGAGATGATAAATGCATTCATATTAAAATAATCTCACAATGGAGAAAGTTGCTGATTGAAAATTTGAAATTATCACCTCCACTTAAAAAACTTTCCATCTGAAAGAAACACTTATCCTTGTAAACTTATAATATCCTTTGCATTTAAAAAAATGTAAAACTGCCTATTACTTTGTCTATCTCTTCTGCTAGATTTACAAGTACAAACAGGCATTGGCTGTCAAAAAAACAAAATAAAATACCTGGGAATTTACTTAACAAAAGACCTCTACAATGAAAGACTTCTACAATGAAAACTACAGAATACTCAATAAAGAAATTGAAGAAGATCTTAAAAGATGGAAAGATCTCCCATGCTCTTGGATAGGCAAAATTAATATTGTCAAAATGGCCATACTTTCCAAAGCACTATACCAGTTCAATGAAATTAAATTAAAATCCCATCGTCATTCCTTATAGAAATAGAAAAAGCAATTGTAAAATGCATTTGGAAAAAATAAGAGATCCAGAATAGCCAAAGCAAAAAGAGTGAAGCAGGAGACATCACAATAGGAGAACTTAAATATATTATATTAGCAAGCTATAGTAACAAAAATCAGCATGGTATTGGCATTAAAATAGACATGTAGATCAATGGTACAGAATAGAAGACACAGAGACAAATTTGAATAAATACAGCTATCTCATACTAGACAAAGACACCAAAAACATACATGGGAGAAAAGATAGTCTCTTCAACAAATGGTGCTGGGGAAACTGAAAATTCATATGCAGCGATATGAAACTAAATGCCTATCTCTCACTATGCACAAAATTAAAAAAAAGTGGGTGAAGAACCTAGAAATTAAATCAGAGACCCTGCACCTAATAGAGGAAAAAGTAGGTCCAAATCTTTACCATGTCAGATTAGGCCCTGACTTCCTTTACCAGACTCCTAAAGCACAAGAAATAAAGTCAAGAATTAATAAATGAGATGGACTCAAACTAAAAATCTTCTTCGCAGAAAAAGAAACAATCAATGTGGTGAAGAGAGATCCTACATTTTGGGAGCAAATTTTTGCCACATACATATCAGATAGAGCACTAATTTCCAGGATATATAAAGAACTCAAAAAATTAACACTAAAATAAAAATTCCAATCAATAAATGGGCTAAGGAGCTGAACAGATACTTCTCAGAAGAACATATACATTTGTCAACAAATACATGAAAAAAATGCTTAACATCTCTAGTAATTAGAGAAATGAAAATAAAAACTACTCTAAGATTTCATCTCATGCCTATCAGAATGGCAATTATCAAAAATATAGACAACAAGAAGGGTTTACAAGGAAGCGGGGCCGGGGGGGAAGGCACATTCATACATCGCTGGTGGGACTGCAAATTGTTGCAACCAATTTGAAAATCAATATGGAGATTCCTTAGAAAACTTGGAATGAAACCACCTTTTGACCCAGTTGTCCCATATCTATATACCCAAAGGACTTAAAATCAGCATACTATAGTAATGTACCCACATCAATGTTTGTAGCAGCTCAAGTCACAATAGCTCAACTGTGGAACCAAACTATATGCCCTTCAATTGATGAATGGATAAAGTAACTGTGGTATACATACAGAATGGAATATTACTCAGCATTAAAAGAGAATAAAATTATGGCATTTGCAGGTAACTGGATGGAGTTGGAGAATATCATGCTAAGCGATGTAAGCCAATCCCCAAAAACCAAAGGCCGGAAGTTCTCTCTGATAAGTGGATGCTGATCCATAATGGGAAGAAGAGCATGGGAAAAATGGAGGAACTTTGGGTAAAGGGGAGGGAGAGATGGGGAAGGGGGTATGGTGAGCAGGAAAGATGGTGGAATAAGATAGACAACATTACCCTATGTTCATGCATGACTGCACATAGGGTATGACACTGCATTGAGTACAAACAGAGAAATGAAAGTTGTGCTGCAATTTGTGTAAAATAAATCAAAATGCATTCTGCTGTCATATATCTAATTAAAATAAATAAATTAGTTGATTAAAAATATATAATGTTTGATGAGATTTACTTAAGTATTGTTAAGAATTTTTGTATCCATATTTAAGAGATTATTGATCAAAGTAAAAAAAAAAAAGTCATTGGCTGGACCTCAGTTAGCAATAAGTGAAACTCTAGGCACACACAAAATTGGTGCTAAATAAATAACATTGGGAAACATTAGTCCTGATAATAAAGAGATTAAAAATTATATTGGAGATCAAAACAAGCTTATGATGCCATTTCAGGGAGCGAATGAAATCTGTTGACAGATCATTAAACTCCTCCACATAAGGTACACTAAAACCAGACATGTCTAGCAAATCCATGAGTGTTGTGAGTTGAATGCTTTAATAATACATTTTACATCATAAATATTCAAGTCAATATATGAGTTTATTTATTTTTAAATGTATAATTAGTCTGGTACTTTTGAATTATATTGGCAAGCTAATTTATTTTTGTTTTCCAATCTTACAATCCACAACTTTGAAAATCAAAATGTACTAGATATTTTTATATTTTCAATTTTGTAGAATTTTTTTTTATACTTCAACAAATTAGTTATTAGTCTCACCTACCCATTCTGTGGCTATTGGTATTGGGGAGGAGCAAGGAGAGCAATCTAGTTTGCTGTCTTTGCCTAAGTCTGCAATGTGTGAGAACAAAACATGGACATCAACAATTTATCTCAAAATCCATTGTCATGTTATATGCATCAAGGCCTTTTGCTTTCTCAGTTTTACACCATTCTTGTTTTTTACTTTGGTTACTATTCTTGATTCTTCTTTTTTGGATTAATGGTCCTGTTGTAGGTTACAAACTAGCTTTGAACTCCATTTGTCCTCTTGCTCAGTCCTGGGTGAAATGATCTGTTGAACACTATGCAATAGTCACACCCCAATCTTCCCCCCAATCCGCATGTATACCACCCTTCCCTAAACTTTCACTTAATGCTAAACCAAGGTCATTAAGATATTTTTCTTAACACTTCTTTGCCAGGAATAACTGATTAATAACCTCTGAAATTATTTGTCTTAAATTTTATTTCTGATGTAATTCAGCAATCATGTTCCTTTTTATCCTTTGTTTGCTTTAGAAATTTTGGATTTTACTTTGCTCCATTTATTTAGCTGTTATTAGTTACTTAAGACTCTTTTTGCAGGATTTGATAATGTATGTCAAGAATAAACAGATATATCATTGATTTAATTATTTCATGAATATTTATTGACCAGTTTATATTTCTCAAATACTATACTAGGTATCTTGAAAAATACTGAGATAAATAAATCAGGAGTTGTTGTGCTTCAAAAAGGGTATATTTCAATTGTACAGGTTGAAAATAAATATAAATATCAGTTAACAAGAAGTAGAATTTACATTAAGACAGGTGTATATTTAACAAATTCCCAAAAGTTAGAGATAATTTCTGATTTGATATATTAAAAGAACCATTCTGAGTAAGGTGGAATTAGGTTGGGCTTTGAAACTGAGACTACTATAGGAAGTTATAAATGTCTTAAAATTAATATGTAATTTTTGCCAAAATAAAAATTAAGTGGAGCCACATTTTAGGATATACAATATTTCAGTCAGATGATATAACATTTGTCACATGGAAAGTACATACCATTCACTGGAAATAAGTGTTAAATAGAATTTAAATGAACATAGTGATCTGCATACTTTTTCTATAACACATGGAAGTAAATGCAACATTTTTGAATGGAGATAGAAAATAAGATAGATAAGTTTTTATTACTTTTTTTTTTTTGGAAGACATACTCAAACCATAGAGGTTACTCTCTGGAGAATACTCGGCTGGAAAATGTCTAAGATAATGTTGTATAAGAGTTTTTATCACTTCACTTAAACTATAAAATTAAGTCAATCAAAGGCACCCTTCTTTAGTTACATTAGTTTTTAAAAATTTTTATTGAAATATAATATTTCCACGTTTAAAAGCTACAATGTGATGTTTTGACTCATACACACACATACACACACACACACACACACACGGTAAAAATCAAGTCAGAGTTATTAAAATATTCACTACCTTAAATTTTTGTCATTTTTCTGTGTTAAGTACATTTAAAATCCTCTAATTGATGAATATGCAGTTCATCTTTTTTAATTGTATTCATCCTGTCCCATCAACACCTGAGTGGATTCTTCCTATTGAAATTCATATCCATCTACCATCCTTTTACAATCCCATCTATGCAATCTAAATTATTCATCATTTTAGGTTTTCATTAAATTTTTGAAGAAAATAAAGAACATGGTATTAACAATGTTCTTCTTCCTCTGTCCTGTAGCATCCCAGAAGAGTAAATAGATGGAGTTTCTTTCAGATGTGCACCAGTTAAAAGATGTTAAAGCTATGCTAACCTGAATTGTCAAAAATATTAAGATTAGAATAATGGTGTTTTCAATATGGCAAACTACATATATTTGTTTAACTAGAGTAAAAACAATTTATTAAATTACAATTTTATACATACAGGAGGTTTATAGAAAATTTTAAACTCCTATAATTTCTAAAACTGGAACTATCTCAGCAGATTTTGCAAGTCATAGAACAATTAATATCATTCTTAGTCAAGAGGATAATCAAAGTGTGAGACATTATCCCAGAAGTAGCAAGTCTAGAAATGTCAACCATGACCACATGTAAATTTAGATGATTAATTAATAATAAGGCAAGTTAAGGAGTGACAGATATGCCCCTAAACAAATTGCTTGAACCATGAGATTTACTAAAAAATATAGAAAAGATTCCCCAGCATCTCCTATAGAAGAAGCAGAGGGAGATGGATTAGTCACTGTCCATTTATTTGGCTTCTTTTCAACATTTAGTTGAAGCCTCAGATATAGAAGAAAATTGAAGCCACACATGGCAATATTATGCACAACAACAATATTATTGTATATGCATAAGGTGACATAAGACTTCCTTCAAACAACAGCAAAAGGTCCCAGCATAAGAGAATCATCTAAAGAATCGAAGCAGGATCATCTAAAGAATTTAAAAAGACAGGAAGCCTACAACCAAGAATGAATGGGTCCATCAATAACATAAATAGCTCCATGTAAGGGAATGATGTACAAATTGCGAGGCAGAATTACGTTATTTAACAGCACCTGGGAACTTATCCAGGAATATTTTATGTTTTCTCTGAAAGATCATTTAATGTGCAGAGAAATAGGGCAATTTTCATGACAAAGTCTTAAATAGAGGGAACATTGAAATGTCATCAAATTATGCTTCCTCCAAAGCTAAAATATAAAATGTTCTCCCAATTATTTTTCTAATATAATATATGTGATTTGTTTCGTGTTCTCTTTGATTAATTCTTATAATAAAAGCTCCTATTTTAATGTATTATAAGAAATTATGAAGATTGTATTACAGCAGGGAGAATATTGTTTATTTTGTTGTAATTACAATATTTAGTTACTAAACTTGCTAAAGTGAATATCATACACTACCTTCGAGTCCATATTTGATTACTAACACATGAATCAAATTAAGAAATCAACTTGCATCAAAGTTAGAGGCACCACTTCTTTTTCTTCCACTTCTTGTATCTAAACTATATTTATTTTATATGTCAATATTTAAAGAAATTTTATTATTGAATAATAGATATTTTCACATATGTGTCCAGTTTCTTTACCTCGTTTAAACATATTTATCTTCTTATAACATTTTTAAGCATTCTTTATTCAGGACTTGAGAAAACGTTGAAACTGCATGCAGTCCATGTTGAGCTTGTGTATTTCTCTCTCTCTCTCTCTCTCTCTCTCTCTCTCTCTCTCTCTCTCTCTCTCTCTTCTCCCTCTCTCCCTCTTTCCCTCTCTCTGTCACACACACAAACATACAAATAAGAAAAAAAATATATCTTTACATAAAACAAAGCAGTTCCCTAGATTTTGGTATGGCACTTAGACCTATATATTGTAGCCATATCTGCAAACCTAGGGATGAATATGGGTATGTAGGATTTGGGGTGGACTGAAATTCTTTAACATGATAATTACCTTAAACCATATCAGAAACATATGGGGATTATGAACAAAAAAAATGATAGAGAAAAATGTTGAAATAAAAGTTAAGGCTTATGCATAGGAAAATAAATATGTAAAAAATTATTTTTGTGGCCACAAATAACAACACCCAGAATGGTCTACACATACTTAAGAGAATTCTCCAACATAGACTATATGTATAATATGTTGGCTTGTTGGCTTCTGCCACTTGGGAATTTACATTCATGCTATAATAAAAGGAACTTAGTTTTACTCATAAAACCATTTTAAAAAAATCAGTATTTCCTATTAATTGTTTCCCTGAATTTAAAACTCTGTTTTCTGTAAACTGACATTGTGTAATTCTTCATATTCACTCCTGAGACTACATTCTGGAGTCTGAATCAGTTTCCCTACCAACTTTGATAACATGTTCCAAGAAGAATGAACAATTGTTTTCTCAAAATTTGTTCTTTTTTAAATTTCTGATGTCATGAAATGACACAAAATACAAGAAATTGTCACAAGTTGTTTGCTCATTTTCTACTATATGCAATGAATCACTTAATCATCCCAGAATTCTCTCAAGTCACCTCTTTTCTATCTGCAGATCATAGCTTAAAGTCACAGTCACCTTGTCCTGCACCTGGGTGACTACTTTAGCACTGAGTGGTTTTCTGGATCTCCCATCTTGTGGGCATTCTGCAATACCTTCATCATACCATAGTGCTTTTGAACGGGAAGGTGTTTGGATCACTCCCCTACTTAACACCCTTCAATGGTTTTCAAATACCTTTTAAATAAAATTGGTATGAGTGAAGAAATAAAACCAAAATATTTTTCCCCTGGAAATTCCTAGTTCCTACCTGATTTAAAGTTCCTCTATTCATCAAGTCAATAGTATTCCATGCTTCATAGAGGGACAGAATTGGGCTGATGAAAGGGAAGCCATTGCTTTGCTCTGACTATTAAAACAGTTTTGGTTAAAGTCCTATAATTCCTGATGAAAAAATAGGTGAGAATAAGTCCTCTCAATATTTTAGGCATCTTTGTATGAGAAAGGAAGGACATTTCTCAGAATTCTCCAAGTAGAATTTTTATATGCTAAATTCCAAACCTGTTATTTGAGAATATTGGGAGTGGTATTGTTGCTGTTTCCTTTTGTTTTGTTTTTATTGTTGTTTGAGCAACTTATACAGGACAGGGCTTCAGAAAGTATTCTTCAGCAAAAGAAGAGGCAAATGGATCTTTCTTTGTTGTTGCTACTGAAAGAGAATAAAAAGGGAAGGCGAGTAAAAGAAAAAAAACATTATTTGTGAATCTTGTTTTTATTTTCAGATTTGACAAAGACTTAGTTTGAAAGAAAAATTTATTATAAGAATAGTATTTGATGTCTCTCTTTCCTCCCTGCAATGCTAAAAGTCTCAGATAATCCTATAGCTTCCTGATGATTAGTTGAATATAATACTGGAGGGTAGGAATATTGACTTTTAGAGAAGTACTTATATAGCTGTACCTTGGTAGTTCCCTTTGGTCACTACTGACAACACACACCATGTAGAAAAGTCAAAGATTTCTTGTGTGCCTCAGTTGGGAAAAACTAAAAGCTAAGGATATTGGAGGGAAGACTGATAAAGAAGAAGGAGTCTAGTGTTGGGGAGGTATAATGAGTAGGTGAACACATGGACAAAATAGGGTTTTCTATCATCATGTCTTTCTCGTTGATTTGACCTTGTTGCCTCTTTCTTAAACCCTAGTGACTAAACTGGTTGTACCGAGATACTTAATCATATCTGCTATTGCCTTTTGGAATGTAAGGTATAAAAATAAACAAGTTTCAGGAATGAAGACAGGATATGGGGGTTTGGAATTAGGCAACCTATCACTCTGCAGTGATTTCTATTTGGAGTTTTAATTTTTTTTCTTTTTCTCTGCAGTACTGTGGATTAAACCCAGGGGTATGCTACTAATGAGATACACCCCCAGACCCTTTTGTTTTATTTTTATTTTGAAGCAGGGTCTCACTAAGTTGCCAAGACTGTCCTCAAACATGTGATCCTCCTGTACCAGTCTTCCCAGTGGTTGGGAATGCAGGTGTGCACCTCTGCACCCAGATAGAATTTTTAAAATTTTTTTAAGAGTAAATGATACAGGAAAAAGGCAGAGAGCAAATAAAGAAGAAGCAAAGTAAAGAGAATGGGAAAGATAAAAGGAAGGGAGTGAGAAAGGGAAGGAAGGAGAGAAGAAGGAAGGGATGAAGAAAATAAAACTTATTGATGAATTGCTAATAATGGACAAATTAGCTAGTGCTGTAACTATTTTGAAAATGAGATTCCAAATGACCTCTCCAACATATATTTATTTACAAGAATACTAACATTAATATGTTTTAAAGTTAGCACAGAATTTCATATCCTCTTTCTAAATGATTAGAAGCAGCCTTAACATCATTTAAAAGCAGTCATATGCTAGCTTTAACAGATGTCTAAAGTATACTTTTACTTTTCTGGCAAAAAAATATGCTGTTATCAGGTAGACATCAGAAAATGAGACACATAGTACGTTCCAGAGAATGCTCTTAGATGTGCAATATTATCCCTCAATTTGTCCTACTGAGTTAGAATTACTGACCCTCAGGACATGAGAGAGATCTATTATTTTAACATTTTACAAAGCATAGTCTAATGTATAAAGCCTGAGAGCAACCATAAAAAAAGAAATCTTCTAAAACCAGGATGCAATTTCTGCTTATAGGATATTATTTAAAGGATTACTCTTGTTAAATAAAAACCTATTTATATTTATTTATTTCAACAATAAAAATGCATGGACTATTCCTAGCACTGAATAGGAAACTAATACTCTCTTATTGAATATAACACTGATTCTCTGTATTTTTTTCTAAAAATTGTGTCATCTAGACCCTCCATCAATGGTTATATACATATACAATTTCACCCTAACATACGATTTTTATTGAAGAGGTCATTTGCTGTTGAGAGAGTATTTATCTTTCTTAGTGCCTCATAAAATCTGTAACTCTTTATTTATATCATTACTTAAAGAAAATCTGCCATATATATTAAGCTGCCTCATTCTAGAAATGTCCATGTTTTTGTTTTGTAGCAAACCTCACACACAGTCTAATTCAGACCAATATCATTCCCTTCAAAGTAACAGCAATATTTTCAATACTTTTAAGTAATATTTGCAGAAAAAGAATTGCATTTTACTATATTACCATGATTTTCCTAGATATTTCTAAGATATTTCTTGATATTTCACTAAGGGAAGAAGACCCACTTGTCTTCCATTGACATTCAATAGTTCACATTTTGCCTTTTGTGCAGAGTTAAATGTGGAATCTAAATATTTTCA
Organism: Spermophilus citellus; assembly: GCF_964194105.1. Classification (NCBI taxonomy): domain Eukaryota; kingdom Metazoa; phylum Chordata; class Mammalia; order Rodentia; family Sciuridae; genus Spermophilus; species Spermophilus citellus. The sequence continues at coordinate 256,024,436 of NC_138182.1, forward strand.
TTATACTACTAGTGATATAATTCCTAAACCACTGCTGGTACAAAGGCACTCCCAACTTTTCAACTTTTTTTTTAACACGTGATTAACCATTTCAGTGCATTCCTGCCTAATCCTGCAGTGGCTTCCCACTTACTCAGATTCAATCTACACCTTTTATTCATAGAATACAAGGCTTAAAACAACCTTTCTCTCCACTCCCAATAGTGAACTAGCCTCTTACTGTCCTTTCTCACCCTGTGTCAGCTATTTTGGTTAACATGCTTTCCAAACATGTAAATCCTGATATTATCTTCGAGTTTTTTCAATGGACTCTGCCTTGTGAGCAGGCTCATTCCCTTACATCCTTCCAGTGTCATTAGTCTTAACAATATGTTGAGTATTGCCAGCCCTCTCTGTATTTTTTCCCTCTCTTTGTATAACGCATAAGCAACTAGTTTCAAACATTGTGTATCAACTTCTACTGGAACACAAATACCATCAAAACACTGATCCATTTTTCTGTGCATCTGTGCTTGTATTTAACTGAGTATCTCCAAAGCATAGAACAGTGCTTACACCATAGTTGTTAAGTATTTGTCATAAGAATTTATACTCTTTGTAGAGAGCTTTATGGTTTGACTATATGTGTGCCTTCAAAATTTATATTTTGCAGCCTAATCTCCAATGCTGCCATTTTAAGAGAAAAGATCTTTCAGAAAGTGAGAGATGATTAAATAATGAGGGCTCTAACTTCATGAATGGACTATTACTCTCATAAAAGATATTGAAAGGAATATCCAAATGGATTTTGCCCTTTCATCTTCTTTGGCATGTGATGACAGACAAAGAAGGTGCAGTTTTGGAAGCAGAAAACATAAGAATGAGTCTGTAGGTGCCTGGTCTGGAATTCCCAGTATTCTTAAATAAAAGGAATGAATTTCTGTTCTACATGTCACCTATTGTCTGGTTCTTTATGATAACCACACAAATAGACTAAGACAGGAAAATTTTTGCTATGTCTTATCCGGATTAGAATTATTTTCTATTTGGTTTTAATTTTAACTAAATTTCATTTTATTTTAATTTCATTTTAATTCTCAATAACCATTTGAATAAAAGTATTTACAGATAGAGAAAGTGAACAATGAGAGATCCCTCAGAATATTCAGGTGCCCAAGAGAAAGAAACAGGATATCTTGGGAAAGGAGTTCTTTATAAATTGATACTGAAACATGAGTTTGACAGAAAATAGATTCTCTGTCTCTTCTGGTGAGTGGAGTCTGCATAAGCTGTACTCCTCTGCAATTTAAGAAAGCCCATTTTAATATTAGCAGGTTATCACAGCAGGGAATGGCTGCTAAAGTCAGGTCTGAGGGTCACAGCCAGCAAAACTAAATTCTTCTCCACTGCAATGGAGGGTTGCAGTTCTTAATGGTGAAACCTAGAAGCTGTCAATTTCTTTCTGGATTATTTTCCTGCAAATTTGAAGAATAAAATCCATGGACAACAACAGAAAGCAATAGTTAAATGAGTAAGATTTATCTAAGTGGGAATAAAGGAGATAGAACTCCACAAAATGAGAGAGTACCTGATAGCATGTTGCCACATATATGTACTAGTGGCTTCTGTGTGAGGGCATTGATCAAAATCCATCTTAAACAAGTATTGAAAAAATGCCAAGGTAATTTTTGTTGAAAATCTAGGTTAAACAGATATTGGAAAAATGTGAATGTTACTGGTTAAGCTTTGATTTTATGTAGCCTTTACTGAGGACTGTCCTGCTTCCTTATTCCCCTCACCACAAGACAAAGGATTTGGCTGGATATTTAGAATATTTCTACAGGTTAACTTCTTGGAGTAGACTTTATATTTTAAAAAGCCTAACTTGGAACCAATTAACTAGCCTATCTTTTTCATTGCTGTCATAAGTACATTTCATAGGAAATATTGCTACCCAAAAGGAAGTTTAATGAATGTATAGTAAATTCCATTATAAAGACAGAGAATATCCTTCATAGCTACAGATTTTGTTTTGAAATTTATTTGTCTTGTTTGCCTGCAAATCTACAAAGGAAACTTATATGATGGTAGGAATTTTTTGTCTTAATAGCCCCTTCCACTAGAAAAGAAAATGAAACATTAATCATTTTGAAAGTAAATCAGTTATATTGTCTCTATAAAGTCAGAATATTGTACTTAAGTCTTATTAATGTTCTCTGTATCCATTTTCTGCCATGGGAGCAATACCAACATATTGACCTAACTAGTTGGTAAAGCATCAATAGCACAGAACAAACACACAAGAAAACCTGCAGTGAATGGAGTTGGTTTTTTTCCAATCATAAACCTCTGGGTGGTTAGCATTAAAGTTGAGAGTACCCTGAGGTAACACAAATGTTTCTGGTTTAACATAATTATTTTCAGTCAGTAGGGAATTTTCAAAATATTGGAGAGTTGTATTTCAAAGTATGCCTTGAAAAAGGTTTTTAATAATGTGGAAGCCAAGTTTTCCTTAAAATACTGAATAAATCAACATTATTTGAAAACCAAAGTATGTCTTCATGTAGTTGGTGATAATATGTTTCCAATATAATAAATCCAAGTGACAAATATTTAAAGAAAATGATCAATATTACTAATCATTAGGTAAATACACATTAATACTATAATGAGATACCATCTTACCCCGCTATAATGATTGTTATTAAAATAATAATGGTAATAGATGCTTGTGAGGATGGGGACAAATAGAAATTGTTGGTGGAAATATAAATTAATACAACCTTCACAGAAAACATTGTGGAAGTTCTTCAAAAAACTAAAAATAGAACCACCATATACAGATATCTCTCTCCTGGGTATATATGCAAAGGGAATTGAGTCATCCTAAAAGAGATACCTGCACACTCATGTTTATTGCAGCAATAGTTAATAGTTAAGATCTGGTAATAGCCCAATTGTTCATCAATCGATTAAGGGAGAAAGTATGATATATATAGTTAACGTAATTTCTAACTTCCCACAAGATGGGAGACCTGGAAATCCATTCAGTCAGTACTAAAGTAGTCACCCAGGTGCAGGACAAGGAGACTGTGCCTTTAAGTTATGATCTGCAGATAGAAAAGAGGTGAGTTGAGAGAATTCTGGTATGATTAAGTGATTCATTGCATATAGTAGAAAAGAAGCAAACAACTTGTGACAAATTCTTGTCATTCATGACATCAGAAATAAAAAAAAGAACAAAATTTGAGTAAACAATTGTTCAGTCTTCTTTGAACATGTTATCAAAGTTGGTAGGGAAACCCTGATTCAGACTCTGTCAATCATCTTACAAGATGCACTATTACTTAGAGAAAACTAGTTCTACTCTGATATAGTTGTGTAAGAATTTGAATACAACTGTAAATACAAATAAAGCCACTTATTTCTGTTGATCTATAAAATTTTGATGTTTTAGTCTCCCAAGTTTTCCTCCAGAGAATACCTTTCTTAGACTGCTCTGTACTTTTTAAACTTTTTATTGTAATTTATTTTTATTGTAATTATCAATGCTTATTAATTTTACAAGTTAATGGCTCTCAGTGTATCATTTTCATAAGTTCTTATATTGTGCTTTGATCATATCTACCCTCTCTTATTCTCTCTCTGGTCCTCCTCTCTTTACCTGCTTCCCCAGTCCCATTTCCCTTCCCTGTGTTCCTATTCTACTTTCTGGTTATTTTTTTTTCTTTTGTTAATTTCCACAGGTAAGAGAGAGGATGCAACAATATTCATTCTCTCTCAACAATATTCATTATGTCCTGTATTGCCATCCGTTTTCCTGGAAATGACATAATTTAATTCCTATTTATGGTAGAATAAATCTCCATATAAATGCAATGGAATATTATATATATATATATATATATATATATATATATATATGAATGAAGAAAAATATGGTATACACACATACTATATATGGCAATGAAGCATTACATATAGATCATATATATGAAATGCAATATATAATATACCATATATAATGTAATGGAATATTATATAAAAGTATATTATATATGTATAAACATATACATATATATATATAATATTTTTCTTCATTCATTTAGCTATCAACAGGCACCTAGACTGATTCTATATCATGATTATTATCAATAATTGCACAGAAAGCATGTATATGCAGGTATCTAGCTCTAAGTATCCAGACTTCATTTTCTATCAAATACCTACCCAGGAAAGGTATAATAATATCATATGGTAGTTTTTTTTTAGTTTTTTTAGGAACTTCCCTCATATTTACCCTAGGTGACTGTATCAATTTACATACCCAACAATTGTGTAATAAGGATCCTTTTTCTCCACATCATATCCAGTATTGCTTTTCCATTCTAACTGAAGTGAGATGGTATTTCAATATAGTTTTTTTTTTTTAATTCTTGTAGATGGAAAGCATGTCTTTATTTGCTCAGTTTTATATGCGGTGCTAAGGATCAAACTCAGTGCCTCACACATTCTAGGCAAGCGCTCTACCACTGAGCTACAGTTCCAGTCCTCAATATTGTTTTGATGTGCATTTCACTGATGGCCATAGACATTGAACATTCATTCATTATTCATTGACAGTTTGTATTTTGTTTTCTTTTGAGAAATGTCTGTTCACATCATCTTCCTACTTTTAATTGAATTACTTGCTCTTCTGTTGTTAAAAGTTTTTTAGTTCATCACATATTATGGATATTAATCCCCTCTCAGATGAATAGTTGGTAAAGATTTTCTCCCATTCTATAGGTTATCTTTTCATTTTGTTGATTGTTGTTTTCTTTGCTTTGCAGAAACGTCTTAATTTGATCTTACTCCATTTTACAATTCTTGCTTTTGTTTCCTAGATATCGGTGTTCCAGTCATGAAGTTATTGTCTGAGGAAATATCGTGAAGTGTTTCCCCTATATTCTTATTGAATATTTAAAGTTTCAGGTCATTGTTCTATTTTGAGCTGATTCTTTTTTCCCATGGCAAGAAAGCCTCGTCTAGCTTCAATTTTCTTCATGCAGATATCCAGTTTTCCCACCATTGATTGCTGAAGAAGCTGTCTGCATATGGTGTGATTCTACACGTAAAATCCCATAAGGACATCATCAAAAGACTCTCAGAACTGTTACACAAATTCAGTGAGGTGACAGAACACAATATCCACATACAAAACCAGTAGCTTTTCTATGCACTAATAATAACTTACTGAGAAAGAAATCCTATTAACAATAGCCTCAAAAATACATCAAAATAAACTTAGTTATGAAAATTTTAAAACACTAACAAAAGAAATTGAAGAAAACACTCAAGATGGAGCTTCATCCCATGATCATATATTGGGAGAATTAATATTCTTAAAATTACCAAACTACCTAGAGCAATCTACAGATTCATGAATAGTAAAAGCAATATCAAGCCAAAAGGATAGTGCAAAAATATCATAATGCCTGATTTCAAAATGTATTACAAGATATAGTAACAAAAACAAATATGGTATTGACATAAAAACAGGTATGTTGAATGGTGGAATAGAATAGAGAGCCCAGAAATAATCCCACATATCTCAAGTCAATTGGATCTCAACAATGGTGCTGAAACATACAGTGGAGAAAAGGCAGTCTCTTACATTTGACTTCTGATTCTTCATCTGCTACTCTGAACTAATCCCTACTCTTTCATTTCTCTGTATTTCTTTGTTTACTGGTAAAATGAATACACTCCAGAAACATTGATCCCCTGTTCTTTTATTGGCTTAGCCTTTCTTTTCTGGTTTCAGAACCTACGTACTTTCTGCACTGGCCTGGCATGTTCTTCCCTAAGATACCTGCATGGTAACTGACCGCTGCCCCTCCAAGGGATGAATTATGATGCAAGACTGTACATGTCCATTTGAAGGGGATCAAAAAATGGCCTCCAAATAAATTGCTGCAGTAAGTTTCCTTCTTTGCAGAGTTGGTGAGATCTTATAGGAGTGGAGGCCCTGGGGACGGGGGTGGGACCAAAAAATTCATCTTGTGGATTTCCTCTTTTTAGAATCCAGGTCACTCCATAGGTGTGGGGCCATTGAGGAAATCAATTACAAAACAAAGGTATCAGAGGAAAGATTGGAAACATTTGGATTTTATGAAAACATAGATCTGAGCTTATGAGTTTCATTCCTCAAGGATTGTCTTAAAGAATGTCTTGGGAAATAAAATCCACGATAAGATTAGATTCCAAAGAGACTAAGTAAGATTGCAGAGGAAGCAGAAGTGTGGTGAATTTAATATCTTGTGTCTCAATTAGCAGCCATCTGCAGGCTTTCCAACAGATTCTAAATGCCATCTTGGTATCACTTGTTCTATGATTGTCACTGGACTATGTAATTTGAAAAATAATATTCGTCATTCTCTGCACAATAGTCATCCTAAGAGGGATGATAGATTATTGGATTGTATGGGAGGCCTTCATCTTTAGAGTGTGGTTCTTAGTAAAAATCACTTGCTGAATTGCTAAAATATATCCACAGATAGAACTCTGAATCAGAATCCCTTTTGTTTTAGTAACTAGCATCATCTTTGTTTGGTCATGTAGATCTAGATTTTTGGAACTGTGAAAATTTTAACTATATGTCAGTGAACAAATTTATGTCCAGTTTCAAATTTACCTGTATATTTACTATCAAAAAAAAAAACTTCAAATACACAGAAAGTGAAAGTCTTATTTAAATATATATTTAAGTAACTTGGAATTTATAAATTATCTCCTTATATTATTTTTCTCTTTGAAAATTTCTTTTATAGCTAGTGGCCATACTTGATAAGGTAACTTCCTTGGTGTGTTATATTTTATAATACTTTGAAATTCTTTTTATAGAACTTTACTTTCTTTTTTTATTTTAAATTGGCTCCTTTATTAAATAATTTTTATTGACTTCAATTTCCTCATCTGTAAAAACTGAAGCACTTGAAAATACATTTTTTCAGTTTTCTAAGGATATTATTTCATATCTATCTTGAGATCACAACAAATGTGATAAAATAACTTGACATTCCATGAAAATATTCTCTTAGATTACATTGATAGATATCCTGACATCTAGATGTTATTGCAAACAAAATTAAACTAAGCTCTTTAAATTTCTTCCAAAATTAAATACTCATTATAATTTCCTTCTTTCTTTCAAAGACCTTTTCTTTCAATCATTTTCATTTTAAATTTTGTAATCAACCCTGATTTCAAATTTTGTCAATTTCCACATTCAGTTGACTAGTTCTTTTAATTCACACCAGTATTTCTCAACTAGTTCTAGGCTTTTTATTTCCTTTACACTGACTGTATAATCAGTCTTAATGTCTATTGCATAGGCCATCAATTAAACTTTCTGCTTATATAAAATAAACTTCACTTTAACTTCACTTTCTAGTAAACAACTTTTCCAAGATGTTCCATCAAACAGTTACAATAATTCATAGAAATTATCTATGCACTGGGCACTATTCTAATAACTTTAATTTAATTGACTTTAATTTAATTTGTCTTTCATTAGTAATTTCACAAGATAAGCACCATTATTATCACCACTGTGCAGATAACAGAACTGAGGTAAAACTTTGCTCATGATATGCTATTACCATCATAATGAAGATTCTAATCAGAACAAATTAATCCAGACTATAAGAATAACTGTAATAGGATGTGACTCTAACATTTTCTGTTTCTGATTTTCTTCTTTTGAATGTTTTTATTAATGTATTATAGTTATACTTAATATTCGGGTTCAATTTGACATAATCATACACACATGAAATATAATTTGGTCCACCCAGTTCCCAGCACTTCCCCTTTCCCTTCCTGGTTCCCTCCCCCTATTCTACTTCTTCTACTGGTATTTTTTCTATTTATTATAGTTGTTATTTTAAATTGGTCCTTTATGTACATACATAAAAATGAAATTCACTGCAGTATATTCTTATATGTAGATATCATAATTTAGTCCATTTCATTTGCTGATACAAGAATGGAATTGAATATTTATTCTTACTAGTATGTTTGCCTTAGTCCCTTCAGGCTGGTACAAAAAAATAAACTATGTGGCTTTTAGTAAACAGAATTTATTTCTCAAAGATATGAAGACCTAGAAGAGTAACATCAGGAATCCGGCAGATGCCTTGTTTGGGAGAACTGCCATTTGGCTCATAGATCGCAACTTTCTCCAGCGTCCTCCAATAGCACAAAGTGGGAGAGAGCTTCCTGGAGCCCGTTCTTTAAAGGGGCTAATTCCCGTTCATAAGGGTCCATCATCATGACATAATCATTTACCAAAGCCCACCCCACTAAACACCTCTCATCAAGGATTACTTATCAATATATGAATTTGTGGAGAAGGTGACAGGTGTTCAGCCTGAAACATTTCCTGCATTTACCATACTCTTCCCTTAGCACTTTCTATTTAGGCATATTTATCCCTACAGCCCAAGTTGAGGAATATTACTATATTTGCTACCATCACATTTCCCACAGTGTTGTCTCTCCTATACTTTTTATCATCTACTGTCTATAGGAGTTACTTGTCATTCATTACAATGTTACTTTTTATTGAAATGCAATAATATTTTTGTATATCTTAGTATTACGTAAGGATGGAATGTTTTTCTTATCACAAAATTCCAATTTTGCTATAATTGGAAATAACTATGATTCTCAAAGTATCATGTAAAAAGCTTTAAACATAAATGTTATAGAATAGAAATTATTATAAATACATAAATTAACATGTTGCAAGAAGTTATAATATCTATATAGTATGTGCTTTGCCACCATATTCCATTTCTTGTGAATACAAAACAAATAACTAGATATAGTATGGAAAAGCTTTAATATGCATTTGAGAATTCTGCACTGTTCTATACAAGAGTTTTCAAAGAGCATTCTTTTGTAACAGTGGAATGATTTAGGATTCATAAGTTTCACCTCATTATTTTGTGGAGAATAATCACACACCTACAAATAGTTATTTTCTAGACAATTTTACACTGATTATTACTTCCCTTATACTTCTAAGCAATTCAACCTGTTAGTTTTTTAAGAATGGCCAATGGCAAATAATTTATAAAATAAATTTTGTACATATTATATTCAAAATTTCTTCACAAATTTATATAAAAAATTGAAAGTCTGTACTTGTTCAAAAGAACAACAGTGATAGTTCAAAATAATCATAAAACTAAGAATAATTGTCTGAATATGTAAACTGGAAAGAAGTATTGATTGTTTTTATGTGCTCACTTAAAATATGAAGAAATCAACAACTGAGAGGTCAATTTCTATTCTCAAATTTGTCTACATAAACTAGAAAGAACTCTAAGCTGGGTTCCTTGGCACAGGCCTGTAATCCCAGCCCACTAATCCATTCAACTTTTAGGATATCAAAAACTAATATTTTATATACTTTGCTATTCTGAATTTTATGGTTTTACTTTTATTAAGAATATTGAAAACAAAAATTTTATTACAGGGGACTTATTTAGAAATCTGACTCCTGCCAGGAATGGTGGCACACACCTATAGTCCCAGCAACTCAGGAGACTAAGGTTCAGGAGTTCAAAGCCAACCTCAGCAGATCAGTGAGGCACTTAGAAACTCAGTGAGACACTGTGTCTAAACAAAATTTAAAAAATGACTGGGTACATGCCTAGTGGTTAAGTGCCCCTGGGTTCAATCCCTTGTACCAAAGAAATAAAGAAAGAAATCTGACTTATTTCTTATTCCAGTAGTGATCTTGACATTTGTATTCATACTCTTCTTATGAAATGGCAGTGGGATTTAATTGCCTAATCACTTCTTTCATATAAATTCTCAAAGGGGCTGTAAAATGAAGTATGCATTAGGTTATGTTTCTGAAAATTATGTTACTACTTTCAAAGTTCACATTTTAAAGAAAATATGGCATGCTTGAGGATATTTATTTTTCTTGAGTTTTTGTTTTTAAAATAGAGTTCTTGAAACATGACTTGCTTGGAATATGTTCAAGAATGCATATGTGAAATTTCACAGAAGAATTACAAGAGTGAAGTTGTGGCTGTGCTTGAAGACAAATCGATCATGGGGCCAAGCTCCTGGAAGGGTTGTGAATGACCTAGAGTGATCATTCATAGCAATGAAAAGAAGAGGACAATTACTATGTCCTGATTCAAAGCAGGACATTACCAATTATAGCTCTGTTTTTCTAGAAAAGATTAATTTATAAAAAATACTGTAATAATGCAAATTTCCTTTTATTATTTACTTAGGTTCATATGCCCCATACAGTTCTATATATTCATTCCATTTGAAATAAATTCAAACTTTTACTTCATATTTGTAAACAACTCTACCATCTCCATAGTTTTCTTCACTCCTCTATTTTTATTTTTTCTATCTCTTCATCATATACAAAATAAATATAACAGGTATGCTTAGGAATGTTCAGTTATTATGTGGAAACAACATGACCCTAAATATATGAATCAAATTCTAGTCTCTATCCAGTGTTAAAAGGGAGTGCAAGTTACATTGTTAGAGGGTCTCACATCATATTTAGATGTCAAATTCTTAATTTTGAAATCTATATTTAAAAATATAGAGATAACTTTTATGTGTTTAAATTAAAGGAACTTATGTAAAACACAAAAAAGAAAAGGGTATGTTTAGCAGTAATATGAATTTGAACTTAAACTTTAAGTTGTTACTTGCTGATATAGATGAATGATATCATATGTCAAAATGATGTAGATTAAGAGAAGGCTTATGCCACTATTTTAGAAGAATTGCTGTGCTGTGGAACTGGGTCTCACTAATAGTAAATCTGACTTCTTTATCACCTTGTGTATATTATTTTACTTTTCTTGGCTTCAGTTTACCATTCCCATAAATTAAAGGAATTAAACTAGTGTAAAGATTCTCAAAACTGCATGTATCATGAAATTAACCAAGAAGTTTTTCATGAAATTAACCAAGAAGCTACCCAGGTCCAATGATCAGATTTTGAGGTGGTTCTAAACATCAATGTAATTTAAAACTTACCAGTTTGATTTTACGGTTACAGTTGACATAATTAATTTGATAGTCACTAATGTTTCTTGCAAAAGCATCTGAATAGAGACCAATAAAGTAATAAACTAAATGTTGGATGTTGAAAACACTTAGCATCTAAAATTCAGAAAACCTAAAATATACCCTCCTTGATATGTATATACTATAAAAAAAGGTAATTCTTATAATTCCTGTTCATTTCTTACTCTTATGTACCGCTGCTTGTGAGCATCAGCATGCATTTCTAGGAATAGATTTTGCCTGGAGTTTTTAATGACTGAAGCAGCCCACACTTGCCACTCAACAGAGACACAAGCCCTGCAGGGAACCACTGTAAGGCCTTCTCATGAAAGCCACAGCAATTCACTAAAGTAGTATGGTGAGTGCAGCAGAACGTAAGCTTATTACCCAACTGACTCTTCAGTGCTTGGGAGAAAACAAGGGAAAATAAATCTATCCCTAGCTGAAGTTCCAGAGATGCTTCTTTACCCAGCTCAAGAATGTGATTTAGAATAAACCAAGAATTTCAAGGAATTTACAACACTCAGCTTTTTCCAGCACAAACTTAGATACAAAGAACAAAGCATACTAAGATCGATAAGGTTATTGCTTGTAGAAAGCATGAAATTCACATAAAAATCATTTTCTTAACTATTATAAAATAATTCAACTAATTTTAATATAAGCTATAATTATTTTCAATGAATACTGGAGTACTTTTGTTATTTTGATAAAAACAGGAAACATTACATATATATAACATGATATATATAGTATATATTAAATAGATAATACATTTAAATATACTTGTATACACAGTACATCAAGTCTATAATTATACTTTATATAAAATTCATTATGTAAAATATACAGTTATGTATAACTACATATAACTTAAATAATATAGATATTTAGAAAGTTTGGGTAAATTAGTGTAGGCTAATTTTAACAAATGGGCTTATTTCCCAGGAGGGGGGAAATATATATAATTATAAAATCTAATATAAATTTCAATTAGAAATTTATCAGTTACTTGGTATTGCAAACAATATAAATACTCAGTAGATTTTAGAAAAATTTTGTTTTCCACAGCTCATTTTGGGTTGAACTGTCAATTATCGAAGAAATTGCACATTCTTTTTGTTTACATGCCCATAAAGGGTCTTGCCCTGATTCTGTTTTCTCCATCTTTACAAGGCTGGAAACTTCAAAGTGGGTTAGAATCAGTGTACTTAAGGAAGAGACCAACTTAAACAACTGGTCACCTTTAGAATCAAGGTCTCTGGTCTTAATTCTAGTCCCATTCTGTTTGACACTGGCAAATACTGTGGATAATCATTTTTAGTAATTATTTTTAGTAATTATTTTCTCGCTAAGAAGGTAAGCTCCACTCTAGTCTTCTCAAATACTGAGGGATTCTACACTCCCAGAGAAGAAATTCTGTTCTCTGCTACACATTTAATGAAACAAGTACATACCTGGCTCTGTTTTTAAATGATTACAACTCCAATGTAGGAATTGTTACTCATCTGTCAATTTTCAAAGGAAGGAGAGATGATAAAATCAATGCAGGTGAGTTCAATGCTCTTCCTGGGGATGAAAACTCACGGTGTAAGAATACATATCTGATTTCTGCCTAAATTGCAATAGATAACAGCTTTGTTCATTAATAGTTTTTAAAAAGTGATTCTACTGTAAAGTTATCTTGTCTGCATATCAAGAGCGGCAATGTTGGTTACAGATGAAAAAACACATTTGTATCAAAACACCACATCAGGTATTTTAAATAATTTTAATAAATTTAATGTAAAAAAGTCTTTTCATAAATCCAAAATATTGTTAATACTGTTCAAATAATTACAAATTTGCTAAAGGATCACTACAAATGATATAAAATGTCATCCTGCATAAAACATGATAGTCCTCAAAATATTACAGTCAGATTAGGACAACTTAAGAGGGAAAAAATTAATAGTAGTTAGTTTTCAATTTCAGGTAAAAAAAATATGTTAATTGGAAAGGAATAACACTATTGTCCATATAACTTTTTGAGGAAACAATTACATGGATATTTTCACACATACATATCTATGATAATAATCTAACTACTGGCCATTGTCAACCTGATGATGTAGCTGTACACATTATACCACTAAAACTAATGGATTAGCCAGAGGCTAAATTTACAAATTCTGAATATATGTCATGACTTGCATTGTCAGTGTGATACATTAGTTCCTATTCTCAATAACTTTATAATCAGATATAAATTTTTATACATATAACATAATTGCTTATTTTAAAATTAGAATATACTGTTTTAAGATTAAGTCATTTAAAAAATAATTTATAACTCTAGAATTCTTGATAGAAACAGCCTTCATTCTTTTAATCTAAAAGGTAAAACAACAAATATTTTCTGTTCTATCAAGAATTCTAGAGTTATAAATTATTTTTAAAATGACTTAATCTTAAAACAGTATATTCTAATTTTAAAATAAGCAATTATTCTAATTTTAAAATAAGCAATTATGTAAAGATTTTGAGGAATTTTCATAAAATAAAAACTTTGAAGATAAAAACCTAAAGGGTGACATTAAAATTAAACCTGATTATGATTCTAGTGTGGTTATTCCATTTTCATTTTCATTTAAAAGTAAAAATTTCACCAAAGCTAAAATAACCCAGTGCTTGAAATAAGGTCATTAAATAGATTTTCATCATCAAAAGACTCACCTCATTGCAAGCAGTATTATCATCCGTCAGATTTTATAAAATAACATATTTTTCCCATGGTGTTTTAGTCAGTTTTTTTTCCTATGTCTAAAAGACCCTACATTTACCACCCAGTTGATCCTTATCAGAGGATTTATGCAATGATTAGGTTAAGGATCTAATAACCCAATCATTTCACCTCTAAACCTTCTCAAATTGTCTCACACATGAGCTTTTGGGGGACACCTAATCTAAAACATAACACATGGCTAGTGAGTTTTAAGTATTTTACTATTTTTTTCAAATTTATTAGGGAATAGAGGTAGAAAGGAAATTTACTATAATATTTAACCCATGATCTAACACTATAAAAAATATTAATCTCAGAAAAAATTCTTTCTGCATTCCTAAAGAGACTGAAAAAAAAAAAAAAAGGTTGGTAAGTGTTACCCTGGGATCCAGGGGCAAATTCCTTTCCTCCTACTACAAAGATGAGAAAAAAAAAATAAATGACAGTAAGCATAATTGTTATCCAATTATATAACACCAACAAAAATTCTCAAGTTTTATTCCTGGACACAAATTCTGACAGAGAAAAGCCACATGCATCTGCTACTCCAATCAGTCACAAGTATATAGAAGAGGGTATTAAATTAGTAAGGAGGAGTTTGTGTGCACACAATTCTCAAACTAAGTGAATAAATAGAGCTGCTTTTCCATTTACAGTAGATCCTTGCAATAAGACTGTGACAGGCTACATATGTGGAAATCAGACCACAGCTGTGCAGGATGCTCTTGATGAACATCAGAGATGGGCCTCAACTTTCCATTCTTATGTTACTTTAATGTCTGGCACATCGCATGGCATGGCACAGACTAAATGGATTTATAGATGATTCTAATGACATCATCATATTTATTTTTGGCCATCTTTAAAAGTAATGAAAAACAATAATTTGACTTGAATATCTTTAAGAAAAAAATATATCTTCTAGTGTAGTTTATACTGTACTTGTGAAACCTATACATGAAAGTTTGAACTTTAGAGAAAAGAAAAATCTCCAAGAAGGCTCCCAAAGGGCTATTAGGATCTAAATTAAAAATGAAGTCTTGATAGTCTTTTTCTGACTGGGCTCCCATACACACTTTGTGACCCTGGAAGAACCATACTTTTTGACCTATGCTCAGAGAATATTCCTGTTTTAACTGCCAATATAAATAGCACCCGGAAAAATCTCATCTTGCTATCAGATGTGACTGATGAACTGTACTTCAGTAGACTGTAACCATAAACCAATCAGGACCGAGCAGACCTGCATCCCTAATTTTCACAGTGGTCTATAGTGGGAATCTGGGCAGTGCCTTTGTTCATATACATCATCTCTTCTCATTATGCTTTGAAGTACACTTCTGCTTTGTACTGCAAGATATATATTTCTGTTCTGTAAGCTACTTATTGAAATGAAGCCTGCTACTTACCTAAAATTCTTGCCATGTAAATTTTCATTAAGAAAGGGTACAGAGCAATGCAAAATTCTATCTATATCTGTTTGCTTATGCACATGTAAAATAGGTCAGAATTACTGTATGTTTTTGAATAATAGCTAAAAAAAACTAGATAGATTTTTGTCTCTATATAAAACTATCATGCAAATTTGCTGGAGAATACTCTTATAAGGCACTAGTGGTCATTAGTGAATGACATTTCAATGTTATTATCAAATTATTTCCAGAATGTTTTGACAAAGGGACACAGGGAGAGGAAAATACATAAGTCCTGGAAGCAATATGGAGTCAGAGGTCAAAGAAATCTCATTCAATTTTGCTTCAAAAAGTTTTCTCCACAAATATTTAGGTTTCACATGCATTCATCTGCAGCCAGGCTTCTAACTATAAATAATAGAAACACTGAAAGATGAAATTGCAAGGAAGTGAGTACCTCAGGAATAAATGAGAGAGAAAAAGAGAGATGAAGAAAGGTTTGAAATATTTAAGTTTATATATTCCCTCTAGCTTTGGGTATTTTTTAATGTTTCAAGAGAAGTTCTTATTTTTGAAGAGAGAACTACAAAGAAAAGTAGAAAAAAAATGTGAGAAAGAAGGGAAGAATAGTCTTTATACTTTATACTTAAACTTTTTCACATATTCATATTTGCCTTATAAATCAGTCTTTAAAATAGCAAAAATCCATGTAGAATTGGAAGAATTTTTTTCCAAAACTAATAATTCAGTAATTTTGAGAAAAATAACTTTTATTGTCAGTAGGGGGAAAAGCAAAATGACAGTAAATGATTAGTTTCTAAATTTCATGATATAATATGTATGCTTTTTGTCCCCAGGCCCAGCCCCATAACTGTAGAAAACCCATCCTACTACAGCCCCTTTAGAAGCCAAGGACATTCTGTTCTTTGGCAATGCTTACTGATGTCCTTGATACAATCAAAGACACTCATACACAGCAGTTTCAGAAGATTCCAGACCTAGGGATAGCAGTTTTCTTTTGACAATCTCTGGAGATAAACAGGGAAGCATTCTGTGGGAAGCCTCAGTTCAGGTGAAGAACATTGCTCACTAGGGTGAGAAGTTCAAGTTTGCCCTCTTCCTTTGTCTTCCACTTGGTTGACTAAAAATGGGGATGCTGGGGTTTGATTACACCACCCAAATCTCCCAATTATAGTCTTTTATCTTTCCCTTTGGGTTCCTTCAGGGCCATAACCTCCTTCCCTCTCTACCCCATCCAATTCCATATGACTCTTCTTGATTATCTTTTTTTAAATATGTAATTATTTATTTTTCTGTGGTGCTGAGGATGGAACACAGTGCCTCATACATACTAGGCAAGTGCTCCACCACTGAGCTTCAGCCCCAGCCCCTCCATGATGCTTACATTGGCCTCTGATAGTTTTTTCTTTTCTTCAACATACCCATCATAAAAGGTTACATGGATTAATTTTATGTTCACATCCCCTCAGTCCCTAATGTTCTGACTGTCAAAAGCCCAGTTAGAAAGTTTTCTAAAAATAGATGTTTTGTCTTTCTCTTTGCACATCTATTTTAACAACTCTAGACATTTTCAAAGTACTTCAATTTATTCATCTGAAAACAGAAGGAGCCAGATGTATGTAGGAAGCACAATGAATAATATTTCATAATTTTTTCTTTGAATAATAGAATCTGCAAATATAAAATATTTAAAATATAAAATATAAATATTTTCCACACATTAATCTCACAATTCCAGTGGCTGCTGAATGGGTTTTAGTACCTGTTCTATATCATCTAAAGCAAAAGCTGTTCACAATGGTCCTTTGAACCAGGTGTTCTCCTGACTCCTGTTTCTTCTTCTATTTCTGTTTGCTCAGTCATTTTTGAAAACTGAGGGACAAAATTTTCATTCCCATTGTTGCAGTAATTCCTTGCCTGATCCTTCAGTGGAATACTAAATCTTAATGCCGTCTGCACCTTTCCCCCACTTATCTCTTCTGCTATTGTTTTACTACCTCATGAGTTCTAAGTATTGTTATAGGCATTTGGGCATCTTATAAAATAAATGGAATAGTTCTAAGGAGCTTATAATAAAGAGTGTTGGCCACCACTCCACATCCATTTTCAGTTCATTTTTTTTTTTTCAAATTCAGTGGTGTTTATTTAGAAATAGAGCCATATTTAGAAATCACACTCAAACTTTTCTATAATAATCAATTTAAAATATAATCTCTTGATTTTCCAATAAATGTAAAATTTTTTAGCAAATATTGAAGCTTCTCTCTCCTCTTCTTCTGAATCAATGAAAGTTACTAATTATTTTATGTATTGCCTTTTAACCTTTAAAATGTACACTGAATTTGAGGAAGAATTTTATTTGTGCTTTCTGTTTAAACAGTTTCTTGCTTTCTCCCCCGCAAACCTCCATAGCCCATTGCTGTTTTATTTGGGGCTACTTCTTTTTATTGCTTTCTCTCAATCTAAAATTACAAATAATTAAAACTCATAGAGATAGGTCTTCCAAAACAAACCTTTTAATTGGGAATATAAAAAGAATTATAACTTGAAAACTTCATACTGTGAAAATCACAGATACATCCTAAAGAGTGGGATGATGAAAAATCCTAATGACAAAAAAAGAAATCCAGCTAAGCTGCCTTAAAATTCATTGTTCACAGGAACTTATATTGGGAATTTGCCTTTGTTCATTGATGCAGGCAGCCCTTGCTAGGCTAATCTGTTTTGGTACAGGTGACTTTTGGGATGTACTGCAGGCCCCAGAAACTGTCTATTATTATCTATGTAGTACGGTGAGTGAGACCCTTAGGAAGTACAGGAATTTCTTACAATAAGGTGTGTTACAGGAATGCTAAGTGAAACCTTTTTTTTTTTTTCCTTTTTTGTATGGTCTTCTGATTCCACTTTGACAGAGTTTGACAATAATGACAAATTTTGATACTGATAACATTTCTTTTACAGGAATACTGGCATACTGACTCCCATATTTTTCCCATTTTCAAGAAATTTGTGGAAAAGTATGTTTCTCACTGAAGAAACCCTGTTGTTATTTTTGTCATTGTGGTTTATTTTTGCATTTGTAGGATCATTCCTTTGAAATCATTTTACTGATGTTTTGGAGAACTTGAATTAAATTGTCTTAAAACTAAAGCCCCAAACATTTCACTGTTCTGTCTTAATGCAACTTTTTGCATATAAGTCCCTAATTTGTCATAGACTGTAACTATTAAATGTCAGATACCCAAGAAAGTAAACTCAGAGATGGGGATTTGTGTGCATTAACTATAAAATAACAGGAAAATCACAATTAAAGCAGCACTGGGGGTGGGTGTTAAATGGAGTTGGAAAGCCACTACAGAAGCAGCACTGACACACATTTCAAGCTGTAGTTTGGGAACATGAAGTCTGGTCATCTCCACCCTTAGACTGCAGGCACTTAGAACTACTAGAATGACCAGATAATTAAATTGAGTTCTGAGACTCAAAATTAATGTCAGGATGTTATCAGTCTCTTGTCTTATGAATCTTCTAAGTACATGTGTTTTTTTCTTAATCTTCTCTCAGCCTCACAGTTTCTGTTCTTTCTCAACTTTCTAGAAGTTTCCTACAAAAGAATATTTACAGCTTTGCCACATATCAGCACAGTTTGCCATATAACTGCTCATTTTCTGTGGTTTCTTCAGAAATCTGATTCAGAGGTTTTTGAAATTGCATCTCTTGAATTTATGTGAAAACTGCAAATATAGTTATTTTACTATTACAGTTTCTGAGTTTTAATTGAGATCAATTTACAAAGGTATATATTTGATCTCTGTGCCTTCCCAGTTAAGTGAAAGAGGGTTGAAAAATTCATCCCAAACGTCTGGCTTCTGGAGAAGAAATAGGGTCTGGGTGTTAAATTAGTACTAATGGCTTATGATATCGGTAAAGTTCATAGATGGAGACTCTATAAACTTGAAAGGATGAGGCTTACGCTAGTCCCATGCTGATAAGCACAGTAAGATGCCTGATGGGTGGGACAAGTGGAGAGATCATGGAATCTCTGAGACCTAACCACATATTTGGCCCTAAGATTCTCTCTATTTGTTTCTGAGTTTTAGACATTAAAATAAATAGATAAAAATAAGTAAAGTTATTTTCTAAGTTCTGGGAGCCATTCTCACAAATTATGGATGCCAACGGGGGGGGTCATGAAACTTCTGATTTATAGCCAATAGTTAAAAGCACAACTAATAAGCTAGACATGCAATTTGCTTCTGAAGTGGAGAGAGTAGATGGGATTTCATCCTTAAACCTGTGAGATCTGATGCTTTCTCCAGGTACATAGTGATATAATTTAGTGTCTGCAGAGAATTATAGAATTTTATGGTTTGGAGAAAATCCCCAAATAACTAACACTAGAAGTGAAGTGTTGAATAGTTGAGAGTATTGAGAAAATACAGTTTTTTTTTTTTTTTTTTTTTTTTTGTTGTTGTTGTTGTTGTTTGTTTCTTTTGTTTTGGTAAAGCTAGTGAGCAAGACAGAGCACAGACAAAGTCAGGCTGGGATGCATTCACAACAGCTAAAGTAACTTATCAGCATCCTGCCAATTGAGACAAGAAGACCAATCCCTCATACCCAAATTGAGTGGACACTGGATAAGAGCTGCTTCTGAGAAAGAGCTTGATAACTCAGTGCTCTCTGGGAGGAGTCAGCCCAGCAAATGCACACTGAACATTCAGTCCTGAGGGTGTTTCCAACCTGCTCAGCATAATAAGTCACACAGAAACTCCAAAGAGTTCATAGCTATACCCTATCTGTCCCCAATATGTTTATTCTGTTTCATTTCCCAAAAGTGCCCACTATAAATTCATGTATTCCAGTGAAACCAAATCCACTCAAGTATTTCATAATCCCTCTTTTATTTATTTTTTCTCTTCTCTGCTTTCTTAGCTCAGGTCCACTCTACCTATGAAGTTATTCCTTCCTTAAAAGTTTTTCTTGATAACATTGTACATATATACATATATCTACAAAAACAAACACGTAACAGTGGGATTCATTGTAGCATGTTCTTACATGCACATAATATAATTTGACTATTTCCTTTCCCCAGTACCTCCACTGCAGTTCTCTCCTCTCTCCCCTGGTCCCCTTCCTGTCTTCTATTTTCATGAGATCCTTTTTTTTCTTTTTTACTTTTTTCACTCTAACTTCCAAGTGTGAGAGAGAACATACAGCCTTCAACTTTCTGAGTCTGGCTTATTTCACTTAACACGATGCTCTCCAGTTCTATCCATTTTCCTAAAAATAACACAATTTTCTTCTTCTTTATGGCAGAGTAAAACTCATTTTGTATATATACCACATTTTCTTTGTCTATTCATCTGTTGATGAACACCTAATCTAGCTCAATAACTTGACTATTGTGATTTAAGCTGCTATTAACATTAGTATATATGAATTGCTGTACATGGATTGATATAGTATGTTGGATTTAGTCCTTTTGGATAAATGCTGAGGAATGGGATACCCAGGCATAGTCTCTAGATTAAAAAAAATATTTAACATAACCACATGTCTTTATGTCACTTTCCTACATAAATTATTATAGCATGGAACTTTTCTCATCATTATGTTACTATTATCACTATGTTGATCAATCCATAATATTTATTTTAAAAAGTGTTCAATGATTATTAATATGAGGAAATGTGGAAAGAAGGATTCATATGTAGATAACATTATTGGAAAGCAGATGAAATTGGAGTTGTGTGAAATTTGAGTGACTTCCTCTTCCCCTAGCAATCCTCAGGTTATAAGAAAACTGACTGCTTTTGGCTTGAGAGCTATTGGACTTATGTCCCTGATTTCAATATTTAATTTCTGCATGATATAAATATTTAAATATAATAAGCATATATTTGCCTTTTGCATATCAATATCCTCATGTCACAATCATAGTTTTCGTTTTAGGTATGCAAGAGGATTAAATAAAATACCCTTTAAGTCTTTGCTTTCTGACTGTGGCATATAGACTCTGCTTCCAAAATGCATCTTCAGGGTTGGATTGTTGAAGAAATCATGAATGTAAAAATTGCATTTGAATCATTCATTATCTTCTTTGTACATGTTTAAAGAAGGCTATAAAAATAAACTTAAGCAAGAAATGCAGAAAATAACTTTTATTCCATTTATCATTCTAGTCACCAGTGACTGCCTGGTATAGAAAAAAAGTTAAAGGTCATTGGGAATTAATAATATCTACCACTGTCACAGGATGTGGACACAATGGCACATGTGCATGCTATTACTATTGCTCTGAAGAAATGTGCCTTCTAATCTGCCACACTGAACAATAATAATGGTAAAAACAGTAATATTATGATAGAAATATCTGGCTGATACAAGTTGCCCTCTGATGATAAGCACCATGATGAGGGTTAAATCAAGTACTTATATGTTCTGTCAACTATATTTCCTTCCCACTCACAGTGAATTATGCTCATTTGCCTTTGAGACAGCTGAAGTTTAGGGAATTTAGATGGTTATCAAAATCACTAAACTAGCAAGATTCAAGCCTAGGTGGATGTTTTAGCAGGAACAATAAGCCCTGCCAGACAACAGCATACATGTAACTAAAAGGTGTTTTGTGGTTTTAAAGGCACTTTCCTATACTTTACTACATTTATCATTTAAGGGTCCTGAAGCAGACTACAGTTGTAGGATAGATGATAGTGCTCATCCAACTTGTCGCAAGAAGATCAAAGGCTTTGCTTCAATTGATATCCTTATGTCTGAGCTGGAAGAAACCTAGTTTAAAGGGAAGAGGCAGAAGTCAGACACTTTATTAACTTACTTGTTCATTCATCTTTCGTGGAAATATGCATCTATGCATATGTGTCTTCTATGTCACAAGTGCTGAATTTAATGTTCCTATTGCCTCTTTCCACTGGCAGGACCCTGAATAATTTTCTGAATCATGGTTTTATAAAAGCAAAGAATAACTATTCAGACAGATCCAATTCTAATGCCAATTCATAATCCACTCATCAGAAAAGCAACCTATTCACAGAGTTCTCCTACCCATCTAATTATTTTAAATTTATAGACAGAACACACTTTAGTGTTGTTATTTTTCAGTCATCTGAGTTTTAATAAATAAGAAGAGATTTAAATCCCCAATAACTCTATATTGTAGATACCATTAATATCATCCCCATGTTTTTTTTGTTGTTGTTGTTTTTTGTTTTCTTTTTTCCTTTTTTTCAGGTTTAACAACTGAAGCACAGAGAGGTTTAGTGACTTCCCTGAAATTACAGACCTTAGAAGTGGCAGTCTGAATTCTGACCTGAAGGCTGTTTCCATAGCATGCTATTACCACAGCTTATGATGCATCTTATTGTTGCTCTTACTGAGGGCAAAATTTAATGGGATAATAAATGCAAAGCACCTCACAAAGACAGAGGGACACAATACATATTCAATAAATTCTCTTATCTCTCTCTTGTGAGTCCATTTTTTTTTTTTTACCTACAAGCTGTGCTAGTTTTGCCATGCGATGCTGCTACATCTATAAATAGTTTCAGAGGGATTCTAAACAAAGTATTATGTAATTTATGTCATAAAAAATCAAGAATTCAGTTTCCTGTAATAAACAGTTACCCTGAAGCCTTTTTTTCCACTGTACATTTTTTATATTATCAGGTCACTAAGAATAATTCAGTGAGTTGTGTTCATATACAATTTCAAATCTAGGTAGTTAAGGACTAAATGAGTTGTTTAGCTAGAAAGAAAAAGCAATATCCATTCCAGCCCTATATTTAAGTGCCTTGGAAATGGGGAAATGTCTATATAAGAATGTAAGTTCTTCTCTTCATGTTAATTGACCATTTATTCAGAATGTTTTAAAATTTATTATGCATGCACAAACATACATATGGATTGTCCTTCTTTAAAAGGCAGACTAACCACAACTACTTTATTAATTTATTTATTTTGGGAAATTATTTTTGATTATTTTTTTTAAAGAGAGAGTGAGAGAGGGAGAGAGAGAAAGAGAGAGAGAGAGAATTTTTTTTTAATATTTATTTTTTAGTTATCGGCAGACACAACATCTTTGTTGGTATGTGGTGCTGAGAATCGAACCCGGGCCGCACGCATGCCAGGCGAGCCGCTACCGCTTGAGCCACATCCCCAGCCCTTATTTTTGATTATTATGAGCATTCTTCACTAATAAAGTTGTGTTTCCTTTAGGACATGAGAAACTGACACTTGTGACATCGTTTCAAGAGCTCTAGAATATTCTCAGACTATTTCAGTATATAAACCACATTCAGTAATCCTATAAAGAGACTGGAACACTTCAGTGAAAGTCAGCAAGAAGTGAAGTTTCTTTCTCTATTGTATTCTGTAAGTGTGTAACAAGATAGAAGATATCATGTTGTCCATGAAAATGGAATCAAGAGACTACCTAATTCCTCTGAAACATATTTTGAAAGAACCGTAATGTTTGATTTCTACGATTTTCTCTACCAAAAAAATAAATTCTGAATACCTTGAAGCTCCATACAGGCTGAAAGCTCCCCCTACTGTTGAAGTGTTACTAGGAAAAAATAAAATCTTTCAATGTAACTTTTTTGATTAAATAAATTAAGCAAGATTTTTGTTTCCTTGGCAGGACTAAAACAGAAAGGAATATAGATTTAACCTGCCATCCCATTCAAAGATCACATGGGTTGATAAGAGAAGGATCCTCTGATAATTTGTTTCTTCAGTTGGCCTCATTTTGTTAATATTTAAAATAATGTGAACATTTTATCATGCTACAAGGGCTCAGGTTTTAAGGACTCTTTTTTATATGCATATAATAATCTTTTCTATAAAAGTTAATTACTTCTTCTCATGTTCAACAAAATAATTAAATGGTTTGTTCTAAATGCTGGAGGAAAAAGAAAATCACATTTTGGACTCAATGAACAAAGGAACATCTAAATACAGCACTTGATATAGAACTTACAGGTCAGGTTTGGGCAATTGGAGAACAAATAGCATTAGTGTAAAATCTTGGTGGAACCATTTAACAAAGATTCATGGAGCTGATAGGTAGGTTCCTCCAGAAATAGAAACTGAGACAATGATTGGATTTCAAGTAATTTATTTTGGAGGAATCCAGGAAGCTATAGCACAGAATGGAAACATGAACCAGGAAAGGAACAAAACCAATTAAAAATGCATTAGCAAATCAGATATTGTCATTGGTTTAGGGAGAAGTAGCCCATGTCTCAGATTAAGTTGGGGGCAAAAAAAAAAAAAAAAAAAAAACTAACACCCATCTGTCATTGGCTGATGACTCCTACAGGACTCAGGAACATTATTCTTATAGCTCATCTGGAGTTGGCAGAGCTCATGCTCAACAAGTGTAAATATTCTCAAAACAAGCCCTCAGAAAGTTATAGGGGTTTTCAATAAGTGGCTCTGTGACTTGTAGGCTTGAATTTGGTATTTATGCCTACTATGGTTTAGTGGTGATAGAGCCTCAACAGAGCTGGTTACCACTGGTTAAAAGTACATCATAAAGCCAGCCGAGGTGGTGCATTCCTGTACTCCCAGTGGCTCTGGAGGCTGAGGCAGGAGGATCAGGAGTTCAAAGCCAGCCTCAGCAAAAGTTGGGTGCTAAGCAACTTAGTCAAACCATGCCTCTAAATAAACTATAATGTAGGACTGGGTATGTGGCTCAATGGTCCAGTGTCCCTGAGATAAATTGCCAGTACCATCCCATACCCTCAAAAAAGTATATTTTACAAATTAGCAAAATGCCCCGGTATGCTCATTCTACCCAGAATCATACTTATTACAGAAACCTGAGATGTCAAAATTTTCAGTGTTCATACTCTGTCACCAGAATTTCAGGGTTCTCTGTTAATTCTCACATTGGCAGTGAGACTTTCACCAGGAGGCTTGGTGCACATGCAATTGGGAGCAACAGGATCCAGTGAAGCAGAGATATCAGGAAGACTTTATAGATGACTCCAAAGGATGCTTTGTTGTTCTTGTGCTGCTGTTGCCTTGCTTTTTTTCATGCAGGTGGCGGTTGCTTTTGTACTCCTGGCCATCACTGGACTAAGAAGATTGATCCAGTTGATACAGCTACAAAAACAACAAAGGCAACTTTGTTGTTCTCAAACTTATCTGTAGACTCTAATAATATTTCTATCTTAAACTTTAAAAAGAAGAAGAAGACCACACAAGTAAAGCAGAACTACTCACTTCTGATGCCGAAAGTTCCAAATAAACTTTTCTTCCTTTCAGTTGTTCCTAGACATTTCAGTCACAGCAACACAAATGCTGACTAAAACAATGAATTATATAGTGTAAGTGTTTGGTATTTATAATATTAGCATGTTATAGCTATGTGGCCACTCATTTGTCACAATTTTGACTTGGAGTGTTTATTTTTGTTATCATACCTTGAAAAGGTAACATTATATTTACCACTGCATGCACTAGACAACCATAGTTCATAGAAATTAGGTTACTGAAGTTCCTTACTGAACTCACCTGTTTCACTCTGTCACCTGCATAATTATGAGATTTTTTTTTTAAAAAGGAAAGAAAAGCATCAAATGAAGAGTGATAAATGTTGTAGAATAATTTGAAGAATATGTATAAATACATAAAATTAGTTTATGTTTACAAATTTTATAAGACCTTATTTTGTTTCATTTTTTTATCCTTCTGTGTTCCTGCTATGCATGCTCTTGAAGTTCAACTTGTAACTCCTTGCAAGTTGAACTATAAAGAGAGCTCACCAAATGCCTTTACTTAGGACTTCTTTACAATGTAATCTATACCCATGATCATTATTTACCCTTTGTAGCAATCAGTTTACATGAGTAGCTGTAACAGCTCACAATAAAAAAAAAAATTGAGTGTCTTAAAAAAAGCATAAATTAATTATTTTATAGTTCTGCAAACCCAACCCAAGGCTCACTGAGCCACAATCAATGTGCTGGCAGGAGTATCTTATCTTCTTTTCTCCAATGTTTATGTTATGTCAGTCACATGGTAGAATGTTTTCAAATGTGAAACACAATAAATAGCTATTTCCACTGTACTCCAAATTTTGGTTTTAGTATATTTAGTAAAATTAAGATAAAATGAATGGCAAGTATTACAATAAAGGAAAATAATACCATTTTTCTCACAAAGTTCGTCTATTTAACACTAAAGATATGATAATGTTTCTCACGATGAATCATAATAAACATATCTTTAAATTACAATTTAAATTAATTTAAGTGAAAATTGTATTTTTTTCGAACTTAAATCAGAAATTTGATCTTTGAATATCCTGTGTTAATATATGTGGATAGATTGTTTTGGAAAACCACTATTCTCTTTGATTACTTAATGAATTCCAAAGGCAATATTGAAGAACTCTTCTCAACATGAATTTAGAATGGAATGCCAGATTTTAAAACAATTATTTCAAAATATCCATCAGTTATGCATCTACTTTACAATCCATCATCATGGATATATAGGGAAACAAAAGACTATTTATTAAACATATTTTGCTTTGATAAATACTACACCATATGTTTTCAAACTCACCTGAATCTTTTCAACTTTATGTGTATTTAATAAATCTGGGACACAAGCAATAGTGAAAAATATTTCACCTCCTATCTTCCCTGAAGGCTTCTTTTTGCTTCTCCACATTGGGTTTCTATTTGCAGAACCACCGAACAGTGGTTAACACATAGACAGATCCACCCACCACACAGGGATCCTGGTGATTTATTACATGTGGGAGTTACCTTTTCACCAAGAGAAAATTAGAACCAATAGATAAATTTTCTCTCTTTCTGTGTATGGAAATATGGTACTGAGATGCAGGCTATATGTCTTCACAAGTGCACAGCCCCATGAAACTCAGCAGATACACACAGTGCCAGCCAAACTCTGTGTCCCAGTAATGATTTCCCAGCTGTCTCTCTGCTCTGGTCCTGGCATTGAGTTAAGGGGCATGTCACTGACCCTTGGACAGACACGTGAGAATCTCATCCTGGGAAGGATACTAAGTATACTAGCTGATTAAAGAAAATGTGAATTAACTTTGAAATGCCAAGTAATTTGCTTTATTTTTATTTTACTCTGTCCAAATAACATTTTGACTATAATTTGCCATCCTTTTTATACCTCTCTACCATATCAACTAGTTGAATTTTCTAAGCACATTTTCACTGCCTACAGTTAAAGAAGGCAAATAAACATATATACTAGTATTGACACTACATATTTGTTACCTATAATATATTTATCACTAAGTAACTCAAGTACTCTAATTATAATGTTGCATTTATCATTTTAATTATGTTTTTTCATATATCAGTTCCTGTGAATATAGGTAACATGAGTATAATTTATAAAGAAGGATGAAGTACATCAACTTTCTGAGGATGTAAGATAGACTTTGGCCCATGACATACTCATGAAGAAAAGACCAACACACACATACTTTGAGTTTTATCTTGATAAATTCTGTCCCGTGTTCTCCAAATCTTCTTTATTCATGATTTATGAAAATTTCAAGCCCATACACATGGACATTAGCAAAATTTTACATCAATTACAATTTTAAAATCATAAGTATTACTTTATGATTTGCCTCAGATACATTTTCTAAGCATGCTTTAATACTAGTCAGATTTTAATTAGTATTGGGAAAAACCTTCCTTTTATGAAAGGTTGAAAAAATAAATATTGTGAGAAAAAGTTCAAAGAGTGTAGTACTAAATATTCCAACAGTCTTAAAAATGAAGGATATTATTTTTGAAGTGATAAAGTGAATAAGGAGCTGGTGTTTAATGTTATTTTATTGCTTATTATTTACACTTTTAAAAATGTCTTTGATGTTTGTTGCTTTTCCATCACATTATTAATTTGGGGCAGAATTTACATATTCAACTATAGATCTCACACATATATTAAACATAAAGATTTGTACATTCTTAAGTGTTGTTGAATAGTTGGCACTCTATACCATTAATTTAGGTAAAAAGTAACTCTTACACCCCCTTCTTTTATCATTTCAGCTGAGAACTTTGAAGTTATAAGTCAGATCTAATTTGAACCACATCATAAAGAGCTATATATGATGGTGTCATGCAGTGAGAACAGGGAAGGTAAAATAATAATTCACAATATGACATTATTCTATCAATGTAGTTAAAAATGTTCACATAAATCGGGCTCTTAGAGAATAATAAGCTTCAAATAATTATACTAATGTTTAGGATATTCGATCACAGTCTTCTTAAAAGAATAATTTTCAAAACAAATATGATATGTTGCTACTATTTCAGTAACCAAGTGTGGTAGTCACTTTTCATTTCTGTGACCCCCCAAAAAAAATCTGTGAAAGTCAAATTAAAAAAATGAAGGATTTATTTTGTTTTAATTTGCTTTTGAAAATTTTTATTGGTACATATTGATTATACCAAATAGGGGGTTTCATTGTGACATATTTATATATGCATATAAAATAATTTGATAGATTTTATTTTCCAGTATCTTCCTTTAGCCACCACTTCTTTCTCCCTACTGCACTCTTTATTCTATCCTTGTTGTGTTTATTCTATTGACTTGAGACCCCATTTTTATTTCCTATTGTGTGTCTAGCCTCCATATATAAGAGAAAACAGATGGGACTTGGAGGAAGAATTTATTTGGGCTCATGGTTTCAGAAGTTTCAGTCTATGGTCACTTCACTCTGTCACTTTGAGCTTGTTGTAAGTCATAACATCATGTCAGAATGGTATGGCAGAGAAAAACTGTTCACTTCATGGTAGCCAGGATCCAGAGAGATCAAGAACCGCCAGAGACATGACCTAGCCTTCAAGGACACACTAAGCCCCAACCACCTGCTCATAGCTCATAAAATTATGAAGACACCATTAGATTAATTCATTGATGAGATTAGAATTCATTTGATCTGATGATCTTCCAGAGGCTGAACTTTTCAACACAGTTATATACTTGTCACAGGAACTAAGATTTTAACACTTGAGGTTTTGGAGACTATTTCAGATTCAAACTATAACACAAAGCATACATGTAACAGTAGATAAAAAGAAAGTTTGGGCAAGCATATTAAGTTGAATGATGGTAGTTAATAAGGATAAGGGTGTAACCAGTGGTAGAACACTTGCCTAGCATGTATAAAGACCTGGGTTCAATCACAAGCATGACCAAAATAACTGAATCAAGCAAGTGGTAATTACCTGACTAATCAAATGTGAAAAGCTCATATTTGGGAAATAAATAAAGTTTTATTTTTATTATTATTTTTTTATTTTTGTAATACTAAGAATTGTACTCAGAAGGCATTTACAGCTACATCTGTAACTCTTTTTGAACTGAGGATTTAGCTAAGTAAGCATCCCCAGGTTCAATCCCTGGCACTAAAAGAGAGAGAGAGAGAGAGAGAGAGAGAGAGAGAGAGAGAGAGAGAGAGAGAGAAAGAAAGAAGCAGCTGCTAGATCATATTCACTGCTATTGGATTTGAGGTGGAACTCAAGGTCAAAATGTCATTGAAAACTCATGGTTTTCAATGAATGACAAATAACATGGTTACACAAAGAGGTATGTAAATAACTATAAATGTAAATGTGTGTATAGGTATTTGTGTGCCCTGTGTGTGTGCATGTTTGTGTGTCTGTGTCTCAGTTCTCTTCTTTGATCTAGTGATAGACAAGAACATAAGAACAACATCACAGACACTCATTCTATTCTCCAGAAAAAGGAATCAGGGCTCCTTGGAATTATAGCTAAACAATGTTTATATTTATACAATATGCAAATGGATATACTACAAACTGGTTAAAAAAGAAGGCAATCTGATACTATAAATGCAAAAATAAAAGTATAGTATAAATATTAAAACTAGAAAATCACCATATACCAATTATCCGAAATGTGATTGTGGCACAAAATATGAATACATAAACTGTGAATCAAAGTCTCATGGAAAGTAAATGCTTTATACACTCAAAATAACTGCTCATAAATAACGCTTTACTTAAAACCTATAAGTTAATTTACAATGGAGAAACTTGACTGATTTCACTCATGGTCAAAAGTACCTCACCACTAATGTACTGTATGAAAATTGTGTATCACTTGAAAAAATGAAGTAACATTCTTGACAAAAAGAAAGCATGATCAAAGTTCAATTATGAATATCAGATAAACCAAAATTTGCCAGGATATTGAAAATCATCAAATTCTGAAAGTGAAAGAGAGTCTCAGAAATTTTTTCAGATTGAATAAGACAAAAGAGACATAACAAATAATTGCAACACATTATTCTTTAATGGATTCTTTGAGTTTGTGGCCTACAATTCCTTCAATATTTATTACCATCCAATGAATACGTTATAACAAATGTTTTTGTTTCAGTTTATGTCAAAGTTCTATGCACATATATTTAATCAAGAATGCTGATGATGTTATTCAAGTATTTTATGTACTTATATTAGTATATACATTACTATTACATATTTATAGTTGTTACATTGAAATGTTTAACTACAAAGTCTAATATTTGAGCTTCTGCACAAGAAATCTCAATCTCTCTCTCTCTCTCTCTCTCTCTCTCTCTCTCTCTCTCTCTCTCTCTCTCATTTTCCTTGTATCTTTTGTTTGAGTTACACTCTTTGGTTTCCTGACATGGCCTATATATATTTTTTTTTATTTTGTTGTTGAAAACTGGAATATCTATATTTTTTGAAAACTGGAATGTCTATATTTATATCTACACATTCACTAGTCAAATGTTTTGCTTTTGTTAAAAATTATATTATTTATTTTATTTTCTATTATTCTTCAGATTAACCAGCTAACTACTGTATTAACTATTGAATTTATTACTTATTCATTTTTGGTTAATATTAAACAATATAGTATTTTATTATCATATAGTTGTGGTACAATCTGTCGGAGACCAGCTCCAACAGGAGGTCTCAGGAGATGAACAGATGGTGAGGAGTGGACGAAAGAGGGTGGAGAAACAACACAGACACAAAAATGAAGGTGCTGAATCTCAATCTTTACTTGTGAAGTTAATCATATATACTTTTCATTTTGGCAGGCTCACAGGACTTTGTGGTTACAAAACAGGAATCATTATTCAAAGAAACAAAGTATTATGTAGAATAGAAGAATGTATCTTGGCTTATGCATAAGCAAGCATTTTTACTTTCAGTTTGCATTTTGCTTTGAGCTGTTTCTGCTTAGTTAACTTTTAATAATAGTTAGAAATGTCCCAAACTATTGGCCTATACCTTGACTATTCTTTCTTGACTTACTGACTGGAGCTGGTGCCATGGTTACGGCAAGTGGTTAACTTGTTATTAATTTTAATCAAACAAGAGTAAGAGCACAAACCATTATGTACAGGAACAAGAACAAGTTGCCCAGTACTAAGGACTAATCTGTCTTTTTTTTATTGATTATTTAAAGCATTACATAGCTCATGATATATCATCTTTCATACATTTGACTCAAATTGTGTTTTGAACTCCCATTTTCACCCCAAATACAGATTGCAGAATCACATCTGTTACATATTCACAGGGGGGAGAGAAACGGAGAGAGAAGGGAAAGCACATGGAAATAGTAGGAGACCTTCAATGATACATAAAATTATAAGAGGTTATGAGGGTGGGCTGGGGATGTGGCTAAAGCGGTAGCGCGCTCGCCTGGCATGCGTGCGGCCCGGGTTGGATCCTCAGCACCACATACCAACAAAGATGTTGTGTCCGCCGAGAACTAAAAAATAAATATTAAAAATTCTCTCTCTGTCTCTCCTCTCTCACTCTCTCTTTAAAAAAAAAAGAGGTTATGAGGGGCAAGGGGGAGGGAAAAAAAGGGAGAGAATTGAACAACAGCAGGGGAGGTAGAGAGGGAAGATGGGAGGGGAGGGGAGGGGAGGGGGGATAGTAGGGGATAGGAAAGGTAGCAGAAAACAACAGTCACTAATATGGCATTATATAATCTGTCTTCTTAACATTAATTCTTCTTCTCTAGATTTTAATTTAATTTCTCAAAAACTTCCTTGACAGGAATACAGGGATTTTTTCATTAAACATTAACAATTTACGCTCCACAGCTTAATCATTGCATTTAGAGCAAACAGATCTATTCTTTAGAAGCAGCTGCATTAATTGGGAAAGTCATGTTTTTTCCTTCATACTTAATGGTCATATGAGAAGTCGCAACTATACTTATTAAAGGAATACAAAGACAAACCAGCCCATTCCCAGAAACAAACTGTGCTCCTCCAGAGGATGGACGCCTTGCACCATCCACCTCAGTAGGGCCTTGCCATTGCCTGAGTCAGGGGAGGGGCGCAGCAACAATCAACTAAAAATCAGTTGCTTAACTCCAATTAGGAAAATGAGGACATATTGAGTAATGAAGAGATGCCCCACAAAGCTGATGAATAAAAGATGTAGAAAGTCATGGGAATATACTGTCCCATGTATATTGAATTTTTTAACATCAATCGAGTCTTGTAAGGTAACCCATAAAATGCTCTGTTTTGGTAAATCCCATGTATATTTGAAAAAAATGTTGATATTTTTGATAGCTATAATAAAGTTTTCTAAATAATTCCTAGCCTTAAGGTGTGAGTGGACCATGTGCTCGCACTTGATGAAATAACCAGGGAAAGAAAGGTATTTGAAGGAACCTGCCTAAAAGAATATAAGATTGTTGATAGAAAATAACAAGCAAAGGCAATATTGCTTGAAGAGATATTTGGGAATTAATAATCCACAAATTTTTTCCTCCTTCATTCAAATATACATGTGTAGTGTAAAGTACAGGAAGAAAAGTCGTATAGTTCTAACTTCAAGTTCAGGACAAGAGGATAATTGAATAGATTGCATCAGGACCTGACTATTTGTTCCTACAAGAATTTCACATTAAATATAACAATAGATATGATTAAAAGTAAAAAGATACACAATACTTCAAAACAGTCAAAAGAGGACAGAAAAATGATGAAAAAATTGATTTCAAAACATAGAACCTGAACATGGATAAAGAGGGCTAGTCATAACAAAGTGCTCAATTCAACAAAAAACATAGAAATCATAATTCCCACAAATTTTAAACCTTCAAAATATTTTTTACAATGGTGAAAATTCTAAGAGAACCAGACAGATCCGCTATTATGCTATAAGATTTCAATGCCCTACCTCAATACATAATATAATTATAAAATAGAAATTAAGTATAAAAATGAATGGAAACTTTCAACACCCTTTTACTTCATTAAGTTTTATAAAATACTCCAAAGATATCAATATTTTTTTCAAATATGCATGAGATTTATCAAAATAGAGCATTTTATGGGTTACCTCACAAGACTTGATAGATGTTAAAAAATTCAAAGCATATAATTATTTTCTCTGATCACCAAATAATATTATTAGAAATCAATACCACAAACTTGTCTGGAAAAATCCATGAATGACTGGGGGAAAATGTTACAATTTCAAATTAGCCATGCATGAAAAGAAAAGAAAAGAAAAGAAAAGAAAAGATAAATTAAAAAGTATTCTGAGTTTAATTAAAGTACAAATGAGCATATTAAAATTTCTTGAATGTAACTTTTTTACTACTGAACACTTGCGACAAAAAAGAAAATCTCCCAGCTTCCACTAACAAATCTATAAGTAAAAGAGCAAATGAAACCCAAAGTACAGAGAATAAAGGAAATAATAAATATTGGTGGAAGCATCAAACAAATAGAACAAAGAATAAGCAATAAAGAAATTATAATCTGGTTCTCTGTTGAAGGCAAAAGAAGAAGGTAAATTCTGAAGCAGATCAATTTGGGAAATAGAAGACAGAAGTTATCAAAATAGCAGGAAAAAGAGAACTTGCATCACTAAATATTGTACCTATATTAAAATGACTGTAAGGAAATAAGATGAACAACTTTATGACAATAAATTTGATAATTAAATGAATTAGACAACAAAACTAAAAAACTCAAATAAATAAATAAATGATATAAATATTAAAATATCTACTGAAGAAACTGAATGTGGTTTTTAAGGAAGCCATTCCACAAGGAAATATTTTGTACTCTTTTTCAGAAAAAAAAATGGACTTTATGAAAGTAAGAGGAAATGAGACAATAGTTACAAATTGATTTTCTTAACAGTTAGATGGCTACAACATAAACACATAAACTAATAAATACATATTACATTGTATCAACAGAGGAGAAAAGGAGTGATGTACCTAGCATGTCTCAACATGGTGGAACTTTACAACATTAATGTTGAGCAAAAGTAGTCAGAATCTATTTAATTCCATGTTGAAACACAAATCACAAAGGCAAGCACAACTTCCCTTGCAGGTTAGTCAGGATAAGCATCACTCATGGTAGTCCAGAGTGATTGGAAGGAGATATTTATATGCCAGCAATGCACATTTTTGTCTCAGAATGTCCATCATGTAGGTGTGTGCAATTCACTAAAATTAATTGAACAAAATACTTTAATACTTTCCTGCATACATATTATGTATAACTAAAAAGTTTTAAAAATAGGAATATGTAACCTGTTTTATTAAAAGACATTTTTCTAATTCATTTTCAAATAAAATTATGTATCTATCAGTAAAACCTGATCCACTAGGTAGAACAACAAATATTTTCTAAAACAAATTAAGATTATGTTTTTCCAAAACATTAATGTGTTTTTAAGCATATATTTGCAACTTGTCTAAGACATAATTAAATTTTATTTTTCTCAGTATATAAGTTATTTTTGCATAAGTAAGTTATAGTTGAATAAATGATGTTTCAACTTTACAAATGTGTTTTCTTCTTTATAAATTTTCCATTAGCTAACATACCACATTGCAACTTTTAGTCTTGGGAAAAAAATAGTTATCATAAACTGAAAAATACATAGTACAAATTATAATAACAACATAAATACAAATAAATGTCTGATAGTCTTATGCAATTCAGTTTTTTTTTTTTTTTGCTCTGGTTGAAAAACTATGATCTTAGAAACTCCTTTTTTTTTATTAGTTGCTCAAGACAATACAATGATCTTGACATATCATACATTTGATTCAAATGGTGTATGATTTCTCATTTTTCCACATGTACAGATTGCAGGATCACATTGGTTATACAGCCACGTATATATACATACAGCAGTGCTAGCTAGTGTCTGCTGTATTCTGCTGCCCTCCATATCCCCCCTCCCCTCCCCTCCCATCACCTCTCTCTACCCAATCTACTGTGACACTCTTCTTAATATTAAAATATAATATTAAATGTTGACCTGTTATTACTTCAAAATTTAGTTTTCCTTTTTTTTTTAATTTTTTTAAGAGAGAGTGAGAGACAGAGAGAGAGAGAGAGAGAGAGAGAGAGAGAGAGAGAGAGAGAATTTTTTTAATCTTTATTTTTTAGTTTTTCGGCGGGCATAACATCTTTGTTTGTATGTGGTGCTGAGGATCGAACCCGGGCCGCACGCATGCCAGGCGAGCTCGCTACCACTTGAGCCATATCCCCAGCCCTAGTTTTCCTTTTTTAAGAAAAATAAGCCAAAATAATTAAAAAATATATTTTTCTTTTATTTTATGGTAGAGATAGGTTTTGCTATTTTATTCATGTACTTTTATTGAATATTTCATTTATTCTTACTTGGGACTTTACAGTTTGTAATTCTGGGTTAATAATTCACCTGCCAAGTATGTTTGGAAATAGATAACATATAAATAATAAATGAATGAATGAATGTTGATAAAATACTAATATATTGGACAAAATAGTTAATGATTAACTGTGCAGCCACAATTTTAACACTAGTGTCAAGTGAGAAATTTATAGGATGCCAAAACCATGATATATTGTAACATCCCATGAAATATTTTCATTCAATCACAACCTGGAACAAAGAAGGATAAATTAATTATTCCTTTCTTGGTGAAAATAAATGATGGAAAAACAGTACTGAAAGACAGTAGATATCTTTAAATAATGAATGAATGGTGGGATAGTTTGCAAATAAA
This sequence comes from Spermophilus citellus, assembly GCF_964194105.1. Lineage (NCBI taxonomy): Eukaryota > Metazoa > Chordata > Mammalia > Rodentia > Sciuridae > Spermophilus > Spermophilus citellus. Next base: position 256,060,808 of record NC_138182.1, read on the forward strand.
ACACTTCAATTGAGGGTAACCGAGAACTCTGAAATGCCAAATCTGTTCTATCCAGACATCAAATGTATTACTTTAGGAATTTCTTCCCGTGTGGATATTTTGGTCCAGGATAGAAAACTTAAATTATTGATTAGATCACCACTAGCCTGTCATTTACAATAGTATCAACTACAGATAAAGTACGGAGTTGCAGCAGAAGAGCTTCAAATCTCATCTTTAATGCTATCAGAACAGTGTGCACTTAGGAATCTCACTACACTCAACCTCAAAGATTTATGAGTTTCCAACCCAAATACGGCATTGTAGTTCTAGTATCATGGGAAATGAATCAGACAGTCAACATCATTTATTTGGTCTGGCACTGGCATTGATCCACAGGAGAGTAATAGCCCCCCCTAAGGTGAAGACATAGGAAGGAACACACATTTTATGTTTTTAAACTGTGAATACTGGTCTAACACCTGGGAGAAAAAGCAAAGGTTTTAAAAATTCAGCAACTTTTCAACATAGATAACTGTAACTATGTTTGTGGCCTGCTAGTATTTGTGAGAATTCTATAAATTCACATGGTCTAAAGTAGCCAATTTTGTTTCAAATGATGTATCTTGGCTATAATGAATTTCTGATCAGTCACAGGCAAATGAGTTAAAATGCAGATGAATAAACAGAATCAAGAGTAAGTTTCACTCTGTGTTGCTATAATATCAAGATGAAAGCATATCAAATAAAAGTAAGTCATAAATCCAAATAATTTATTTACCATCTCTGTTTAACAACATTTAAGTTGTGGAATTTGCCTAACAACTAGATTTTCTTTGTCTCTTTTTCTCTGTAGTTGTATTTCCTCTCTTCTGTTTGATACAAATTAGTATCAGGATTGAAAATGGAAAAAAAAAAGTGTATCCTGTATTTAAAAATATCCATTGTAAATATACATGAAAATTGGGATTCAAGTTTTAAAAAAAATTATTAATATGATTATTGAAAATAAACAATTGAAATACACTGATAAAAGTACAAAACATAATTTTAAAAAGGCTTAATAACAGAATGCAGGGTTTTGGATTATCAGCACTTACTAGAGTACTTTTGTTTATGTATTTTCTTTTTTTTAATAAACAAAACATGATAAACAGAACACATAAATAAAACATACATACAATTTGTAATTGTACAATACATGAGTCCAAGAACTATTACATTGACAAATCTGTAAATCTGTCACTTTCTTGCATCAAATTAAATTTCAGGATGAAAAGTATTCTTACAAATTTCATGCTTATAAGAATAAAAGTGGATTTTTAGTTAAATAACCCCAAAATATGTTGCTCTTTTTTTTTGTTTTGTTTTTAAGCTAGATTCAGAGGATTTAATGATGAAACATGACCAAGTAATTCCCTTCTTTAGGGGATCTGAAACTGTGAGGGGGAAAGAGTTTATGTGCAGTGAGGCTGACTTAGGTCAGGGACACCTGGCAGCTGAGCTCTTCTCTCTTCCTCTCAATGCTCTTAATAGGGCTGGAATTCTTGGGGTTCATACTTCCTGGAAGCCATGTGGAATGTAGGGTATACCACCCTATTGCTGTTGTAAAATTCATTGTCACATCATTAAATGAAGCTGATAGAGTGGTCATTGAGGGCAATGAGAGACCCAGCATTGAAGGTGTAACAAAGAGTCACTGTCAAATTTGCGGTAGACAACCTGGTCCCTTGTGTAACCTAGAATGAGTTTTAGGGATCTTGCTGATGTGCTTAAGTGACTTCTTATTGTCATCATATTTGGCACCTTTATATAGATCACTGGTCATGCCCATAAATGACACATTGGGGTGGGTCCAAAGAAAGCAGTGCCAGTGAGCTTTCCATTTGGCTCAAGGATGAATGGTCTATGATCTTAAGCAGCACCAATGGATTCAGAAATGATATTGTTGGTAGACCCAGGGTGTTGCACCACAGTTTTGCAGAGAGGCCATTCACTGTCTTAAGGATCTCTGCAACGGGAGGAACTATGGTCATGAGTCCCTCTATGGTGCCCAAGTTGTCATGGGTGACTATTGCCATGGAGCTTAAGCAGTTGATAGTACAGTAGCCATTGCTGATGTTCTTGAAGTAGGTGCCTTACTTAGAATTCACACCCATTACAAATAAGTGGTTCTCAGCAAAAGATGCAGAGATGATGATGATTTGTCTTCATCTTGGAAGTGAATGGTAGTCTTCTCCATGGTAGTGAAGATACCAGTGGACTCCAAAATTTTTTAAGCACAAGTACCATACCATGTGATGTATGCAGGATCTTGCTTCTGGAAAGTGAAAGTGAGTTTCCCATTGATGACAAGATTCCTGTTCTTGTATTGACTGGGTCATTGAACTTGGCATTGGTGGAATCATAGTGAAACTATATAGATCATACAGTCGAGGGTAATTAAGAGGTCACTGACAGAAACAATATCCACTTTACCAGAGCTAAAAAGAGTTCTGGCGACCAGAAACAAAATATAGTTCAATTTGTATACAACATTTATCATAGTGTATTAGGAGCATGGATGGTTCTGCATGTCTCTTAATGAGTAGAAGTAGAGCCAAAGTGTCATGATTATCAAGAAGTAAAACTATAAGCTTTACCTAACATAAATATGAATAAACTTCATCATTGAAGTTGAATATTTGAATATAATGGCATTATATAATAAATATAATTTTAAAATAACCCAGAACATCTACTAACATTTTTTTTTTAATTTGAAAACTTTTTATTAGTGCATATAATTATACATCACAGTGGGGATTATTATGCCTTATTCATATAAGCACATAACATAATTTGGTCAATCTCATTCCCCAGTATATTCTGTTTTCTTGAGATTTTTTTTTCAACTAAATTACAGATACAAATGAAACATCTAAAATTTAATTAAAACTAATATTAAAAACCAGGAATTAATTTGTAGAAAACATATGGAAACAGGATGAAGAAAAACAGCCTATTTAAAATATATATATTTTAAAATTCCTAATCTCCATGTACACACATATACACATACACACACACACACACACACACACACACACACACACCCTACATGGATATAAAAGTGCTTCTGAAACACTTGGATAAATACTCACTTATAATTAATGCTATGCACATTCATAAAACATAAATGGAATTTACACCTGTTATAATTAGTAAATTTTAGTTAAGTATGTTTAATAATATACTTTAATGAGAATGCAGCACAATAGGGACATATCTGTCATCCTAGGACTGTTTTTAATAGGTATAAATACACATATAACCCAATCTTAGTAACTTGCACGTCATGAAAATAACAACTGTATGAATTGTTCTGCATGCATTAAAGAAAATTATTGTATATCACCTGCTTAGCAAAGTGAAGCAAACCTGTATGTTCTGGTCATGAAAAAGGTACCAAAACATTTTGTGCCTAATATATATAAGACATTTTTTACTTCTGGGTTTAAGTAAGACATGTAATGATATTAATCTAAGGTGTTTTCCAAAGCAGAGATATTTAATAAAACTTAATTTAAAAGACTTAATATAAATTTATATAAAATATAAATGCTGGCCTTTTTTCTAGTATACCCCCATAAAATGTGATTCTAAAACTAAGCTAATAAAGGGTACTTACAAAGTTTTTTTTTCTTTTATAAAACCTATGATAATGTCTTCAGCTGAAGAAATATCATTTTTCATTTCCTCCGAGGATATCATTAGATTTGAATTTGACAAAGAACACTAGGTGTTCAAAATTGTTTAACCTCATATCCTTTATATGCTTGAAAAAAATATTACAAGCTAATCAAGAATGTAGGCATCTTCACTTTCAGTTTACAGAAAATAGAGTGATATAGAACCAAGCCAAGTGTGTGGAAACAATATGAGAAATTGAAAATGTGGAACACTATACTTGAGCACTAGTGTGAAACCTTTCAACGTTGAAATTATGGAAATGTAAACATGATCAAGAAATCAACGCATTGGAGAGTAAAAACCCAAAACTAAAAGTCATTCAATGTAACTAATTTTTGTTGTTCGTTTAGATCCTGGTTTGTAAATCAAACTCAATAAAAATATTTCTGGAACAAAATCTAAAAATTACTGAGAAAATTTAAATTCTGATAGGATAATGAGATGGTTATTTTCATTGTGTCCACTTGACAATGATGTCACTGTTGTATACTTGTAGGAGACAGCTCTTAAGAAGTAGTGATAGAATATTCAGGGATGGAATGTCATGCTTTCTCAGATGGGCTAGAATGACAATAGATGAGAAAGGCAATGTACAAAAATGGTAAGGTTTTACTTTTTTTTTTTTCATTCCTTGTTTTTTTTTTTATTGGTTGTTCACAACATTACAAAGCTCTTGACATATCATATTTCAAACATTAGAATCAAGTGGGTTATGAACTCCCATTTTTACCCCAAATACAGATTGCAGAATCACATCGGTTACACATCCACATTTTTACATACTGCCATATTAGTGACTGTTGTATTCTGCTACCTTTCCTATCCTCTACTATCCCCCCTCCCCTCCCCTCCCATCTTCTCTCTCGACCCCATCTACTGTAATTCATTTTTGAGGAATGTCCATACTGTTTTCCAGAGTGGTTGTACTAATTTTGGAATCTAGTTGAAAAGTAAATGGATGCTCCTTGTACAATTATCTCAACTTTTATGAGTATAGAAAATTAACATGATAAACAGGGCATAAATATCACTAACTACTAATGTACCAATTAACAGTTAAAAAAATTTTAATATTTTCTTCTTAGAAAAATTACCTGCTAATTGAATGAAAAGCTAATTAGCAAGTACTAAGTTTCTTTTAATCACAAGTTTTTCAATAAAGACTAATTTTATACATTTTTCATTTAATAATTTTACAGGTTAATTAATTGTTTACTAATTAAAATTGTACACTTGGCAGGAAGGTACATTGATCTCTAGATAACTCTGAAATAAACAGGTTATTTTTTTTCCTGCTAGGAATTGTATAGTCAGGCATATCCATGAACATGAATGGGTTTTTTATTAAATTAAAAAATAGAGTTTAAGTTACAAAGCCAACTTATGTGAATACACACTCGCACATACAAACACCCACACACATACACTAACACCATCATAACAAGTATTTGATAGTGATCATTTAAAAATATATATTTTAAAAGTTAACATATGAAATAACAGAGTCTTGATAGAATTATACTTATTTGCATTGTTTCCATTTTTTTAGTTTGCGTATGTGAATAGAAGATGTTAGATATTTCATAACATAATTGTCCTTAATTGTAACTAAAATGGTAGCATCTAAATGCCATGCAAGACAGTACAGGAGAGTAAAAAACCCATCATAGAACTGAGAACTTCAAGGTCAAATCAGCCTTTAATTATAATAAATGGAAAAGTGAGAGGTATAAGTCAGGATAGCATTCAAACCCAAGAACCTTTAGTATAGTTTTGAGGTAGAGTCAAGATCAATTTATATCAGTGAAATTGCAATATTTAAAGTTCAGAGCAGGTGGAATACCTATGCAGGAAATGATTTTCCTCTCTTTGGAGTATATCACCAAATATTCTGTTGCTGTGAGAATACCTTTTGAACTAAATGACCAAGTTCCTTATTCCTTGCATTCTCTAAACCCAGTGTGCCCCAAGCCCTGTTCAACTCACTCTTGCATTTCCTGGGGACATAAGGAAAAGAAAATCAGAGCTCAGTCAGCTGTGTTTCTTTATCACTGTGATGAAACCAGAAGCTGAATGCAAGTCCAGACCTCTATCAGTATATTAGAGTTAGGAGAAATAGTGGGTGTTGTGCACAAAGGCTGGGAGAGATCTTTGTCTATAATGTTTGTAATTATGAAAAGTTGGGTAATAGGAGTGATTTTACTAGATATGGAATCCTGAAGACCATATCTTTTTTTGTTGTTGTTTCCTTTTAGTTACACATGACATTTGAGTCCATTTTCATATAATTATACAAGCACAGATATATCTTATTCTAATTTTGACCCCAGTACTCTTCTTCCCCTTCCCTTTCCCCACACCTTTTCCCTTCCCTCCATTTATCTTTCTGTCATTTACCCATAGTTATTTTTATTTTTACTTTTTCGTTAATCTCTTGTCCTTATACATAATGGTGAGATTCACTGTGATGTATTCACATATGTAAGTAGTAAGTTAGTCAGATTCATTCTACTGTCTTTCCTTTTCCTATCCCCTCTCCCTTCCCTTTATTCCCCTTTGTCTAATCCACTGGACTTTTTTTTTCTCCCCCTGCCCTTTATTGTGCCTTAGCTTCCACTGTCAGAGAAAACATTTGACCTTTGGATTTGGGGGATAGTATTAGTACATTTAAAATATGGAATACTTCACCACTCTATCATACTTTCACCAGTTTCCATTCTAACCTTCTTTGTTTTGTTTCAATTTTGGTAAGTGTGCTGCTGACATGAATATCAGAAGACCTCATCTTCAGTGTTAGTATACTTCTGGGAATAGGAAATGTTCTTTAATAATAAATAATAGCCAAGACAATAATGATGTGTAGAATAAAGATTAGCAAAGATAGAGACCATGAATACAATGCTGTTATTATTTATTCATTTAGGCTATGTTTTACTCTAAAACAATCTAGTGCACATTCTAAAAGTTAGTAATATAGAGTATTATATTTCAAATATGTCATGTCAATAATCCTGTACAAAACTGACCTTTATTTTAAATATTCTTCTTTGTTAACTAATTATTCAATTTGAAATCACTCTGCATAAGGATATATTGACCAAAGATTAAATATAATTAATAGTGAATTTTCTTAATTTCTCTGCAAATTTTATGCATAGACAAATGTAAAGATTGTTTGCTTTAAAAGTCCATTGTGGGGTTTGAGGTGTGGCTGGGTAGTAGAATGCTTGCCTAGCTTCCACAAAGCCCTGGGTTCACTCCCCAGTACTACAAAAACAAACAAAAAGTCTATTTATGATTTCCTATGCTTATAATTTATAATAAAGTTCATTAGATTTATAATTTTGCTGGCAGCTAAGCAAATTGAATTTGCAAATGGTGGGTTTTATAAAATAAGAATACATTTAAAAACTTCTATTTTTAATTTTACCATTCTAAATCTAATAATAGAGGCAAAAGGAGTGAATAGAAAATTTTATTTAATCAAATATGACAACCCAAGCAAATTTTATTAACTTACAAATTAAAATTTTGTCAGAAAAGGCAACAAATGAAGATGTAACATATGCTTACACAAAAATGCTAGGGTTGGAAAATTCTCCTAATTGTTACTAGTTTACTTGAGAAATTTGATACATAGAAGGATAAACTTATCAAGTTCACAAGAGCTGTAGGAAAACTATCACTAAAATAATATTTGCTGCCAAATTTCTAAGTGCCCCCAAAGATTAAAATATCCAAGCAGAACATACTAAAAGGTTATAGTTTCAAATCATGCTATGTATTTCTGCCTGAGGTTGTAAGTAGAGACATGAAGGGAAATATCAAATTAAAAAATGGTTCTGGTATTTTATTCAAATTTCTCAAAATCTCAGGTCCTATTTTATGCTATATTGTTATATACTATTTTTTTTGGTAAGTAGAAATGTATATATAAAAAGTTTCAAGAGAGTCAAATGTAAGTTATGTCAGTATAACAGCTGCCTGAGCATAAAGCATAATTTACCATATGACTTAATTATGAAAATATTTCTAATACATGTGTAATTTTCATAATGCTTTTCAAAGTATGCTTGCCAAGAAATTCATAATATCTATTAAACCACTTTATATTATAGGAAAAGTGAAAAATAGTTTGGCATGATTGGATATATAATTTAATAATCATTATAAAAAGCTGATATTACTTTATCTTATTGTTGAAAGTGACAATTCAATGATAACATCAGATTGTGGTTTGAGATTTCTGGGTCTTTGACCAGCTGATATGCTAACAATTTAATTTATTTTTGAGACTCATTTTGCTGTGAAAACCTGATTATTAAAATATTTTTGAGACTGTTCTCATCTGAATGACATCATCTTGACCTTCCTGACCAGAATACTGAAGGAAGGACTAGAAGCTGAAAACTCATGGAACTCTCAGCCCACTCCATAAGCTTAACCAGTTCCTTTCCTAACGACAAAAGTAGGAAAATTGTATTGTTTGAAACCATAATTTTTTGAAGTAGCATTTTCTATAGTAATAGATAACTGTAAGCACTGCTTCAGTCTATGACATGAATTAAATTTTCTACTAAGGGTTTTGTTCAAGTACATATCAACAGAAGAAATATCTAATTTTGTATTTATGCAGATTTGCAGAATTGAGGACAAAGCAAACCCAAGCACTTCCACAAAGTAAAACAATTTTAAATTCAATACTGACCCATATAAATGCATATGCCTACTTATGGAATTCTTTTGTGGTCAAGAGGGCAAAGTCTTTATTCTGAGGCAAAACACTGCTTCAAATTTTATCCCCCAAATTCTTTAAAAGTCCAGCTGTCTAAACTATAAAGCACCTGCTCGAAAAAGTCTTATTTGTAAAGTATGTGGTAGAAGTTTAGCTAACCTCTGCTGCTCCTAGATAACCAACAGACAAGATAAGTAGACAAGATACCATTTCTCTTTATTCAGAGACAAGAATGAATATTGCAGACATAAAGTAAATCATGTGATGTATCACATATTAGAACCAACAGTTCTTGTTTTATGCTAAATATTTGATTGATTCACTTCAGAAATGTGATAATCAATGAATTGAAGATGTTTCTCCTTACACTGATGATGTTAAAAGCCTTCTTGTATATAAGTGTGACCAGTGTGGAAGGATATTTTTGCTTTTATAATAAAATATTTTCTATATACAGAGGCATATATTTGTTGGTTCACTTAAAATGCAAATTGAATCATCTTTTGCATGAGTGGTTATCTCAGTCACAATTTCTAGCACTGTGTCCTTAGAAAAGGTGTTTTTCTCCGTTGTAAAATACTTAAATCACTCTGCATGTGTGGGTATGAGTGAGTGTATATGTGTGTGTGTGTGTGTGTGTGTGTGTGTGTGTGTGTGTATGAGAGAGAGAGAGAGAGAGAGAGAGAGAGAGAGAGAGAGAGAGAATTGAGTGAGTTAATATGTCAAGCTTAGAAAAATATTTGACACAGTATTCAGCATAGGTTAGCTATCTTTATCATAGTTGTTATATTGGACTTTTTGGTATTAAAATATAGTTTTTATTTAAATGCTTATGGTGATACCTCAGCTATTTATGGGTTGATGTTAATATGACTACTGGACATGTATCTAAAGTTTTATCTGTCTATATATAATTACACATTTATATTTATATGTACACTTTGTCTCTTTTGAAATTATTTTCTTAATATGAATTTTTGTCATTTGAATTTTGGGGTCAAATGTCATGTGAAAATGTAAGGATTTTTGATACATGTGGAATATATGACCACCAGAATACATGCATTATTTAAATTTTTTAAAATTTATAAGATTTTTCATTTTTCAAAACAATTTCTACTACTAGATATTATCTGGTTTGCTGTTCTTTTAACAGAAATAATTAAAAATGACAACATAATTTTGTATTTAGAAATACATATTTTTACTCTGTTGTGATGAATGTTTATTGGATATTTAAATTTATAAATTTCTGAATTAACAAATCATACGTGATTTTCCTCCATGTTTTTATTTAAATGATAATACATTATCATATGTTTTTCAAAACCAATTTTTTAAAATTATGATAGAGAAAAATGTTGTACATATATAATGTAGACACTGTCATGCATTTGGAGAAAAGCGTATATGCATCATGCCATCACATGATCTATGACAAATCTATCTCCATTATTTATTCCTTCACTTTGTATCGTTCAAAGGATTTGCCAATTTCATAAAAATTGTTCAATCTGTGGCCACAGGAATGTTAGATAATTATTACTCTCAATGGCCACAGGATTAGAAGGGATAACTCTTTTTCATTTATGATATTGGAAACTTGTGTCATCTCATTTTTTTCCTTGTGTAGTCTGGCTAAAAGTTCATCAATTTTCTAGTGTGTTTCAATGAACCTGTTATGACTTCTCTGGCTTTTCTCCAGTTTATTTTGATTTCAATTTCATTGATTTTTGCTCTAACTTTTATTACTTCTCCTCCTCTTTGATATTCTGAAAATACTCTTTTATCTATATCATTTTTCAAAATTGTTGTCTTTCTCAGGAAGATTTTTTAAAATTTATTTATTTATATGCAGTGCTGAGAACTGAACCCAGCACATCACACATGCATTTGTTTTTAATTACTTACATTAGTGATTAAAAACAAAACAATTTGTTAATATTTTTATTCTTTTAGCTCTACCACTAAGCCACACAACACCAGCCCCTGTCTGTATCATTTGAAGGTCAGAGATTAGATTTTATATTTTATATCCTTCTAATTTTCTATAGGAAAACAACAATACATTGTAAAATTCTTACCTTATATCAATGTTGAGCTAATGAAGTTGAGAAAAGAAAAACAAGTACACTTTAGCAGTGAATCTTCATCTGTTCCTGTGGATTCAAGTGACTCCTTTGTCATGTTCTTACCCTAGTGTAGATGGACTCCCTTTTTTGTCTCCCTTGTACTGTTATTTTCTTGGTTTTAGATTTCTCATAACTTTGTTCCAAATAAAGTCACTTCTACTGGGAAGAGCTTTGGACTTATCTGTTCTCATTGTAAAGGGAAAAATAGATGAGGATGGCGGGAATACAAAGTTTAGAGAATAATTCTATATAAAAAGGCACATTATACTGACCTCCACATGTTTTCTTTGCCAGAAAGCAATAGCCTGATCCCCCACCTGGCCTGATGGGACAGAAAATATCACATTCCCCAAAAAGTGAGACAAAGGACAGAAGGCTTGGCAGTAAGTGTAGGTAATGAATGTTGTAATAAATGAGAATATGAGGGCTGGTTATCAAAGAAAAGACAACAGATTGTTGACTTCCTCCAGGATGGCACTTTTCAGCACAAGGAGTTACTAGTGATCACCCCTGTGCTGCTCTTTCCCCTTATTCAAGAACAGGAAAAAGAAAGAGAAGGTGGACTATTCTGGGGTCGACAAAAGAGCAAGATGTATTGACTTCCACAGGTACCCAGCTCTGGGCCCCACTTCTTTCCCCAGAAGTCTGCCTCTGTCTCTTCTTAAATAAAACTTGCTTTCCCCCCTTGTCTTGGTGTTTCTTGGCAACACCAGAGGAACAAGGACTAGATACTGATCTCCAAGACTGTTTTCACCATAGTAATCTGCATTCCCCTTAGGAGTCAACTGGGCACTGGGAAGGGACAATGGCCTCTGAACTTCTTGGTTGTTCTCAGCTACATGATGCCTCTTCTCCATAAGTAAAATGAGACAAGAACTATGGAGGCCTGGCTATGCTCAGCCTTCTGCACCATGGAAGACACAGGTAGAGGCCAAGGGGTGGAGGACACAGGCAGTCTCTGTAAAGAATTTAGCTTTGCAGCTGAGCACAGCATGCATTCCTATGATCCCAGAAGTGTCGGAGTCTGAGGCAGAAGAATCTCAAGTTCAAGGCCTTCCTGGGCAACTAAGGGAGATGCTTTCTCAAAATTTTAAAAATAAAATAAAATAAAAAGTGCTAACTGCCAGGACTCTAAGATAATAATACATTTTTATTACTTTAAGCCAAAAAGATTATTGTAATTTCTTACATTAGTGATTAAAAACAAAACAATTTGTTAATATTTTTATTTTTTAGCTGTAAAAAATCATTATTTATTTTTATATACATATGTGAACAGTGCGTGGTTATTGACATTACAGTGGATTTTCATATTCTTCAAATATTTCTGAGCATAAGATATTGTTTATAATTATGACATGTAAGTTAAATAATTAGGAATCTACTTGAAATATGCAAAAGTGGTGAATTTTTGCAAGGTATTGGAAATACATTATCTAAAAGAAAGAGAATAACAAGATTAGAATGGAATAGAAAGTTTGGAAGATGTGTTGGCTAAATTATGGGAGTAAGAAGAAAGGAGATGTAATGGAAATCAAATTAGTTTCTGTGGACTTTGTCCCTGTAGTAGATCTACTTAAGGTTTTTATGAAAAAAATAAAAATAAAACAAATGAAGATAAGCCCAAATTTTGTAACAATGCTATATAAACTATTATGAGAAATTAATGGAAGTAGATACATAATTTAATGGAAAACTTTTCTTTTTATTTAAATTTTATATTCAAAGTGTCCTATTTAAATGGCAAATGTATTTTCCATTATATTAATGAAGCAAGAGTAGAAGACAGGGAGTTAGTGTAGACAGATGATCTGGTGGGATCAGGGAGATGGAAGGTGATTTGGGTCTGGGAAGATGAAGACTGCTTCTGTGGGATTGAAATGTTAAGACCTCTGATGTCCTTCCCCCTCCTCCCCTCAGTACTAAGGTTACCTGCATACAGGAAACTGATCCTCCCAAAATGTTGTTAATGAAGCACTTCCAGGGCAGCCCTTCTGCCAGTTGGGCAGACACAGATTGGAGAGGCACCCCAGGAGGGCTTCCTTCTCACCTTTTAGCTCATCTCCTGGGCACTGTCAGATAGGGAAGAGGAGAAAGGCAACATAAGGGAGAAGGAGAGCATGAGCACAAAGGAAATCTAAAATGTATAAAAGGGGCAATATAAAACACACACACACACACACACACACACACACACACACACCTTCTTTGGTTATCCAGCTCTGGGAACCCTTCTCTGGAGAGAAGTATATGTCTATTTTATCCTTTAAATAAAACTTGCTTTCTATGCCTGCATTGGCATTTCTTGGGTGTTTAATCTTCACATCTGGGGAAACAGAACTGGGCCCTGGTTAAGCTTTATAAAAAGCGGTATCATTAATATACATTCTATGTTATATAGAAAGTAAAATATATGAATAATTATAAAATACATCAGAAAATAATAAAAGGACTCCAGAATATTTTAACTTTTTATAATCCCTTACTAAATAGGGGGGAAATGAAGACACAATATTTGCCTGAAGTTGGTAAATTAAAGTTAAAATTTTATTTCATCCCCTGATAAATATGACATTCTATATCTACTTCAAAGGTAGGTTCTACTCCATGAGGTACTTTGAATTAGAACAATTTGTTCCCTCTGAATTTTTTAATCCTATAATGTTCTTGGAAATTACTAATATTTCTCTGTGGTCCTGAGTACTGTTATTAAGATAGTATAGTGTTATTTTGTAGACTTTTAGTGTCAGAAAAAATCATTATGTATTGATAAAGTGATGATAGAATTTTGTGATTCTATAAGGAAAAAGTACTTAGCACTTAGTGTCATTCTTGAAGAAAACCTTTATGGTAGCTCTAAACCAGTAATTTTATTCAATCGTTGTATATTCTAGTAACTCGATCAAATTTTGCTTTGTAGTAATAACAGTTTTTTTGTGTTTGTTTTAAATTCCCAGACCTAAAGAAGTTCCAGAAAAAGGATAGAATCATTTTGACCATGAATACAAGCAGATATGCTAATTATATTTATTTTAATAGGTATATTTATGACAGTTTTGTTATACATTAATGTCAGCATAACTCAAGTTTAGAATATATAGAAAGAGTTAAGAGAAGGGACCCATTTCAGTAGTTGGATGAATGGAAGTACTTCTCCTTATGTGCTCTTTAAAGTGGCCCAATATTTTGATTAACTGAAAAATAGATCAAATTTTTACTATTTTGATTTCTATACTTTATTTACTTATTTTTAGGTGTAGATGGACACAATGCCTTTATTTTCTTTGTTTATTTTATTTTTAGTGGTGTCAGGGATCAAACCCAGTGCCTCATTGATGCTAGGCAAGCACTCTACCACTGAGCTACAAACCTGGCCCCAGATTTCTTTATTTTTTGACAGGTGACATAAGCATTGCAGATATTACAGTTACCTTTTTATAAGTATATTAAGCATAATTCATTTCTACCAATAAATAAAAAGTGTTATTTATGACATTTACCTTCTCTTGATGTATCATCCCTACTTCTGGCAATTGTACCTTAATTTTCTGTGTATGATTTCTGGACACCAGCAAAGAATATATCAGATGGATATATCTGATGTATCAAAGACAAGTTATTTTATATATATAAAAAGAAGAGGTTTATATAGCTCATGATTTGGGAGACTGAAGGTACAAGATCATATGGCCCACCTATGAGGCCTCTGGTAAGGCCCTCATGTCAGGTGCCATCACTAAGTGAGCATGCACAGAAAAGATCACATTGTGAGCCAGAGAACTTCAGGGGCCACGCTCTCTTCTTTATAACAACTAATTCTTGAGAGAATTAACCAAATAAGTTATTCTATGCTTATTGCTCTGCTTCCGCTTCTGATTCTTGTTACACCCACAGGTACACCAGAGCTTAAGTAGAACCAGAGAAGTCAAATTTCCCTCAATTAAGGAAGCTGATATTCAACTCTCCCATTCTATGCCTATTCGAGTTTTCCATCTGGAAATCAAAGAACACAGCCTGTCAATCTGTAGAAGAAGAATAAATATTTGCAAACAATTTTCTAGTAAGGGGTTAAAACCACATCACATAAAACAGTGACAAAAAAGTGTAATAAACTGATTGAAAAAAAATGAGCAAAGAACATAAAGAGGCATTTTTCTAAGGAAGATTTATGAATAACCAACAGGTATGTTAAAAAGTGCTCGAGATCTCTAATCATAAGAGAATACAAGCAAAAATCAAAGGAAGTATCACCTCAGACCTCTAAGATGGCTATTATCAAAAAAATTAAAAGAGGCTTGAATGGTAAAGCAGGCTTATAATATCAGCAGCTCAGATGGCTGAGGCAGGAGGTTTGCTGTTTCAAAGCCAGCCTCAGCAATTGAGCAAGACCCTAAGCAACTTACTGAGACTCCATCTCAAAATAAAAATAAAATAGCATAAATATCAAAAGGGTGACTAGGGATGTGACTTAGTGGCAAAGCGTATCTGAGTTCAATCACTGGTAGAATAACAAATAATTAAAGAAAAAAACAAATATTTTAGGGAGAAAAGAGTACCCTTATACCCTTATACACTGTTGGTTTGAAACAGAAGCTTGTAAAGTTATTATTAAAACTATTACATAAGAAAAATGAAAACCCCAAAATAGTGAAGCCTGGGAAAAGGGAGTAAAAAAGAAAGTCACACATTGATAACATTGATTATTTTCCAATACATTCTTTCCCAGTGACAAGACAAGCCCTAGGGAGGATATATCCATCCAAGTTTACACTGTTCAGTATCTAAAAAGAAGCCAAAGTATTGACACTTCCCCCCAAATAAGTCCTCTCTCAGTGACAGTGCAGTGAGAACCCAGAGACAATGAGATAAATATTGGCCACTGATGCCAGGCCCTCTATCTGGTCCACTGTCTTCTGACCCCAGACCCTCCATCTGGCCCATTGACTGCTGACTCTGGACCTTCCATTAGACACATTCAGGCATTCATTATAATCACATTACCTCTCAGTATAACTTATGTAAGCTCAGATCCTTCCTTTGTCCATTGACTCATTTTGCACCAGGAAAGTGGGTCCATCAGAGGCATGACTCCATTCCTGAATGAAGGCTTTTGGCTGATCCATGAATTTTGTGTCTGGCTCAGTCTTTTTTTTTTTTTCTAAAAAAAACAACATATGGATTTTCTAAAAAAAAAATTAAAAACAGCAATCCTACTTCTGAACATGTTACAAAAGCAAATGAAATCAGTATCTAAAAGAGAGATATATATAAACATTATTATTCACATTAGCCCCAAACATGAAAACTATGTGTTCATGAATGGATAAAGAAAATGTGTGTGTGTATGTGTGTAATTAAATATTATTCAGTTTCCAAAATAAGAATATTCTACTATTTTCAAAGGTATGGGTGAAACTGGAGGATATTATGTTAAGTGAAATAAGACAATCACAGAGAAAAATACTGTATTTTTCTCATATATATGGGATCAAACTCTGAGAAGCAAAGTATAGAAAAGGGTTTCCTGGGGTTTGTGGTGTAGGAAATGCAGAGATGTTGGTCAAAGTGTATAAACTTTCAATGGTAATATAAATGAGTTCTGGAGAGATAATATTTAGCATAAAGGTTGATAGATGTTTAATTTGTCATTATGCAATGTGTCAGATACCAATTCTTCATATATGCTCTAAACTGTATATAATCTTCATTTGCAAGTTGAATATTTTGAACTTAAAAGAATACAAAGAGCTGAGATTCAGCTTTGTTTTCTGTAAAATTAATTATGAAAAGATCATTTTTAGCTACTTCTTCATTTTCACTCTCCTCAGAGCATTCTGAACTGGTTTACAAAATCAGAAAAGAAAAGAGACACAATTGGGGTTGTCTCTACTCTGAATAATGCTGTGACATTTGAATGCAAGATTTTATGTAAATAGGTGTTTACAGTTCTCCTAGGGAAAATACAAAGTTAGACTTGTTGGGTCACCTTCCCTTAGGTTTCACATGTTTTGATGATCTACCAATTTGTTCTCCAGAGCAGCTATACCATTTCACATTCCCAAGTTCTTCAGTCTATCCATGACTCTTCAATATGTCTTATTTTTGTCTTTTTAGGTACACATTACATTCTAGTTTGTGTGTGTGGGGGTGTGTGTAGTTCTGGGGATTGAACCCATGGCCTTGTGCATGCAAGAGGCAAGCACTCAACTAACTGAGCTATATCCCCAGCTCCATATATTTTCTTAATAACTAGTGTTGTATCTCTATCTATGAATACATATCTATGTATATCTGCTTATAAATTTTCCCATTGTGGTTGTCCAAGAAATTGTTATTATCATCTTGATTTATCCCAGTTTAGTTTGGAGTAAAACTAATTCAATTTAAATAACATTCAAAAATAAAAATTACAATTCCCTTTTCCATTTGGTCCTATCATTATCATATGCATTATTTATACACTGCATGGTAATCAACACAGACTTTAAATTATTTCTTTATGTAGTTATTTCTTAAATCAAAACTGGAAATAAAAGGTTGATGCAAATATACTCTATACTTGTGTCCCTGTCTTTTACATTAACTAGCATAGTTACCTTTACTGTGCTCTTTGTTTCAAGATGTAAATTGGAGATGTTGCAAATGTCCTTTCAATTCAGCTTGAATTACTCCATTTAATAATTCTTGTAGTTTAGGTCTGCTGGTGAAGACCACTTGCAATTTGTTTATATATTGATCTTTATTTTTGAAGGGTAGTTTTTCTACTTATAGAATGCATAAGCCAAATTATGTCCAAGAATTTATAGAATTCTTTATTTTCTCTCTCTCCTTTCTCTTTCTCTTTAATATCATTGAATATGCCATGGCACTGCCTCCAACCTCCATAGTTTCTCGTAACAAATTACAGTTTAATATTTTTGAGGATCCTGTGTTTGTGATGAGTTGCTTCTTTCTTGTTTCTTTCACCTTTTTCTCTTTGTCTTTTAACAATTTTATTACATGTCTAGATATAAGTCTCTCTGAGTTTAAATTGCCTCAAGTTTGGTGACATGGTAATACACACACACACACACACACACACACACACACACACACATATATATATATATATATATATATATATATATACTTTTTAATCAAATTAGGCAAGTTTTACATCATTGCTACCTTAAATGCTATCTCAAATATTCTGTTTTTCTATTTTTCTCCTCTGGCACACATACTATACTGATGATTTTATGCTTTGTCATTTCACTAGGTCTCTAAGGTTCTGTTCATTTTTCTTCATTCTTTCTTTGCTTTATTTCTCTGACCTATCTTAAATTTTGTGCATTTTTTTTTTCTTTTTCACTACATATGCCTTTGAACTCTTCTACTGAATTTTTCAGTTAACTTTTACTGTTTTCAAATACAGAATTTCTACTTGGTGCTCTTTTATCTATGTTTCTATTGATCTTCTCCATGTGGTAAGAATTTTCTTTTGTGCTTTTCTTTGTTCTTGGTACACAGTTTTCTCTAGTGCTTTGAAGATACATAAATTGCTGATTTAAAAGTTTTTGTGTAATGAGTAATATGTGTGAACTTCTTGAGGATAATTTCTTTTAACTGTCACCCCTGTCTCCTGGGTACTTCTCTTTTTCTTTGCCTCCCTTCTAATTTTCTGTTACAAAACGGATACCACCAATGATGAAAATCAATCAGGGCTGAGTTCTGGAGTTCTGTTTTCCCAGATGTGAGGACTGAATACCATAGACACTTCAAGTTGAGAATAGAAAGCAAGTTTTATTTAAAAGATAGAAACAGACTTAAGAGAAGAAGGGGACGAAGAGTTGATTTCCTAAGAAGTGGAGGTGTCCTGCCCCTTTTGTATTTTTTAGTTTTGCTTTGCTCTACTGCCCTCTTGCCCCTTTATTTTGCCTCTTTCTTTCTTTCCTTTCCCCAAAAGGTGAAAAGCAAGCATGCCTAGGACTGCTTCATTGACAGCCTTTTGGGAGAAACAGTTTCTTACAGGCTGGTAACTTTGGAAATAGGTAGAGGAGGTGGGGAGGGCTCTGGAGGCATTAGCATATCAATTCCCCAAAGGCAATCTACATCTTCCCATATCCAAATCAGTTGTTGTTGTTGTTGTTATTATTACTATTACTATTATTATTTTTATTATTATTATTATTATTATTATTTAGTCTCTCCTATCCCCTATCCCTCCCCTATCTACACTAACTGCCTGTCTTTTTTCTTGTTTCAAAACTAGACATTTAAAAATATTATAATGTGGAAATTCTTGCAGTTACTTTCTTCCCCAAAATGGAGCCAGATTTAAAGATAGTTAGTGTAGTTAGGTAAATCGGTTTCATATGAATCTAATAAAGAAAATGGAGTCTATAAAGAAAGTAGAGTCCAATCTGAGCCTGGGAAAACCAGAACAACACCTGGGAAATTGAAATGTTAATATCCCCCAAGTCTGGCCTGTCCTAAAGCACTGTTAATGAGGTAGCTCCCAGAAAAACAGGGAGATGCTGATCAAACCACCTTGTTTCTGCCCAGATGGCTCCTCCCCGCCCCATGAGTCCACCTGTTTCTACCTTTTGGCCTTCCCACCTGCATCCCTTATCACATGCAGGATAGATGGAAATAAAGGACAGGACTGGTTTCCAGGGCTCTGCCTTTTGGGTCCCCTTCTTCCTCCAGGGGGAAGTCATCTCTGCTATTCCTTTTTTTTTCATTGTAGTTGGACACAATACCTTTATTTTATATATTTATTAATTTTTATGTGGTGTTGAGGACTGAACCCAGCACCTCACGGTGCTAGGCGAGTGCTCTAAAGCTGAGCCACAACCCCAGCCCCATTCTCTGCCTTCCACTTTCCACTCTACACTTGCCTCTGTGTGCTTCTCTGGTGTTACACTTCAGGATTTAGGGAAGCAAGGACTCTTTATGGTAAACAGCAGTAACAACCAGTAACAATTGGTTTTTATTATCTGGTGACTTTTTAAAGTAATTGAATAAAATTTTGTGTTTTTTCTCTTGTATGATAATTTAACATTATTTTTTTCTTTTCTAGTTTACTAGTCAATTTAGACATATCTTTAAAACTCCTAAGCCAGTACATCTCTCTCTCAGTCTTTGCTGAGTGGTTCTGTGTGAAGGTGATAGGGCCAGTTATCACTGATGAGTTCTGCTTCCTCAAATGTTGAAGTTTGAACGCTAGAGAAGCACCCTGAGGCAAGCATAGAAAACAGGTTTTATTTTAAAAAATAGTAACACAGACTTCTTCCCAGCTGGAGATGAGGGTCATGGCTGTGACCTGGTATCCCTAGAAGTTGAGAGCAACCTCCCCTTTTATATATTTTATGTTTTTCTTTGTTCTTCTGCCCTCTTTCTCCTTCTCTCTCTTTTTCCTGTATGCATGACTAGGCCAAGGAGATGTTGGTGAGATGGTCCAACGGTGAGAATGTAGTGGGCTGGAAGGGCCAAGGTGGAGCTATACGGAGGGGAGGGGCAGCCCATAGGGCATTAATTAGCAGCAGTCTGTTCAGGGGATGCTTTATTAACAATTTCCTGGAAGGGGCAGTATAAGCAGGTAATCTTGGAAATCTAAGGGCTCTGGAAGCAATAATAGTCCAATCTCCCAGGGTGGTCTTCAACTTCTGGGACCCAAACCGGCTCCATTTTTGATATCTGACCAGATTACATATCTACACTGACTGCCTGTCTTTAATTCATGCTTCACAGGTTGGTGAATGTCCTCAATGCTCAGGGAATAAATAACCTACAACTCCACCTTAGCCTTCACTTTCTGTTTGCGTGAATCTTCAATGTAGTCAGGCGTAGGAGTTTAGGACTTTCTTAGTTCCTTGTGCTCACTCATGGGTCTGGATGTGTACACAGCCTGAAATATGCATGTGGCATTTTAGATATCCAAGAATGGCAGAGTATCTTAAAGTACTCTTTGGACATCTCATTCATCAGCTTTTATTTTATGTATTGTCTTTAGTGTACTGTTGTCTCCAACAATTATTCACTTCTTCAGGGAGTCATATGTCAAATGGTTGCCTCTGATTGTTCTTGAAAATGCACCCCTGGGGGGAAAAAAGCAATTCTGTTGAGGCAAGGTTTCAGTAGGTTTAAGTTATGCATATTAAGTGTTCTTGTGTAAGGGAGGTCTTTGGAACCACCAGACAGGCAACACAATGAGGATTCCCTGGAAATAGGCATTTGAATTCACTCCAAACCTATTCTTTCCCTGCAGTAGCTGTCAGACTGTTGTTTGCAAGCTGTTGGATTTTAAGACCATTGTGGAGAGGAGAAAGGGAAATGGGAATAGAGCTAGTTTAAACAGCACAAACTTGTTGTTATGATTTCTACATTTTCCTTGAATAAGACCTTGCAGAATTGCTGCAAGGCTTTGGTTAACTTGTGGAGCTCTGAAACAGTTGGATTATTTTTTTTTCCAATGTTCTCATTGATTTTAAGAAGGAGAGCACTTTTGAAGGTCATTACTTTATCATTTGTTCTTGCATCATCTGCCCTGGATTAATTTTAAAGTGAAGGGAGCGTTGTAGTGGTGAAACCTATTGACATTTGTTTGTTCACTATAAATCTAAAACCAATACAGTTGTAGCTATTTGAGAACAGTGGTCACAGTTCACGGAATCTGTTACAGTCCCTCTTGTCTACTAGGTACCAGTATTGTCTCTCCCCACCCCCATTACCCCTTCACTTTTTCTCTCACTAATGATATTACCTTCTTTCCTTCAGGATCTACAAACTCTCTTTTGTTTTTGAATCACTATAGTTTTCTATAGACCTGGACTGTTGGGAAAAAAATAAAAGTCATTTCACTGAATGTCCTGGATTTCAGAAATAGCCTTCCTTGCTCCATTTTATAATAGTATCTTAATTTCCTCCAAAATAATAAGAATCAATTACATTTTGTACTCTACTCCTTCAGCTCTATGTTACTAATCAAATAATTTTGTTCCCTTTAAGCCCTTGTGCATCAGTCACTGGTTATCTATTAATATCAAACCTTCAGAACTTATCCCTCTCATGAGGTGCAGAAAACTATAAAATATTCTACAAAGGGCAGAAGTTTCTTCCTCTTTGGAATATTTCATTTTATCCTTGCCTTTAGGGTCACTCTAGGTAGGAATGTGAGAAAATATATTCACGTGTATGTGGTGTAGACCACAGGACATACTTACAAATAATCCACAGCTACAATTTTTTGTCCTTTATGGACTCATCAAATGCCTCATGAGTCTTCAGGTAGATTTTGAAGCACATGCATACACTCAATCTTATATGCACAATTTCTATTTGACAATAGATTCCTGTTGCACACATTCAAATTTGTTTAGTGACAGATGCTATATTAGCAAGTCCATGATGAATACATTTATAAAGTCACTTAGAGTTCAGTAACTAGAACTTATCACTTATGCAAGCGTAGTGTAAATCCATCATCTGCTTTCCCAAAACAAGGTGAAACAATATAATCTAGTTTAGTATAAGTTGTTCCTGAAAATTCAAAGAAGCAAACAAGAGTTGTACCTACAATCCATCTTACTTTGTGGTGGGCAAGTTATAGCACTTGACTCTTGAGTTTAGGGGATAATGTCAATACATTTTTTTTCTGGTAACTTATAACTGCATTAACTTGAAAATTAAATTACTAAAAAAGCCAAAATAATTTACTTTGCTCTAGAATCTAATATGCACAAATCTCAGAGGATAATGCAAGTAGTATTTCTGATGCATAAGATACAATGATCCCAATAGGGCAGAAGAATCTACTTTAAAGACAGCTGTCTTATTACTAATGAGTTGATGAGTTGATAGTGACTGTGATTAGTCACAGCTTTCCATGTGGCTGCTTAGGCTTTATCAAAGAATGAGGGTTGCACATCAGATCTAAAATTGCTCTTCTCTGTAGGCATGTCAGTAGATGACTTACTTCTTTTATCCCTTGTTGCCAGTGATTATTTAGATGCCACAGATCTTTGCATGTTCTTGTTATCAGTCGCTTTCTGTGGCTTTTTGTGGTAATTGCATCCGAATTTTTTCAGATGGTTAATTGCTAGCACTTGGCCTGTACATCTCCTGAATCTCATTATTTCCAGTGAAATCAGGGAAAGCGATATAATTGCAACATCCATCACCATTACCTCCAATCTAGAAAGTACATGAACCATAATATTTTAAAGGATACTAGTGTTCTCTCACTAATCCACTTTTAATTTCTTGTTTAAGGAATAGACTCCAGGTCATCAAAGTGGTATGGATAAGATGTCTGAACAGGTCTACAAAATACATCCATTTCTATAAATTCACTCCCAGAAACTTGCAATATCTTAGTATGTCAGAGAAGTTCAGGCGTTTCAATTTCATTAATAGAAAATCATTTTTTTAGGCCCAGGCTTCCATTAAACAACTTAGTAGATTATAAACAACACTCCCATCTCCTCATCACATTAAATCCTCAATTCAAAGTGAGAGTAACTGTAACAGTATTTGGCCTAATCAAGCATTCTACTGCATCCTTTATAATCTAACACCCTAGGAATCCTTTCCCATAAATCTTACCTAATTTCTACCAACAAAGGATAAGAAGAACTTGAAACATTTTTCAGACATAAATTATATGCTTACATGAGAAGATTTATACTTCTCCATCTGAACTTTGCAACTCTACCCTATATCATGGCTAAAAACAGAGAATGTTCCTGAGACTTGTCCTGAGAACAGCTGTGTGAAGAGATAGCCTAAGAAGGCAAGTTTTGTTTTTGTTCCCTTTCCATCTTTCTCTTTTCATAAATGTAAATGCTGATTCCTTTGGAAGGGAAGGCATTGAGCTGCCTTCAAAGCAAGGGAGTTGCAAGACAATTTGGTAATGGTTCACATTTCCCAGCCTCTTCTGTGAATGTTTAAATGTCCCAGTCTTCTTTCCAAGTCCTATGCTTGATACTTCAGTCCCCTTGATACATTCTAAGACACCTGCTAGTATTGAATTTAAGTGTAGATGTAGCTCTACAGGCCACAGAATAAGCCTCTGGGCTTGATTATTAGTTATGTCAACTTAGAAGTATTTACTAGTCAGGTGAAACATGAAAAACTGAGAGAAGTGACTGAGTTCTGGCCATGAAATATTTAAACTCATTTTAGGTATCTTGAGAAAAAAATTTTCTCAGTTAAAACTACATCAATATTATATATATATATATATATATATATATATATATATATATATATATATATATGATATAGCCAATGTGTAAAACAAATCTATGTCTAACATGTAACTTCTGATAAGAGAACCCAGGCCAATTCATAACAACTTTAAAAAATATAGATTTAATTTTAAAATTTAAAAAGCATTTTGCATAATGTACAATTAAAACCGTTTGATTGTGTACTAGCTAGTCCTATAAAGTGCATTCTAATTACCTTGAAAGAGTTTTTTATTCTCAAATGAGAATAGTCAAATTGTTGTCTTCTCTATTAAGGAAAGGAGCAATTTACTAAGTATAATTTTTGTATAATAAACTTCACCCACTTAAAGTGCATAGTTAAATGAATTTTGATATCTATAGTTTCACCACTATAATCAAGATTCAGAAAAAGGTCTGCTACCTTTCAAACCTTGCTCATGTCCCCTTGATATCCATCCAATAACTCCTTCTATTGCATGCAAGTATTAATCTGCTTTATTCATGATAGATATGTTATAATTTTCCAATTATTATATAAATGGAATTATATAATATTAGATATATATGAATGGAATTACACATTATTTATTCTTTTGGTTTCTTTGATTCATCATAATTGTTTTGAGACTGACCCATACTGTTGCAGAGTTATATTATTTTCTCCTTATTGCTGAGTAGTATCTCAATGTTTGTTCATACAATGTTATATTCAACTATACACATATTGATAGACAAAAAAATGCTTTCTTTCCACTTTGAGGATATAATGAATAAAGCTGTGATAAATATACACATAAAAACTTGTGTGTGCCCATGACAGTAAAATGGTAATATCATTATTGTACACATAAATTTCTGAGACACTTCAAACAATAAATATACCACTACATGCTCCTTATGCAGTGTTATGGTCTCTACATGTCCTTGACAGCACTTTTTCTATTTCATTCCAAACATTTCTGAAGGACATGTAGCTTACAACACTGCAGTGTGGAAACTTTTTTCTGATTACAGAAGACGCTTGATGCTTTCATATGTGTTTACTGACAATGTGCCTATAAAATATTTTCTTTCATTAAATTTTGTTTTTAAATTTTTATTTTTGTTGAAAATTATTGTTATAAGCATTATTTTATTCAACGTTATTGAGCGATAAACATTTATTAATGTTTGCATATAATTCTTTGCTGACTATATTATCAAGAATATTTTTCTTGGACAGACATGGTGGTGGACATCTGTAATACCAGTGGCTCAGGAGGCTGAGGTAAGAGAATCACAAGTTCAAAGTCAGCCTAAGTAATGGTGAAGCACTAAGCAACTCAGCAGCACCTCATCAATAAATAAAATACAAAACAGGGCTGAGATGTGGCTCAGGGGTTGAGTGCCCCTGAGTTCAATTCCTGGTACTCCCCCCCAAAAATTATTTTTCTCACATTTTTGACATGCCCTTTAATAGGTATTTTTGAAATAATAGATGTTTGAAAGTTTTATAAAATCAATTATTGAATTTTTTTTTTTTGGTTGTTTTGGGTACATGTCCTAAGAAAAAAAAATTCGTGCTCTAAGAGCACACAGATTATCTCCTGTTTATCCCTGCCCCACAGGTTAGCATTTTACATTTAAATGCCAAGAATTGTTTTGATATGTTACAAAATTAGGATAATGTTAATTT
Source organism: Spermophilus citellus (assembly GCF_964194105.1). Taxonomy (NCBI): domain Eukaryota; kingdom Metazoa; phylum Chordata; class Mammalia; order Rodentia; family Sciuridae; genus Spermophilus; species Spermophilus citellus. The sequence continues at coordinate 256,086,272 of NC_138182.1, forward strand.
TTAAATTATCTGTTAATTTTTACAGATATTGTTTCATAATTATTAGTTATGAAAGACTCTATTTCCTCCTTGATTCTTTTTGGTTACTGTGCTAAAAAATAAATTTATTATGTATGTGTGGATATTTTCTAAATTCTATTTTACATTATTATCTATGTGTATATCTTTGTGGCATTTCCATCTTGATTAAAGAAGCTTATTGTGCATCCAGAAATCAAGTAGTAAGTCCCCCAGCTGTATTATTCTTTTACACAGCTGTTTTCTTTATTTTAGGTCATTTGCATTTCCATGAACAATTTAGATTCAAATATTTTGTTTCTGCAAAAATCCAGATGGGATTTTGCAAAATTTAAGATTCCTATTAGTTTACTTATGTATATAATAAACAGTGACACATAGCGTACCTTAAAAACAAATATATGTAACCTTTCATGTTTTATGAGGATGTACGTACAGCATCAGGATGTCAGCAAAGTCAGTTCCTTCTGAAAATTCCAAGAAAATAGATTCTTTTGTCCCATTCCAGCTTTTTACATTAACTTTAACCCTCTAAGTTCCTTAGTTTGAAAATGTATAACTCTGAATTTTACCTTTATTTTCATGGAGCATTCACCCTGTGTCTCTGTGTTAAAATCTCTCTCTTACAAGCTTCTCAGTCACATTGGATTTAGGGTAGGTTCCAATCTAGTATAACCTTGTCTCAATTGATTACATTTGATTTTACATGTGATGATCAGTCTTCGTTGTTCATTTGATTGGATTGAGAGACACCTAGAAAACTGGTAAAGCTCAATTCTGGATCTGTGCATGAGTGTTTTTCCACAGATTTTTGGTATATGGATCAGTGAGCTGAAAGAAAATTCTGCCTGAATGTGGGTGGCACCATCCATAATCTGGGTGTCCAAGTGGAACACAAATCAGAATGAGGGAGAAGTTTGTACATTAGAGTGTGAGATTTTTGGTGCTGCCATTACCTGGACAAAACCTGGGCATCAGACTCCAGATTTTTCTGCCTTTGCAAGCCCACTCACACCAGTGACTCTACAGGGAGCTTCTAGGCCTTCAGCCTGTGTGTGGAGCTGTATGGAGCTCTGTTCCTCCTGTTCTAAGGCTTCCAACTTTTTGAACTAAGCAGCAACCGATTTTCCTGGCTCTCCAGCCAGAAGACAGGCATTATGGGACTATCCAGCCTCTTCTTGCATAAGTCAACATACTAAATCACTTCTTAAAAACCTATCTACATTCTCTTGCTTTCTATTCCTCCAGAGAACTCTCACTAATACAGTCATATTTATAGGTTGAATAGACATGAATTTTTAGGAGGCAATGTTGGTATATTCCCCAAGCCATACCATCAGTTTCTAATTCCAATTTTGGGTATCCAAGATTATGCTCAGGTTAAAGTTCTGGTTTTGAATAAAAATACATATTAAAATTGGAAGAGAGAAACAGCATATAGAGTGTTGCACGAGATTTATAAAGGTGGGCAGCTTCCAGTTGTGCTCTACCACTGAAACCCTGCACAGAAAACTGATTTCTCCCAACAGCAATGTGAGAAAATACACATCCACTATGCCAACCAGGAAGGACACCAGAGAGCCCCTGTCCAGAGAGTTTATTAGGGTTCAATCTTGTAGAAATTATTTCCTTACTCATGTGTCTGCACTTGGTCTATTCCTTTTTCATATATCAGTATGATAATATATAGATCAAAAGTTTTCTTGATAAATGATGTTGTTAATATAGAATATCTGGTGTGTTTATAAGTAAATCTTAAAATCAGTTAAACAAAGATGCTCTTATTAGGTACAATATTCCAGGATTTTAAAGAATGATTCCTAGGAGCTAAGTGCAAATGTAAAATTTTATTTTGGCAAGAATAATCCTTTACCAATTTTTTTATTAGTAGTTTTGATCATTTGATTAACCTGGGAGACATTATTATCTGAACACTCCTGGTAAATATAATTACCAATTCTGTATTGTATACTTGAAATTTATAAGAGGGTAGAACTTCAGCATTCTCATTATAAAATAAAAGAAAGAAAATGGTAACTATGTGAGGTGAATCAAGTAGTTTTATTATATAATCATTCCACAAATAGCACACATACTATGTTAAATTGCATGTGACATATATAATTGACTTTGCCTCTATTTTCTGGCATATTGCCCCCAAATTATTTCAGATTTCTGCTGTGATACGAGTGTCTTTTGTATGCTGACCAATGACTAACTGGCTTCAAGTTGGGGGATTACCCCTAATAAAAAGCCATTGTGTAATTAGAAGTTTGGAACTTTCAGTTCTATTTCCAACATGTAGGTAAAGAAGGATGTTTCTCAGTGTGATCTCCTGGGACATATACATCAAAATCATTTTTTCAATGAATTTATGGTTATTAAAATAATATAACATTTTCACAAGTGGTTATGAAAATGTTATATTATGAATTATAAATCAAACTTACTAAGTAGAATTGTATTTGAAATTCTAGGAAAATAATTTCTGCTTAAACATATTTATGAAGATATTTGAAATCTTATTGTTAAATTATTCTGATTATTACAGTTTGGAGATGAAGTACACCCACAGACTCAGATGTAGAAGGTTTGGCCCCTAGTTCAGTAAGATGCAGAGATGGGGATTTGTGGAAGTCATTGGATCTTGATAACTTTCATCTCATTAAAGGATTAAGAACTAGAAGTCATTATTGGGAACTGTAGGAGGTAGAACCTTGTTGAAAGAGGTAGATCAACGCAGCAATGTCCTTAGGGACTACATCTTGCCTCTGGCCCCTTCCTTTACCTCTTTAATTGCCTGGCTACCATTATTAGTATAGCACCTTTCCTCTGTCATGCCCTTCTGCCATAGTACTCTTCACTTAGGCACAAAGCAATGTAGTAGACCATCACTGACTGAGATTATGAGCCAAAACAAATCTTTGTTCCTCATGTTGTTCTTGTCAGGTGTTTTGATCATAGTGATGAAAAACTAATTAACATATGCCCATCACAAAAAAAGCACAGATAACTTGTTCCTTCAAAGAACTGCTTCCTTGAAATACATTCTGTATGTACCTATAAACTATCGAGGAATGCAATAAGTTGTATATAGAAATTTTATTAAATATGTTGTAAGAATGTTGTTGAATGTGTCATAAAAATCTTTAAGTATGTTCATTATCAAGGAAGAATCCAGGATCAGTTATCTCATATAAAGAAGAGACTTTAATTTTCTGAAAAGTGTTAAAAATTAGATTATTTAATTTAGTTAAATGTACAGCTAAAATTTAGTCATATGTAAGAAAAATTAGTTGAATACAAGCTGCCATGAAATATAGTGAAGGGAAGATTTATAAATTACAAAAAAAGTCAATAGAAAAGGGAAACAAATAAGAATTTATTTTGTTTTATTTTCCTCTCCCATGGCAAAGCTGATTTGCTGAAAACTATCAAGAAGAGCAGTTTGCCCTGGAGCAAACTGACTCACTTATAAGGGAAAGTAATTTCAGTTATTTATGTGTTTCCAGAGAAGCCTTGTGAATTCAATACTGTCTTGTTTATCTCTGGGCAATGATGTTGTTTTCCTTCTGCTGGCATCTCCACCTTACTTAATCCCAGAATTGCACCAGTTCCCTCTTTATGATTCCTTAGTGCACTGGTATATTAATTTTATGAATGAGTTATGAATTTTGAAACTTGTTATACCAGTTATAACTTTTGAAAGTCGTAACTGAGCATAATTCTCTGTGTGCTTTTGCTGCCAAAAAGCTATGCATTGTTTTGCCATCCAAATTTAAAAACTGTATGGAATTTCAGGGAATGCAATTTCTATGTTTGGACTCTATTTTGGTTTAATAATATTCTGTTGTTTCTATCCTGCTGTTTTCTATTTTTATAATGTATTTCTATCTTCTACTACAAATTCTATTAAATGTGGAAAATATGATTGGTTTGATAACTCATGATGTATTATTATTGTTATTACCTTCAATATCTTTTCTCATGATTTTCCCTTAAATAGGGCCAAAATATGTTGGTAAATACCTTGGCCTAATTTGTTGAATTTTGACCATCTGATTTAACTAGATATAGGCATCTATGGGTTCTCCTCTCATTTTAAATAGTAAGAAAGACTCCAAAATAGAATAGCAGAGGAAGTATTAAAATGTAGGTAGTTCTGATAGAGCAAACATTTTTAAATTAAGCAGAAAATAACATATCCTCCTAGCAACAATTCTGCAACTTTGATAATAATTTTTTATTGTTATCCATTTATTCCAACCACAATCTTAAGTGAAAGCTTTGATTAAAATTTTTGTAACTTACTTTGAAATCCAAAATGCAATCAAAATTCATCCCTGAGGCCTGCAATTTGCTTTGGATATTCAGGAGAGCTTGCCAAAACATTCTTGTAATTCTTCTCATGCACTAGTTATGGATACTTCATCTCAAAGAATAGCATGATCATTTTTTCAGTGATTGGTACTACAATATTTTCCTTCATATTTCAACTGCATTTTTTTTTTTTGTTTCTCATTCACAGTATACAAAACAGAAAAAGTACATGGAGAACTTCTTTTGCTGACAGAAGAAGAACATTTCTGATTTAAATCTCTCAATTGTAAAGGTTATGTATGATAGTAGGGGAAACATTACAGGAGTTAATATACTTCATTTTTGAGGTCTACACAGCTTTTTTTTTTTAAGAAAGAAAAAAAAAGAACCGTAGGCATGGACTATAAACTCTGAATTTCAATTTTCAGATCTCTAAAAAATAACAACATTAGCTGGCAGTTTCCACACCTGTAAAATTTAATAATAATAGCACTTGGTCTAATTTCTATCTGAGAACAACTTTTTAATATATACAAACAGTCCCTGGCTTATGAGAGTTAGGCATAGGATTTTTCTGCCTCATAATGGTGAAAACAGGATTTGAATTTCTGTATTTCCTTGCACTAGAAATAATTGGTATGATACTCTTTCAAAATTCAGGGCAGTGAGAACTATCTCTTGATCACACAATCCTGTGGACAAACAACTGATCCTCTATTGAGCATGGTGTTGCTAAGCTATGCTATTTGGTGTGTTATGTGTATTAAGTGAACTTTTGACTTTTGATATTTTCAGCTTACAGTGGGATTCTGCAATGTGCTGCAACTGTATCTTAAGTTTAGGTCTTTTATCTCCCCCATTAGAACAAATTGTAGTTTTATATTAATATTGAGTGGACTTAAAAAATCATTTTGATTTCAAAATTACTTATTTATATACTCAATGATTAAATTTTTTATTCACCATTTCTCTATGAGTTGTGCCTCATGAATCTATAACTCTAAATTTACATTAAGTAATTTATATGTGATACATTACATCATAATTATGTGAGTCATTGGGTTTTCAATATTTTTGATAACAAATCCAATTAACATTTTCACAAAGGTGTCTATTTAGAATCATTTATTTCACCCATTAAAGTAAGGAATAGTGATGATGCTGTTAAATTTTTTTGCACCAGTATTTCCATTGTATTAAAGTTACTCAAACAAATGTTTGCTGAGTCAGTCTACTGTGTCAGGAATCTTTGGCTTTCTCTCTCCATATTCTAGAATTTCATGAAGGTGCTAACGGAAAATGTATAGTTCTAGCAATCCATTTTCTCAAACTTCAAGTAGTCCTTTATTTCTATTAATTGATCCTGTGTTGATATATAAATTTGTACTTATCGGCCAACAATGGTTTTCTAATTTACATATAAAATAAATTTTTCTCCTTTACAATACTTTGTAACTAAAAAAGGTGTTTCTTGGTTTTACCTTAATGTTCCCCTAGGTTTTCTGATACTAATTCTGACTTCCTGCAAGATCTTAACATTTAACATAATCTCAGTCAGTGTTTCCTAGAGGTTTACTTTCATATTTTCTGTGTTCTATAACCTCATTCCCCACTTTCACTAAACATACACTAAAAAAAAAAATATTTACTGACTGGATCATGGTGATATTACTGAGTCCATAACCCTCTATCCCTCTATCATTATTTTCCCTTAGAAAATATTTAAATCCCATAAATAATATTTCATTTTTATATTTCGAATATAAACGTTGTTTCTTCTCCAACCCATTCTACATTGATTTGCAGTGCAGTTAATAATAGAGTGAGCCCAATATTTGGAATCGTTTTTGTTAGTTCTTATTTCAGACCTTCCCATTGTTTGTTATGTGACCTTTAACTATCAGGAAAATAAGCTCAATGATTGTCATTTTCCATTCTTTCTGAAAACATTGCAATGGCCTGATCACTACTCTGATCAAAAGACTTCACTTTCTCCATACTAAGAAATTCTATGTTCCTTGATCACCTTTCATTACATTCCAAGACCATCTTTCTACTCTCATGTTCCCTTATTCTTCACATACAAAAAAAATGCCAGTTGCTTTGCCGCAGTCTTGGCTGGGCACAGAATCACGAGCCACTCAAGCAGGAACAAAACTTTATTTTTGAAAAACCCGCCAATACTCCGTAGGCGCAGGCAAGCCAAACCTGGTCCTCCCACGCGGGTGTCTACCGGAACTGTGCGTCTCCTGGAAGGGGGGGGGCGGACCTCCCCCGGAATTTCCTCCTACTATCCTTCCCCAACCAATGGGAACTCTCCAGGAGTCCCGTAAGATGAGTCCAGTAGCAGGCCAACGTGAACAGCAGGAGCCCAATTTCCATATGAATGTAAATCTTAACATAATCATTTCATCTCAGTGGCTAGCTGGTGTCACTTTACAACCAAAGGTGCCATGCATCATATTATTTGCTTGTGGCTCCTAGCATTGCTTCTTTTCATTTTTCATTCCTGAGACACTTCATAAAACTATTTAAACTTTGCTTACACTTCTGATTTTCATAATATAATTACATTAATACTCCCAAAAACTATTTTGGCATTTTCAAATATTTTCATTATACAAACCCTTACAATGTAACAAATAGGTCACTTTGACAATGAATGTAGAAAAGATAGTTTTTTTAATGAAGAATATAATTCTGTAGTAAATCAATATATTACAAAAGAGAAATAAATGCTTCTGTAGTTGAAAATATGGGTAATGTTTAAGGTTATTTATGGATGACATTCAAATTTGTGATTTTATGAACAGATAATAGACTTCCTTAGTCCTCAGCTGCATGTTTTCAACACATTTTAATGAATCCTTTTGATTATTGTGAAAAATATGTATTGACAGGAGTGAATATTGATATTAGATTGATTCTCAGGTTTGATGCTTTTAAATGTTTAAGTTCTGGGAAAAGCAAATGTAAGTCTTCTGTACCTATTACTAAAGTTAATTTTAAAATAATTTGGTATTATGAGTACTAAAAAAATAATAATAATTATTTTCTCAATTATGAGCTATTAAAGAGTAACATCATAACATTAGAGAAAATGTTTCAAAACTAAATTTAAATTCTGCTGACATTTCTAATTATTGCCTGAATTGCCTATAAACTAGATTATTGCTTTCTTTAATAGCAGACAAACAAAAAACCAACTAAGTTACCTTAATACTTTATGATTAAGCATTATTTCCAACTTTAAATGGAACCATATAGCATTTAAAGTGCATACCAAATGATACTAGATACTTTATGTGTTAATAGTGTCAACTAGATTATAGTATATAAAAGCATTAGTGAAGTAAATTTGGGATTTTTCATTGTTTTTATTTGGTCTCCTTATCTACAAACAATTTTAACAATAGTTTTGAACTAGTTTATAATAGGAGCTTTTATTTGTTTGTGAAATTAATGTAAGATTTGAAAACCAGTATTAATGATGTCTTTGTTGTGGTTAATACACTTTTTATTTAGTGAATGATCTAAACTTTTTTGAAATATTAGCTAACTTCTAATTCATACACTTAGGTATAATATAAAAAGATTTTAACATGAGCAATGTACAAATATATTGTAAATAGGAAAACTTATTTACTATGCTGTTAGCAATCACATCAATCACATGTATTATATATCTTATACTATGCTTAATAAATTAATTTATGTGCCATTTCTGTGGAGAGTATATGTATCATTTTGTTTTGAAATTCATATAAATATGTGTGCTTAACATTTTATTATGGGGATGGGGATGTGGCTCAAGTGGTAGCGGGCTCGCCCGGCATGCGTGCGGCCCGGGTACGATCCTCAGCACCACATACAACAAAGATGTTGTGTCCACTGAAAACTAAAAATAAATATTAAAAAATTCTCTCTCTCTTTAAAAAAATATTTTATTATATTAATTCCACATGCTATTTATTAGTTCTTAATATTCGTTGTGATATTATTTTATTGCATGCACTATCTTATTTATTTCTTATGTATAATATAGAAATAAACTTTACGGCCATTTCAGAGAAGAGAAGATTGAGATAAGAAGTCAAATAATGGACAGTTTTCACAAAACAAAACAAATCCTCATTTTAAACTCAGGTAATTTGATCTCAAAAGTTGTTACATAAGAAAAAAATATATAAAATATACAGAGAAATTGTGAGCAAAACAGTAGTGATTTAATCTATAACATAGTTTATATTTTTCAATTTATAAACAAAATGCTTAATCAAAGAGTAACAAAGTTCTAGAGCAGTTAAGTCAATACAGAGAAACGATAAGAACTGAAATAACTTTTTCTTATTATCATGCCAGGGGTACACTTTAAAAAAAAAAATTTAGCTGTAGATGGACATAATACCTTTATTTTATTTTTATGTGGTGCTAAGGACCAAGCCCAGTGCTTCACACATGTGAGATGAGCACTCTACCACTGAGCCACCACCCCAATCGCCAGGAATACACTTTTAAAAATAATGATTATTTGCCAGGAACAGTGACACTCACTTATAATCCCAGCTGCTAGAAAAGCCGAAGCTAGAGGAACATAAGCCTTAACAATTTAGCAAGATCCTGTCTTAAAATAAAAATAAATAAATAAATAAACATGGGCTGGTAACTAGCAACCATTATCACTTTCTAGAGGCCACCCGCACTCTCACTTTTGTCTTCTGGCCCCCTTCATCTTCCACACAGTCAAGTGCATCAAAACCCTCCCACATTTAAAATCTCTGATTTTCCCTTTTGCTATCACCTACAACAAATTCTCTGTTGGACTTCATGATCAAGGCACATCTATCTGGATAATGTTCCTATTGAGAGGTCCACTTATTTAGGTTTACATTTATAATATCAAAAATCTCTTTATTATCACACCTTGATTGTGTTTGCTTCAAATAAAGTCAAGTGTGAAGTAAATTCAGGGGTGACACTCATCTTTGGAATTTAGTCTATGATTAACATTTATTAGTGGAAAACAATTACATATCTCAACCTTTAAGTATAAAGACCATGGCAAAAGTTTCTAATCATTATTAGTATTTTTATTATTCCCTTTGTAGATGATAAAACTGAATTTTATTGAAGATTTCCCTGGTCATGTTAACCCACTTAGCTGAATTTAAATTTAATCCCAGAGATGTGGTTGTAAAACACAGACATCATTAGGCTCTGAGCAAAATGATACTGGGAAATAAAAAAGATAAATGTTTGAGAGGAAATAAATTGAAATAGTTTGCTAATCTGCATAGAACATCTATATTCAAAATGTTCTACTTCTGATGCTATTTTATGTTACAAAAAATGAAGATGCTCTAGAGCTCAGGGATGATATTTAGATTTACTTTTCATTGCCTGTCAGTAATGTAGATCTTGCTGAAATATTGGAGCTTTGTTTCTAAATCTTTTACTTTCTTTTTAAATTGTGGTTCCCCTCAATGGGTTTTATGTTATACAGAACTAAGTTTCAATTTCCTGGTTTGTGGCATTTTCGTATTTCAAGCACCAAGTCAGTTTTGAAGGATTAAATTTTAAGCTTCTTAATGTATTTTCTGAAAAAGGTTTTCATAGTAAGTAACCGGAGAACCTACTTCAAATTTAATTTTGTAAACATGACCTTGAATTTCTTCCATATGTTAACTCTTTTTTTTTCTACTAATGTATTTTTAATATATGTATTTTCAGTTAATATTTATTATTTTATAATTAATATGTGGTATTTTATTTATTTATGTATTTACTTTAAAGATAGAGAATTTTTAATGTTTATTTAGTTTTCGGTGGACACAACATCTTTATTTTATTTGTATGTGATGCTGAGGATTGAACCCAGCGCGCTGTGCATGCCAGGCAAGAGAGCTACCACTTCAGCCACATCCCCAGCCCAATATGTAATATTTTAAATAAAGCAAAATAATCACTTCAAATATTTTGATATTTGATCTTACTTATATCACATTCCATTTGAAAATTCCATACAAATATATGAATTCAAAGAGAAAGGTAAAAATGGACAGAATATGAAATACTGATTTAGTTATACCTAAATTTAATGTTAATTAATTAATGTTTAATATATTGTATTGACAAATTTGGTTGAATTTTTATGTTGCCTTTGTTTTGGCTTTTGTTTGTGTGTGTTTGACATTTACATTTTAATTTCCAAAAATACATATCATAAAATTCATTCATTATAACTGTGGAATTCTATGACTCAGTGATTATCTACTTTTGTACAACATTCTCATAATCAATTTATATATATATATATATTTATTTATTATTTTTTAGGTATAGATTGACACAACACAATGCCTTTATTTTTATGTGGTGCTGAGTATTGACCTGATCCCACCCATGGTAGGTGAGTACTCTACTGCTGAGCCACAATCTCAGCCCCTCATAATTACTTTTTAAAAAAATTTATACTACACTAAAATATCCTGAACTTTGTTTTGTTTTCAGTCAGCACCACCTTCCATATGTGCCAGTTGAACTTTTATATTATGCATATAATTCATCTGTCTGTCCATAAATCTGAAATATACATACATACACAAACACCCACATTTATACTTTTTTTTTCTGTCATGGACATTTGTTAAGTGAAATGATATAATATGCATTCTCTTCAGTCTGGGTTTTTCACATCATACTATTTTTGAGATTTATACACATGATTAGATATGTTTGTAGTGTTTTTTTTTTTTTTTTTTTTTTTTTTTTTTAGGGTGGTACATGTTTATTTCAATACTCTGTATTTTTTTCATCCAGTAACTAGTTTCTGTCATTCAGATGCTTCCACTTTGGGACTACAATAAATAATGCTGTTAGGAGTATTTGCTACAAGTCTTTGTGGGGATATAGATTTTATGTTTGCTTTGGTCAATATCTAGAAATAGAATTCTGGATCATCTGTAAGCACATATTTTAAAAATTATCTAACTTTGTCCAAAGGGCCTGGCCCAGTTTGCATTCCCACTATCACTACAGGAGAGTTTGCGTTTCTTCACATCCTCACTAACATCTTTTTTTTTTTGAATTTTTATTTTTTATTAGTTGCTCGAGACAATACAATGATCTTGACATAGCATACATTTGATTCAAATGAGGTATGAATTCTCATTTTTCCACGTGTACAGATTGCAGGATCACGTTGGTTATACAGCCATGTATATACATATAGCAATACTAGTGTCTGTTGAATTCTGCTGCCTTCCCTATCCCCCCTTCCTTCCCCTCCCCTCCCATCACCTCTCTCTACCCAATCTACTGTGACACATTTCTCTCTCGCTCTCTTTTTTTTCTTCCCCCTCACACCATCATATATCTATTTTGTATAACGATGAGGGTCTCCTCCCATCTTCCATGCAATTCTCTTTCTCCGTCCCATTCCCTCCCACCTCTCTTCCCTGTTTAGTGGTAATCTTCTTCTCATGCTCTTCCTCCCTACTCTGTCTTAAGTCACCCCTCTTATATCAGAGAAGACATTCGGTATTTATTTTTTAGGGATTGGCTAAGTTCACTTAGCATAATATGCTCTAATGCCATCCATTTCCCTGCAAATGCCATGAACTTGTTATTTTTAGTCCTGAGTAATATTCCATTGTGTATAAATACCACATTTTTTTATCCTCACTAACATCTTATATCAACAGTACTTTTTATTATAGTCCTTATAAATGGTTATTAAGTTTGCATTTTCCTACTGAATAATCATATGGAATGCCCTTTAACATGTATGTTGGACATTTGTATATCTTCTTTGATTAGTCATGTTATAATTCATGTAGGGTCAATGAAATCACAGAGGTCTTTACCAGAGGAAGGCAAGAACATTAGTCAGAAGGGATGCGCTGAAAAAAGTATTGGTCTGATTCCAGTACTGGACTGCAGCCCAGAGCCCAGGTCTTTGGGCTGCCTCTGAAAGCTGCTTTCCCTATGAAATTGTTTCCTAAACTGGCCACAGTTTTAAACTGGTTGCAACTTGATCATTTGTAACTTACTTTAAAATAAGTTGGAATTATTAAATCAGTGGACTTTGGGTAAAGAACAGTGAACAAAAAGCAAAGTAATAAATAGCATATTCAAACACGAATTTTTAGAAAGACACTCTCTGGAGTGCTATTTATGGATTTTAGTCTGGATATATTTTGTGTGCCCTTTTAAATTAATGAATAATCATTAATTTTCACTTACTTTCTATAATTTGCAGGTATGGGATGGATTCTTTTGTCACAAACACCTTCGTTAGAATAAATGTTTCTCGAGGGTTTCCATGTAACCTCAATTTTAGAAAATATATTAAAAAATAAATGTGAAAAAATATTATCCTGCAATGGTTTTCTTTCTCTAACATAAAAAAATATTGAGTAGTTACTATATGATACTTGAGACATGCCAACATAAACTATATGAAGTTTTGTTTTCCACATAGATTATTTTTCCTCTTGAAAATATGGAGGAAATAAGAGATGTCTTCAGGGACTTACAGTGCAGGAAGTTCTGACTCTTCTAGAGTACAGCTAGGACATAGGGCAGTTCCAGGAGAGGCAAAACAGGTGAGGTCACTAGAAGGAAAACCACAAAGGGAAACATAGAGGGAGGGTTATAGGAGAAGAAATCAAAAAAGAGCAAAGAGAGCAGCAGCCAGAGAGCTCTCTAAAGTAAATTCTGCATAGCCTAAAGGAAAAGGACAAATCTAGATATCTATAATTGCTAGAATCAACTTGTATTCGATGTTATCTAATAGTAATATTTCTGATAATGACAGTACCTAAATATTCTCTTAAACATTATGAAATTATTAAGGAATTGTGGAAAAGTAGGGGAATAATGAATTATGGCATTATATCCACCTGCACTGAATTTACAGGCTTGGGGTTTCTCCAGTGAGCAATCTAGAAAAGACAGTGCTAAGAACTCTTAGTGGAGCAAAGTTCCAATGGTGCTTACATTCTTATTCTCAGATGAGGGTGAGTTGGAGGTGGTTACAATCAGTGTACTACAGACAAGAGGGCATCAAAATATAGGAGCTGATAATCCATCTAAAAGTTTGGTGATGGGCTTTTCTTTATAATTTTATCTTAAGTATTGTAGGAAGGAACACATGGAGCTTGGTTAACATATTGTCCAATATTGGATCACTAAATTGATCACAGAATTGTGCCTGGAAGAGCAATCTCTGGCTCTTCTTAGGCTCCCCCAGGCACCAGGGATAATCCAAGAGAGAGTCTAAAACCAGTAAATTTTAAAGGAACCTTGAGTTAAACACTATCAGACCATCTAGATTCTTCTGGGGATATAGAGTAGTTTTCAGAATTCAAAGTTAATAAAGTATAAACTGAAAGGTGTACAAATACCCATCTAGGAAAGAACCATAATATGAAAAGAATTGTGTTATTCATTAGAAAATTCCAAAGTGAAGGATAATGTAGCGAGGGGAAACAGGTATAAGTCTAATTATAGGTATTATAGTAAAATTGGGAGATAAAAAACATAATTATTTGTGAAATGAACATAATTATTTGTGAAGAAGTTGGACCATGCAGATCAGAGTAGTAAAGATAATGGCGATCAGAGCTCCTCATCTTGTTCAAGAGATCTTAGAGGGCCAAGTTAGCAAAACCTGCAATACCTCGTGTTAATCCTGGAAGTGACAGAAACAATCATGCTGTAAAAGTGATAAACTTTTTCATTATTATAGGTGCATTATAATCATATGTAATATAGTGGGATTCATTGTGATGTATTCATGTACACACGTGACAATTTGGTCAAATTATCCTCCTGTACCAATAGTTTTCCTCCTCTCTTTCCTCCCTTCCAAATAAACTCTAGTTTACCTTAGTACTTTTATTATTATTATTATTTTAATTAGTGCATTAGTGTTATATACAAAATATGTATTCCTTGTGATATATTTGCATGTGGACATAGAATATTTTCTTGGATTTTGTTCCCTAGCATTCTCCCATACCCTCACTTCCTCCTTTTCTCTGAATCTCTTTGTCTTCAGCATTTCCAGATCATGCCATCTTCTTATCAGTAATATTATTTCATATTTGGTGACAAGATACATATGAAAGAGTCTAATTGAATCAGATCCCTAAAGATAAGATCATAAAAACAAATCCATTGTCAACTATTTGTCCTATATGATTGAAGACTAGAATTTATATAGTGAAGAGAGTTGCAAATCACTTCATCAAGTTTTCAATTTTTATTATAATTCATAAACCATAAGTAATGAGTCCACACTGATAATTAGATTGTCAGGAGAAATTTTTGCATTATGTTTTTTTTCTGTCCATTGTAAATGTATAGCCTATTCTAAAGTGAACTAGTGAGACACAATCTTCACAACTTTAGTGGGATATATTTTACATGCCATAAATTTTGTCCTTGTTTTAAATGCACTATTCAATAAGTTATAGGCAATGCTATATTGCATTATGTGTCGTTGAACTCTTTAAGAAAGTCTGGACATACATGGTTATTAATGAAAGAGGAGAAGTATACCTTAATTGAAGATGTAAAATCTTGTTATTGTTTGAAGTGCAGACTGGAGTCATTCTAATGCATTTTTTAATGTGGTACAATACTCTTCTTATTTAAAAAAATTTAAGGAGAATCCCAAATCCTTTTTGCCCCAGTTGGATCCACAATGGTTTGTGATTTTACTCTCTGGTTTGGTGCCTGGATATTGTGAAATTGAGTTGAATGCAGAACTATGAGTTTTAAAAGCCAAAGAAAAATGAATGGTAAGGTTAAAATTTTGTTATGAAATAGGACAAGTTGAATAATGCTGTTCCTTCAATGGAAATTATCCTACTACAGAATGATAACTGGGCAGAGTTAAGAGCAGACTTTGATCATTTCACTTAGAGAAATGGCAATTTCAAAATGAAGTTTAAGGATTTAAGGTATACATTGTGAAGCAGTTGCATGGTATTCTGGTTACCAACTTGTTTGATTCCAGTGAGACAGAATACACTCATAGGTAGCAAGATACATTAAGTAGATTCATTACTTACAAAGAGGCTGCAAGGGACAACAGAATTTTAGGATTAATTGCAGTAATTTAAGGTAAAAAATTTATGTACATGTTTAAAGGATTACATATTTTCTTTGTGATTCCATGACTATCTACCAGTTTCATGATTTAATCAAAGTAATCAAATCATTTACCCTAAATCCATATTTACAGATAAGATTTATGACAATAAAGTTAACAGGAAAAAAATCCAGGAAAACAATATATATATGCAAAGTCATATATATGTCAGAGAGGTCACATGCAGTTTCTTTGTCCCTAGTCTTGTAGAAGTTACAAGAAACCATCCTTCTCACTTCTTCCAAATGGCAGGAACATATAAGAGAAATTCCTGACCCTGAAAGTCCTTTTAAAATAAAAGTTGATAAAATGAACTCAGAATCATTTAGTTGTACTATAAATTATACAAATATTGATTTATATTTCTCTTAAATATCAAGGGAAGATATTTCAGGTTATCGTGGATAAAAGTAATTTATGTTCATTAGTAAATGAAGTATACTGTTCTTTATAAAAATATAAGGCACCTCAAATAAAAGTTTGAACACCTTCAAAACCAATAGTCTTGGTCTATTATTTTAACTCTCAAATTAGTTAGAAATACTTACACATGTATTTTGTATAATGATGACCCTCTTCTTCCACCATCCTTACTATTCCCCTTCTACCTTCCTTTACCTCACACCCCTATTCCCTATCTATAGATAATCTTCCTCCCATGCTCTCCCTCCCTACCCCACTTTGAGTTATCCCCCCTTATATCAGAGAAAACATTCGGCATTTGTTTTTTTGGGATTGGATAACTTAACATAATCTCCATGTGAATTTGGTGTCAACATACATTATATACAGAGATATGATAAATTGTGGTATAAAGGTGTATTAAGAATTGTAATGCAAAAAAATCAATAAGAGAGCTCATGTATCATGGCATAATTTGGCATGAACATACTTTATATACAGAGTTATGAGAAACTGTGCTGTGAATGGATATTATGAATGTAATACATTCCACTATTGTCATGTATGAAATAAATAAATAAATAAATAAATAAATAAATAAATAAATAAATAAAAAGAAATACTTACACATGTTCTATTCCCTATGTTTCATTTTCAAGAGTAAAGTTGACAAGTGAAAATATTTATCCAATGTCACAATAAGATTTTAACCATTTTTCCAAATGTAGTATGTTTAAGGCACTATTGTCGAACAAAATGTCTTTCAATAATTTCATTCTCTAATACTCCTAGGTCTGCATCGCTATTGGCAAAGAGATGTATCACTGCTATGATGGACAAAACCCAATTTTTAATTTCATATTTTATTAATTTTAATTCAAACAAGCCCATGCAAATAATGTCCCCCATATGGGCAGCACAACTTGCAGTTATAGATATGGATATTCCTCTGGACAACCACTTTATCTGGAAACCTGTGGCACATGCTATCAGTGTCTACTCATAGAATATTGTTTATATTGTTCCTGCACTTTCTGTATACTCTCACCCACAAATAAGGAAAACTGCAGGAAAGTTTATTTTCATGAAATATAGCCTTCAGGAAAGAAGCAAGTGGATTGATGGGAAAAGACTCTATCATTCTCACACTGCAGTGAGTGTGGAGATATCCTGAGGACAATACTATAACTGGTCTGAGGATCTGCAATAGGATTGAATCCAGTTGTTCACTCCAGTTATTTACTTATTAATAGTCCTTATTCGTTTTTCCTGGTATTCTTCCTTTTCTTAAATGAATTCATTATTTCTTCTTACCAGTAATTCCTGGAATCATCTCCCATATAAATCCTTGCTTAAGGAATAACTTCCTTATTTACTCGAAACAGGATTAATGGACTGTCACTTATATCTCTCTATATCCGTGATATTCCTTCCTTTTCCCCTCACTAATACATCTGTGAGCCATGTCAATATTTTCATCACCATTGCTACTCAAATATTGAGATACTGCCTGACAACATCAATTAATACAAATATTTAATGAATGATTGGTTGGGTAAGTGAATAAATAAATGTATGCATAATCAATAAAAAATTAAACAGAGTAAATTCCAAAACTCAGTAGTAGTTATCCACTTTTCTACTGTCTCTAAAATGATGTCAGTTTTCCTTTTTCTTATAGTTGCTAATTAATGTATTTGTTATCTACATTTATATTATTGGGTTTTGTGTTTGGATTTTCTTTTCTCATATTTTCACTGTTCTCTCAAGAGGGCTTATGCACATATTTGTTTTGCTAGATTAACATACTTAATCTAGGTCTTATATAGTACTTTCTTCCAGTTTTATCCTCAGAATCTACCCTGTATGCAAACCTTCTGATTGTTTTGTTATCCAATACTTTTATCAGTGCACAGTTTTTAACAAGCACATAAGCTGGGAATTGTATTTCCTTTTGCAAATGAGGTAAAACAATAACAATTTTTTAAATTAATTGTTGAGAAAAATAATTCAGATACCCCAATGTATCTGAGTCCCCATAGGAAACACAAAACACATTCTAATTTGAATAATATTACCAAGTGGTTAACTGCAGAAGCACCTCAAGAAATAATAGTGCATAAACCTGGACCTGATCAAAATTGCTATCAGTGACCCTAGAGACCTTGTATTGAGGAAATCTAGTTTCCTGAGTTTCTCATACAGGCAGAATCAAGGAAAAGTTACTCTCCCTCTCATTTTTCTGCTTTCTTACAAGGGCTCCTCATTGGCCAACCCCAGCAGAAACCAGAGGACCCAGGTCTATGCGTCCAAACTATACAGATTGCTCTGTCAGGATGGTTGAATAGAGCAGGAGAAGTTACAGGGTAGTCCTGGAGTAGCAATTGGAAGACCTAATACATACTCATGAATGGAAAGCACAATTCAAAGCTCACTCCTATTCAGACAATTTCTACACTTCCAGATCTCCATTAGCTAATAAATAAAAATATTTTTATAACATCTTAATATTTTGATAATTAGTATAATGAAAAATGTGGTAAGAATATATTTCTATTCTGCTTCAATCACATTTAAGATATTATAAGGAAGCTTACAACTGCAAGCCGGTGGTGGCAGTTGGGCTCTGAGGGTTTTTCCCTGAGGAGCTGTTTTGTTTGGTGTTTGTAGTTCTAAAAATAAAGTTCGTTTCTTTTGATAAGTGGCTCCTGAATTGTGCCCAGCCAGACTAATAGCATGCTAATACTTGAAAATAACAATACAGTTATGTGGCATTTTTAAAATTCAGTATTAAAGCAGAATTAATAATTCTGGTATGCAACTGCTCAGTAGGGTGACTATATACAACAACAGCATATTGTGTATTTCAAAATGGTAGAAGAAGAGATTTCTTAAGTATTCACTACAAAGAAATAATAAATATTGGAGAGGAGGGATATGTTTAATGTGATTCTACAATGTGTACCTATTGCAAAACATCACTTGTTGAAACATTAATTGGGTATTTTTGTCTTTTTTAAGCATCAGTTCAACATAAATTTATTTTAAATAACAAAATTTAAGATTAGTAAAATATTTATGCAAAAGATCTAAAATCAGCATATTATAGTGATATAGTATTCATTGCAGCACAATACACAATTGCAAAGTTATGAAACCACTCTATGTGCCCATGAAAGTCAAATGAATTAAGAAAATGTGGCATATAAACACAATGAAGTTGTACTTAACCATAAATAAGAATGAAAAGATGGCATTTGCAGATAAATTAATGGAACTGGATAATTTTGCTTAAAAAGTAAAGTAACACATATAATACCATGTGATAAAAACATTTTCTACCTTCTCAATATCATATGCATATTTTTATTAAAAAGTGAAAACTTATTCCCAAGTATGTGATATTTTTATGTTTTTACTATATTTTTATATTTTTTGTTAAGTAGTGAAAAATGAATGTATTATTAAAAATCATTTTCATGTTCCTGATATTAAAAAATTATAGTTAGTTCTTTGGCTTTTCTAATTGTCTACTCATTCAGTGTATTAATTTTTACTATAATCGTTCTAGAAATGCAATTCTATACTAAATACATTCAAAGATTGAATACCATTTTCAGACATGGTAAAGGCAAGATTCAGTCATGCTAATATGGTTTGCTTAGTAATGGTGATGTTTAACATCACTGTGAATTATCCTAAGGAAATGTTAGGATAATATCTGATGGTTTAACACCTGCGGCTAAAATTTCTGAGAACAGGATCATTGTCTCTTTAAAGTTGAAAAATATTAACTTTTTCCCCATATAATCTTATAAGTACATTTTCAAAAGAAATTTCAAATATTTGGAAATACTTTTAAAATTTGTTGAAGTTGAGGAAAATACTTGCCAGATTCCCACAACATAGTTTTTAATAAAATATAGAATTTATTTTCTATAAAATACTGACTCATAGATAATATTTTTGAAATAAAGTTTAAGAATTTTGATTAAAAATCCATGATTAAACAAATAAAACAAATAACAGTATCCTCAGAAAAATACAAAATAACTTATTTCTAAAAACATTAAATATATAATTACCTCAATGTAAAAGTGTTGAGAATACACATTACTTTTAAAAAATTGAGTTTTGTTTCTTGGAGAATAAGAAAGACAAAAAATATGTTTGAATAAATCACACACTGCTAGTAGACCTTGTGTTAAAACCAAAAGGAAACTGATTTTTCCACATGATAAATGTCCATGTAATATTTATAATTCTCATCCATTCCTCCTTCTTGCCATAACCCTTGGTATCACAGTCTTTCCCCAAATGACTAAAGGGTGCTGCATCTACCCTGAAAACATTACTGGCTTCCATTTCAGCTGCTTGCACTCTGTTGTATTACGTTTTTCACCTGTAAAGTCTGAGTCAGTTAGCATCAAACACACAGATTTCCTCATTGAAAAGGAACATGTAAATCAGAAACTTTGCCTTCTGATTAAGGCAAAGCTCTTGATTAGGACTTATTTTATTAGTATTAATCGATATTAACATTAGTATATTACAAAATATTTTTCATGTAATAATTGACTTTACAATATAAAGATTATAGTATATGTTAATATGAAAAGAAAGATAAAACAATACTATGCTTATTCAAATTTTGTTTACTGTGGTCTTGTATTATAAATTCCTCCTACATAATGGTAAAACTCAAATGTAAACACTTTTGAACTGAACACAGGTTATGGCTGACCATATAATCAGACTTCTGCAAAATGTGGACATGTGCTGTGATATGTTATTTTATTGCTTTTCTTTCCTTTAATGTGAAGATACGACAAAGGCTTTTCTATGAAAATATTTTATTATAGGACTCTGTTTCTCCTAAAGTTAAGTAAACTGAGCTTTTTTAAGGCTGTGTGTTATCTTGGATGTCTTTGCAAGTTAAGTACATTCATTTAAAATGTTTTATAATTGTGTAAGTTATAGGCAATGACAGGTACTAAATTGTGCTATCTGTGTTTTCATTTAACCAGATATAAGTTGTAAGAAACTTTAGGAATGTCAATGTATTGCATATTTTTTTTGCACATCTGAGCCTCTCTTTGCCAAAATATCTATCATAACAAAAGCAAAATCTCTAAAACTTAGGTAAGTAAAAGTGTTTCAGTTTTGAAACCTAAAAAGAACTCAGAGAATTGCGTGTTCTGAACATGCATCCTTTTAGTATACTCTACCATGCTGGGTCAACAGGTGGAAAATGGTGTGGACAACCAGAATATTCTCTCTCTCACAAATCACATTAATTTTGAAATATGTCTCTTTTCCTACAAAAATATGGCTTATTAAATGTTCTGCTAATTTGATTGGGGAAAGATCTGTAATATTTATTTTCCTATATGTACCATTGGTAAAACCATGCTTTGTCCCTCAAAGGTGCTTAATAAATAATTTGATAATATTTTGTAAAGTGAGATTGAATTATGTGATAAGACATAAGGAAGTTCAGACATTGAAACAATTTAAGATGATCTATGATGAGAGAATCCCCCAATATATTTTATTACACACTTCATAAAGTTAAAAAAATAGTTTATATATTTTTTTCTGATGGAATCCAGATTCTAACACAAACATTTATTGAAATATAGTTTCAAAATTCCAAATACTAAAAATTAACTGAGATATTGCTGTCACAATTGATATAAGAAGAGTCAATATTCTTATATGTGAATTTATTTTTTTTAATTATTGTGCTTTTTACAAAAATTGCACAATCTTAAATGATTTTATTTTTAGAATATTAAATATGAAGTACCCTTTAATCCTTATTTTGGTAGAAAGATTCGTACTGTTATTTCTTACACAAACACCCATGAGGCATTCCTCCTCACTTCTACTCCGGCTGGAATCCATATGAGCATTAAGTGGGCTCAGAACTTCTAGATAGCACCATGATACTTATAAATAGGCTGAACATGTCAAAGAGTTAAATACATCATACTCCAGAAGTTAGCCTATGTTCTCAAAATAGTATCCGGTACAAATACTGGGAACTGAGACCATTTCTTTTTTCTTTCTTCTTTTTTATTTAATTAATTAATTAATTTAGTTTTATGTACTCAAACCTCTTGTTGAACCTCCAGCGAAAAGGAGGTCACAAATGGTGTCTTTGGAGAATCTTTCATTTGATTACTTTTTTAAACTGAACTTTTCTAAGGCTGTGTGTTATTTTGGATGTCTTTGAAAACTTCTTATTTTCTTTAAATTTCAGAACTAAAATTGTGTTGAGGAATAACTTCCTGAATGTGTTTTGCAATACAACCTACTAAAGCTCCATTTTTCAGCATAATGTTCAGTTATAAAGCATAAATAGAAAAGTTCTAACTGGAATTAGATTTAATATTCTCATTGCTTTTCTGACCTTTCAAGTCCCAGGTGCTGATATTCTTAGATCTTATCTCCTGAAAACCTATTTACCACTGCTGAAATCAAATGCAGAATACTTTTACTATCAAAATAGCACAGTTTATTAATAATTTTCTTCTAAATAAACTTCTATCCCTGGGCTATTACTTAAATACCAAATAATCTTTATTCAGAGCTTTAAAAGGCAACAAAAACACATTGAGAAACGGTTTATTTAGCACAGGTTCTACTGGAACACATACAAATAAAGTCAGCCGCTGGTTCTCATGCATTGCAGTAAATCCCACTGTCTCTCCTCATTGCTCCTATTCAGACATTACGACCAAGTATAAACTATTTTCAACTAATAAGATATTCTCTCTGGAAATGCATTGACAATTACAATGAAATATAAATATTAAGTACAATTTTAAAAACAAAACATGATTACATAAAGCAGAGTCTTCAACCTTGGTGTGTTTCTCTAATCCTCACAGAAGTACTTTAATCACGCTTGTAATCAAATTGGATGCATAAATTTGCTTTATCTATATACTCTTTTTTCCATTCCACATCAAGTCACTCTTGTTTCTGGTATTTTCCTGCAGTTTACATCAATAAAAAGCCACACTCATCCCCGCGGAGAGCACTTTATTGCCAAATTCATCTAATTTTCTAAAGTGTAAACAGCTTTGTATCAGTGTTATCCATGCTGTCACCAATTAGCCTGTGAAGCAGCACTATAAAGCACATAGTGCTGATGTTGATCAAATTCCAGTACTTTGACTCAGGATATAATTTTGGAACTAAGTGCCTGACTTGCACTGATAAAGAAACACTGTCCTTATTTATCAATGTCTATCTGAGGGGTCAGAATTCCAAATATTCTCAGATGGGAAGTACAGTAGTTAAGACTGGGGAAAAAAAGGCTATCTTTACTAATAATGTTAAAAATAATATGAGTTTCTTGGAGGTGTTACTCAGAATGTGAGCCCTAATGAAAAGGAATTTATGCTACTTAGCTCTAGTTAATTTTTCACATATGGTGCTGGTAACCTACAGCAGCATCATTTTTTCATCTCTATGTATTTTTAGGAGACAGAGAATTTAAATTCTTTTCTGACTTCTCCAATAGTTAAATGTTAGCAAAAATACTGACAGTTCTCACAAAAGGCTAAGCACTATATAAATACTCTTGTGAGCTCTCAAGTAGAATAATAATTTATTATTTAATATAACACATGTCCTTAGTTGAACACTGGTGGTACAACCAGTGTTGAAAGTGGGATGGATATTTTCCAAGAAACTTGGAATGGAACCACGACTGGCCCAGTTATCCCACTCCTCAGAATATAGCCAAGCAACTTAAAATCAGCATACTACAGTGATGCAGCCACATTGATGTTTAGAATAGCTCAATTCACAATAGCTAAATTATGGAGCCAAACTAGGTGCCCTTCAACAGATGAATGGTTAAAAAAATGTGGAATATATATATATATATATATATATATATATATATATATATTCCACATTTTTTATATATATATATATAAATATTATAATATATAATGGAATATTATAATATATATAATGGAATATTATAATATATAATGGAATATTACTCAGTCATAAAGAAGAGTGAAATTATAGCATCTGCGAATAAATGGATGGAAATAGATACTATCATGCTAAGTGAAATAAGCCACTCATAAAGAATTCATAGGTCAAATGTTCTCTCTGATACATGAATGCTAACCCACAATAAGGTAAGGTGTGGTGGGATGAATGGAAACTCATTGGATTATATAAAGAAGGATAAAGAGAAGAGAAGAGGGATGGGAATAGGAATGAAAATAAATGAATCAGACATAACTTTCCTATGTTCATATATGAATACACACCAATAAAACTCCACATCATGTACAACCACAAGAAAGAGATCCTAATTTTATACTCCATGTATGTATAATGTGTCAAAATACATTCTACTGCCATGCATATCTAAAATCAAATAGAAAATTTTAAAAAGATATTTTAAATAACAAAATTTAACAAAACTTTAAATAATATTAAATGTAACCTAGTGAGTTTCTCTTATTTTACATATACTATGGATCTAATCTTGTAGGTTATTTGCCTTGAAGTCAAAGAAGTATATCAAATAGTGCTCACCAGCAAGGGACATGTCTCTCTCTTTCTTTCTCTCTGTCTCTCTCTGATTTCATTAAAATGTGAACAAATTAAAACAATAAAAAACTTTCTTTGTTTTAATGAAAATGGGTGAATGTAATGCATTAAAAATAAAATTGAGTCTGGGGTTGTGGCTCTGTGGTAGAGTGTTTGCTTGCCTAGTATCTACACATGTAAGCCACTGGGTTTGATCCTCAGAAGCACATACAAATAAATAAAAGTATTAAAACAGTTTATTTTATTTCATTTTAAGTCACATAAATTTTTAAATGAATTAACATTTTAGGAAAAGTGTAAGACAAAATAAAGCAATAATAAATTTTATAAACATCTTTTAATCAAATCAGTATTTGTTACAAAATTGATAGAATTCCTTTCAACATTCATATATAATACATTTATATATTCATGAAACTAATATTGATATTTATAATTATGAACTAAGAAAGACCTAAAGATAAACAGAAAATTTGACTAAAATCTCTTTCCTTCACTGTTAAAGCACAAATAATTTAATGTGGTTAATCGAATGAATTTCTTATTGAAATGCAAATTAAAACTACATTGAGGGCTGGTATTGTAGCTTCGTGATGGAATGCTTGTCTTGCAAGTATGAGGCACTGGTTTGATACTCAGCATCATTCATAAAATAAATAAAATAATAAAATGTATTATATCCATCTACAACTAAAAGTATTAAAAAAACAAACAACAACAAAAAAACTACACTGAGATTTTTATCACAATCCAGTCAGAAAGGCAATTATCAAAAATATAAGTAACAATAAATGTTGGCAAGGATGTGGGAAAAAAAGATACATGCATACATTGCTAGTGGGACTACAAATTTGTGCAAACACTCTAGAAAGTAGTATGGAGATTCCTCAGAAAACTTGGAATGAAACCACATTTTGACCCAGCTATCCCACTCCTCAGCATATGGAATGAAACCACATTTTGACCCAGCTATCCCACTCCTCAGCATATACCCAAAGGAATTAAAATCAGCATACTATAGTGACTCGGCCACATCAATGTTCATAGCAGCTCAATTCATAATAGCTATGCTATGGAACCAACCGAGGTGACACTCAACAGATGAATGGATAATGTGGTACATATATACAATGTAATATTACTCAGCCAGAAAGACAAATGAAATTATGACATATGTCAGTAAATGAATGGAACTGGAGACTATCATGCAAAGTGAAATAAGCCAATCCCTGGAAAACAAATGAGTATTCTCTCTGATAGGTGGATACTGACTCACAATAGGTTTGGGGGTGGGTGAGGAGGGAGGAGTGGAGTTCGTCAGATTACACGGTGACTGGGGGATAGGAGGAATGGAAGGTGGATAGGAATAGGAAAAATAATAGAATAAATCATACATAACTTTTCTATGTTCTTATATGAATATACCACCATTGTAACCCCACATCATGTGCAAACACAAGAATGGGAAGTTATACTCCATGTATGTATGAGATGTCAAAATAACATTCTACTGTCATGTATAACTCAGAAGAACAAATAAATATTTTTCAACCACTGTAAATTCCTAAAAACTCAATTTCAACTTTTTTTTATGAAAATAAGGGATTAGACTTTAACAAATTAAAAAATTCAAAAGTATGGCACTGAGATTTAGCTTTGCCCGTTTTACCTCTGACTTTCCTCTCCCTTAGTTCTGTTAATAAATTCTTAGACTATATTGTGATCAAGTAGCTATTTGTTGCTTCCAAGTTCATCAAAGTAAAGGGATTTTTTTTCATTCTACCAAGAATCTAAGATTTTTTTTTCCTGTATTTAGTCTTGTTTTCATATTTTAAGTGCTCTCTGTGGGGATGTGACTCACCAAACAAACAAGGCAAGGTTGTCACTGGTCTAGTGGGTGTGTGCGGTGACACCAGAATCAAAGGACCAACAATGTGAACTGTATGTAATTCATAATTTCTTAGGAAGAATGAATGCTGACTGGGTGATAAACCAACATATAAACCCTTCTATATTGAAAATATCTTATGAATTGCATATTTGAATAATTTGATAGGGAAATGGAAACTGAATAAATAAAATTCAGTGAATTATTTAAGTTTCTGAATAATTTAAATCCAAATACAAGTAAAATATGTCAGTCCTCCAATGAAAATTCACCATCTTCTTTCCACCTTCAAACATGCTCAAAATGTCATTGAAAGTCTATAGTCATGCTACAGCTGTTATCATTGGGTGGTGGGCTCACCACTCTAAATATGTCCCTACCTGTTGCTTCTTCTCATGGTGACTTAGATTTTTCTTTATTTTGGAGATCATTTAAAATGTTAATTCAAAAGATATTTTAAATTTTATTTCTTGGCAAAATGTTGTTTTAATAATTTTCCATACATGCTATGAAAAATTACATTTGTTGGATTTGAACAACAGTAATTTATGTTTGCACAGGTCTGGAGGAAGAAGTTTGATATTAGTTCCAGTAGGTCAAAACTGAAGTGTTGGCAGTGCCACATGCCCCCTAGAGGAAAAGTTGCTCCTTTCCTGTTTGCCTTCTGATGATTGGCAACATTTTTGGTCTGTGGGCTCCATGCAGCGTTCAAGGAGAACATCTTCAGATTTTACCTTACTTTGTATTGACATCACCTTCTCTCCTCTGTTTATCAGACACCCTTTTCCCTCTTTTATAAGGTCACATGTAATTGTATTTAGAAACCAAGCACAATCTGAGATAATTTCTCTCAAAGTTCTTTTCCTTATCACATCTTTCTTCAGGGAGACATTTTCTAGCATACCACAATAAAATCTGATTTATCAAATATCTGAATGTAAACCTTTGTAAATATACTATTAGAGTCTGTAGATTTAAACATTCAGATTTTCTTTTTTCTACTCAATACACTCAAGCATTATGATTTTGAGTTATTTGAATATATAATTACTTGATCAACTATATAAAATAAAATATATAATTTAATTGCATATACTTGTACTATTTGCTTTTTTTCAGGTTTATCTTATGTCTTTGATTCTGCTGATGATGGTCCACTGCTCATTAAACACTCTCTGGACCTCTGCCATATGCAACCTTTAGTTCCATAGGTATGTGGTGTAGCAGAAAACAAATGAATAAAAACAACAAGAAAGAAACTTTAAAGCCATAAATACTTAGAAGTTTGTAGGAACAAGCAAAAGAATGACTGTGAAGGCATATTGCCTCTAAATTGCTATGCAGATATTATATATTATTTAATAAACCCCACACTAATCACATAGTCCCTATAGCTAGAACAATCTCAACATATATCTTTGTGTCATGCTGTTACAGAAGAAAACTCTCTAAAATGTAGGGGTTTACAAAAGCATTTTTTTTTTTGTCAGTCAGCAGTGTGCTTTGGGCCAACTTTTGTGGTTGTTTGCTGGTCTTCTATGATTACTCAAAAGGCTGTGATCAATAAACTTGGCTTGAGCTATATGATCATGAGGGCCACGTTTAGGATACTCATGATTTTACTTCTGGCCATGTGTTTTCATAGGATCAACATAGGCATTCTCATAAGGTGAATAAATCCAAAGCAAAAATGGAACATGGCATACCCCAGGTGCAATCACTTTTAACTTTTTACACTGCAAATTTTGGCCCCTATTTACCCAAATCATGTCACATGATGAGGTCTTCAGGCATGGATATAAAGAGGCATGTATCGTTGACTACCGGTGTTATAATATTCTCCCACATTTCTTGTTTTGTTTTTTTTTTTTAGCATTTTATGCAGTGTCATTAAAAATGCTTGATTATTCCATACCCGGGACCTAAGGGAATCTTTACTTGTTTACAGGAAAGATTTTATGCCCTTGGAAATGCTCAATATATTAGTGTCCACAGCTTCATACATGAAACATTATTACATTGTTTTAAATTAAAAAGGGGCTTCTGTTTACCCTTTGGAAATTCAAAATATCGCTGAACAAAATAAAATATTTTGGAACAATGATATTACCACTGTACAAGAGTTACTGAATTTCTTAGACATGCAAGCCAAAAGAAACCAGAAAATGTATGGATAGACAACATACTTGGATGAGACTGTAGAATGAGATGCTGTCAAATAGTGTGCTTTCTTAATATCTAACCAAATAATATCTTATTAAATCCTCCTCAAATTTCTCTCATATCTGAATGTTCTTGTTAAAATTCACTACCTGTTCATTATTTTCTAACATGCTAAATTGTGTGTTAAGCATAAAGAAAACAATTGAATAGTTTATTGCTTCATTTATTCCTCTAAGAATTTGTTTCCTGCTTTATGGGCAGAATACTAAGATAAGCCTATACATGCCATACTCTGAACAGAAAAGTAACACAAATCCACATGAGATTAGTTCAAGAGAATAAGGCTACATAATAAACGGAAAGTGTCACCTCATTAATTTTACAAAGATAAAATTCATAAATAATAATTATGTTTCATGACATTTATAGATTACTTTGCATGGATTTCAAGCAGATACACTAAGCATTGGGAAAATGTGCAATTGATTAATCCAACATAAGATTAAAGAATAGAAACACAATCTCCTTCAGATATCTCATATATATATATATATATATATATATATATATATATATATAATTTTTTTATTGGTTGTTCACAACATTACAAAGCTCTTGACATATCATATTTCATACATTAGATTGAAGTGGGTTATGAACTCCCATTTTTACCCCAAATGCAGATTGCAGAATCACGTCGGTTACACATCCACAATTTTACATAATGCCCTATTAGTAACTGTTGTATTCTGCTACCTTTCCTATCCTCTACTATCCCCCCTCCCCTCCCCTCCCATCTTCTCTCTCTACCCCATCTACTGTAATTCATTTCTCTCCTTGTTTATTTTCCCATTCCCCTCACAACCTCTTATATGTAATTTTGTATAGCAATGAGGGTCTCCCTTCATTTCCATGCAATTTCCCTTTTCTCTCCCTTTCCCTCCCATCTCATGTCTCTGTTTAATGTTAATCTTTTCTTCCTGCTCTTCCTCCCTGCTCTGTTCATAGATGCTCTCATTATATCAAAGAAGACATTTGGTATTTGTTTTTTAGGGATTGGCTAGCTTCACTAAGCATAATCTTTTCTAGTGCCATCCATTTCCCTGCAAATTCTATGATTTTGTCATTTTTTTATTGCTGCATAGTACTCCATTGTGTATAGATGCCACATTTTTTTTATCCATTCATCTATTGAAGGGCATCTGGGTTGGTTCCACAGTCTAGCTATTGTGAATTGTGCTGTTATGAACATCGATGTGGCAGTATCCCTGTAGCATGCTCTTTTAAGGTCTTCAGGGAATAGTCTGAGAAGGGCAATAGCAGAGTCAAATGGTGGTTCCATTCCCAGCTTTCCCAGGAATCTCCAAACTGCTTTCCAAATTGGCAGCACCAATTTGCAGTCCCACCAGCAATGTAAAAGTGTACCCTTTTCCCCACATCCTCGCCAGCATTTGTTGTTGTTTGACTTCATAGTGGCTGCCAATCTTACTGGAGTGAGATGGTATCTTAGGGTGGTTTTGATTTGCATTTCTCTGACTGTTAGAGATGGTGAGCATTTTTTCATGTACTTGTTGATTGATTGTATGTCCTCCTCTGAGAAGTGTCTGTTCAGGTCCTTGGCCCATTTGTTGATTGGGTTATTTGTTATCTTATTGTCTAATTTTTTGAGTTCTTTGTATACTCTGGATATTAGGGCTCTATCTGAAGTGTGAGGAGTAAAAATATGTTCCCATGATGTAGGCTCCCTATTTACCTCTCTTATTGTTTCTCTTGCTGAGAAAAAACTTTTTAGTTTAAGTAAGTCCCATTTGTTGATTCTTGTTATTAACTCTTGTGCTATGGGTATCCTATTAAGGAATTTGGAGCCCGACCCCACAATATGTAGATCCACATCCACATTTTTACATAATGCCATATTAGTGACTGTTGTATTCTGCTACCTTTCCTATCCTCTACTATCCCCCTCCCCTCCCTCCCATCTTCTCTCTCTACCCCATCTACTGTAATTCATTTCTTTCCTTGTTTATTTTCCCATTCCATTCACAACCTCTTATATGTAATTTTGTATAGCAATGAGGGTCTCCCTTCATTTCCATGCAATTTCCCTTTTCTCTCCCTTTCCCTCCCACCTTATGTCTCTGTTTAATGTTAATCTTTTCTTCCTGCTCTTCCTCCCTGCTCTGTTCTTAGTTGCTCTCATTATATCAAAGAAGACATTTGGTATTTGTTTTTTAGGGATTGGATAGCTTCACTAAGCATAATCTGCTCTGGTGCCATCCATTTCCCTGCAAATTCCATGATTTTGTCATTTTTTAGAGCTGCGTAATACTCCATGGTGTATAAATGCCACATTTTTTTATCCATTCATCTATTGAAGGGCATCTGGGTTGGTTCCACAGTCTAGCTATTGTGAATTGTGCTGCTATGAACATCGATGTGGCAGTATCCCTGTAGTATGCTCTTTTAAGGTCTTCAGGGAATAGTCCGAGAAGGGCAATAGCTGGGTCAAATGGTGGTTCCATTCCCAGCTTTCCCAGGAATCTCCATACTGCTTTCCAAATTGGCCACACCAATTTGCAGTCCCAACAGCAATGTAAAACTCAAGATGGATCAAGGAGCTTGATATCAAATCAGAGACTCTGCGTCTGATAGAAGAAAAAGTTGGCTCTGATCTACAGATTGTGGGGTTGGGCTCCAAATTCCTTAATAGGACACCCATAGCTCAAGAGCTAATAACAAGAATCAACAAATGGGACTTACTTAAACTAAAAAGTTTTTTCTCAGCAAGAGAAACAGTAAGAGAGGTAAATAGGGAGCCTACATCATGGGAACAAATTTTTACTCCTCACACTTCAGATAGAGCTCTAATATCCAGAGTATACAAAGAACTCAAAAAATTAGACAATAAGATAACAAATAACCCAATCAACAAATGGGCCAAGGACCTGAACAGACACTTCTCAGAGGAGGATATACAATCAATCAACAAGTACATGAAAAAATGCTCACCATCTCTAGCAGTCAGAGAAATGCAAATCAAAACCACCCTAAGATACCATCTCACTCCAGTAAGATTGGCAGCCACTATGAAGTCAAACAACAACAAATGCTGGCGAGGATGTGGGGAAAAGATATCTGATATTTATACATACAACCTGATGGAACTCTTTTATTTTAATAGAGTGGAAAAAATAAGAATGAGCTACGTGTGGTGGCACCTGCCTGGAATGCCAGTGGCTTGGAAGGCTGAGACAGGAGGATCCTGAGCGCAAAGCCAGCCAGCAAGAATGTGAAGTACTAAGTAACTCAGTGAAACCTTGTCTCTAAATAAAATGTAAAATAGGGCTGGAGATGTGGTTCAGTGGTAGAGTGGTCCTGAGTTCAATCATCAGTATCAAAAAAAAAAAAAAGGAAGAAGAATGATTTTATAATTTTTACATTTCCTTGTATAATATAACATCTCAGCCTACTAAATTATCAGTAAATATTTGTTGCAAAAATAAAATGTTGAATTATTGAATATAAAGCTACCTGCCTATTTAATAAAATGCTAAAATTTATAAAAATTATGACTTGAAATAGTTTTATATTGTTGTAGGCTATTTTTAAAATGAACCCATTATCTGACTGGATAAGTGAGTTTTGGTACAGCTACTATGAAAAAAGTTATTTGTTTATCTGAAGCAAAACATTTCATATAAACCCAAGGAAAAAATCATTCTTAAATACTTCAGTAACTTTTAGTGATAATCTTAGTAACTTGAGCCTGAAAACTTGCAATAAAAGATGGCTCTATTAAGGAAGCTTTATTGGGCTGGGGATGTGGCTCAAGCAGTAGCGCACTCGCCTGACATGCATGCAGCCCGGGTTCGATCCTCAGCACCACATACAAAAAACAAAGATGTTGTGTCCGCCAATAACTAAAACTAAAATATTAAAAAATTTTCTCTCTCTCTCTCACTCTCTCTCTCTCTCTTTAAAAAAAAAAGAACCTTTATACCATGTATTTTTTTGTGTGTTATCTAGAGAAAAAACAATAGAATATTTGTTACTCATGTTATATGGATGTATTAAGACATGTACAGTTTTGTATCCAAATTATTTATTGTTTATCTGGCCTAATTCATGTAAAGATATATTAAAACAGATGCCACCATTTTGATTTTTCCAATGTAGCTTCTTTACTGACTGGCACAAAATAGATACACAATGAATGGTGTTTCTTGAAAGAATGAATAAATGACAATGACAGCACTCAAGAGAATATAAACATATTATAATTCTGATAGTGATCTGAAAACCTTGACAACTTGATAATCAGCAAAATAAAAGATAGATAAATTCTTAGAAGAAAAAAGATAAGAAAATGTATAGTGACTTGAAAATTATATTCTTTGGAGCTTTATTCGTTATAATAACTTTCAAGAGTACAAGCAGTATAGTATGCTTTGGCTCAGATACTATCAAATTGACACTACTGAAAATTGTGCAAATGCTATCTATAAGAGACAAGGGAAGAAGGATGAAGTGGGAAACTGTGGAACAAAGAGAAGAATTACTAGTTACTCTATAAAGCTGCAAGTATGATTTTCTGCAGAGATTAGCTAGAAGGGTGGGTGTGTGCCAGTGAACGCAAATGAAATCACCAGATAATTTTTAGACAACTTCTATAACAAATGACAAGAAAAACCGGCCAGGGATAAGTAAGTGATTATCAAGCTTAGGTATGTCAAGAAGAGACAGAGAAATGATACTGGAAGAGCTTAACTCCTGAAGGAAATTCAACAAAGGCTCCTATTAGAGTTTTCAAAATTATTAACTTTGAGGCGTGGAAAATTGTATAACTTCTAGTGTCTCAGTTTTCACACCTGAAAAAAAAATTAGAATTTCAAATCTAACCAAAAACAAATTGACAAAACAGCATATTTTGCTTTTCCTTCAGAGTGAAAACTGCATCTTAAAACAAGACTTTTGTTAGGGAAGAGGTTTGCCTGTCTAATTGTACTGATTGTCAATGAGAGTGGATTCTTTTGATAAAAGGGTCCAGTTCAGAAGTGAGGTGCCTGAGAAGGAAAGGAACAGACGTCAGAGCAGATGAACTTCTACACCTTTATGCAGAAACAATTCTTTGTGGAGTTTAAAACTGGGCATTTTTTTCTGATATCATTTTTATGGTTTCTGTTTTTATAAAACTGGGCTTTTTTTTTTCTGACCTCTGTTTTTACTGTTACCATTTTTATTGGAAATATTTTTCTCCTCAGAAAACTTGTCACATAAGACTGATGTAACTGTAGGTGCATTTTTAACTCAGGCTGATAATTTGCATAAGGTTTTTGTGTAGATTAAATGAAAAGATGGCAGTGACTGAAACATGAATGTTATTGCTTAATATTCATTAAAATAATTATTCCAGTCGAAGGTTACATGTCTATCTATATTTTAAAATGCATTTCACTAAGTCCTAAATATCTTTTAATTATGAATTGTGCTATTGTTTCTTTATGAAGTTTTCTTAGAACTCTATAAATTAATCATATTATTACCTTGCTATCTGCAAGGTAGCATTCCTTGAGAGATAAATTCTCTGAAACAAAATACAGCATACTTATGAGAACAAAGCTTTAAGCATATCTCTAATTTGCTTTGTGAATTTGACTTCATCTTTTCTAGCCATTCAGAGATGCCATAATGAGGCTGGATTTTTAGGGGGTATTATTTCAGATTTTCCTCATTTTCTATCTACAGCTGGAACATTCATATGCTGTGTGCATGGTGTATTT
Source organism: Spermophilus citellus (assembly GCF_964194105.1). Lineage (NCBI taxonomy): Eukaryota > Metazoa > Chordata > Mammalia > Rodentia > Sciuridae > Spermophilus > Spermophilus citellus. Next base: position 256,120,593 of record NC_138182.1, read on the forward strand.
TTATCATTTTATTTTGCATATGACCTTTTCATTTTTCAAGAATTTAAATGAGTTTATAATAAATTCTCATTATTAACCACTAATGAACAAAGCCTAAGGTTTTTCTCTGCTCATTCTTTGTGTACATAGTTTAATAATTTGTTGAGAAATGGCATCTTCCATGTTTCATTCCTAAATAACAACTTGGTATGTGATATTTCCATAATTGAACAAATGTATATAAAATAGCCATAATATACAAAACCCTACTTCCATTTCATATTGTTGTTGGGATTAAGAACAGTGCATCCCCCATCTTTAATATTTAGAGGAATGTGTATAAGTATACACACGCACATAAACAATAATATTTCAAAAATCATCTGAACAGGCTATTACAATTGAATGTTCAGCAAATTTTACTTGTTTTTTTTTCATATATCATCAGCAACTCATTTTTATTCTAGTATATATTTAGGCAAGTCTAATTTTTACTTTTTATTTTAAATTTGCATTTTTGTAGAGAGAAAATTTAAGCAACAACATATAAGAGTATATGTTGACATTGAAAAACATTTCTGAATTACAAATACAAAGAAAAAAATAGTTTGGAAACACTAAAGAGAGTAAACACCAGATAATAAAATAAAACTCTATGTCACAGAAAATTTCTTTGAAAAGTCATAGACTTGAGATACATTTTTTAGTGAAACATTGATATTTAATCAGAAGAGTAGAGAAATCTCCTAGTCCCTCACACTCCCCAAATGCAAATGAACTCTGTAGTATAATATTTCATATGTGCCAATTAAAAGCCATAGATGATCAGAGTAAAGAAAAAAGAAGTACTGATATTTTCTATATAGATAATGAGTATACATAAATAAGAAATGCATGCACCAAGATGTGTTTCAGATTTTGGATTATTTTTTTGTATATTTGAATATTTGCACATGCATAATAAGATATCTTGGGGACAGAACCCAAGCCTAAATATAAAATGTTTCATTTGCAATTTATATCCATAATATCTTGGTATTTTTGTACCATATTTTTAGAGTGCATATAATTTGACTGTGACCTCTTCCATGAAGTCTATTATGACATTTCAACTTGTGGTGTCATAGTGGTAATCATAAGATTTCAGATTTTGAAGCATTTTAAATTTGGCTTTTCAGATAAGGAATGCTCAACCTGCACTTGAAAATAGGTTTACAATTATTGAGAGGTAAGAATAAAGAGGTAAATGTATGCAATGCTAGTATTAATCAAAAGAAAGCTGTATTAGCTATACGAAATTTAGAAAAAGCTAATTTCAAACACAAATTTTCAGACATAAAGAAGGACATTTATCAGGTGTAAGGAAGGTGTCAACCCTCCAAGAAGAATCACAATTATAGATACATGAATGAGGCAAAAGAAACAGACATTATGGGAGAGATAGAAAAATCCAAAATTTTTATAGAGACTTCAACATCTATTTGTTGGATAGATATTTACAGATCAAAGTGGCAAAAGGTCAGTGAAGATATGAATGAGATGCACCTAACTGTCCATGTTATGTAACTGACATTGAATATTCCATCCAAAGACAGTATCATGCACATTCTTTTCAAACAGGTATGGAACATTAACCAAAATAAACCATATCCTTGGCTAAAAATTTGCCCAAGCAACCTTATAAAATTAAAAATCATACAAAATAAAATGTAGAAGTTAAACAAAATATGTTCTCGATTTTCAATGGAATTAAAATTATAAATCAATAACAGAAACTTGGAAAAAGAAAACTGTCTCTACATTAAAAATTCTTCTCTAAATAATACATAAACTAAGGGAGTTTTCAGAGAAGTTTTCATATAAAAATATGGAGGACACAATGGAAATTAAAACATATCCTGTTAAAATTTCAGGGACATGGTGTAAATTCTCTCTTCAGAGAAATGCATAGGGGTAAAAGCATATATGAAGTTGGACCACAGTGGAGTGTACCTGCAATCCCATATCCTCATAAACAGAGAAGGAGCATCAGGAATGCAAGAAAAGCCTGGAAAACATATTAAAACCCCACCTCAAAAATGCATATATTTAAAAAGGAGTTAAACTGATGTTCTACCTAAAACATCATAGAGAAAAGATTAAGATAAACCTAAATCACATAAGGTAAAATGCCGCAGTCCAGCTGCAGCAAAATAACCCCGGGGGGTGAGGAGCAACTTGTGTAGATTGATACAGCAGGAGTGGGAGCCATTTATTGTAGGACCAGAGGGGTATTTATACATTCCACACAGCTTATCTAATTAACATAAACTAGATACAGCAGTCAACCAATAAGGAATCTCCACACTTAATGGCTCGCTGGCGCCACCTCATAAACCACTCCCCATGGCAAAATGCCAGGCGCCATCTTGACTTGTTTACAGACTCTAACAGTAAAAGAAATAGTTACAATTAGAACAGAAGCTGGGGGTAGTTGCTCAAAACTGTAATCCAGCTACTAGGAATGATGAGGCAGGAGGCAGGAATTCAAAGTCAGCCTGGGCAACATAGTGAGACTATGTCTAAAAATTAAAAAAAAAAAAAAAGTGCCCAGAGATATCTCAGTGATAAAGTGCTGCTGAGGTCAATCCCAGCCCTACAAAACAAAAACAACAACAATAAACAAAATAAAATAAAATAGAGCAGAAATAAATGAAAATAGGAAAAAGTATAATAAAAAATCTGTTTCATTGAAAAATATAAATGACAAATTTATTTTTATTTAGTGATCAGACTAACCATGAATAAAAGTAATAAGACAAAGATTAGCAACAACAGAAACAAATTAAAGTGGGTCACCATTGTTGTGAATTTGAGAGACATAGAAATTATAACTAGTGAATACTGTGACCAAGCCTAGGTTCACAGATTTTATAACCTTGATACCAGAGTCCTATTGTAAGACACAAACTAAAAACAAAACAAACAAACAAAACCCTACCTCACACAAGGAGAAATAGATATCCCTGCACCTATTAAATCAATTAAAAACACAATAAGTTTATACTAAAAATGTAACAGGTCCTGATTATATCACGTGGGATTTCTACCAAACTTCAAGTAAGAATAATACCAATTCTAAATAATTTGTTTCCAAAATATACAAGGATATACAATACTAGCTAATGTATTTTATGAAGCTAACATTACCTAATATCAAAACTGGAAGTGATATTCAAAAAGGGAAAAATACACACAAATAACTTTTATGAATAAAGATACAAGAATCCTCAAGATATGAAATCCAGGTTATATGTATATAACAAACAAAGGTTGCCAATGTCTTGGCTGGGCACAAGATTACGAGCCACCACACACCTTGTAGATTCAAACAGCAATCCTTTATTCCAGAACTCACACCGGCCTCTACAAACACGTTCTGGGGAAATCCCAGTTCTGCTGCCGCCCAATTCACCTACTCCACGAGGCTTTCTTTTCCAATACTTTCTGAATCTCACGAGAGCTCAAAGGGAACTCGGGCAGCAGGAACACCCTAATCCCAGCAGCAATAATCTTCAACCTCCAATTTCCCTAAAACCCCTATTGTCTTAAACCGGGAACGCCTTAAAACCAAATTATCTTAAACCTGGATACTTCCTAAAACCTGGATCCACCCTGGTCATTGAGCAGGGTCACCTTTCTCAAACACACATGCAAGGTCACAGCAAATTTCCAAGGCAAATCCATTTAACATGGGGTACACTGGCAAGGAAATATCGATGTGTCATTCCTACTTGGCAATGGCCCTCAGCAAAAGGTGATTCATTTTAGGTTCAAGTCTGCTTCGATATTCAATAATTTGTAAATGTAATCTACAATGCCAATTGATTTACCAAGAAAAATCATTATAATCATATAATGAATAGAGAAAATATTGACAAAGTCCAACAATCATTCTCTATTTTTTAAAAAAAGTTTCAACAAATTAAGAATAGAAAGGAATATTCCTAACTTGATTTTACCTAAAAAAAAATTATCTAACATTAATCACAATACAGGAACATGACAAGACTATGCAATCACTATTTCTTCAAAATCACAGTGAATTCTTACCTAGTACAATGAAAGAAATAAAAGGATATATTGATTTTAAAGGAAGAAATAAATATTTGTTTATTTGAATATGACATAAATGTCTATGTATAAAATTTGCAATATACAAAAATCTCAAATGATTAGCAAATATAGCAATATTACAGGATGCAAGTTTATTTAGAATGAGTCAATTGCTTTCCTATATACCAGTGAACAATTAAAATTTTAAAAATTTTATATGCCATTTATAATACACACCAAAAAGGAACCATATGTATATAAATCTAATAAATTATGTACAAGGTCTTTACACAGACTACAAAAACTATTAAATAAAGCAAGAGACATATAAATAAATGGAGAAGTAGTCAATGTTTAAGGATTAGGATATTCCTTGTTGTTGAGAAGTGAATCCCTTCCAAATCAATTTAAAGATTTGAGTCATTACAATGAAAGTCTAAGAAAATTACCTCCTGACTATGAACAAATTTGTTTAAAATGAGTATTAAAAAGCAAAAACCTTCAATGACTAACACAACATTGAAAAGAAAAACAGGAGTACTCACATTCTCTATTTCAAGACTTAAAGAAAGTGATGATCAAAAGACTGTGGTTTTGCGAAGGAGTAGACACAAAGATCAATAGCACTGAACAGAAAGTCCAGAAATATACTCCTAAAAGCCACTGGACTTCTAAATATTTTCCCAAGTAATTTGAAAATGTATGTTTACACAAAGACCTGTAGGTGAATCTGTATAAATCTTTATTTACCATCTCTGAAAGCTAGAAGCAACCAAGGTGTCCTTCAGTAGTCAAACTGATAAACTCGTACATCCATACAGTGGAATGAATTCCATAAAAACAAATGCATTATCACATCACACAAAGTCAAAGATGACTCTTAAATTCATATTGCCAAGAAAAACATCCAGTGTATAAGGGCTACACAATGTATTATTCTATTTATATAACAGCATGGAAGGCAAAAACACAAAGATAGTTCATAATTCATGTTTCACAATAGTATAGGGAAGTCTCTGGAGATTATGAGAAGTGCAGCAGATTTTCTTTTTTAAAGCAGTAAAACTATTTCGTTGAGACTAAAATGGTAAACTAACAACACTATAAATGTGTCAAAATCTATAGACCATTATATTACAAACAGTAACTTTTAATATGTGCAAACTAGAATTTTTATTTAGGAGATTAAAGGATCTATAAATTGAAAGAGAATGTGACAAAATAATCTCACTGTTTAACAAATGGTCAAAACTGCATCAATGGTAAAGTTATAATGAGTGACATTGGAAAATCTAAGACTGAAGAATTAAGAATTCTGATAAAGTCATCTTATGGCTTATTAGTTTTTAAACACTATACTGGGATTGAACAATTCCTAAATGGAGGACCGATGCTAAGAGGTAGTTTTCTCAGTAATGGAGTGAAAGTTTTTCATAAACAAGAAAGATTACAAGCAATGATGTAGGTGGTAAAGAATTATAGATGTGATGTTACCCTGACTCATTCTGAGCCTAATGAAGCCACCACAGATGGTTACACACTGCAACACTTACAGATAGATTCCAGTTACACAACTGATCCTCACACATGTATTTTCTTGTTCTGTTATCTGAAGACCTGAAACACACACCTGGTAATGAGAAGCACTTTTACCCTCCCACAAATTTGTAAGATAATTTCCAACAAAAAGAAATAAGCCTTTTTGAGGAAATGGCTAATTCCAGAACTCTGTCAAAATAATTTATAAGACAAGTCTGGAGATTGCAGTGGCAGAATGTAAGACAGTGTTCAGAATATACTAACAACCAAACATACACACACACACACACACACACACACACACACACACACACACACAGTAAAACTATTGAGGACATGCAAAGGGCTATACGAATGAATGGAAATAAATAGGTTTATGAATAAAGTAACATTGAATTATAGGCCAAAATATCAAATATCTATGAGTCCATTGTCATATAAATAGATGACTAAATATATAAATTGAGAATAGACACATATCTCATGCAAAATTCAAATGTTTTAGGATGAAACTCTGCTCTTAAGTCACAGAACATAGCTCTATGCCTCTTACATGTGGGCAACATGAAGAAACTCTCTTGCAAGAACTGCATAAGGATTTGGGGAAAATTAGCAATGTACAATAAGGAAACCTGAAAAACTAACTCAGCCCGAGGCTAAAAGTTGACATCAACAGTGTTGTCATTTGAATAGCATATCACTCTGATCTATGTGAAGAGAGTGGCACTTTATCTCTCCGGTCTTCCCCAGAACACATCCTCAGTCAAATCATGAGGTGAAAATATCTGACCAACACCCAGTGAGGGACAGTCCACAAAGCACCTGATCAGTAATCCTTCAGACTTGCAAGAACATGTGAAGTAGAAATCTGAGAAACACTCACAGCCATGAGAATCTTAGAGGGACCATATGCAATGACAACCCTGCATGGGATCCTGAAAGGTGAAAGCACATTAGGTGAAAATAAGGAAAAATACAGATTTTAATTGACTGAAAATTATCAGTACTGGTTCATGTCTGTAATCCCAGCAGCCCAGGGAGCTGAGACAGGAGGATTTTGAGTTCAAAGCCAGCCTCAGCATAGTGCGGAATTAAGCAACTCAATGAGAACCTGTCTCTAAATAAAATACAAAATAGGGCTGGAGAAGTGGCTAAGTGGTCGAGTGCCCCTGAGTTCAATCTCTGGTACCCTAACAAAAATAATGTAAGAGTAGGGGAAACTAAATATAGGGTATTTATATGTATATATACATATATGTTCATATTTATACATATATATGTTTTCTGCACTTAGTAATTTTAAAAGTTTATTTTAACAGTTGTTTTATTACTATAACAGCAATATAATGAGAGAGTGGCAATAGTATTGGAAATAAAGATTATTCATATCTCGGTGGAAGTATATTGACATAATAGGGTAAGTGATAGGAAGGTTTTGTGTGTGTGTGTGTGTGTGTGTGAGAGAGAGAGAAAGAGAGAGAGAGAGAGAGAGAGAGAGAGAGAGAGAGAGAGAGAACAAAGAGTTTAGAGTACATTAAAGTCCATTTAACAACAGAAATATTAAATTCAGAAAGTGGAATATATAGATTTGGATCTAATGAACTCAAAGCCAATGAATTGCCAGGAGTATATATTTAGAAAGTAGCAAATACTACTTACTTATGAATATGTTTTATATATAAATATATATATATATATATATATATATATATATGCTATAGGAATTATATGTATGTATATTGTGTTTATATACACACATGAATTTAAGAATTCTTTGAATTCTATTTTGTATAGAGATAAAAATTACTTAATGAAAGAACTCCAAATGTTGATGATACCAAAAAAAAGAAAGAAATGAAAACAGAGTGAGCACTCAGTGGAATTAACTCTGTAGAACATTTGAGGGTATAAAAGACTTAAAAAAAAAAAAGAATGAACCTAGGGGTGGAAACAGAATTTGAAGATGAGAGATGACAATGTGCTTAAAACCATGGAAATCACAGGAAGATGAAAGGAAAGGTCGTTGGAGGGTTTCAATTTTGAAGTTACTAGTGAGCTTCAAAAGAGACAGACTTCAGGCTGTTAGTCAGTCATGAGTGAGTGAGGTAGGAGAGTACAGTACACTGTACCTCATTACTGACTGAAGTGTGCATTTCAGAATTCTGTTAGGGTCCTGGCTCTGCCACTTGCTTTTGTCTAAATAGAGGCCTTTCGTTACATTTTTAAACCTGATATACTAGTTTACAAAATAATAATGATAATTAGTGTCTCATCAATATATTCTAAGAATTAAATGTTTATAGCCTAATTGTTAGCATAGTATGTGCTCAGTAGAAACTCTTTCTATTATAGTTATTGCATTCTTTAAAAATGGTTACAGAGCATAAATTTGGAAAGAAAAATTTGATAATTTGTTACTGACCATCTTAAATCATTCAGTGACCATATATAGGAATTTTCAATAAGGTCAAGCACCATATTCAGTGAATGATGTATTGGAAAAAAATATAAGGTAAAAAAAAGTAAATTACTTTTGGAATTTGTGTCTTTAGTGTTGCTAAAGGTTAAGGTAGAAGTGCACTCAAGGCAGCTAAAAAGAAAAGACATTGAACATAACTGCATTGAAAAATAAAGGCCAAGGTTGTATTTAGATGACTTATGTGAATGCTGTAAAAGGTATAATATGAGGTGGTTTCATATATTTGGATTACTGGTAATACACACATGGATATCTTCAATTATGTAATAGAGTTCTATTTGTACTGTGGAAAAATATTGTGTCATTCAGTCTTGACTCTTGGGTAAGATATTGGATATCAGAAACAATGATGTTATTTTCTTGATAAAGTATAATAATATGTTGTATTATGAACCATAATTCCCAGAAGTTCCTGTTGATTTTATTTTTCATTGTAGAGTAGTAAATAACAGTGTTGTGGTTAGAAAACCAGTGAAAAAATACCAAGAATGGAAGTTAACATTAGATTTATTTAACTCTCCATGAATAAAGAACTTTACTTCCTATTCATTTATTATTTCTCAACTTTGCACAAGTTGTTTGGGTATCAGTACCTCCTACAACATTAATTTTAAAGTGAGACAATAAAAAATGTGATTAAACATAAATACCCAAGGAATTTAAGAACTTTGGAAAAAAATTAGTGATTAAGACTGACTGTTATAAAAATCTGTGTACTAAGAATTACAAGAAACTTGAACAACGTGGTGGTTCATAATAAAATTTAGACCTATTAACATGCAATGGCTAATATATAAGTGTATTATCTATAGAGTATAATATATATTAACCAAACATGGAAGATTTAGTGTCACTGATTTATAACAAATGTCAGAGACGAATTATGAAGTTTTTATATAATTATATAATTGTGACTGTTTATATGTCCCTGCCATAATTAGACAGAGTTATGAAGATAAATAACTTCACTTGAAAGAAACAAATATTTATGAGATCCTATCTTCTCCACAGAACACTTAAAAGTTTCAAAATTTGTTCATATCATGTTTGGCAGAAAACTGAAAAGAGATCTGAATTTGAAATAGAATACACTACAATTAAATATATAGTTCTTTTTCCTGTACTCATTTGAAGCTCATAATGTATGAAAGAATAAAAAAGTATAACTATTTTTAGAAAGAAGCTACAATTAACATCATCATAGAAAATGAAGACATTTAAATATGACTCATCTAAATATAAGAGCAGAGCAAGCAGAAAAAAAGAGAACTACCAAGAAAATTATTATCATGAAAATAGGATAAAATATTAAAAGATACAAAATTAAATATAAGACAATGAGCCATTACATCCAGAGCACCAAACAAACAAACAAACAAAAAACAAACAAAACCACAGCAACAAAATAAAGAATATAAGGAAATTTCCCAGAAGTGAAGATTCTGAGGCTGCATATTTAAAGAAGCCCTCAAATATTTAGTCCTAAGAATTAGGAAATTCTCATCCTTGACTCATTAGTATGAAATTTTGTAACTCCGAGGGTAAGAAAAAAATTTTAATATCATCCAACACAAACCATTTCACATACACATGAAAGAGTGGTGCAATCATATTTGTCTCTTCAGCTGAGTTGTATGCCAGAATATGATAGAAGAATACTTCAAAATAATGAGGAAGGAATGATTACAACAAGAACTGAGTATCCGGATAAGCTGCTGTAGTTGGGGAGGCAAAAATAGATATTTTCAAGCAGGGGTGATTTATACAATGATCCATTGTACAGGCATACTCTTTGGAAGAATACTGAGACTGTTTACTGATTTTTTTAAAAACCTCGTTTTTATTTCTAGTCACAGTTTAACCACCTCACATATAACACCTACGCAGTTACATCTGTTATTAGTAATTCTCAGTTTTATACAATAGCTATTGAAATTTTTGCAAAGATTTCTATAGGGAATTGTGAATATCTTTTAATCTTTCCTCCCAATGATTTATTTTTCCTCTTTGCCTCAAGATCTGGGCTGTAGCTATTTTCGTACTATTTTCTCTCTCTTCCTATGCACACCTAAAGAACTTCTGCATCTGTATTTAAAGAATGGCTCCTTTCTGTGATAGAAGTGGAAAATTTTAATGTATGATCAATCAACTACATACTTCAAAGATTTCTGTGATTTATGACTTAAAGATCTCTATGAGTCTCAAGATTATTTTGTAATTCACAAATGATTTAATGGACTTGTGATTACAACTAGAATTTAATAGTCAATAAATTTCAGAGGAAGCTTACAAAACATTAGGGTGCAACAAATTAAGTTTACCACAGTGACTAGAACATTGAGAGATGAAGAAGGAACTTTCCCCCTTGGACATTAATAGCCAGAGACAGAATTTGGTTCAAAAGCAATTTTAGATTATTTCTAGTGTATCAATCACAGAGTTTCACTGCTAGATGTTGATAAATATTCTTTGAATAAAATCAAAGGTAGTATATTTAAAAATTTATAAGTAACATACTTACTTATATATAATATGCACATATATATTTTTATAAAGATACATATGCAAGACAATAAAATGATAGTTTAATTATAGTTAATAGTTAATATTTACCCATATAAATATAATTTCTTAATAATTATATATTGCTTAATGCTTGAATGAAGTTTTGTGATTGTTAATATAAATTTTAAAAAAAATTGACTGGGTTTCTGGTTCAGTGGGAGAGTGCTTGCCTGCTACATGTGAGGTACTGGATTCTGTATTCAGCAGCACATAAACATAGTTTAAAAAGAAAGGTATTGTGTCCATCTACAACTAAAAAATATTTAAAAATAAAAATATTGATATATTAGGTCTATTTTTTGTCATAGCATAAAAAGTATTCTGTAATACTTCTAATTAGTTAATACTAACAGATCTCTTTCCCCATATCCATTTTTCTAGTTTCCCATTGTAATGAAGATTATTTCCTTCACTTTCTTTTCACATAATTGGGTGGTTGGCTATTAGAAATCAAATGCTTTTTTGGTTAAAAAAAAGTTTGCTGTGAATATCTGTATTGTTGCTATGTGCCAAATCCCTATGCTGAAATTCTATCTCCTAATTTGTCTTTGCGACTGCATTCAAAGATAGGGACTTAGAAGAGATAAGTAAGGTAAAAAAGAGGTTACATGACTAAGACCTAATCTAATATTCAGCAGGTTCTTAAAAAAATAAATAAAAACATAAACACAGAGTGAAGACCATGTAAAAACACAGAACAAAGGATTTATCCTAAAGCAAAGAGAAAGGCCTCAGAAGAAACCAACCCTCCAGAACTGTAAGGAAAATCACCTCTTGTTATGCATTTCAATCTTTGATATTTTGTTAGAGTAGCCCTACCACACAAATAGTGCTGAAAATGTAAAAGAGATAGATGTCCTAAAAATAAAAGTTTATTAATATGATAAAAATAAGATCCACAAGTTTCATACTTTTGCTTAGTATTTTAGTCACATGGTTTTAAATAATCTGCCCCTCCCAATTTTCTTCATGTCACATGGCTTCTGTTGACTGTAGATCCAATGATATTCCTTTACAAAATGTCAAATGCAATAATTTCTGACAATAATAATCGTTTCAAAAGGGAATGATATTGCACATTAACCTTCTTCAGGAGGTTTTTCTTCATAACAGAGCGAATCATGTTGTGTGGGCAAATCTAGAAATTATCTTAATTTTTCTCTTGGGAAAGATGATGATATTATAAGCTTCCTAAAAAAAGTATGTAAATATTTCCCAAAGTGTACTATATTAGAAAGAATTATACTACATGAATATTGTAATGTAGTTCTCAGGAATGAGACTGAAGTAAAAACTGGGTGATCAGTAGAGGAAAGCAAGTTTGTCAGTCATTCCTAAGAAGGAGAAAAGGAAACTATGCAACTGGTAGAAAGAGGAAAGAGATGGGAAATGCAGATTTGAAGGATCCCATTGCCATAGCATCAATAATAGATAATTTTAACGTAAGCATTTGTGTGTGCATATGGCTGAGTATAATTTACCAGTTATTCATATTTCCACGTGATTTTCCCATATGTGAATTCTTGGTTTTATGGTCTTGTAAATGTTAAATATATTCATAGATATTTTAAAACTATAGTTAGATATTGATCTTAGATTTCAGATGGAACTACAACAACTTTAATTTTCTAATTATACATAGTGTTAATCTTTCATAAGACACATTTATAGGTTTAATATTGAGAAATATACAACTTTAATTAGTTAATATCTGTTATGTGTATTTCTACATAGTATACAATCCAGTTGAAATTAGCATGAGTGAAGTTTACTAATATGCTCATTAAATTGAATATTTCTTAGAAACTTGTATCAAATTTAAAATCTATTTACAGGGAAGTTGTAAAGGATGATGAATCTGAGGATTGTTGTTTGTGAGATAGCAAAGAGGTAACTCTGAGCTGCAGTATTAGGATGGCATTCACAAAGTACATGTTATTAAGTGCATCAGCTGCCTGATTTTGCATTTGTGTCCCGTTTAAGATTTAGTCATTGGATTTAACATTCTGAAGTCCCTGACTTATTTGTTCAATAACATAAAAAATATTTGGAGATGTGTTGTACATCTAGCCTATGTTATTTGATATGTATTTTTTTTTTCATTGACCAACAACAATCACTAGAGTGTAAGAAAATCCAAGAAACTGTAATGAATTGCTCTTTCTCTATTTAAATTAATAGCTGTTGTTCCCTTTGAAAATATTCATAGAAATATAAGCTGGTATTTTATCTATAACTGAGAGTTTAAATGATTTGGTGACTTTTTAAAACCAATTTCCACACACCACTACAGTATAAAACAAAACCAATATTTATTTTAATGTGGAATTTGAGCCCTGAGGCCTCTCTTTATAAAGAGGGATTTTTTCCATTTCTTTTTTAAAATTTTATTTTTTTGGGAAAAAAAAGTAATATTTTAATTAACATTCTTATGTCATGATCAAACATTGCTTTTCAAATTAATGGGTTACATATTTAATTTGATATTATCACATTTATTTCAATTTTCTGAAAGGGTAGGAAAAGCAAATGTGTCTTGGCATACAGTTTTAAAAAGAAACACCTTTGAATTATAAGAAGATGGAGTTCAGAGTTTCCTTTTTGTCTCAAAAGGAATGAGAAGAGTCAGCAGGGTGCTATTGCTCCTTGAAGATGTCTTTGTTTATTCCTCTTTATCACTGAATCCTGCAACCACATCACAGCAGAGTGTAGGGTACACCACTTTAAATGATAAAAGTTTCAATAGGCACTTTAGTGGAATTAAGAAAAATCTAACACTCTTCCACCGTGATGCCACATAGCTATCTTCATTGTAGGTTGTCATGTCAGTAAATCGTATTTAATAGGCCTGAGCTTGTCTCAGCGTGTTTCTGAAATAACAAAACAAAACAAAGCAAGTACATATTATAGGATTTATCTTGTGTCGACAGAATAAACCAAAACTGACAGTATGATAAATATAGCCACTTGCTAGAAACCAGATCGTCAAAAGAATCCTGCATTATAAAGCCTGTGTGTGTGCGCGCGCGCGTTGATGTCTACTTGTGTTGCTCCTGTTAAAAAATCTCTCCTCCTCTGCACCTAGCCTCCGCCTCTCTCTAAGTGACTTTGTCGGGGTTGTAGCTCTCTTCTTCACCGAACATGTCAGCAAGGACCTTGAAGCGCGGTCCCCAGTCCGCCAGGTAGTCATAGTCCTGGTCAGCATCCGTGGCCAGCGAGTCAATGGAGCTGAGCGACCCGGCTAGCGACCCTGCGCCCTCGTAGGCGAAGGTGGCCAGTGAGTCGTAGGGTGGGGCGGCAGGGTCCAGGTCGTGCTCCTGCAGCCTCTGATGGATGAAGTCCCTGATGTCCGTGCTGTCTTCCACGGGGGGCCTCTGGCGGGGCAGGCAAAGAGAGTCTGGCTTGATATCTCTGCGGATTTTGTTCTCTTCCACTGCTGTCGGGTTTCTCAGCGCCCCAATGTCGAAGGCCTGCGTGTCCTCCTCCCCGCCTCCTTCATCGTCATAGTGAATAACGTTGTCTCTTATGTCTTCCTTGGAGGTCATCAGGGTGTCCTTCTTCCTCTGCCTGCGCAATGCGATGTACAGCACAACTATGGCTGAGAGGAGACAAATTGCAATTGGGGAAAAGAAGGCAGATGAGTCATTTATCATTCCAAGAAAGTTAAAATTGATCAAGGCATGCTGTTTCCAGCCTTAGAATAAAAACACTACAATCAATAGGAGCACATATGTGTTTATGTTTTTCTCATTGTCTGAAGTCAACTTTATTTGGAAATAACAAGAAACCACAGAACATTTATTCTAAATATCATTTTTGTCCTTATATTTCCATATTTTAAGCAAAAATGCTGGGGTGGGGGTGTTCTAACCATACAGAGTTGTAAGAATTGATACAAAAAAAGGGGGGGCTGGGGATGTGGCTCAAGCTGTAGCAGGCTGCCTGGCATGCGTGCCCCCCAGTTGGATACTCCAGCACCACATACAAACAAAGATGTTGTGTCTGCTGAGAACTAAAAAATAAATATTAAAAAAAATTCTCTCTCTCTCACTCTCTTTAAAAAAAAGTCTTAAATATCATCATCATCTGCAAGATATAAATATCATTGTTAATTTCCAAACTGTAGCATTCTCATTTGGAAATTGGAAATTTGTGTTTTTAATAAAATAACTATTTTTAGAGATAACCAATTGTTAGAGTCTCTAAACAAGTCAGGATGGCGCCTGGCATTTTGCCAGGGAAATGTTGGGGTCTGTAAACAAGTCAAGATGGCGCCTGGCAAAATGCCAGAGGGAGTGGTTTGTGAAGTAATGCCAGGGAGCCATTTCTTATTGGTTGGCTGATGTATCTAGTTTATGTTAATTAAGATAAGCTATGTGGAATGTATAAATACCTCTCCCATCCTACAATAAAAGGCTTCCACTCCTGCTGTATCAATCTACACAAGTTGCTCGTCACCCCCCACCCCCAACCCCCCCACCCCCAACCCCCGGCTATTTTGCTGCAGCCGGACTGCGGCACCAATTAAAAATTCTTAGAGGAGCAAAATCCTTTTGATTTACATTGAAAGAGTCTGGAAGACTTTTGTCATAAAATTAGAGAGTAGAGAAGAATACATCATGATGAAACTCAGTTATTTCTATTTCTTCAAAATTAGAGTCAGGGCATTGGAAGAAGGGAGGGAAACTAGGGAGGACTTCTGTACAATGGGACTTTGAGAGAAGTTTAGCAGCTCTGCACTTTCCCTATGACTTAGGCAATCCCCAAACCTAAGAGACTGTTGTTTGATTGCCTGGGGAGTATGTGAGAGACCAAAAGCCTCATGGAGAATTCCTGCATGCAAACTGGTTTAGGAGGCTGTCATGGCAGTGAAGCAGACTATTTTAGACTTGCCTGAAGGCCATCTAAAAGAAAATCAAGTACCACTGAATTCTTGTGCTTCCCATCAACTCACAAAGGAAATGAAAATGGCAGACCTAGTGAAGTCTGTGGTTGGTTACAGAAGTCAAAATATAGTGGATATTTAAGCAGACACCATGGAAAGATGAAGAGTGCCAATATTCACTACTCTGTAACAGTGAATTCACGGCCTCTAGAATAGCACAGGTATTTTGCAGGCATTAGAAAGCATGGAATGAACGAGTGCATGGTAGATTTCAGGGCTTTGTAATGATGAGCAGACATGTTACTTGCTACCCTGTTTGAAGGTAGCAATACAAATAGACCAATACACTCCCAATGTGCCTGATCATTTTAATCAATTAAAAATAATTAGGGGAGCAAAATCCTTTTGTCTTACATTGGAAGAGTCTGGAAGACTCTTGTCATAGAACTAGAGAGTAGAGAAGAATACATCACGATGAAACTCGGTTATTTCTCCCTAGGCAATCAAACAAGTCTCCTAGATTTTGGGATTCCCTAAGTCATAGGGAAAGTGCAGAGCTGCTAAATTGCTATTGAATTACTCTGGTATTCCAATAGTCACAAGACAAATGACCAGAATGAGAAAGGAACACTTGATTTGAACTTAAACCTAATTGATCATGTTCAATTCCAGATGTTAGAATTTTTTTGAATGTGCTCTTTTAAGTTTTATATCAACAGCACAAATAGATACTAATAATTATTTATTATAAATTATAAGGACATAATATTTCATTATTCTTTTGAAAGTTATTTAGATGTAATTAATAATACACATGTAAATTGGACTACAACTTTATCCTTCAAGACAGCATGAATATCTGACTCAAGGCATGTTCACACAAGGTATCATTGAATTCCTTACTCCATGTTCTACCTCCTATAAGTAGTTTAACAGTTTTGCTTTATATCCTATAGTTACTGGAAAGTGTTCATCTTTTTCAGAATATTTTTTCCTGAATGGAAAATATGCATATACAAACTTATCCCACAGTGTCCAGCAGTGTATCTGTTGTAATTTGATTTTAAAGAAGTGATACAAAATTGAAATCTCTCTGTACTTGTGTGAATATGGCAATAAATTAGAAAGTGAAATAGAAAAGCTGAACAGTTGATGGGAGAGGCAAAGCCCTGAAGTTGGTTGACATTCACTATCACAGAGATGGTGAACACATTTTACTTCAGTCCTTTTCCTTTGTACTGTGCCTAGATATTTTAGTCAATTTTGTTCAGAGTAGGAATAGTTAAAATTTTGATGTGAGGGGATATGGGGTAATTGGAAGAAGAATTGCTTCTGAAAGGCAGTTTTAACTGAAGGAAATAAAATTTGGGGATTCCTTTATATTCTATTTCTTCACTGCCCTTTTCTTTCTTTTCTTCTCTTTTCAGAATTTGAGAGCTTTTGTTCACCTAGTACATTTCTAAAATGACTATAGGATCTTTTATTCGATTGCAGTAATTACTAGAATATAAAATGAATTGAGAAATTGTTGCCAAAAAATAGATATTTTTAGAGAGAACCTCATTTTGCAAAGGCCACAAACTTGAAAACCCAGTTTTATATTTTAAATGATGTGATTTATGAGGGGTTAAATAAAAAATATATCTCATAAAATATTGTAATATAGATAAATTATAACAACAAGAAGTGACAGCTCAGTGAATAAAAATCTATTTACATGGTAAACTGAGAGGGAAACCATGTGCTCTAGAAAGAGAGAGAGAGAGAGAGAGAGAAAGAGACAGAGACAGAGACATAGGAATGTTAGAGAGAGAACTTGATCAATGTTGAAACTAACCTAAAAGTATAACGATGCATAGTAGGATTGCAATTAAAGCGCCAGTGCTCAATCCGACAGGCAGAAAAATTGCTTCCACATTACATGACAGGATAGTACCGTCAGAGTCACACCTACAAACTCGAATAGTCATTGTGTTTGTACTGCTCTGGACAGGGTAGCTGCTGTCTTCTATTACAACAGGGAGGAAATACAACTCTTGCTGTCTGCGGCTGTATCCATTTCTTCTGGTTTCAATTCCAGCTGTGTTGTCTACAAAATAGGACATTCATATAACATGGTTACTGAGAGTTTCACTTCAATTCTTTAAATTGGTATTCACTAAGTATAAGAAGATCTTCTTGAATTGGTAAAATGCATCCTTATATTAGTTATGTCATATATCATCATGAAAGCTGCCAAAAAAAAATATTCCTTAAAGAAGGAGGAAACACTAATCTTGTCTGCTGTGAGAATTAGCTTTTTTATTTTGGAAAAAAATACAGAATGTTTTATAAGAAAAGAAGTCATTGAGGAAAAGACATTTTTGTGAATAGTTCCACACATATTAGCACAGCAAAAAAATTATAAAGCATTAATCTGTTGAATATCTTACAAAAGAATCTATTCTTTAAAATTCATTAAAAATCTATTGACAGAGACTATGGTTGCAGCTCAGTGGTGGAGTGCTTGCTGGCCTAGCATGTGAGGCATTGGGTTCTATTTTCAGCATGACATAAAAATTAATTAATTAATTAAAGGTATTGTGTCCATCTACAACTAAAAAGATTATTTTTTAAAAAAAATCTATCAACTCTTTCAGATTAAAACTTCTGATTTTTCCTGTGTTTCATATGGATCATTCATACATAAACAAATAAACATGTTTATATATGAACCCCCCATATCCACACATTCCATAGCCATGGATTGAAAATTTGAGAAAATAAGCAATGGAAAAAAAATTTCCATTGCTATACATAAAGAGTACAATTGACTATTTATTTTTGTAACATTTACATTGTGTTAGGTATAATAGGTAATGTAGAAATTAAGTTTTCAGAAGGCTGTGCACAGATTATGTGAAAATACTATGACATGCTTTATAAGGAATTTGTATTTCTGAAAAATTTGGACTCTATGGGTGTTAGGGTCCTGGAATTAATCCTTAACATAGCAACAGACAACTGCAGGTATGAGTGTGTGTGTGTGTGTGTGTGTGTGTGTGTATGCATGTGTAGGTATTTAAATGCTTTCACTCTTGCACATCAGATGAAATAAGAGAGATGGAAAAATACATTCCAATTATAAATGTAAAAATACATAACAATTTGTAAAAATCATGAACTATTACCACTTTAATGTAATTACAAAGGAAAATATTTTATCTTGAATAAAATTAATAGTAGTTATATTTGTAGAAATAAAAGACACCAAAATTCCATTTCATATAAATTTAATTAATGTTTCAATTGAAAATATTATTTTGCATTCATTTGCTCTTTTCTTATATGTTTCTATACATGAAAGCAGAAATTTTAGTTTATTTGAAAACTCTCCATTATTATTTCCAATAAAGAAACTCGCCCAAAATGTTTTATTTTTACAAATAGATTGACATGTAGTTTATTATTTATCAATATATTAACATTCATAATTCCCACTTGAAAATAGATTTTAAAAAATTAGAAAAATATATTACTCAATAAAATATAAGTCTGTTATCATTTCCATTATGTTACATTGTACTGTTTGTAGATACTCAATGGAGCCATCAGAAGTTACTGAAAAACGAAGTACCTTGATGAACAAAGTATAAATGTGATAAGACCAGTGTTTGTTTTGGTAAGATTACTTTTTTATTATTACAGACATAATACTTTAAAATTAAGAAACGAAACTTTAAAATGCCAGGTGTCTACTAGGATACTCCCAATTATATTTAAGTGTCAAATGATTATGGGGACAATAGGGATAGAAAAATGGAGACTAGTCGAAGCAATGCTAAAATCGTCAGCACTTGATGTTTTTCTACATGAATCTGAGGAAAAGGAACACAGATTAAGTGTTGTAACCTGAGTGAAAATAATTAATAGGTTTATTTGTTTGTGTAGCAGTACTAGGGATTGAACTCAGGAATGTTCTACCACCCAGCTACTTCCCCAGCCTTTTATGTTTTTATTTTGACATGGGTCTCGTTAGTTTGCAGAGCCTCAAACTTGTTATCTTTCTGTCTCATCCTCTTGAATAATTGGAATTACAGAAATGCACCACAGTGTCTAGAATATTTTGGGATATTTAAAATATTTATTTTCAGTTTATTATTTTTTTGAAAATAGATTGGATGAAAATTGTACATTGTCAATAATGAAACAAAAAAAGGTAAAGTAAACCTCATTTCCCCTCTTAAAACATTTTGTGTACCCTAAAAAGTATACAAAGATAGCTTGCAGTAGAGCAATAATTGACATTAAATTCTGTAGCAGGTATATGTGCAGTCTATAAGCAAACACTGCTCCTGAGACCAGAGGGTCTGGTCCATATTGTCATGATTATCCTGGTCCTCCAGCAAAGACAGATTAGTGGGGCATAGCAGATACTCAGGGTGAGTAAGTGATGTGAGCGTCAATCCTATGATCTGGAAATCTGATTTGTCTCCATTATATTCATGAATTAAACCAAGGACATCCTGCATTGGGCTCTATGAATTCTTTCTCCATCCTCTTGTCTTCATCTTCACAGCCAGTCTCACCCGATAATGCAAAGGTGCCAGGACTAGTCTTTTCTCTCTGTCATGTCTTTTCCATATTACATAAGACTGATCTTCCCAAAATGAAAATCTGAGCATGTTATACTGTTGCATTAACTTTTCAAAGACTTATAAAATTATTCGGTTTGAAATACTATACATTTAGCTTATTTATAAATAGTGTGAACATAACGACCTGATTTGTTTTGGACAGCTCTACTTTATATGTGTTGCTCTAACTGAAAACTGTAAATATTGTCTACTTCTGTTCTCAGAAGTGTTACCATTTTCATGATAAAACATGTAGTTGCTTTATTCATAAAATCCTTCAATTTTGGGGTGCTGTTTCAAGTACAGCTGTTCTTCAGACCCCAGCATTGAGTCATTCTCACTCAACTTTCTTTGGTGACAAAACATGGGGACTCCAATTTCTTTCTCTAGTTATTTAAAGCAAACCCAGTTTTCTCAAAACATCGTTGGGCATCTACCAATAATCACCATCATTATCATCCCATTATAATTTAAGTACTTAGTTCTAGAAACAGAATTTATTAAAACTTTAGTTTCTCACTACCCAATATTATAAAAATTGGCATTTTAATTCTTATTTTTTAGCGTATAGAAATTTTGAAGCCAGGAGCAGTGTGGCACATGCCTGTAATCCCAGTGGCTCAGGAGGCTGAGACAGGGGGATAACAAGTTCAAAGCCAACCCCAGCAAAGGTGAGGCTCAAAACAACACAGTAAGAACCTGTATCTAAATAAAATATAAAATAAGGCTGGGAATGTGGCTCAGTGGTCGAGTGCCCCTAAAGTTTAAACTCCAGTAGTCACTTTGTTTATAAAATCCCCCCCAAAAAAAATAAGAGATAAAAATGTCAAAGCAAAAAACAAAAACAAACAAAAAGCCAAAAAGCAAAACTATAATTTACAATTACTTAATAGAGAACACATAAACCTTAATATAGACAGTTCCCAACTTCATGGTTAAATATTTTTAGTCTATATGTTGTATAAAAGCATACCCATAGTATGAAATTGTTACCTTTTTCATTTTTAGTATGATATTTAAAAATTGCATGATATATTCCAAACTTTATTCTAAAATAGACAATCTGTTAGATGATTTTGACCAACTGCAGATTAACAAACTGTTCTAAACACATTTGAGATAGGATATGTTAATCCCTGATGTTTAGTAGGGTAGGTATATGATATGCATTGTCAATTTAAGATATTTTCAACTTTATGAAGAGTTTATAGAGACATAATCCTATCATACATTGAGAAGCATCTGAAATCTAGTATTCTTTATGTTTTTTTTTTTTTGTAGTGGATAGAATAGTATCATATGCAATAGTAATAGCAGAAGTAGTAGCAGTGTTGGCCATAATAGTAGTAGAAAGTAAGTGTAAACATGGTATATGAGGGGATAACTAAAATTCTAGTAGCAGTAATGTATTATAACCATTATGTTTCATACTTTGTATACATAAATTTAATACAAGTACAGTGAAGTTCTCATCGTTTAGTATAATTTTCTGAGAGTCAACCATTTTGGTATGGCCTGGGAATTATTCTAATTACAATATCTACATTAGTAACCTGTGCTATACTGAGTGTTATTAAAATAAAACAGATACCATAAAGTTACCTATTTGTATCTACAAGAAATATGCATGGGAGCCAAAGGTTATATTTGTTAGGGACAACTTTCAATTTGTCTGGTAGCTTTTTTACATGCATGGCTCATTAAGAGACATTCCTTTGTATGGTGGAAATATATTGGCCTTCTAGATAGATCCATATAGATTAAATATTTAACTTATTACTATTTAGACAATGTTGGATTTCTCATATGTGGATTTCTTTATTTTACAAAATTGAATGCTTTTAAGAAAAGTATTGATTCCTCTATATGTGCCCTTTGAAAAAGCTACTTGAAAAAAGTAAATCTTTAAGTGTTTATACTTACTTCTGAAGTCACGGACTGTAAAATTTGGTTTGATGGCAGCCTCAGGGGATAATCTAAAGGAGAACTGCTGCCCAGCAGGTGAAAGATCTCGATCTGCAGCACTGACTATCTGAATTATCTGAAACAAAGTTAAGATTAAACTTGAAGTCAATCAGTTTTGAAAGGAACTTTACATAACAGGTTTATAAATCCATTTAATGAATAATGCTACAGAAATTATACTGTTTGAATTCATTTCAACAGGCCAATTACTCACACATAATTTTTATTAACAATTTTCTAAATGTTTACAGGTTTTAATAGCAGGCTCAATTATAGGACACAGGTTAATTCTAAATCAATATATGTGAAACTGAAAAGCTTAACAGCATTGAAAATTCTCACTAATAAACAGAATTAAATTAAAATGTACTTGTTTGCATTTTAAATTAGATGAATTAAATGCTTTCCAGCCTAAATATGAAGCTGCTTACTGGAAACAAAATATTTTATTATCTAAAAGTGCTAGAAATAACAAAATTTTAGAACTGTTGTTTGTTAGAATGAGTTTTATTTTCATGTATAAAACAATGGGAAACAAAGAAAGAATGTGTATATTGTTTCTGTTGTTACGTTAATTTTCCCTCATTGGTTAGGAACAAAAATATGTTTTTATAGATTTCCATAATAAGCATTATAATCCCTATCTCAAAAATGTTCTTCACTGTCACCAAAAGTAGCATAAAGTCTAGTTAAATTCCTGATATTTCAGTAAGATGCTCTTAAATTTGAAAACAATGAAAAAGTAATTTCTCAGAGCCAAACTATAACATTCATAATTCACTACATAGATAAGCAAGTAACAATGGCTTTAAGTGATTAGACAGGCAGCTCAGTGGTAGAGTTCTTACTTAGCATGCACAAAGATATGGATTCCATTCCACCAAAAACAAAACAAAACAAAAAAATCAGAATGGCTTTCAGGCACTTTTGAATCAACATATCCAATAGCTGTGTGTCAGACAGACTAATTTCAGGAAGCATGTGTGGGAAAAGACAAAGGGTGTATGCTGATCAGAGGATCATACTTTGAACTAAATTTCAGTCTGGCAGAGGAAGATGTTATATTCAATTATGGTAACCTGCCATAATTGTGTAAAATATTAATCATATGACTGATGCTATTAAACTGATGCTTTTAATTTTTGTTTTATTTCTGGTTTTTATTCCTGGTTAAGTCCAGTCTCCTGACTACAATTTACATTCCCATATATTTGGGCACACAGAGAGATACCTAAATGATGGATAGATGAATAACAGCTGTTATTGGCATTTATGTATCAGTGCAGCATTAGTAACAAAATTAGGAATTTTGGATTCTGGATTCAAAATTTTAATTTCTTATAGCACAAATTCTTTGCACAGAATTAATTTTCCCTGTATAATTGTCATAAATGAGACTTTTATAATTCATCAGTAGATGATAGAATATGATAATTTAAAAAGAATATTGATACAGACCCTGAAAAATTAACTTTTTTTGACTCAGACCAATATACTCCAATCATAGAATTTCACCCCTAAAAGTTCTGTACATTACTAAGGAACCAATATTTGATTGTCAATTTTTATTTTGTTTTATTAATGCTGTTAGCTAGTGCCACTATTAAATTAAAAATATTTAACAACAAAATATCAAGAACATATTTTGAAGAAAGAAAGTGGTCTTAGGACAGCATATAGAAACTATTAAAGACATTCATTTTATCTGGAAACGTTATTTGGAAAGCACTGCCCTGAAGAAAATAACTCTCACATAAATTTTCATGGGCTTACATAAGACCAACTTATTCCCTACTATTTCTCTCCTTTTTAGAAAAGTATACACACACACACACACACACATACACACACACACACACACACACACACACACACACATATATATATATATATATATATATATATATATATATTCAAGAATAATCCATAAGAGAGAGCTATTTGCTATGCATGGTTTGTAGGCCAGGGGCACTATAGTTGGGTCTCCAAAGCAGAAAATGGCAATATATCACGCACCCTGCAAACTCAAGGGACATTTCAGCACTGTGCTTTGAACATAAGTATTGAGGAGTAGGACACAAAAACCCAACAGATATTTTTTGATATAGAGTTGGCAAGAACACAACGGATTTTTCACTAGTTTGTCCACAGTGGGTTCTGGGATTGAACCCGGGGTTTCTTTACCAATGAATTACATTTTACTTCTCTCTTTTTGAAATAGGGTTTCACTAAATTTCTGAGGCTGACCTCAAACTTGTTATCTTAATTTCTCAGCCTCACAAGTCAATGAAATTACAAGTGTGTACCACCAATAGTTTTATATACTCTTGATTCACAGTATTTGTAAGATACCTGTCCTGGTTTTGCATTTTCACAGACGGCTGTCTCATATGGCACAGATATTTCTGGAGGAAATTCATTGACATCTAAGACATTAATTAGTATGTTGACTTTGCTGGTTAATAATGGGTTACCTGTAGAAACATAAAAACATAAATTATGATTAAAATTGTTTTAGTTATTCTTTCTACAATAAAGAACATCAGTGCAACACTGATGCTTAGGTGTTAGGACATAAACAAGGCATATTACCAGGGTTCATCCCTGAAACTCACCATTAGGTAACACGAACCACTTAGCTGGCATTTTATAAGTTTAGGGCATTTCTGGTGGAATGACTTAACTATCTTACCAGGGTTAGTTCACAAGAGTAATCTTTGCCTTTAGCAATATTTTTATTAGATTAAAAATATAGCTTTCTAAGTTTTACAAATGTAGTAAAAATTTTACTATCTGCCATGCTTTACATCTTAAATGACCCTTTTGAAATTAATCCTGTCAGAAGTTTCTTCCTGAATAAAAGAATGATAAGTATCAAGAAGAAAGAGAGATTGCTTTACATAAGTTATAATTAAGAAAATAGACTTAAGGGAGTAAAATCAAGGAATATTATAGAAAGCTAGGATATCTTGAAATTACTTGTTGGTTACATGAAAGAAAAGAATAAGCAAACTTTTGTTAGATAATAGATTCTTTCTACAGTATCAAAATAAATCTCAACTGAAAAGGCATCTGTTAAAATCCCATCACAGGGTTTGGGTTCAACCTAATAACTTATCCTTTGCTACCTGTCATTTGCTGAAGGATGCTATAAATAATTTATTACAAAACATAAAAGTATTACTTACAAAACATAAAAGTATTATGTTATAAATAATTAGTTTAATAAATTATTTATAACATAAAGCTTTAATATTTTGTAAGTTTAGCTTACAACATACAAAATTTATCTTTAATATGTTACAGATGAATCAGTTGTCTCAATTTTTTAAAGGGCTACACAGATCACATAGCTAGAAAAATGGGGAGTTACAAATGCAAGCCCAGGAGTATGAAACTGAAAGACATATATATTCTACCATACATCCTGTCTTGATTCTTCTGTAGAAAGAGTTAAATTCTTCTACAGTGTTACTGAATATTCAAAATATTCTTATACACCTCTATCTGGAAAGCTTTAAAGAAATGAGTACACAAGTATTTTTGAATGACTGATTGTCACAAGTCTATAAAATTCAGTAGAAAGAAATTAAAAAAATGTTGAATGTTAATATAAGAAATATCTACACATTGCCATATGTCACTGTGAAATCTACACTTGTGTACCAGTATGGCCAGAGAATATATGAAATGAGGATATTTGGTGTAATTATGAAAGATATGTTATTAATTTTGGAGAATGATTGTGAAAATACATATGATGTAGACATTGATATTGTTGGAAGCATATTAACTTATTTGATAAAAAAAAAACTTTGGCTTAGTTTTCAAAAGTTATTGAACCTTTCTTATTCAGTTATTTCACTGAGTTTCCCCATGTAAAACACATGATATCAATAAGTCCTTCCTCAGAGATTTGTTGTATTAAATAAGATGATGTTTTACATAACTTTCAATGTTTTGGTGAAATTCTTATTCTTATTACCAGTTATATTCTGTGGAGATTAGCTAGATACAGTTATTTTATTAGTACTTACATTCATGTAGTGCAGAATAGGGATAAAATTTAGTAAATTTGCTAAACTTGGTTTAAATTTCTAAAGAAACTGTATATCAACAATAAAACAAATTCTTAAAACTTTAAAAAGTTAACAATTAATCAACAACATTCTAAAACACGTTTTAAAGATTAACTCATTGATGGTTCATGGCAACTATTATATAGACACTATTGTCAACCCTATTATGCATATGGAACTCTTAAAAAAAATTAGGGAGTTGTGACTTTTACAAAAACCACAAGTGAAGGTGAAAATGCTGACTTGGAATCAGATGTTCTGGCTCCTCAGTCAGTGCTTCTCAATTCTATTATATATTATTATTTTTAAAAAGCACACTTATAATTATACAGCCACTTACAATAGATAAATAGTTTATATTATGTGTTAGATTTTGCTGTTAAGAAGAATGACAACCTGTTCAACATCTGGACAATGGGAAACACTCTACTTCCTGTTTTGCATGGTAAGGTGGGTTCAAGTCCAGAGCCCACATGAAGAGGAGAATATCTTTTCCACTTTTTTCTAGAGTTTTATTTCATTAAGTTAGTGTGAGAGGGAATTTCTTACAGAGGAGACAAGTCTTATCCCTCAATTGTATTTATCTTAACAATCTACTTTTATAATATATAAAAAGGTTATCAAAATGAATTTAGGCCTACATTCATCCATCAAATATTCTGGGTATTTTTTGAAGTATTTAATTATTGCCCTAAAATGTCATTTTAGTTGATGTTTTCCATGAGTAAATTGTCACAAAAAAACATCAATACTGTAATAACTTATTATTAATAGTGTTTCTCCAGGGGATGCTTTAAGCGTTTTAACTAAGACAAATCTTTGTTGTGTGAAACAATTCTGTGCACTGCAGGACACCTAGATTTCCTGAAATTAAATGTCAGAAGCCAGCATTGCAACAACCATAAAATAAATGTTCAATCAAGGATAGACGAAAAACAATAACAACAGCATGTTCATATTGCTGAAAATTAGTAATAGGTTTATGGATTTAATTATGTTATTCTTTTCTCTATTAAATACATTTTTAATTTTTTCATAATTTAAGGGTTTAAAAATGATATATTGAATTCCTTAGTGCCAAGCTAGGTAGGAAGAAACATCTCTGTTTGAGAACTACTGCAGTCTAATAAGCCTTGAACTTTTTGCCATAGTATATAATTTATAAAAGTAATGCAGCATTCTTTCATTTAGGTATATAATTTACTAAAGTGTGTTGACAAAGTAATGACCTATTTTCTTTCTGACCCATCTAATCTATATTTCAGAGAGTAATAATAAAATTTCATTTAACTTTGATTCAGCAAGAGTATAATGACCAAATATTTGACAGCAAAATTATACAGGGTTTAGTTATTATTTAATACTTAAAAAATAAATTCAATTATTGGCTTAGTAAACATCAAACAACTGATGTCACACATAATTGTGATGTTCCTAATAGACCATTTAAATTTCCATTATCATTAGTCTACTTTGTTTATATTTTAATAATCTGTTAATTAATAATTTGTGGTCCATTTATGATAACCAAGATATAATTCTGGTCAGGTGAAGGGTGCACATCTGGCCGCTTTGAAGGCTGAGGCAGGAGGATCAAACCAGCCTCAGCAATAGCAAGGCACTAAGCAACTCAATGAGATCCTGTCTCTAAATAAAAAACAAAATAGGGCTGGGGATGTGGCTCAGTGGTTGAGTGCCCCTGAGTTCAATCCCTGGTACCAAAAAAAAAAAAAAAAAAAAAAAAAAGAAAGAAAGAAAGAAAAGAAAGTATTCTGTATTTGTCTCTCATGCCTTCAAAATATTTTGTCAGATGTTTGTCCCAATCCTAAACGATATTGCAGTCTGTTCTCATGCTCACTCAATGAATGAGAATTAGAATCGCCTATTCATATTTAAAGTACAACTTAAAAGGAAAAAAATTATCAAAATCAGAATAAAATAAGTAATATATTTTAATCATAAACAAAACAAAATATTGTAAAGAAATATGATAAATTATTTTATTGCAAAAAAATAGTAAAAAATTATGGTCAAATTCTTATAAAGATTCAAATGATCAAAACTGACAGAAGAAATAGGAAATATTTGTGTTCCTAAAACAGGTATGAAAATTTAGGTATACTGAAAAATCTCCTCACAAAGAAAAGCCTTTTCCCAGATGTCTTTACTAGAAATTCTATCAAATGTTTAAAAACCAAATAGTGTGAATTCTTCAAAATAGAGGAAACATTTATCACTTGATAACAAAGCCAAACAAAAACTTCACAAGAAAGCAAAAGTACAGACCAGTATATGTTATAAACAAAGGACCCAAAATTCCTTAATAAAATGTTAAATCAAGTCATATATCCAAAGTATATGTATGAAGACATGAATTGGTGTGCACATACTATGTATACAACCAGAAATATGAAAAATTGTAGTCTATATATGTACTAAGAATTGAAATGCATTCTTCTGTCATATATAAATAAAAAATTACATTAAAAATGTTAAGTCAATCCCAGAAGTGTGAATTTAACAAATAATGATAACCAAATTAAGCAAAGACCATTTAAATTCCACTTAAATGATATTCTAATGAGGCAAAGTTAATATTGTTGAGAGCCACAGCCAAAAGGGCCCCAGCAAACTTCCAGCTGCCAGCAAACTTCCAGCTGCCGGCTGATGATTGGCTCACAGCGGACCCAGCAACATCTAGCTGATTGGCTCCTCTGCGGTGATGCTCATTGGGCTGTTTCCCTGCCCTTTCAGACCACGGAGCTGCTCATTGGGGGACTTCTTTGGCTCCACCCACACGACCCAGCCAATCGGCCTCAAGAGCAGGAGGATTGTGGGAGGTGGAGAGGCTGGTGTTGGGGAGAGAGGCTTGTGGGAAGCCGGTGGTGGCAGTTGGGCTCTGAGGGTTTTTTCCTGAGGAGCTGTTTTGTTTGGCATGTGTAGTTCTAAAAATAAAGTTAGTTTCTTTTGACAAGTGGCTCCTGAATTGTGCCCAGCCAGACTGCGGCATTTGGTGGCTCGCACGGGGAGCAACTGAGGGTAAGTAAACTGCTCGCCCCTGAGGGCAGGGCGAGAGGATGGGTAGCCATTCTAAGATTCCTCTTTTTTTTTGCTTCATTTTTGTTTTAAGTTGCCTGTCCCTGGAGATGAGTGAGACGGAAGAAAAACCGCTCATATCTGAGGAAAAACTATTTGCATCTGAGGAACAGATAGGGAGAAAGGATGGATGGACATTTCAGGAGGATAGAAAAGCTGAAATAATGATTTTGTATGGTTCCATTTTTATTTCATTCTGTCTCGGTTTTGTTTGGCATCATCTTGTTGGGTTGTATTATAGTAGAAATAGGGGATCAGAAATTAGTAAAAAACAAACCGAAAGACTGTTAAGCAAATTGTTTGAGGAAGGAGGCATCTCAGTAAAATCAAGAACAGTCAGGGCATACGTTGGTACAATAAAAAATGTAGCCCATGGCTTTTTAAGGAGGAGTTGTTAAATATATCACAGTGGTACCATCATGGTGAAGATTTAAAAAGAATAGAAAAGATAAGTCCAGGAACTCTGCCAGTTGGCACATTGACATTGTGGGCGTTGGTATCTGGTTTGCTTAGTCCAAAGCCTTCAGTTCAGACAATGGTAGAGGAAGGAGAAGACATATTGATTCAAGTAAAAGAGAAGGTCTCTCAAGTTAGTCAGACAGAGGAAAAGATTCAAGTAAAAGAGAAGGTCTCTCGAGCTAGTCAGAGGAAAAGATTCAAGTAAAAGAGAAGGTCTCTCGAACTAGTCAGACAGAGGAAGAAAGTGTAAAGCAGAAAAAGCCATCAGGGGAAAATTTACAACAGGAGACTGCTACTAACGCCTTTCTATCAGAGGGCGTAAGTGTCCAACCAAGAGCACCACCTCTACAGGAGACTGCTACTAACACCATTCTATCACCAGAGGGCATAAGTGTCCAATCAACAGCACCACCTCCATATGCTAGGAGGATCCCAACCCCCGCAGTTGATAGTTGGGATCCTGAGACAGGATCTCAAGTATTAACATGCCCTGTATTTGAGGTAGGAAGGCAGGGAATTTACCATGGTTTAAATTTCAAAACAGTGAAGCAGCTAAAAGAGGCTGTAACAGCCTATGGTCCTCAAGCACCCTTCACTGTAAGCTTGGTCGAATCCATTAATAACTTGAACATGACGCCAGCAGATTGGGCTAATATGTGTAAAGCTGTGCTAAATGGAGGTCAATACCTGTTATGGAAGGTTGCCAATGAGGGATTTTGCAAGAAGATGGCTAGGCAAAATGCAGCAGCTGATTATCCTCAGAGAAATCTAGATATGTTGTTAGGAAAGGGACCTTATGAGGATCAGCAGCAACAAATTGCATATGATCCTGCCATATACTCACAAAATGCTGTAGAGGCAATTAGGGCATGGAAGACTTTACAAGGACATGGAGGTTTACAAGGTCAATTATCTAAGGTAATACAAGGAGCTAATGAACCTTACGCTGAATTTGTAGATAGGCTTATTCAAACAGCTACCAGAGTTTTTGGGAATACAGAACAAGCAATGCCATTAATAAAACAACTGGCTTATGACCAAGCGAATCGTTGGTGCAGAGATATCATTAGACCATGGAAACATGAAGATTTAAACACATATATTAAATTATGTAGAGACATTAATGAAGAAGAGCAAGTCATGGCAGCTGCAGTAAAACAGGCTTTAGATGCCAGAGACATTAATGAACAAGGGCAAATTGTGGCAGCTGCAGTAAAACAGGTTTTAGATTCCAGGCCAAGAACATGCTACGATTGTGAACAAACAGGACATTTTAAAAGGAATTGTCCCATAGGAAGAGGGTTTAACAAAACTAGGTATCAAAGGAGTAGAATACCGGGTATTTGCCCACGATGCTGTAGAGGGAGACATTGGGCTAATGAATGCCATTCTCAAACCACCATAGAGGTTACTCCATTATCAAAAAATGAACAAGGCCCAAGTGTTTATCCACGATATCGTGGGGAAAGGCATCGAGCTCCATTGCCAAAAAATGGACAGGGGGGCCAATGCTCCGGGGCCCCAAACCACAAATATATGGAGCACTGGAGGAACCCAGCAACCCCATCAGGGTAGTGCCCAGGACACATTGTCCATCAGATCCCTCATCAGACAAACCAGAGGGAGCACAGGGTTGTACATCTGCGCCTCTGCCAGATCAGTATTAACTCCAGAGATGGGAGTTCAAATCATTCCCACAGGGGTAAAAGGACCTCTTCCCAAAGGAACAGTAGGCTTATTATTGGGACGCAGCTCTTCTACTCTAAAAGGACTTATGATAAGTCCTGGGGTAATTGATCCCGATTATGAAGGTGAAATAAAAATTATAGCCAGTTCTCCAAAGGGTATATCAGTAATTTCACCAGGAGATAGAATAGCACAGTTACTAATAATACACAGCCTACATGATAAATTTTCCAGTCGTGCTATAGAAAGAGGTTCCAAGGGATAGGCTCCACAGGTGTAGATTGGGCTATGCTTTCTTTAAATTTACATTCTCTCCCCATGCTAAAACTAAATATTCAAGGACATGAATTCAATGGGCTACTGGATACAGGTGCAGACCTTAGCATCATCTCTCGTCAAGAATGGCCAAAACGTTGGCCATTACAACAAGCCACTCAAATGCTTAGTGGCGACTAATCCCCATAGAAGTGCAATGGTATTAGATTGGAAGGATCCTGAAGGATGTGAAGGAACTATACATCCATATGTATTGGATCATCTTCCCGTAAATTTATGGGGACGAGATGTCCTAGATCAATTAGGTTTGACATTAACAAATAACATCAATAAAAATGCACCCACTATTATGGCTAGACAAGGTTTTAGGAAAGGAAAAAGATTAGAAAAACAAGAACAAGGTATAGCAGCACCAATACAAATAGATCAAGGAACAGACAGACATGGGTTGGATTTTCACAAAGGGCCACTGAGACAATAAAAATTACATGGAATCAGAAAGACCAGTATGGGTTCCTCAGTGGCCCCTGACTAAAGAAAAGATACAAGCAGCCCATGATCTTGTCAAACAACAATTAGTGGAAGGACATATACAACCTTCTGTATCTCCCCATAATACTCCCATTTTTGTCATCAAAAAGAAATCTGGTAAATGGAGATTATTGTAAGATTTAAGAGCCATTAATAATGAGATGGTTATTATGGGACCTGCTCAATTGGGGATTCCTCAATTGTCTGCTTTACCAAAAACTTGGTATGTTTTAGTTATAGATATTAAAGATTGTTTTTTTTTTTCAATTCCAATTCATCCTGAGGATAGTCCACGTTTTGCATTTACTATCCCTGCACTGAATCATGAAGGTCCTGATCAGAGATATGAATGGAAAGTACTCCCTCAAGGGATGGCTAACAGCCCAACTATGTGTCAAATTTATGTTAACAAAGTAATCCAGCCACTTAGAAATCAAAATCCTGAACTACAAATATTTCACTATATGGATGATGTATTATTAGCACACAAGGCTAAAAACACATTGCTAGAATGTTATGCCACACTTACAAACTTATTAAAAAATTATAATCTAAAGATATCAATAGATAAAGTACAATTAAATTTTCCAATTAATTATTTAGGAGTTCTATTATCCTCAACCATGGTCCGTCCACCAAAAATTCAAATACGAGTAGATCAACTCAAATCACTTAACGACTTTCAAAAGTTATTAGGAGACATAAACTGGATAAGGCCTTATCTAGGTATACCAACAGGAGAGTTGGGACCTTTATTTGATATCCTAAAAGGTCCATCAGATCCAAATTCACCCCAAATGTTAATGCCTGAAGCAAGAAAAGCATTAAAAATCATTGAAACATATATGGAAAATATGCATTTGGATAGAATTGATATAAGTTTGCCTTTATTATTTATTGTACTACCAACAAAAAATATTCCTACAGGAGTATTTTGGCAAGAAGGTCCATTATTATGGATACATTTATCTTATTCTCCTAACACTATTCTTACTAGGTATCCTGAGGCTGTAGGACAATTAATACTCAAAGGAATAAAAGCAGCAAAGGGAGTGTTTGGAATTTCTCCCAATAAAATTATTACTCCATATACTATGAATCAAATTGATGAATTAGCTAATGAGTTAAATACTTGGCAATAATCATGTGCAAATCTAATGTTTCATTTGATAACCACTTACCATCTAATCCTTTATTATATTTTTGGTCATTGCATCCTGTAATTTTTCCAAAAATGACAAGAAAAACACCTATTATGAATGCTCCAAATATATTCACTGATGGGTCAAATAATGGTACAACAGCAATAGTTACACCTGATCAAACTTTTATATTTTTAGTACCCAAACAATCAGCTCAAAAGGTAGAGCTTAATGCAATATTACAAGCTTTTGTGATGTTTAAAGATTCTGTATTTAATTTATTTTCCGATAGTCAGTATATAGTTAATGCTATAGTATCCCTTGAAGATGCTGGTAGGATTTCCCCTTCTTCTACTGTTTTCTCTTTGTTTTCCACTATACAAAGTCTAATCTGGGACATATCAGGGCACATACAGGATTGCCTGGAGCCCTTAGTTTGGGCAATGATTTAGCAGATAAAACTATACATGACATACATATTTTCTCTACACTAGAAGAAGCTATAAATTTTCATAAAAGGTTCCATATCAATGCTAATACTTTACAAAGGCATTTTAAAATAACTAAGGAACAAGCTAGACAAATAATAAAACAATGTCAAAATTGTGTGACCTTTTTACCACAAGTTAATCTTGGAGTCAATCCTAGAGGATTGATACCTAACCATATTTGGCAGAAGGACGTCACACACTTGCCAGAATTTGGAAAATTAAAATATTTGCATGTTACAGTTGATACTTCTTCTGGATTTTTGATGGGCTCCCTTCATGCTGGAGAAAAAACTAAAGATGTTATAGCTCATTGCTTACAAAATTTTGCCACTGTGGGTGTTCCAAAACAGTTAAAAACAGATAATGCCCTTGGTTATACTTCTACCTCTTTTAAACAATTTTGCTCATCATTTGGCATTACTCATATAACAGGAATCCCATACAATCCACAGGGACAAGGCATAGTTGAAAGAGCTCATCAAACTATTAAAATGTACTTATTAAAACAAAAAGACGGAATTGGGAAGGGGTATATATTCCCCAAAGATAAACATAAAATAACCCTTTTTACTCTAAACTTTTTAAATTTGGATTCATCAGGACTTAGTGCTGCAGAAAGGCATATGTGTCCAAGGTAGTTTGGAAAGATATTCTAACAGGACAATGGAAAGGTCCTGACCCAGTAATTGTCTGGATTGGGGGTCTGTTTGTGTGTTTCCACAGGAAGAACAGCAGCCAATTTGGATTCCAGAGAGATTAACTAAAGTCCTGACCCAGTGATTGTCTGGAGTCAGGGGCCTGTTTGTGTGTTTCCACAGGGATAACAGCAGCCGATTTTGATTCCAGAGAGATTAACTAAAGCGATTTCTACAGACCAAAAAGAAGATGATTTGGCTCAAATTCATAATAGCTGATATCCAAAACTCCAATTTGGCTATTCTTACATCTGCACCAGAACCAGGAGGCTTTTCTCAATATCTATTTTAATATTGCCCTTTCCCATATCATGACGTTCTATTTTGTTTTTTGAGCTCATACAGACCTAGGTTAATATTTTGCTGATCAGTTCTATTTTTTTTGACTATAGAGTTTTTAAACATTGCAATGGAGATTTTACCTGTAAAAAGTTATAAGGCCTTTACTATTATGTTATGTGTTGTATGTATTTTATTATGTGTGCACACTTGTGTTTTGTGTTATATGTTTGAATGTACATATGTCCATATATCATATATGATGAGTGCTCATGAAAAAATGGATCCAAATATTTTTTTTTATTCACGTGATTTAAATGGTTTAATTTAAATTGGGTAAACAACTGTTGAGGATTGTTTTAATATATGAACAAAAAAGGAGGTTAACCGATCTGTTTGTTTACTTTCACCTTTCATTTTCATTATATTTAATAATTCTCTTCAAGATAATGTAAATTGTTAAGGAAATTTTTTTCTTTTAGTGCCTTCTGGAATGTTACATAATTTTTTCTTTAGCCATTATTACCAGAATTCCTATCTTCATCCCAGTGCCTGTGAAGACAAAGATAAAACCAATCTACAGCTTCTGCAATAGCCATCACCGAACTGCTTGCAGAACTTGCCTAGACTATGTGTCACTTGTATGCATTGTGAACTCACTTGTATGCATTGTGAACTATCTGTTGGTGCAGCGACTTGTGGTAGTGTTGGGGTATATTTGCTGATGATGTCATGGGTGGTACAAATTTTCCAAAAGGAGCCATCAATTGGCTTGGTGTACCTTCCTCCCTTCTGCTTGTCATGATCGTTCAGCTAAAATTTGGGGGCCAACAGAGGTGAGGCAAAGAACCTCACCCCCCCGCTGGTACAAAGACCTCTCCACAGGTGTGGCTGTATATTGGACCAGTAGTCAGTGACGGGTAAGATCCAATTGCAGTGGTACCAACCTAAGATAGGAGGCTGACGCCCTGAGGTCAGCTCATCCGATGACGGGTAAGGACCATATGTAGTATTGGACAAGCTAAGGCAGGCACGGTCCCTAAGTCACATGCTTGTTGTTTAAACAGAGAGGGGGAGATGTTTAGAGCCACAGCCAAAGGGGACCCAGCAAACTTCCAGCTGCCAGCAAACTTCCAGCTGCCGGCTGATGATTGGCTCACAGCGGCCCCAGCAACATCTAGATGATTGGCTCCCCTGCGGTGATGCTCATTGGGCTGTTTCCCTGCCCTTTCAGACCACGGAGCTGCTCATTGGGGGACTTCTTTGGCTCCGCCCATGCGACCCAGCCAATAGGCCTCAAGAGCAGGAGGATTGTGGGAGGTGGAGAGGCTGGTGTTGGGGAGAGAGGCTTGTGGGAAGCCGGTGGTGGCAGTTGGGCTCTGAGGGTTTTTTCCTGAGGAGCTGTTTTGTTTGGCGTGTGTAGTTCTAAAAATAAAGTTAGTTTCTTTTGACAAGTGGCTCCTGAATTGTGCCCAGCCAGACTGAGGCATAATATAACATCAAAGAATAAACACTTATTGATGGTATTGGTGGAAGAAAGAACAAAAGTCACATCTGAATCTCAAATTCAGAATTTGTATTTGACAAAAATCCTACATCCATTCATGATAAAAGTTCTCTACAGATTAGCAACTCAGATTAGAGGCAGCTTCTTCAAACTGATAATGTATCCCTAAGACACTGAGAGCTAACATCATGGTGAAAACTAAACACATCTTCTCTAATATACACAGGGAAAGAATATCTGCTCTTGTCATTTATATTTAACAATGTTCTGGAGGGTTTCACCATGGAATCAGATAAAAATACAATCTTTCAAAGGTCTCCAGTTGTTAAACCAGTCCTATTAGATAAACCTTTTTAGAATTCAGAACCAAATAAAATCTGTGATTTGTTATGCAGCAAGATATAACTACCGGTAATGATAAATATTTAAAATTGTATTAAAGAAGACTGGCGCTGGTCTTGGAGATGGTGTTTTTTTCTTTTCTTTTTAGCTGGGGCTGTGAGAAGTTTCCTTTATTATCACGTTAGGTGCTCAAGGCTCCAGGTCTGCTAGGAACTACTTGGAAATGTAAACATAGGAACTCTCCCAGGACTCTTCATGTAGCTTGGGCTTCTAAATAGTGTAGTGACTATAATCCACGTGTAAACATGATGAGAAAGAAAAAGTCAGACAGAAGCCACTGCTTTTATCATCTAAGAGAGCAACAATACTTCTTCCCTATATTAATCAGAACAGTCTTTAGTTCCATTCTAAATTCAAAGGAAAGGAAGACGGACCCCACTACTTGAGGCAAGATCAACCTCAGTGTCAAATGCTTGTGGGAATGGGATAAATCCTTAAGGGAAGACCACCATTGTGTTATAGGGCTGGAACTTGTTGAGGTAGCATGAGGCAAACCATGCCCCCTATCTCTAGCCTCCATGCAAACACTGATTCTTGGGATCAGGACAGAAAGACTTCAGACATGTTCCTTAGAGTAACAGGCATGAGTGTAACAGCATGTTAGAGGGATAGGAAAGCAGAAAGTATGGGGAGCCACCCCTTGCCCCTGAGCTGAACTCGTTCCTCTGGCCTGGAGCTATGGGGGCACAGGTCTGGCACAAACACGAAAGCTGTGCAGAGCAAGTGGCCTTTAGCCCCTAGCTCAGCATCAGAGCCCACTTCAAGCCCTACCTGGGCGTTACCTAATGGGAATGGGCAACCCCTTGAAACCCAAACCTTGCCTCATTTGGGTGGAATATTCTTGAATGTCTTTTCCCCAATAAATAGAAAGTTTCCCATGTGCTCACTCTTTTGTCTTTCCAGTGCTGGAGCTGACCCTTGGGGTCACCAAGCTGAACCATCCTGCCTTATGTTTCTGTGCTGTGTGGTTAATCAACCATTTTCTTAGTTATTGATACAGTCAGCTCCTTTGATCCCTGTTCATCGCCAGTCCAGCTAAGTGGTGATAGGAAAGGGGAACATTCTCAAAGAAAATGGTGGGTTGGTCCTCTCAGAGAGTAAGAATATGTCCTTTCCTGTCTTTAATTTTGTTGGGGATCCCAGGGAAGTTTCCAGAGACTCCTACCCAGGTCCACCTCTTGTCTTGACTGATAGCAGGATGACATTGGACTTTCAAGTCCTCACTGTCATCACAACTGTAGGTCACTTTGGACCAAGCTGACTGTCCTCACAGGAAACTGTTCTTATAGATTTT
Organism: Spermophilus citellus; assembly: GCF_964194105.1. NCBI lineage: Eukaryota > Metazoa > Chordata > Mammalia > Rodentia > Sciuridae > Spermophilus > Spermophilus citellus. The sequence goes on from NC_138182.1 coordinate 256,158,653, forward strand.
ATGATTTGGGTGGATTATCCTTTTCATCCTGAGTTCCAGGATCTGGTATGTGTAAAAAGCCCCCCTTTTCAGAGAGAGTAATTTGTATTCTAATTGGCATTTGGGCCTGCATTTTTCCTTCATATAACAGATAGTGTGCTGAGGACTGTTAACATATTCTGTCAACTTAAGCCAGGCAGGACTGCAGGTAAATCGTTTTTTTAAAAAAGAAAGCATGTGGGAATTAACACAATTAGTACATTTAATACAAATATTCCCTTCATGTTCCCATAACTCTAGTCTGCCTGTTATCAATTGGAAATTAAATCAGAAATCTCTTTTAGAAACAGGTCACTAGTGACTATTCTTTATATATAACATTGATAATCCTAGATAAATAAGATTGTTACCTAAAGAGAATGTAAAATTCATGTAACTGTACTATTCTCTCCCAGTTCTTCTCAGTGCCAAGTGGTTTCATAGAGAGCAAACCCAAGGCGATACATTTATAGAGAGCTCTCTTTTACATAGTAACTTGAGACTCTGTACCAGATTTAAATTTGCCATAGTGTCCTAGTGATCTACAAAATTTGAAAATTTTATATCTATGAATAGGTGAGAAAATGGGGAGAATCTTCCCTATGATTTCTGCAGAAGCCAAAGCAGAATTCTGAGTATCCTCAGTGTTTTTATAAAATCCTGAGATCTGAGATGTCTATGAAGGAACTGAAGAGCAAGAAGGCATGCTGCCTGAGATTGCCTAGGCTATTATCACCTCTCTTCCACAAGTCACCTCATAATGTACTCCAGCCACCATGCTATGGGGAAACCCCTTTCAGAGCCAAGAGAGAGTTTTGCAGTATTCACCTCTGTAGATACTCAATAAATATAGTCAAATAATGAAACATTTCTTAGAACCAAGTGAGAAGTCTAATACAAAATGTTTTGAAAATCGTAAAGTTCTAACAAATACCAGGTTCTGGTTATATTAATAAACATGGGAGCTACTTTGCTTCCTTATTTCAAAATGACAAGTGCTTTAGAATAGCTATATGAGTGAAAATTCCATTTTGTGATTGTGTACTAAATTATAACTACAATCACTTCAAAATTGGAATTGTAGCCTTTTATACCAAAAATTGAATTATAATTATACAAACTGAGTATGATACATGTAAATGAGTGAATACTATAGGCTTTCTTTGGCTTTCCTCTTTAAACCAGTTCACTTCTAAATTGCAAGTCAAGTTAAGCCATGTTTAATAATAGCTCTGTTTAGTGGTGTGATCTGCAAGTAGACTGAGCAATCCATAAAAGGATTTAAATTATTCATAGATGCCTATGGTAAAGTCAAATATTACCTTCTGTGCTTCTGGTGACAAAATGTGATCTCTAAAGGAAAAGAAATCCCTAACAATACCACTAATCTTTTTATTTTTCATAATGAAAACTGTATGAAGAGTATATTGTATATATAAAAATTTAAAATAACATGAAGTTTTAGATACTTTGAATTCCTTGAGGACAAGAACTGTGCCATATTCATCTTGTCATTCAATATATAACACAGTGCTAGTACATGATAGTCAATTAAATATACAAACAAATAAATATAGCATTAAAAACAGACTGGGCTGAGGAGCTAAAACAGTTTAGATGGAGTTGACATGACAAGAAAACTCTATGGATCATACCCCACTGATGCCATAGTTCTCAGTGTGTGTTCCCTGAATTGATCCATGCTTAATAAAATCTATACATCTATCGATTCTATTTTACTTTATGTAAAACCATTTGCAATATAAAAGGTTATTCTCAAATCACTGCCTCTATTATAATCACAACAACATTAGATTAATATTTTATGGTCAACGAAGTATAAGAAAAAATGCTAAACATCACTAATCATCAGGGAAATAAAAATCAAAACCACAATGAGGCATTTCATCATCCCAGCAAGAATGGCTGTCATCAAAAGACTAAAGATAAAAAGAGCTGGGAGAAAATGGAAAAAAAGGACGCCATGCACATTGTTGGTGGGAATGTAAACTAGTACAGCCATTTAGGAAAACAGAATGATACTCCCTCAGAAATTTCAAAATTGGGCTACCATATGATATAATATTTCCACTCTTTGAGTATATACACAAAGGAAATAGAATAAGTATGTCAAAAAGAAAAAAGACACTGCCATATTTACTGTAGCACTATTCACAAAAGCCAAGAAAAGGAAACAACAGAAGTGCAACACTTGCTAAATAAATAAAGAAAATTTGGTAGATATTTACAATGGAATATTATTCAGCCATGAAAACAAAATGAAATTCTGTTACTTATGACAATAAAAATAGAAATAGAGACAATTATACTGTATACTTCAGAAAGCTAGAGAAAGGATTCTGTTTTCACCATGAAGAAATGATTAATGTTCCAGGCAGTAGATATAGTTATCCTGATATAAATATTACACAAATTCAAAGATTTTAAAATATTACTTGTTACTCCACAAATATTTATGCTTTTTAGACCTTAATGTATTAGTTAAAGATAAATGTAAATAAAATTAATAAATGAACAATAAATAATTTGAAATATTTTAATTTTGAAAACACATAAAACTCACTAATATTAATTATATAATAAAGATGATTTTATATCAAAATTAATTAACAAATGTCCTTTGGTAAGTAAATTTCTGAAACACCCACTTACAGAGATTTAATAAATCATTATTAGTTTATATTTCTATGTAGTTTTCTTTCATTATAATCAACTGAGATGCAAAAGCAATAAGAATATAATGCACAAAATAATCAGTTGTGTTTTAGCTTCTTCTATAATTTCTTGATTAATCAAAATGTGGTTTATAGCTCCTAAAAATATTTGTTGATTTCTATGCATCCATGTCTTGTTTGTCCTTCTACCTCCTCATCATTTTTTTTCTTCTAAGGGCACATTTTCAGTTTACTTAACTTTTCTTGTTCATACTCACTTATAATCTATTTTGCTGATAAATACATATATCTGCTGAGATAGAACACAGCACCTCACACATACTAGGTGAGGGTTCACCGCTGAGCCACAACCCCAGCCCCACCAAATATATTTTTCAAAGCTAAATCGTTACTGAATTATGACCAATATACACAACTGATGGCAAATGATTTGTATGAGGAGCAAGCATATTCTACCGTTTATGTTCAAAACTAAGCTCAGAGTTTGCAAAACACCACTATTTCTGTTTCTCTGTTCTACATCAGTTTACTGCACCCCTTACTCCTGTCTCCTACCTGAAACCTGACCCCCTAATACTGATGTCTCACCCCCCACCCTGTGTTTTCACATTAAATGAGTTTCAATTTTCATCATTTTAATCTTTCCATTATCATCCACTGTCAATGCTTCATAGAACACTAAAGTTTTTGTCTTAAATTATAACAAAATCTTTTTATTAGCTTTTTCTACCGTTCTCCAAACCTGCTTTTCTTAAATCCTTTTAATTATTCTTCAATCAGCATACATTTTCAAAAATACAATTCATACTTCTATTTCACTTTTTCAGCTTTTACCTCTTCACAATAATATTGAAATATCACACAGGCTGGAACAGAACACAAACCTTAATTTTTTCTCACCTTGATTATCTTTATTATTGGGATGAGAAAAGTATGGGAAGAGAGACAAAGACAAATACAAAAGAGTGTCACCTTTTAGTCACCCTAAATATTTTCCATATACTTAATTATTTCTTTTATATTCAATTACTTTATTCTTAGTATCAGTGCTTTTTCCAATCAAGAATGAAATAGATGACATTTCTAGTATCCAATATACTAATAATTTTATTATCTTTTCCCTGACATTATAGTTAACATGCAGCATTATAGTGGAGGTACTTACTCCCTGATACCTTTCTCTCTGCTCCCACAGCACCCTCCTTCTTTGCTTTCTTTTGATTGACATTTTAACATGCTATTTTTTTTTACAGTATACTGTGCTTTATGGTCATTATTCCATAAGCCCGTCTAATGAAGTTTTTTTTTGTTTGTTTTATAAACATTAAAAATGGCATGTTAAAATACACTAAGGAATAAATAAATGAAAAAATATTAAAATATTGCTGTCGTATTTATACTCATGATGAATAGTTTTGAGACTCTAATGAATAGAAGGTATAATGTAGTGTTGGTGACTTAAATTGTTAATATGTAATATATTTCAAGAAAGGTTGAACATTCACAATATATTAATTACAAACATATCCATGTAGTTCATAATGTGTAATATACCTTGGAATCAAAGATGTATAAGATAAAGACATTTCTTCTAAAAGTCCATGCTAAATTCATAATATCACTCTACAAATAGATTAGATATGATATATCATGCCAATGTAATAGTTTTGATATATTTTTTTCTATTCTTGAACTCTGTCAGGTTAAAGGAATATTTCTGTGTTAATGGAACTTTATATATCATATTTGTATAAATATATATTTGTATATGGATTTCAGCAATTAGGTGAGAAGTTCATCATGTAGTTTTTATTTCCTGAGAAAACTGATACTAATTAAGTAAAAAATAAGGCTGACATTAATGTTGTACATGTGATTTTGTTGAAGCAATTATATTGATTTAAAGTACTCTTAAGCAGTTTGATTATGTTAGTATACTCATAAGCAGTTAAAGGTTTAAAATAAAATATAAGCTCTCACAACATAAATTTGGATTTCATTATACTTGCATAGCATATAATAGTGAGCAAAATGGCAACATTTCTAAATTAAGTTGATGATCGAGATGACATTAATGATTATTTTTTCCATGTTATATGATACACTACAGAGCTTTATGAAATAGTTTGAAAACTTTACAAGTGATTCATTCTTCACAGTATCACTCTTAGAACTACTATTGAAATGTTGCCAATTCTAGTATAAATAAAATTTAGTTTCATTTGAGAATACAAATTAGTTTCATATAGTTACTTGGGGGAATAAAAAAAGAAAATTAGAAAATGGTAGACAGACTACCTAGATTCTACCAGGAATCTATGAAAAGGCTTCTATGAAAAGTAAGAGAAGGTTAATTATCTGGGTAACTGAAGGAAGAGAAAATGACATCGGTTTAGAATCATAAGCAATTGCTCCATGCAGTCATCAAACCTCAACTATGCTGAGTAGTGACAGGTTTCACATTTTTATTTCCCTCAATTTGTGCTCATCTTTAGGACACTGGAGAATTTGGCAACATTCCCTCTGTACATCCAACTGTCCCACAATGGTTTCAGTATCTGATCTCAACATGAACTTTGATGCCTCTATGACTTTGCTTAAGCAGTTTCCCCACCTGATGTTTGTTTAATGACATAGGGTGCTTGTTTCCAGTACAGATTTCTTGAAAATAATCCCAGAAATTCTGATCCAATGTGACTTGAATGTATCCAAACATCTGTCTTAAAAAAAAAAAATTATCCCAGATGACTGTGATACTTGTGATCATAGTTGGGGAGTAGAGGAACATTAGTAGAAAAAAAAAGGCAACCAAAGGATATTACTTTTCAACAGCATGCATAGAAATATTATAGCTTTTTTTGAAAAGTAATCCAATCAACAGGGGAAGGAGAGTAGGAGAGTACTCCTGGTCAGACACCACAAAGAATTCCAACTCACCCTTGTCACCAGCTCCCTGGTCAATCACAGTGAACCAGCTAATACATGGTGAGGCAGTCAGTGCTGGATTAAAGAAATGCAGGTTCAGGACCACAATTGCATTCCAAATCCACCAACAAAAATAGTTGGAGAAGTACATGCCTTTTAGAAAGGTGTTAAGCAAAGGACATACAGGTAGAAACAATCAAAATGAGGGTATACTCAAACACATTGGAAAAACTAAATTCTCAGTGAAGCTTTAGATGGCTAAATGAGACTACAGACAATCTTTCCCCTCCATTCCCTCTGTACATCCAACTGTCCCACAAAGGTTGCAGGATCTGATCTCAACATGAATTTTGATACCTCTACAACTTTGCTTAAGCAGTTTCCCCACCTGTAATCCCATCTTCTCCTATGACAAGGTACATTTTCCATATGTTTATTTAAGCTTTAAAGTTTTATGTGGTGGTAGGACGTATTGTTCCATGTTCTTACATGCACACAATGTATGTGTGTGGTTTTTTAATGTTTTAAAACACAGCTTAAGTGACAAGTTCTATGGGGTATAGTGAGAACACTTTTTATTTTGATTGGGCATTTAATTCATTTCACCAGATATTTGCTTCTCTCACAAAATTTTCAGAACTTAGAGGCCAGATAATATGGTTCCTAAATTTTCTTCTTTTTAAAATAACTTATTTAGTTGCCAAGAGTCACATAAAATAGTCAACCTTTTAAAAATGGTCTATAATTATCACTGCCTTCTTTTTACACACTTGCTTTACTCTCCGTTTTTACATGTTGTTTAGATTTAGTAGTTTGCCTCTACTGAAACAAAATGTGGCAAAAGCGATGTGATGTAATTTCTCAGAGTAGGTTATAGAAAGTTCAATTTCATGGAGTTCGGGTTGAGGTTCAGTGGTAGAGCGCTTACCCAGCATATGTGAGGCACTGAGTTCTATTCTCAGCACCGCATATAAATAAATAACAAAATAAAGGCCCATCAATGTCTAAAAAAAAATTACAAAAAGGGTTAATTTTGAACTTTCACACATTCTCTGTCTCCTGTGTTTATTTTGATCACACTGACTGAGAGTTGTAAACTGCCCTAGAAGCTCTCATGATAGGAAACTGAGAACATCCTGCCTGGGACCAACAGCCTGTGAGATTCTAAGTCTCAAGTCCAGCATCCTACAAGAAACTGAATCTTAATATCACCTATGGAGTGAACTTAATTAAAGTCTAATGAGAGAACATTTAGAGGAGTCAGTTCACCCATGAATGAATAAATGAGATAATAAATGTTGATGTTCTATGTGACCGAATTCTGATGCAATTGGTAACATAGCATAATTACCTAATATCCCATAGGTAACTGACACCACACCTTTAAGGAGAAGTTATCTTTTCTACTTTCTCATAGGCTTCCTCTGCAAAGACTGAGAACCTGCTGACAAACAGCGATGCTGCGCTTGAGAACACATTTCAAATGTTGTCATCTTCCTCTCTTAATGTATAAATATGATTCCCAGTATCATCTCCATCTATATTTGGAAAAAGTGATACTGGTCTGTTTTTGTGGCATAGCCAGCCCATTTACAGAATATCTGTACTGTATTTTTTATTCAAAATGCATTTGAAAATTACCATGACTATTGTTATTACTCATTTAAAATAAAAGAAGGAAGCAGAAGTTAGTGGATACGCATCCCAGAATGTATTTTGGAGAGTCAAAGGGTCCAATCCCAGGTTTGTCCTCTTTAGCTGTGTGGTGCTAGGCTACGAAGAAATGTCTCAAGGCATTGATTTCTTCACTCCTACACCATGGATAGTAATACTCACCTTGCAGTATTATCAAAGGGGACCATATGAGTTAATGGGTACACAAGTATTAGAATAGTTTAACTATTTTATTATTACTTCACCTTGTCTGAGAATATAATTTCATAGCTAGTTTTTTGGCCTACAGAGAATCATTTCAGAATATTCTGCCAGGGGCTGGGGCTGTAGCTCAGTGGCAGAGGACATATGAGGCACTGGGTTCAATCCTCAGCACCACATAAAAATAAATAAATAAAATAAAGGTACTGTGTCCATCTACATCTAAAAAATGTTTTTTAAAAAAGAATATTCTGCCAAAAGGTCGTTTATTTTTACTTAAATCCTTCATCACTTTAAAACCACATAGTGGTCAGTCAACCCTTTGCAACTTCTTTCTAGTGTTTACTTATATATGAATTTTATGGAATTAAACACAATTTTAACAATTATAACTTATTATAATTCATTAATTTGGTTAATTTCTATCTATACTTTCACTGCAATGTCCTTAAGAATTGACACTATTTATAGTTTTCTCACAACCTACAACAAATGATGCTTTGCACAAATGGTTCTTAATATACTGAATAAAAATAAATGCATAATTCATGTTGAGCTTGAATTATAGTAAAAAATCTTATAACTTGATTTTTCTGTACATATGAAAATCATATCACATGTTCTATATTAAGTAAAACAAGTTGTAACATAAAAATATCTTCATGAAGAAACCTTAAAAATTGATTACCAAACAATTAAATTTCAACTCATGAACTTACACATATATATAAAATTTCACAAAAATAGCATTTAGGAAAAGAGTTCATTGATTTTTTTTAATTATTTCATAATAAATGAAACCAATCCATGTTATTATTTGAATATCAATAAGAAGAAAATTGTCTCCTATGTAATTGGTATATATTATAAATATGAAATAAATTATAGGACTTCAGTGTCATGGTCACTTGCCCTCTTTAACTAATGGCATTTGTTACATTAACACCAAAATATTTAGATACATTGGCCTGTTGAAATTTTCTGATAATTTGAATGAGGTGAAATTTTGAAGCTTCCCTCTCTTTTAAAATTCTTGAGGTTAATATTATAAAAAGAACAAATTAGTAAATCAAAGAGAATTATTAGGAGCTTAATAAAATTATTTGGACCTCTGACTATAGCAACACTGATAAAAGATTGATTTTTAATTAATTTAAAGTTGTTGTATTATTGTACTATTTCACTTAACCTGAGAGTTTTTAATAGAAGAGTCAGATAAAAACATATACTAGTTCAACCTGCAGTTTGGTCTACTTAAAAAAATTTCATTCTTCATGCAAGAGCAAGTAATGGGTATTTATTTCTCATTCATTCACTATGATAATAATATCTGATCAGTGGGCTAGCTTGATCAATGAGCTCAGCTTAAGGAATTGGAATATGAATAACGTTTACTTTAAAAGTTCATTGGCAAAAAATAAAGACTCAAAATTAGCTTTTATTATGGAATCTCTAATTATCATGTGATGATATTTTGGCATCTTTATTTTGTCCTAGAAGACTTCTTTGATGGATCTGATATCCATTCAATCGTCTTTAAAGAGATACTGAATTCCTCAAAATGGAATTGATGGTCAGTCTGTTTTAGGAATATTAATTTGGCATCACTCTCATATTGTGTGTGTGTGTGTGTGTGTGTGTGTGTGAGAGAGAGAGAGAGAGAGAGAGAGAGAGAGAGAGAGAGAGAGAGAGAGGAGTATATATAACCCACATAACTCTCACAAATAAGCATGGCTATAGAACTGTTGGCACCCAATCCACAAAATGTACTTTGGTAAAAGAGTCCAGGGCTCCAATCTTAGGTTTGTCATCATTAGCTGTGTGACACAGTGCTATAAACAATTTGAATTCCTTTGCTCCTACACTGTAGATAGTAATACCCTGCAGGTTTATTGAGGAAATTGATTTCTTGGACACATGAGATGCATATGTACAGATGTATCTTATATACCTAAGTTCCAATGCTGACTATGAGGGCTAAGAAACTACTTGCTATCCATAAACTAGGATTTCCTAAGTCGCATTTTGCTAAAATCTACAGCTTACAATTTGGGAGAGCATGTGCACTAATTATAGAGATAAGTAACCAAATATGGTTCTATAAATTTAGGAAATCTAATTTTTCAGTGACTGAAAACTTTTATTTTCACACAAAGGTTTATACTTTCTTCCCTGTTTCAAGTAGTTGAAGCTCAAGGCTCTAAAAGGAGGCCCTGGACATTATTTTTATGTCTATTCTCACACCATTACCATGGTTTTGTAGCTACTGGGAGAAAGAAAACTTTTATAGTATGGTAAAGATTACCAATGGATTATCCACAAACATTTAGCTTGAGGTAAGGCAGGGGTCTGTTACTCCTACTTCCAAGTGATTTTAGCAAGATTCACAATGGTTTTGTATTAAATAGTTTAGGAAACTAATTTTCATAAATTAATTGTCCTCAATATTCTATAGGAATTAATCATTGAAAGTTATCAAGAGGGAAGAATTAACATATGCAACTACAGCAGATACAGAACAGAAGGGAAGAAAGATGTCCACTGCAAGCGAGACTACAGCAAACAGTGTACAGAGAATGCAGGTGGAGGGTCCACCAAGACAAGGTGACTGGCATTCAACTCTACAATAGCACATTTGCTCAAGTAGTTCACTTCACACTCTTGTGTCTGAGTCTAGCTGAGCAAGAAGGTCCAATCTGAACAAAAATGACAAGGAAAAGACATTGTGGTAGAACTGCCTGTAATTTATCTTGGCAAGATTTTTTGAGTTTTCTTAGGGTACAGTGGACATAGCAGATAGGGACTGGCATGGAGAAATTATACTTTTAACTCACTCAAGAAGGCTGCTTGACAATCAAAAGGAAATTAAGAAAGTCTAAGGTTTACCATTGTGTGGTGGTATCTGATTTCTATGCAAATGTCTCCAAAAGCCCCCAACATCAAAGGATCAAATCACACAAGAAAACAATTGGCCTTCGGACATTTACCTTTACTATCAGTGCAACTCAACGCTAAAAGTGGGGGGACAGATAAGAGGAATTCATGCATTTTTATTTCCTTCACTCCCATCCCAAGAGACCTGAATATCTATATCCTTATCCCCACATTCTCAAATATACAAATTATGGTTTCTTTGTAATCTTCAGTCATTTATTTCCATTTTACCAAAAAACAACCTTGACATGGAATGTAAAAAATAACAACATTTTCATGTTTCTCACAATTCCATGAGTTAATATTAGTTTCACAAGGCAATGGGGAGTACACTGTGGTATTCATCTAGCAAGTGGAATTCATCTAGAAAGTAGACTTGGATGAGGAGTTTCAAGACTGACATAACCATCAACAGACACATAGTGTTGGAAGGCTGAACTGAGCTGCAGTTGTGATCTGAGCATCAACAGGCGATCTCTCTTTTATGGTAGCCTCAGAATAGCCAGACTTTCCACATGACAGGTTGAAATTTAAGAGTTAAGTGTTGAAACAAACAAGGCAGTAGTTATTTAGCAATCAAGAGTTACCTGAAAGTCGTGAAATTGGCTAAAGATATTCTAAAGGCATGGGGTAAGGTATCTGACTGTTCATGTTGAGCCACAGTTGTTAAAGATAAACAAAATTGTTCCACATTTATGCCCTCACTGAGTTGAGACTGATCAAAACCCCTCCACAGAAATATTCATAGCTTCTCTCTGATCTGAAAGGTGAAATTAGCTGCAAAAGTGTTATAAATTTGCACCAGATTCATAAAACAAATGAGAAAACGAAATGAAAGATACTTAGAAGGGATTTTCCAAAACTTTTAGGAAATCATAAGAGAAGAACTAGGGAAATGCATTTCTGTTGAAAACAACCAAGTAAAAAGAGTCAAATGTCACATTTCTACTTTAATTGATTACTTAAAAATTTTTATCACATTCTCTATTATACTGTTAAACCATAAGAACTACAATTAAGCTCAGTTGACAGGATTCTATTTTGGACCAAGCAGAAATGAACACAAGGAACAATTACAAACAATTCTAGGGATTCTCTGCAGCTCTTTGCAGAATTGCACTTAAAAGTGTATTCCACAGTTACATTCATTAAAAATATATTCTAGTTACAGGAAAGAGACAGGGAGATTATTTTTTAAATGCTATTCTTGATTTCAAAAAATATTTTAGAGTAATTTTATTTGATTATTATTTCTTTTGACCAGCCTATGAAACTCTTAGTGATATAGATACAAGGATCATGCCTGGCAGAAAAGCTGTCACTCTGGTGACTTTTTGAGAGTACAGAGTGAAAACGAAGAGACCTCACAATGAAATGCTTTTCTAGGTATTCATGCAATCCTGCAAACAGGGCTCATTGGCAGCTGTCACAATATCTCTGGACTTATGCTAGGAGGAAAAGGAACAGGTTTCTGAGTTTCCCCGGGAGACCACTCAGCTGTCATTGCAAAAATGAAAAACATCTCAGCAGGGACTCATTTAAAAGTGTTAAATCCAAAGAACTGCGGTATAACATTGATTCTGTCCATGCCATACTTACTAACTTTACTCGCAATTATGGAGAAATTATACTGTGCAGTGCTTTCTCTGTCTAGTAATTCATTAGTGGCGATGGTTCCTTCTGTTCCATCTATTGTAAAGTAGCTGTCCCCATCACTCTTCCAATCTATGAAGTACCTGCATGTGAAAAGAGTAAATGCAAATGTGCAATGATTACACATTAATCATAATGGCAGTTAGGCTAACTTGACACAGTTCCTTATTTTTCTCCCTGTAGCTATTACCCACCTTGCAATAAAGAAGAGTGTAAATGACAGCTTCTTTATTGCAAAGTCAGTATGCTCAAGGGGAAACTGGAAATAATGAAAGATTTAGTACCCCTGCTGTTCATATTATTTTAGGGTCTTGACACCTTGAAAGCTCAGCAGAGACTGAAATTCTAAAGCTGACCATGGGTTTCCTTAACCTGCTGAATATTAAACTTTTTTGAGCAGTAAAAAAAATCCTTAACAGTGGCTGTGAAAGGGCTTTGGATGAGGGAGACTTCTGCAAACAACAACAAAAATCTATGCCAGAACTGAGGTAGAATCTTGATGTTAACACAGACAGGGGAAAAATCACATTATGGAAAATGAAGGAAAAACTTTGACAATTTGGTGATTGTACAAAAATATTTTTCTTTATACAAACATAAAAGAGCCATTGCTGTTTTATTATACTATATGTCAGGACAACTTTCAAAAAGAAGTGGTGACCTTGGCTAATGATGTCTTTTTTATCGTTTTTATTATCTGACATATTTGGTGATAAATGTTGCTGACTTATGTGAAGCAATAGGAGTAGAACATCCAAGAAAATGAATAACAAAACAGAAATTGCATTCACTTAAGTTGTTAGGAAATGGTGAACACATGAACTGATATGTTATCAATTATAATAACAAGAGTTAGCATTTTTAAAGCTTGCCATATTTCTCTCGGTGTTGATAAATATTATCATTAATTCATACAGTAGCTCTAAAATATATTATCAATCTCCCCACTTTACTTATGAAATTATAGAAATGAAACCATAGAAACAAGAAAGAGGGCTGGGGATGTGGCTCAAGCGGTAGCGCGCTCGCCTGGCATGCGTGCGGCCCAGGTTCAATCCTCAGCACCACATACCAACAAAGATGTTGTGTCCGCCGAGAACTAAAAAATAAATATTAAAAATTCTCTCTCTCTCTCTCTCCTCTCTCACTCTCTCTTAAAAAAAAAAGAAACAAGAAAGAATTTGTCCAATTTACATAGATTCAATGTTTTATGCTGATATTTGAACAAGTCAATAATGATCCCCATATGATCATCACTCTGTATTATTACCAAATTGACAAGGGATATTATAAGGAAGAGCTCTGGTAATCATATGGTGTGACGCACAGAACATTTACCAACATTATGTTTCTGGCAGGGGAACAAAAGATAGATTCATAACAGTGGCTGAGAGCAGGTGTCATTATTGCAGCTGACCCATTGAAATACCCATGCCACAAAAAGTGATCCTGTGTTCATCATGAAAAGTCAGTTAAGGGAAGTCTATCTTCAAAGAGCAGGTTATTATTCTGGCAAGCTTGTTATTATTCTGATAAGTTTGTAGTTCTCATGTCACTGCAGTCAGAGATCAAAACTTGTTTGCCTTTACAAATGAGATTTATGAACTTAACTTGTCAATATTTGTTAGTAATTGATTTTCCCACCTGAAGTTACTGAATGTAATGGAACAGGGTATAAACCATGCTATTAATCTTTTTATATCACGGCCGTTGATTTGAGGTGTGAGAATGCATTGAAGCCATGTGATTTCAATGTAATAGCTTGTCTTATAGGAATGCTCTCAAAAATATAAATGAAGTTAAGTTACATTTAAAAGTCAGGAAGCATGAGGTATATATAATAAGTCTAATTCTCTCTGTAGCATGTTCTTTTTTGAACAAGAAAGCATTGTCTCACAATAGTCATTTTAAGCACTTCTATTCAACTAAATATATGCCTAATTGAAGAAGAAAATTGCGACTGAATGTGTTTATCATCTAGCATTTTGAAAAGAATTATCAATGCATACTATGCGCAATCATGCAATTCATTATATTTGCTGAGTGTACACCATGCAGTAGACACCTTGCTAGAGTTGAAACATGAAAATGAAGTAAAATAAACAAGAGTTGGGGTTACACATATCAACACATGATCTTAATGACTTATAGAGGGATAGGGAAGACCATAGGAGAGCCAAAAAAAAAAAAAAGGCAACAAGTGTAAAATCAAATGGTTCAGGCAAGACATCCTGTGCATGATGTTTGGTGGCACTAGAAGGATATGGAGAAATGATCCTGAAAAAAAGACTGAAATATCCAAAGTGAAGGGGAAAAGATGGTATTTTAGAGAGCAATGCAATCACACTAGCAGACCTGTGAAAGTATTGTGGAGAATTATACATTGTTAGTAATTGCTACAGAAAATACTTGAGAGGAACAACAATGAGAAGATGAGTGATTTAGGTCAAAGAAGGTCTTACACATACTATTAAGGAGGTAGGCCACATACTAAGGGAGATCAACACTGCTGAGCAAGTTCACTGGGGCTTACATTTAATCCCTAGAAAAGTAACTTGTTGGATGTATTTGAAGAGGATGAGACTGTGAGCATTTTTGGATCTCCAGAATCTTGCCAAAAGACAGAGAGTAAGCAGGGTTGTAAAGAGACTTGATTCAACAAGCTTTGAGGAGTGATGAGGACAACCAGGGACACTTGCAGCCCAAAGAAGACACAACATACATTAGCTGACTTTAAATTGATAGAGATGGGCATGTGCAGGGGTGACAGAATTACTTGTTATGTTTTGAGGGAATAGGTAGGATTGAAGAAGAGAACATATGTAAACACAGATTTCAGATACATAAAGCAAATATGTTTATATTACAACTGTAAACATTTATAAGGGGTTTCTTCAGGAAATAGTACACACTGTGGGCAATTTTGGAACTGCTCCGGTAAGTTCCCACTTTGCTAAAATGTACTTCACCTTCCATAAACTTTATTGAGATACAATTTACATGCTAAAAAATTTACCCACTTCATCTGTAAAATTCATTCATTTTAGGTATCATGAATGTTGTGCAAGAATGTGGTAGTTTTAAGAAAATATTTTAAATGTATTAAATCTATATGTATATATTGTTAACATGTTTAATTTTCTGGAAATTTCATTTTTATGGGTAAAAATTGTGATGCGGTCAAGGAATAAAATAATTCTGTCCCTGAGGAGTTTTTAATGATAAAAGACATTCTCTTGCCTCCTGTTTAAAAGTTATTTGTTCTTGTGTAGGTAGACCTTGGTGCATCATTTACATTAGGTACTCTCCAACGTGACAGACAAGAACCACTACTTTGTATTACTTTTAAATTTAAATTTATCATACATTTCTAAGAACATTTTAGAATACATTTCCAATATATTACTTGTTAATATTTTCCACATTCATTTTTAACTTCATGTACACACATGTATAATGTTTTAACAGACATATTTGAGAGCACCTTACAGGTTTCATATCCCCTGGATCCTAAATACTAACATGTTTCTCCAAAAATTAAAGACAACTAATTTTTCCCATATTGTTAAGGTTAATGTTAACAATTTGGTTAGTCCAGAAATAAATACTTACACACTTAATCTCAGAGTAAAGTCAAAATAAACAGAGGTGAGTTCCCTATAATTTTAGGCCATTCTGATGCCCAGCCTATGGGAAACTACAAGTCAAAATTAGTGGCTTTAACCTTTTTATGGTTTAGATATTAGGTATCGCCCAAAATATTATGTGTGAGACAATGCAAGAAGGTTTAGAGAAGAAATGATGAGGTTATGAGAGTCTGAACCCAATCAGTGAGTTAATCCCCTGGTGGAATTAGCTAAGTGGTAACTAAAGGCAGGTAGGGTGTGTATGGAGGGCACGGGATGTCTTTGGGGAATGCATTTTGTATTTGGTAAATGGATTCTCTCTCTCTTCTTTTTGGTCATCATGTGAGCTGCTTCCCTCTGTCACACTCTTTCACCATAATGTTCTCCCTAGCCTCGAGGCTTAAGGAATAGAACAGGACAGGACCCCTGCAACTATGAGCCCTCAAATAATCGTTTCCTCCTGTAAAATTGTTTTTGTCAGATCTTTAAGTCACAGCAATGAAAAAGCTGACCTTTATTGAAATCCTATGCTAAGAGGCAGAAGAAGACCCCCTTACTAAGAAAGGTCACTTACTAAATGTTTTCTCAGGGTCAATTAATCTGTGTTTACAGACTGACTTCACTTCACCCACTTTCATATTGCCCCATACTCCGTGGCAGGCCCAGTCTGATAGGCAGAAACTTTCTCGGCTCTCCAAGATCAATATCCCTGAGCCCTTCCCATATCTATGATCTTTGAAGTCCCACAGTATCAGATTCACTGAGGGATAGAAGGGATATGCTGCAAAATGATATAAGTGTGTTATCTATACACAAAAGGGTTGAGATATTTGTGAGGCCCAAAGAAGTAAGGTTGCCTAGTGTAGTTACTTGCTACAAAATGTTGAAAAAAAATGCATGGCCATTTGCACAGAACCAAGGACTCAAATTGGCTAACTTTGCCATCAGAAATTTATAATCATGCAAATCATGTTTCATCAGATTTTATGGAGTTTTTTATTTTCTGCCTTTTGATTAGATTGTTTATTCCTTTTACATATAAGGTCTTTGAATTAATATTGAATCTGCATTTGCCAGTTTATTTTTTTTCCATAAGTTTTGTTTCTTTTTTCCTCTATTCCTTCTCTACTGTTTTCTTTTTCATTAAGTGAATATTTTGCATTATGATATAAATCCTTATACTTTTTTTCATTGATTTATTTTTTCTTATACCTATTCTGAGGTTTGACCATATACGCCTTATCAGATTCAAATTCCCTAACTGAATTCCAGCACTATCTAGAAATATTGCTCCTATATATCTATGTGCTCTTATTAAATATGGTATAAACATATTTACACCAACCTTTATGTATCTATGTCACAAGTCTAATAAAACATGGTAATAATTATGAAATATGTCTATTAAGGCTTAATAAAAGCATGTAATTGGAGAAGATCTTCAGAGCTCTGGGTTCTCAAGGACTCTGTTTCAGCCTGGGCAAATTCTCTGAGCCAGTGCTCTAGGCATTGGGGGAAGACAGCAGCCTGTGGACTTCCTGTTCTGCCTCTCATTGTTCAGGGTGTTTGGGCCCCACATTATTAGTCTCACTGGGGTAGAACCTTCAGCCGTGTGTGGTACTGAGTGGAGGAGAGATGCTACTGGTCTCTTAGTCACACTCACTAGGATTTTAGCTTCTGAAAGCTGGAGGTGGAGGGGATGAGAAATATCGGCGGCCTGACCTTCCTAGCAAACCATAATCTCTTGATTGGCTACTGAAGAGAGTGAAGACATGTCTCTTCAACCACACCTACCCAGGGCGGGCATTTCTACCAAGGTAGCTAGGACATAGTAAGGGGGGAGGTAGTGGGTTTGGGTCCACTGCCAAAGTCTGTTGATTCTCACAAATTTTTGTTGACTTACTTGAGTAAATAGTTCTTCTTGTGCTGTTAGCCTTTAGAAAAGTTTTGAGAGACAGTAAATGATTGTTTTTTTTATTTTGATCATACTTTTAAAAAAAATTTATTTGTTTATTTGTTTTACCAAGGAATGCCTCTGCAGAGTTCCACACTGGCCATTCATTAAGTGGAATCTCCATCAATTCTTACAATTCTTTTCTTCCTTTATATTGCACTTAACCTGCATTTTATTTTTAAAATATTTCATTATTTGAGTCTCTACCCATCTTGGCAATGTGAACATCTTTCTTGCATGCAATGTAATATTCAATTAATAAGTAGATTCCAAATAAGATAACATAGCTTGTATATATTTCCTGTAGGTGATTTAATCTCCTTTCTTTCCCACTGCCTTTTAAATTATGTAAAAGTAGAGAATAGTTTTGTTCATCTTTCTGTTACCAAATGCCTGGAATATTACTCTCCACGGACAACTTGGAACTTATATTTTGCACTTAATTTGATGGACAGAAACGATTCTTCCAGTTTATATGACAGCTAAATATTTCCACTAGAAGGCAATAAGACATTTTAAAATGTGTTCTTCAGGAAAACCAATTTATTTTTCTGATTTGCAGAAGAATTTATTAGCTTTAATACTCAAATTCCTAAATCCCAGAAAAAACTTCACATTCCCAGACAAAATAAAAATTTACCATTTTGCTTATACTTAATACTTGGAGACATGTCATAATTTACAAATTTGATACAAACAGAAATACAACTTCGTGTAGTTAATTACATACATTTTAAGTTTTTTGACAACATATTAAATATTCAATGATTTGTATAATGTATGCATAAAATAATATGTCAGGCTGGGGACTTAACTCCATAATATAGTACTTCCTTAGAATGCACAAGGCCTTAAATTCAGTCTACAAAGCAAATAAAACCTCTAAATAAATAATAATGTGTCTATCGCATCCTGTATCTTGTTACCATAGTAAGCAAATTTCATTTACTTTGCTCAGTCTGACACTGACATATAAGTGCACTGCATAAATTAACTATTACTGAAATGCAATGAAATAGTTTGAAGAACACTTATTTTCTGGACAGAATGAGTGATGTAAAATATAACTCATTCTTTTTACAGTTAGGTGTGGAATCTTTCTTTCTAATACACAATATTCTTCATTTCTACAAAATTTGGAAAATAATATGTTCCTGACTGTGTAACTGTATTGTTAAAAAGATAAAATGTGTTGCTTAAACCCAGAATCACACGTGTCATCTTGCACTGTGTGTTTGTGTGTGTGTGTGTGTTTTCCCTTTCCTCTGTCTGTCCACATTATTTTATTTAATTTCCAGATAAAATATCCTTCCATACCCACAAATTTATGCTTAGTTCTAGCATCAAGTTATGCTCTACATTATCTTCAACTTTAAAATACCTGAACTACAAAGCTCCACACAAATCTCTCGAATATAAACCATGAGCACAGATTCTCAGGCTCTATATTATAAATGGTTTCTGTGTTTGGCTCTCATTCACCATTTTATTTTATTTATTTTAATTTTTTTAAAGAGAGAATTTTAAACTTTATTTATTTATTTATTTATTTTAGTTATCAGCGGACACAACATCTTTGTTTTTGTATGTGGTGCTGAGGATGGAACCCGGGCCGCACGCATGCCAGGCGAGCGCACTACCACTTGAGCCACATCCCCAGCCCTCATTCACCATTTTATGTCATCCAGTTTTTAGATTGTCCCCTTGTGAGATTTGGTACCCCTTTTCTCTGGATGCTCTCCTATGAGGAAGCCCCCTGACTTCTGGAATATGGCTGAAACTTATACAGACTAGTATTTTTCTGATGCCCTGCCTTCAAATGACTGACTGAATCCTGTGCCCAATGAAAGAATAAGTGTTGAACAAGAGCTATCATTTTCTATTGTGATATTTTACCCAATATAATAATTGGGAGACCAGTAGCAAAAAAAAAAAAAAAAAAAAAAAAAAAAAAAAAAAAAAAAAAAAAAAAAAACTGCCATGATATAACTGACAATGAAACCACAACTATAATTTGTGAACATTTCCAAAAAGACACGGCATAGTTTCTAAATATAGAAGGGCTTTTCAGGAGATACACCTTCCTAGAGACAACCATCACACACTTTGAGTTTCCAAGAGTCTTCATAAAATCTAAGGATAGATTGATATTTACTTGCAACTAATCCCAGCAGTTGTTTAAACACACACTTTTCAATGAACAAGAGACATAACTATAAAGTATGTTTGTACCATCTTCTATACTCAGTAATAGATGAGATTTAAATGAGAAACTAGATACTTATGATATATGAAACAATTCATACAATTATTCAATGACTATTGCAAAGAAAACTGGTTTAACAATTGAATAGAAATAAAAAAAAATAAATAAAACAGTAACCTGACCTGTGTAGGCTAACCTGATAGAGTACAGTTTTATTACTTCTCTGTAAATGAGTTTTTAGAAATGCCTCAAAAACTTTTATTCTCTTCATTAGTTAAGGATTCCCCTTAAAATTGTTTCTTTTAATTTACCTAAATAACTTCCTCTGAGTTAATGGAAATGCTAACTTTGACCCTGTCCTAATTCTCAAAACATTTTGTAAAAAAGTATTTGATGGTATAGAACTATACTAAAACTATTACATCTTATTCTTAGGTAAATAAAATGTAAAAATAATGATTCAGGTCAATGTAGGAAATAGTCTTTTGTTTAGGTAATAATTATATATCAAAATCTCTTCATTCTTATCTCTTCTAAGTTGCTAATATTTTATTGTTGTTGTTGTTGTTGCTTTTGTCTTTGGGCAGCTAATGAAATGAAAGTCAATTGAATCTATTTGCAGAAATATTTTACTGAAAACTTGAGCCATATACATCAACACTCATAGTGTAATTGCTTCCTTAACAATAACAATTAAGCTTTAAACTTTTTTCTTACAGATCTCAGTGTTTATATGAACCTTTTTAAACTTATGTTTGCCTATTTCTAAGGAAATAGGCAAAATAGGCAAACATAAGTTTAAAAAGGTTCATGTGAACACTGAGATTTTATTTCTTTCATTTATTTATTTCTTTATCTTATATTTCTCCTTATTTTTAATTTTTTCTTAGTAAATTTAAAGTTGTATCTCAGTTTGGATAGTTGATTGTTTGTTTTAGATGTTTAATGACAAACTAAATACATTATAAAGTTAGAATGGTTAAATAGTTAGCACTCTTGCTGGGACGTGGGACACAGTGAAAGGTGAGGCTAAGGAAGGAGGATTGTAAGTTTCAGGTCAGCCCAGGAAGTTCATTGAAACCTCGTATCGAAATAAAATAAAAAGAACTAGGGACATAGCTTAGTTGTAAAAACACCCTGGGTTCAAGAGAGTATTAGAGAGTAACACACACACACACACACACACACACACACACACACAGATGTTTCACTTCTTTGTTTAAATTTCTCATTTGGATATAAGTAAGATGCTTAAAATAGGTGTCTAAAGAGGTATAAATATAAAATAAGTGTTATTAAAATTATATTTGGTTTTTTTTTGAGAGAGAGAGAGAGAGAGAGAGAGAGAGAGAGAGAGAGAGAGAGAGAGAATTTTAATATTTATTTTTTAGTTTTCGACAGACACAACATCTTTGTTTGTATGTGGTTCTGAGGATCGAACCCGGGCCGCATGCATGCCAGGCGAGCGCGCTATCGCTTGAGCCACATCCCCAGCCCCTAAAATTATATTTGTTATCTATTCATTTTCCTTTAATTTTCTCATACTTTCCTTTTTTTTTTTTGGTATTGAGGATTGAACCCAGAGATGCTTTACCATTGAACTATATGAATTATATTTTCATTCCTTTTAAGTTAAGACAGGGTCTCACTAAATTGTCCAGAATGGCTTCAAAATTGCCATCCTCCTGCCTCTGCCTCCTGAGTACCTGGGATTACAGTTATGCACCAAGGTGACAGGCCTGTTTTTTTTTTTGTTGTTGTTGTTGTTGTTTGTTTTTTTCTTAAACAGTCACACATTGTATTCTAACTATGAATCTTTTTATACATCTGCATGTCAGTGTTCAGACTTCCCAGTACTCTGCCATTCTCTTGTTCTATGTGGACCACGTATTTTGTCTTTAGATACTCTCAGAGAAAGATTTTTTTTTCTTTAAAGAAAACATCATCTGTTCCCAGAGCTTTATATGTGATCTTTTGTTCAATTTGTTGAGACCTTGAAGCAGCTTGCTGTAATGGTGGAAAATGTGGTTTACACCAACACTGAGCTTGGGTTCTGAACTTGATATCTTGAATATAAAACACATATTCTCAGTTTTGTTATGTATTGAAACATACAGATAGCAGGGTTTTAGAATACAAATAAAGAATGTGCTTGATAAATGTAGGCATCTCATCCTTAGAAATATTTCTGACTCTGGATCTTCTGCATCCTTCATTGGGCCATGGTTCTCAATTCAATCCAGCTATTTTCTGAATTCCCTGCAGCACTAAATGCACATTTTGCCTTTGCTCTTGTTGTTCCCATGAAGGGTCCTCAAGTCCTTATGTGTGACATCCATCACTTCTTTCCTACAAAATCCTCCTGTGTTATTTCTTTTGTCTAACCTACATTTTTGAATTGATGTTAATGATGTTTTCTCTAAAATGAAAATAGCAAAACAAGAGTTTTGTATGTTGTTTTGTTGAGTACATAAGATGTTCCTTTCATTAGAGTTCATCAGTGAGTTCCCTGTTCAGTCATAGGGCCTTGAACTTAGATGGGTGCACTGTATTATTTTATAAGAACATCTGACTGCTCTTATTAACAATATCCAGGCCAGAGGGTAGACATGGAATTTCTTAATTTATATCAATGAGTGTTAAACATAGTTATCCTGAAGTACTTTCTAGTTAGCTTCATCATAAATACTTCATATTACTCTCTTGAAGTAGTATATGTTTGTTCAGGTCATCATTAATTTTATTTACTGTCTCTAGGAGCCATGGCAAAACGGTCTGAATATGTTTGCTATTTTATCTAAAGCTATTTACCATTTGTGTCTTAAAAGCTTATATTATGTTTTAAAGAATCTTTTATTTCTTCTAAGTAAGCTTGGTTTCCTACAACTAGACATGTGTACTCTTTAGTTAATTTACACTAAAATTATTCACATTCTAATAACTCATTGAATGGTTTATGTCACCTTATTTAATGGACTAATTTCTTTAATTTTCTAATGACTATTGACTGTTACAGTATTTTTTCAAGGAAATATATGATGATTATTTACTATGCATTTAAAATAACAAATTATTACAGGTAAAACACATACATACACAATTTCAAGTTAGTGTGACAAAAGAACTATTCTCCAAAAGCAACTGAAGAAATTATAGAGAGAATGAATGGAGCCAAGTGTTGTGGCACACACCTGTAATCCCAGCGGCTCAGGAGGCTGAGGCAAGAGGAGCACAAAGTTAAAGCCAGTCTCAGCAAAGGTGAGGCACTAAGCAACTCCTGTCTCTAAACAAGATACAAAATAGGGCAGGGGATGTGTCTCAGTGGTTGAGTGCCTCTGAGTTCAATCCCTGTTACCACCACCCTGCACACACACACACACACACACACACACACACACACACACACACAAAGATAGAAAAGAAAAGAAAGAGAATGGGAAGGGTTTTTTAAATGTGTGCTCCCTCAGCACTTGGAGATAAAGCAAGTAACCTGAACCACTAGCAAAAGAAAGCATAGCAATTCAGGTCCATGATGCATCCCGTGTTCACCTGGGTGGTCTGTACCCCTGAGGAGTTACCTAAGGCAAAACAGGTTAGCCTCTGAAATAAATCACCATCCTTTCCATTACAGTGACACTGCGTAATTGAATGCATTACTAAACTAAT
Organism: Spermophilus citellus; assembly: GCF_964194105.1. Taxonomy (NCBI): domain Eukaryota; kingdom Metazoa; phylum Chordata; class Mammalia; order Rodentia; family Sciuridae; genus Spermophilus; species Spermophilus citellus. The sequence goes on from NC_138182.1 coordinate 256,182,206, forward strand.
GTAAAATTTCTTTGTAAATAAAAGCAAATTCATTGGCTATCTAGTTCTAAGGCTTATAATAATGAGAACTTGGGGATCTAGCTGTATTTCTCCAAATCTTTTTCCATCCTTCCTGAAGACATGATTTGATCTTCTGGGAACTTGATTTCTCTCTCTGTAAAATAATATCAGCTATTCTATTGTGTGTGATGTGAGACATGTGCACATCTCAGAACTGGTACAAATTAAATATGATGATATCATTATATGTTGATAGTCACTTGCTACCAATATAAATAAATCCTTATTTGGATATAAGTTTTGAGGGAACAGAATATTTTTTCCTAGAGAAAACAAACTAGGCAATGCATGCTTCTAAGAGTGTTGTTGTCCTTTAGTATTGTCAACTAGAAATATGTTATATGAGCAAGATTCGGAAGGACCAATACCATGATAAGAGCATGTCTACAACAAGTATACCTAATTGTCTCCCAGGGGCTGGTTCCTGCTGAGTTTACAAGCAATGGTTACCCAAGGAGATTAGGTGAGATTACACTTATGAAAATCAAATCACTGATAAGTTTTAAAATGTATTTGAACAATTATGAAGACATGATTTAGCACTTTTTTATTGTTCAAAAAAATCACATTCCCTATCACTAAAATAGTTTCTTATACTCCACTTTTTTTCCTTCATCCCAGACTTCTGCTTTCACAGGTACCAAAATGATATGCATATTTCATTGCCAATTCCAAATTACTGGAAGAACATTTAAGAGGCAGAGCCTAGTGGAAGGAAGTTACCTCCATCATTGGGAGCAAGGCTATGACAGGGATAGTGAGAGCAGGAATTTTTTCCTTTGGTTTTCTGGTCACCCAGAGGTGGACAGACCTTCTATGCCCCACTTTTCCACTGCATAAGATACTGAGATGCCACAAGTCAAAAGCATCTTGGCCAAGAACCTGTGAACTGAAACCATAAGCCCAAATAAGCCATCTTTCATTTAAGTTTATTTTTCTCATGTATTCTGTGACTGTGATGAAGAGCTGACTAACATGATACTATTTAACAATAACCCCCAAAATGTGCAAGTCAAAACCTACTTGATTCAATACTTTTATTGAACCAGCTTTAAATGCAGTATGCAAAGTTAATATTTTTTGAAGTAAAACATGTATCCTAATATATAATGCAATGTGATTAATAAAATGTAGTATGCATATGCATATGTATATGTGCAAGGACATTTTTCCAAATCTATCATAAGCAGAGGTGTGTGTGTGTGTGTGTGTGTGTGTGTGTGTGTGTGTGTGTGTTGGCCTTTTTTTCTTAAGGGCTTACATACCTGAGAATTTTGATATTATACTTATTGAACTTATGCTCTATTGTCATAGCAAAAGGCAGTTTGATCAATCTCTTCTCAGAAAAATTTCTTTCCTCCCCCACTCTTTTTTTCCCTTTGTGTAAAATAATTCTCTGTTCTTAGCTTCTATAAATGCAGTTAATGAAAGCTAAATGCCATAAGCATATTTGCAAGTAGACTTCATACAAAAACCAATTTCAGAAAAATAATTCTCTCGAGGGTCCTAAATCCTAAGGATAGCATTGTTGTGACAAATTCAAATAAGGCAAACTCCCCAGAGATTAACACATTCAGCTGTTACTGCAGATTCTAAATTCAGTGTCCCCTTTAATGCTTGGTTTACCTTGAGTTTCTTTGAAGTATTTCAAATCAAGTCCTGTCTGCTTTTTCTCTTTGATCCACAAATATTTGTACACAATATCTTTATATTTTTCATTTAACATTTTTGGAGTTGTTTCTGCTCATTTGATTCTGCAGGTTTTCAAGTGATGTAAGAATTCATTATATATCTTTTAGTGGAACTTAGTTTTAACTATTGTAAATAGTTAGCTGTTCCTAACTTAACAAAATATTCCATGAAGAATAGTTTATGGCATAGAAACCAACACACTATCTATTTCTTATTGTAAACTTGAAACATACTTCCTTTTCTAGAGTCCAGTTGGTTTTATGACTCTAGTAAGTTTTTCCTGTATTATATTTTATCAGTTACTAGAAGAGAATTATTTCTGTTTTCATGACCACTTTTTATTTTAAAATACTGATGATTCAGGTAGATATCAGAAGGAAAACTAGTACCTATAAAACTTTATAAAATATTTATTAAGATAAAATATTCAATACTTTTTAGAACTGCAGCCTTATCTCTTTACTTCGTATTTGCAATGTGAATTTTAATATATATATATATATATATATATATATATATATATTCTTAGAATCATTTAAAGAATGTATGCACTACAAGAATTTGTTATATATAAAGATATATGGTCATGATCCATAAAAAAATATATGCAGTGTTTCTTGGAAGCAAGTCCTATCAATTAATTACTGAGTTTCCCATGTATTGTTCTATATTTGTTCTATATTTGTTCTAGGTAATTGTATTAGTCAGCTGTGTATTGCTGTGAGCAAAATAACTCTCAAGAATAATTTAGAGTAGAAAAAATTATTTTGGGATCACAGTTTCAAAACTTCAGTCTATGGTTGGCCAACTCCATTGCTCTAAACTTATGATGTAGCAGAAGAAAGTCACACAACCCATGGCAGTCAGAAATGAGAGGCAGGAAGAGAAAGGGAGGGAAGAAGGTCAGAGAGACAAATATATTATATTATTATAATTATATATATGTAATATGATGTTATATATAATAAAATATAATACAATACAAGAACCCTGCTTCCAGTGACATTCCGTATTGTATTATATATAATAAAATATTATATTATATACAATACAATATATATATAATACAATACAATTTTTATGGATCATGACCATATATCTTTATATATAATAAATTCTTATAGCACATACATTCTTTAAATAAATATATATATTATAATTATATATAATATAATATGTGTTTTATATTATATATAATACAAAACAGAAACCAGACTTCCTTTAGCTATGCCCCATCTGCCTACTGTTACCACCCAATAATCCATTCAAGTTATTATCCCATTAAATATATTAATCTACCAATTATCTTCTAGCCCTATTCACTGTTGAAAAGACCTACCTCTGAACCACTACTTCATGGGGTGACATTTCTAGAACAAATTATAACATTAATCTTTGAGATATGTGGGACTCATCAAGACCAATGCAGAAGAGAGGGGCTTGGTGGATTGTGATTATATCTCAGCGACTATTAAGACTGAGACAGAAGAATTGTGAATTTAGGTCAAGCTTGGGCAACATAGTATAATCCTGACTCCAAACATAAATAAATACATAGATAGATATAGATAGATAGATAGAGAGATAGAGAGATAGATAGATAATAGATAGATAAAAAGCCAGTGTAGAGCAATATCTGGCCTTCTGAAGTTTATATGCTGAAGGAAAAGTAACAAATCACATATGCAACTCATAGAATGTGGCAGATTAATCTAGAAATATTTTATACCACCACTTCTTTTAATCATCACTAAATTCCTGCTAAGGAAGATAAAAAAAAAATAGAATGGACATTTTTTGAACATGTAGTATCTCCCATCCAATTTTATCAACAATTAAAATAAATTTTATCTGTTGCCTTAGCATGTCATATGGGAAGCTTGGCCTCACTTTTGTGTCTCTTTCCACATGTGCTTTGTGAATAAATGTGTATTTTTGCCCATCTGATTAAATTTATAGTGTATTGAAAAAGTAGCTAGTAATAGGTACACTTGTTGCAGTCAGACTTGACTCACTAGAAATCATTTTTATGACCTTTATTGTAACAAGTTCTACCACAAAGGGTAGACAACACTAGGGGCAGAAGAAGAGTGCATTAAAAGGTAAAGGCTGGAAGAACAAAGGAGAAAATATTTACAAATTAAACTAAGACTACTAGGGAACTGTGTGGTAAGTTTGCCAGGCAGAAAATCAAAACCAATCTTTCTTTGAAGCTGGTTTAGTTCTTGGTGATGGTATTACTTCTGGCTTTACTGTGCTCAGTGATAATGATAATAATAATAGTAGTAATAAAATATCCAGAGATAAAGATTAGCACTACTAAATTTTACCTTCCATAGTAACACTGTAAAAAGACGTTAAACAAAGAAAAACAAAAACAAATAGATCGTACCCAAATAATTATAGATTTGATATTTAGTTTTCAGAACATATTTTCACTATCATTGTTAAGTGAGCAAACATGTTTTTACACCAAATGAAGATGACTCAACAGGATATTTCCACAACTGGCATGATTCAAGTTTGTTGTTTACTCCATGAACATGGACCAGTTTCATGTTTTCAAAACAATTCTGCCTTCTGACAACTCCTCATAGAATCAATTATATTCATCTTCATCTTGGAAGCAGGCACTATTCATTAGAAGAAAGACTAGGGTGTGACTTTAACGTAAGGTGGCATTGTCATGACTCCTATGACATAAGCAATGAAACTTGAAAGCCCACTTGTGCAGGATAATTTCTCTGAAAGGTATCCTTCTTTTCCTTCTCACAACAGGAACATGAATTTGACAATTTTCCTGGGTTTGAAACTGTCCCTTTACCTAAGGATGTGTTCTACTTATATAATCTTTAAATTTTTCTGTGTGAAAGGGTTTTGAAGCACTGCATTAGAAGGACAACTTTTGTTAATGTTTTTTGTATCATCATGTAATTCAACAATTAAAAAATTGAATGTGATTTTGACATATGCAATTGGACTATTACCACAATTCTCTTTTATTAAACTGTAGGGAGTTTTAATCAGTGTTTTTTTTTTAATGTTTTCATTATGTTTTGTTACAATCTTCAGTATTTCTTTAATAGCTTTATACATTTATTTTAAAAAAACTATAATTTTGTTTGCAAGGCATTTTCTACTCATTCTCTTTAGATTAACTGGAACTGAAACATGTTGCAATGTTGACATGCAGAAAAACAGCCTGAGCCCCATGAGTAAACTGGCCAGTACTTGACCTGAAAAGTAAGGTATGCTCATTACTATTATTTCTCTCCCTTTTTGTGAGACAGATGTGCTTCTTTAAGAGTTCTGTCCTCCCATTTAAAAAAAAAAATGGGAGTTCATAACCCACTTGAATCAAATTGTGAAATATGATATATTAAGAACTTTGTAATGTTTTGAACGACCAACAATAAATAAAAAAAAAAAAAGAGTTCTGTCCTGATCACAGTTTTGCCATAGAAAATAAAGAATCTGTTGTGATCTGAGTGGCCATGCTCCCCTTGTATATATATTGATGTTTTAACCTGCAATGTAATGGTATTACAGTTCAGCATTTTGTGGAGTATTTAGGTTCAGAGGTGAAACCCTTATGGATGGAATTAGGGACCTTTGCATTTTTATAAATTATGGGTATTCAGAGTCATCCTGCATAAGGCACAGAAAGAAGAAAAGAAGTATAAAGAAAGTTTCTGGGGCTGGGGATGTGGCTCAAGCGGTAGCGCGCTCGCCTGGCATGCGTGCGGCCCGGGTTCGATCCTCCAGCACCACATACACATACAAACAAAGATGTTGTGTCCGCCAATAACTAATAAATAAATAAATATTTAAAAAAAAAAAAGAAAAGAAAGTTTCTGTCTACTTAGAGAACAGGTATAAAATCTCCAACAAGTGTTGTAGAAGGTAGATGGTAAAACCATTCTGTTGAAGTTCAGAGAGAAATAAAGAACATACTAGGAACTGGAGGAAAGGCGATATTTATTACCAAAGATCAAAGAACTTGGGGAAGTGTGTTCATATTCTAGCATTTTGTGGAACACAGAACTTTCAAGGTGTGAAACTTACTATTTAGCTGAGTTTTCTACACACAGTGTTGGAGAAGAAACTTGGTTCATTCTAATTACTTATAGCAAAATGTGGAGTGAAATTAACTAAAGATGGAATGGTTAAGCCAGTGGGAATCATAATCTTAAAATGTGGAGATAGCTCATCCATACAGTAAAACATGAGAAAGTGTGTTGAGAAGAGCACAGTAGGGGTTGGCAGACTACTAATTTGGTAAAGGGATTCCTGTGGGTGTGAACAACAGACTCCATCCAACATAACAACAAAAGCCAGGAGTAAAGATGTCATCACAGCAGCAGCAGCACTGCCAAAAAGGACTGAAGAAAGCAGAGAGTGAGAAAAATGAAAGAAGACTCTCAGACTTCCGAAGCCCTACAGTACCTTCAGCTGAGAACATGTGCTTTCCTTCAGTTCAAAAGAAGAAGGACTCCAACATAATTCAACCTTCCTAGGGCTAGGTTCATGGCTCCCTTCCTAGTGATTTCACAGAGCAAGATCAATGCCTATAGAGCCAAAGGGTGAGGATTCCAAATACAGGACTGGGAGGCCACCTTCCTACATGGGTAGGGTCAACATAGAGAGAGCCACAGCATGTGTAGAGTCCTGCTCAGGAGTAGGGGTGATGTTAGCACCCCAGTGAGTGCAAAAGCCTGGAGCTCTGCCCCAGTGGTCCAGGAGGGCAGAGGACTGACCAAGAGAAGGACTATTCTTAAATCTTAGGGCTGAAGGGAGTCTGGCCTGCTACAGTCCACATTCACATAGGACTTGTCATCACTTTTGCATTGCCTGTTTTTCCCTTTTTGAATGGTGATGTCTGACCTAGGTCCCAGAATTGTATCTTGGGAACACATAACTTGTTTGGTTTCATTGGTTCATCGCTGGAGGGAATTTTTGCCTCAGCATGAATCTTACCTTGAATCCCAACCATATTTGGTTTAGATATTATTTAGGTGAGATGTTGTACTTTAACTCAAATGATTATGTTGGAATAATTTGAGACTTTGGGAGCTCTGGGGATGGAATGAACATATTTTGAAGGTGAGGACAAGAATCTTGGTAGGTCAGAATGGAATGTTAAGGACATAGTGCTTGTGAATATCTCACCCCCTTAAGTCATGATACAAAATCTGAATCTCCAATATGATGGTATTAAGAGATGAGTCTTCAGGTGGTAATTAAGCTGTGTGAGTGGGGCCCACATGCTCTTAAACAGTGGACCACAGATAACTTTCTGTCTCTTTCTGCCTCATGACCACTGAAGAAGATGACCACCATCTTCTAAATATTCACCAGATACCAGACTTGCTGGCACCTGGACTTTGAAAGTTACAGCCTCCAGAACTCTGGGAAATGAATGTTTATTGTTTAAGTCACCCAGTCTGTGGTAATCTAAGACTACAGTCTAAACTGAGTGAGCACCCCATGGGATAGATTCAGATCAATACAATAAAAAAAAAAAAAATACATGCTTTCAAACCACTTCTTCAGATTGTGCTATCTACAGTGATGTGCTTTCTACCACTGAATACATGATGCAATTTTTTGGTATTTACTTACCACATGTCAAAAAATCTTCAGAGATATGTTTGTTCCTCTCTATATCAATAGAGTATTTTTGTTTTAAAAGACTACATAACGTTTTCTTAATTTGGTCCAGAATAGCTTACATTGTTGTTCTCTATTGGTTCTCAAGAGTTGAAGGCGTGAAAGGTCAGTTAGCAAACAACAGAATATGGAAGGAAGTCTCAATCCTATTGCAGGATCAATGTAAGGAAAAGGGGAATTTATCGTCCCTCCACAGTGCTATTGTAAGTTATAGCTTTATGGGAGGGAGGGAAAGAGGAAGAGGGGGGGGAGAGAGAGAGAGAGAGAGGGATTAGTGAGGAGGTATCGATAGGAAAGAGCTCCTTGCAAAGTCTGGGTTCTGGGCAATTCCTTAATTCATCTTACTCTTGGACTGACTAAACGTGTTTCCATTGTCTCAATCTCACATTCAGAATGAAAAGTCATTATAACAAGAAAAAAAAATCACTTTCAAATTGCAAATGGCAAAACCATCCATTTTTAAACACTAACTTTGGGGACAGAAATTTTAAAATAATTATAACATGGCTGCTACATTCTAGGCACCGTGAAAGTATCTTAAATTAACTAATTTGGAAAATCATTCTTTGAACTTCATTTATTAAATCTTTCATAGATTAAAAATTGAGATTTTTAATTTGTGTGACATATCCAATAGCCTATCAGCGGTAAATGTTGCAAGGAGGACTGATACAGATGTTTTGTCCAAATCCTATGGCATTTCCTCCATTCTTATATATAATTTCTAGCATAATATTCTATATGTGAATCATGATGCACTTTTGGTTAGAAAATTGTTATTTGTTTGTTTTTGTTTTGTTTTCATGACACATAAAAAGATAATATTTCTTATTCTTACCTAACAGCACTACTGCCCACATCCAGGTCTTGTGCAGTTACAGCGCCAATGATGGTCCCGACAGGGGTGTCTTCATAAACTTCCATGGTGTAAAGTGGCTTGCTAAACACGGGTGGCTCATCTACATCCAGAACACTGATCTTCACTGTAGCAGTGTCTTTGAAAGGGCCAGCAGAGTGAAACCGGTGGTCAAGGTGAAGGTTGGAGGCCTCTACTTTAAAAGTATATGCCTTCTTCGTTTCAAAATCTAAAGGCTGTAGTGAGGAAAATCAAAAGTGAAGTGTTACATTTGTATAGAATGTGGCATAAACCATGAGCATCATTTCAGAGCAATGCAAGTTGGCATTAATTATACTGGTTTTGAAATGTCTCACTTTTATAATTAGTGTGTAAGTAAAGCACAAGGTCAAACTTTCTGGGTAACTCATAAACATAATCTTTTGCACATATTAAATTTACATAATGTACTTATGAGCATACATACTAGATAGGGGTTACACATTTTATAAAAGCAGTTTGAAATCAGTTAATAGTTTAAGGAAAGCACTTCTCACATCTTATCCAATACTGACATCTAGTGGAAGCAAGCAGTGATAAAGAAATGGAACAAAAATGGAATTGTATAATTGAAAATTTCTAGATTCCATTTGTAAATTTGGCATAACAACATATGTTTTTAAGCTCATTTTTACTATTGTGACATTAGTATAATTTTCTTTTAAATACTTATGAATTAATAGTTCTTTTTATTAGAAAACATTTGTATTAAGATTCAAAATCACACACAATGGTAATTATGAAGAGTGTTGGTCTTTTGTGTTCCCAGAACTGCATATAAATAGTGGGTACTCCCATGCATTGTAAGTAAGTATCACCAAGAATTCAGGCTTCCAACATATATGAACAAATTAAAGAAGGCATTGGCACAAACATACAAGTAATTTTCCAGATCTTCAATGATGCTCAATTTTAACTTGCTACTACTTACATTCACCCTCACTGTAAATGTTAGTTTTATTATGAAAGTAACTGAAAATGCTGTATTCCAGAAATATTGTGCTACTATGTTGCTTTGTTAAGTGATAAGCTTAAGGATAATGACTCAGACTTCTAATCTCCAAGGAAAAACTAAGACAACACAAATTTAACATTAACAGTGAATATGGGGACCCTTAAGTTTCTGTTTGCTAAAGCAGTTCCCTATAGTGTGACCACAATGATTTGCTAATTGCCTTGTCAGCATCTGTTCCTTTATCTAGCACACCAGAGGCAACTAAAATAGGTTTATTTTCACTTTTAAAGACATTAGTATTATTTTATGTATTTCTTCTGAGAATAAGAGAAAAAAAAATCACTTATGTATTCAAAAACTCTCGCAATTCAATGGAATCTGCTATGGTAAAAACAGTTATAAGTCTTGTATATGCATCTAGTAAGTCTCCTCACAATATTTTTAATGCATGAGAACATACATTTATTTTCCCTTTAATTATTCCCTTTATTTTATCAAGTTCATTATATTCTTATTCCTATTTTTATCTTTGTTCTATGCAAATAATTGATTTGACTTTCTGATAACTTAGTCATACCTGTTAACATATAACATTGATTTCCTTCAGTTTTTATTACTTTCCTGTTAGAAATGTTTATTTCTCTTAAAACAAATAGAAATAAAATTGATAATATGGCCATTGGTCCCATGATTAGAAATGAAATATCTAAGAAAGCATAGATAGAGGATAATCCCATGATGATATTTTGACCCATCTAAAGCTTGACTCTCATGCTTTGAGAAAGGAATCAGACTCAAGAAAATACAGCTAATTTCCAGAAAAATATGTCAAAACGTTATTTAAGACAAAAAGGAGAAATCAGTACAAATAGTGAGAATGAACAGTTTTGAATAAATAAGACCAAGACAAGACAAGACACATATTTTAAATATTAAAGGACTATAATGGTGAATATAAGTTAGGATTATTATGTAAGTTTCTGAGTAGTAAATTAGTAATAATTAAAATTCTTTACAAGAATAACTTTATTTTGGAAAAAAAGGAAGAAACAAATAACAAATTAAAACTTTCAGCACTGAATTAGTAAAAATATACAAAGTTAAGGCAAGGCAAGAGATATCCCCTTGGAAGAACAGAAAGATACAAAGGTAAATAATATTTTTTTTTTCTCTCAGCATTCAATAAATTATAGAATAAAGGCATGGTGTCTAATGGAGGAGTTTGAAGAAGCAATAAATTTCATTTAAAATACCATAGAAGTTGTCTGAAAAAAAAAGGGAAAAAGGGTAAGTTGAAAGAGTACACTGGCTAATTCAAATTAAAGAAAATACAAATTTCTTGTTGCATGTAAAAAATAAGTGCTCCATAAATGTTAAATAATGTATTTTCCTGACAGTGAACTCTAACATCTATCTTAGAGCAATCCAATTTTAACAACTTAGGAGTCCTTGATTTCAAAGAAAACTGAGTTGCCCCAGCTCAGACTTATTCTCTTTTGGGCTCCAAATCCACTGCTATCCTAAAATGTAGGCATTCTTACCAACTGTTTCCCATCTCTAATTTTCCTCTAGATGTTGAAATGCCTCTGACTATCTGTATTAATGTGTATATTTGTACATATAGCTTATATATTGTATATATAGTTTTATTTTCCCTCTTAATAATACATTACATCTGTCTGGATGAACTTGACTCTTTACTGGTAAATCGATTTCAAGCCACAGACAGAAAGAGACTTCTGAAACATTTTTTGCTTTTTAATTTTACTTTTATTTTTAGGAGATAAGACATGATGTATGTTTTTAAAGAACTCCTGGCCTATCACAACAGGTAAGAATTTGGCAGTGAGGGAAATAGTGAGATGAAAGAACCTTTTTGTACATATAGATTTTTCTCTTTTTTTGCAACCAAAAAGTTATTTCCTACGAAGATCAAAGAACAGGAGAAAATTGTAAGAGAAATGCCACAATTATATTCTATGTAGACTTCTTCATGACTCTGACCCTTAGGCAAATTCACAAAATGGTGTAACTCTGAAAGAGCAAAGAATCACCAATCATCTCTACTTGACTGTACTCACCCATCTGATGGACCAATGGCATATTTGGAGGGAGATTTTGTAATCAACAAAAATTCTAACATTTGATATAATTATAGAACAGAAAAGATTTTTTTGTTAATTGCTAGAAAATTAGTTCTATTTTTGATGGGATTAAATAAATTTGAAATATTTATTTTTTACACAGTACTTTGAGAATTTTATGACATTGCTCTGGGCATATTTAATTCAGTGAACCTTTCTAGAAGAATAAGAAAAAGACTGACTAAAGAGAATTTAACTGAGCAACTTCTTTGGATTTTTCTGTAACGGAAGATTAGTAAGATCAGAACTTTTGGAAAACGATTCACAATATAGGAAATTGTGCTACATAAGACCCTGACTATGGTGAATTGGAGAATGGCATATTTAGCTGCTCTCTGGAATACAAAGTGAGAGAAGGGTCAAATTATCACCTTTTACTTCTTTTTGTTACATTGCTTTCTTTTTTCTTTGCTGAAGTCCAGATAATTAAATATACATAAAATGTTAAGTGCCAAATAATTTTTTTTCACTTAAAAGGAGGATAAGCTATTTTTGATATTAAATATCAGAATAACCCCCTGGGCTCTTTTAGGCCTCATCTTGTTTCCAGATAATGTTGAGTGGAAGCAGGTACCTATAAATATAGATACAGGAGAACTGGAAAAGAACAGGTGGGGCAGACAGAATTCTGAGATGCTCCCTGTTTTGTCCCCATTGCCCCCAACCATTTTATGTAATAATTCTGCTCCTCAGTGTGAGGGACTCGTGAATTAAATGACATATTACTCTTATCAACTTGTTCAGAGATATAACTAAGGCCCTTAATCATTTGACATTGACTTAAGACACATTTGCTGGAGATGTCTGACCTAGCAAATGGAGCAGATGATTCTGGCTGGTCGTTTTTTTTTTTGTTTGTTTGTTTGTTTTGTTTTGTTTTTGTGGTGCTGAGGATTGAACCCAGGGCCATGTACATGCAAGGCAAGCACTCTACCAGCTAAGCTATACCCCCAGCTCCTCTGGCTGCTCTTGAGCAAGTGAACATGTGAGCACAGGAGCCAGCGTGGCAAGTGCCTAAAGGATCCCTATGAGGACTGAGACTTGATCTCAGCCAAGAATTAACAAAACAATCATAAAACCTCAGCGAAGTTAATTCTGCAGGCAACCAGTTAGCTTGGTAAAGAGCTCCAACCTTGCATCAGATTGCAACCTCAACCCACCCCTTCAATTCAGCCCGAGAAGCCTACAGTGAAGGACTAGGTGTGTGGCTTAGCCGTCTTCCCATCTGTGGTGTTATTGCAGCAGTTTTCATGATGAGATCTATCAGTTTTACCAACACAGTGAAGGGAACACTCCAAAAATAAACAAAAATTAATGTATCCTTGGCATTAAGGCTGTATTCAATCAATTTGTAGGTCTTCACAGTCAAGAGAATAGAAAACTGTGAAGGGACACAAATGAGTGAGGGGTGTAATGTTTTCCAAAATGTACTAGTCCCTTTCAAGATAAGGAGTTAGAAAACAGATTTAAATCAGAAGAAAATACATTAGAAAAACACTCTTCCAAATCAAGTTTATATACCAGCTGAATAATAAAGATAAGATGTTCAGAACACATATTATTTTGAAAGAAAGTCAAGTTTTCCATGAGTTAATTTTATGATCAATAAAGTCAATGCCTCTCTGAGAGAAGAGATGGGAAAGCTTATATATATATAATCTCCACTGAAGAAAGAATTAAATTCAATATTTCACTAAAATAATCAAATATTTGATGAATAATTGACGTTCTTATACCACATGAGAAAGTCCCTATAGTGAAGAAGCATGCAATAAAATAAAATGTGGATATTTTAAATATAGGCTTTACTTTTGACAGTGTTCACAGTATTTCTTTTACAATTAAAAATTATATAACTATAAATAAAAAGAATTGCTATTTTTATTTAAAGAATAAAATAAACACTTCATTCAATTTATCTCTAAAAATATTACAACAGAACTACTTATTTAAAATGCATTTAGTTTTTCTTTGCAAAGTTATTGCATTCCAGTCTTTTGTAATACTGAAAATTTTTTGACAGTTGTTTAACAAGTACCTTAAAGACCATAGACATTAGTTCAATGTATGTTTTTTAGTGACAATAATTTTTGGAACAAATCTAGTAACAAAGACAAAATAAATCAAAACAAAGGCAATAATGTCAGGGCTTCTTGCTACACATTTTCAATAATAATTTTTATAAAATGACAAAAGGTTTCATCAAGTATTATAAATGCTTAAGTGAAATATATGTGTCACATACATGTACGGTATAAATCACTTCTATCTGGAGAGGCCAGTTATTTTTTTATCACATATCATTATTCATAGCAATGAAAGTATATGCTTTTCAAAATATACTATAGTTGAAAATAAGCCGTGTGATTTTGAAAAATATATCCTTCTTCCATGCACTTCAAATTTCCCATTAATGAAATCAATAAAACACTGCTTCTCTATAGACTTTGCAAAATATTTTGAACTTTATATAGTATGTAAGTGAACATGAAATGATTTTTGTCTTATCCAACAAAACATTAAATACCCTATATATTTTAGAGATTTTCTTTAACAAAGAGGACAAAACATAAACATGATAAAGGACTTCAAATAAGAAAAATCAGATATGCCATAAATGAGTGTCATAAGTACAATAAGTGCTGTTGCAGAAATGCTGAAATTTTGGGAAATAAAGTACGAGACAACCAGTTTGGGAAGAAGGGCTCGAAAAAACCGTTGATGATAAGCAAGGGAGATAATACTAAGTAACAGGAAAGTATTGAAATTCCTGTGAGCAAGAGACTTCCATGAGAATGTGGAACAGCTCAACAACTCAGGTAGACACCTGCAGTGAATTTGGTGTGGTTGAAAAGGAGCTTGTACGTGTGTGTGACAGTGTGTACAGAGGCTTGTGAAAGAAAATATGCAGCCTGCTCTTGACCTTTCCAGCAATGGGGACCAGATAAAAGTCTAAGTAAGATAAACAGATGTAGTTCCTACCCTTCATTCACAGAATGAAGGAATTCCTGAAGATAAGGGGTAAAGCTGGCAAATAGTTAGCAGTGTTGGAAGGAAGTATTAAAGAAGGATATAAGCCACAACATTAATTTCTGCTCAGAAGAAATCACTGGCTAAGCTCATGCCCTGTTTTTGACAAACAAAGGTCTATGGGAATGGTAGAAACCTAAGAAATATTCTAGACTTTTTGCTTAAAAAACTAGAAAGGACAAAAAATAAGACAGGTCACATATTTATTGGAGAAAAAGAAGGAATATGGCTTTATACATTTTGAGGTTGAAAAAGCATTAAGAAATATTCAAATAGAAAAATATGCAAAGAAGTAGAAAAATTGGCCTTGGTTTTGTTAATTCGGGTTTAATTTAGAGTTTAATCTGTTAAGAGAATTTGGGCAAGGTATTTAAAGAATATAAAGAAGGTTTAGAAATTAATTTAAAAAAAGAAGAGAATGACAAATATTTGGAAAAAAAACAGGAACATAATATTTGTAGAAACAACATAAGGAGTACCCCTTTCTCTAAAATTAGGAATGTCAGAGTTACTAAAAATAGAATTTTTAAAACGTATTTAGTATTTTTTTGAGCATATAAATTAGTGTAAAATTTATTTTCATTTTATTCCTAAGAGTTATTCTAAAATTTTCCACATGATGGTGCTGTTACCAAGTCATATAGTGTGGAAATACTTCTCAGTCATATAAAATGATACAATTAATGAGTTTTACTGATTCATGAGTAAATATAAAATATAGATGCCCAATGGAACCAATTGAGGCCACAGCCTATTTATGAAAGGGTTCTGTTGAAAATTCAAATCTTTCATCTCCTATTTAAAAATCCTTCTACTTTAGATTTAATGTGATCTTTAGTTATGTAAATTCAAAATGAAAAAATATGCTAAGATAACATCAAACTGGTTAAACTTTTTAATTTGAAAAAATGTTTTACTTATTTTATAATAAATAGGCCACCACTTCATCATTCTTCATTTTAAACAGATGCCACCACTACTTTGTAGTTCTTAACAGACATTTTTATAGAGATGGTACAGGACTCTTTCCGAAATTATGTAGGATATTAAACTGTTCTTTGTATAACTGAAGTATTCACTCTACTGTTGTAATTACCTAAGTTTTCATTCAGCAACAAGCAAACCAAAGTGTTTCTCAATATATTTATCCATTTAGTGTTGAGAGTTTTTTTTAACTGATGTAAATTCCTATTCATTTTTATATTCAAGGAGTATATATTTTATTTTTATTTTTCTCATAGGGAGTAATTACTAAGATATAGTTTATTTGTCTTTTTAATATAAGAAATTTGTTGAATTTAAAACAGCTGATTTTCTCATTGCAAATATATCCCAGCTCCTAGATTTAAGATGTGATTGAAAATTTGAGAAGCATTATTCTAGTTTTTCTAGTGTTGGTATTCTTATATTATTCAAAAACACATAAGAGAATTTTAATTTATGTATACTTTGTTCAGTGTAATATGCAAGAGTAGAGTAAGAGTTGGTTTGGGTTTTTACCAGTATTGTGTGCTTTGGAGAGATTTACAAACTTTCCTAATTTTACGCTGAATGCAATGTGATACAGTGAAATGACACCTTTCTTCATTCTCCTCAGCTTATATAAACCTGAGTTTCATTTTTATATATCCTCACCCTACAGAGGAAAAGGAGAGAAGTATACAGTAAAATAAAACTAAATAAAAGATTTTGAAGATAAAACAACATTGAAAATATGTGCTTCAGAACATTGAGCATTTGAATGTATTTTAAGTGGGTTAAAAAAAGAGAAGCTCTGTTAAATTGAAGAATATATCATTTCATTCCTCTACTGCTGCTTAAAAGTTTGTCAGCCAAAAATTTAAAATAACTCATATTTAAAATACAGATATGTATTCATGTGTAGGATATATATTTATGGGTTTCCTAAATGTATTTAGTATACTTAAAAATATGATTTATGTAGGAATTCATAATTCTTGCATTGCAATTCTATGCTGACATACAAAAGGGGAAACTTTCAAAAAATAATTTTAAGATCACATGGAAAATTAAAATACTACTGTTGATGTTTACATTCATATTTATTTTTGCTCACATCATTCTTCAAAGACCAATAATAAGTGCAAGATAAAGTTTTCTGAGAACCTACTGCATGTAATGCTTGAATAGTCTTATTACATGAGCTTTACCCAAAAGAATTCTGTATTTTAAATACAGCTGTCATTTTAATTTATTTTGAGTTTTCAATGCACTTTATTCAGCTGAATATTTTTCCATTATTCCTTTTTCATAAAATCATACAACCATGTTTGATAAAAATATATATATGTGTGTATGTATGTGTACATAAGCTCATTTCATACAATCCAACACGTAGATAGATGTTAGATAATTCAAAAATTGTGTTGCAAAACTTACTTCTTAGATTTAATAGATGTAGTCTATAGATTGCAGTTTTATTTTTCAGCAGAATAGGTTACTAGGTAGTAATTGCCCCTGGTGGATCCTTATTTAGAGATCACAGCAAGTTATAACATTAAAAGTGACTCCAAGTATTCATTCTCTCAGGCTTTTAAAGTACTGAATTGCTTGGTGTAATTTTCTACTTGATGAAAATAGTTATAACAATATGTTTTGACTGTTTCTTTAAAATTTAGCCAGAATCACCAATTCTCGAAGTCTTTACTTCTATGAGCATCTCAATCTGTTTCTTGGATTAATTTCAATGATCTTTTCACTGGGCTTTTTTTTTTCCAGCCTTACTTCCTAAGTCTGATTTTCCTCAAAGCATACAGAGTAAACTGACTCTATTAGAACAGAGGTGATTTGTGTATAACTCCCCTTATCATTACCAAGCTCAGAGTCCTTGACCTGACCTACAAGACCTCCATCATGGGACATTGATGACCTTGTCTCCAATCAACATTCCTTTTATTCGCTGACCTTTCCCGTCTCTTTGTCCATCACTCCCTCCTCAGAGGGAGATTTTGCAATTGTTGCTTAGTTTTTCTGAACACATGTAATGTACACAGTTGTTGTTCATCTGTTTTTCTTCAGAAATATGCTTATATTTCACCATAGCCCAAAAGTCTTTTTGACCATTACTATAAGACTGCCTTTCACATTCCTGGTATCTCTTTACCTTGGTTTATGTCTATCAGCTTGAATCTATCATTGCTGATAGTGATATTTCATGTGTTAATTTTCCAATTTTCCCAATTGAATGGATGGAGCTGGAGAACAGGGAATGTGTCTATCTTTGAGTCCAAAATGGATCTGGGACATGGTGGCTACACCATAAATATCCCTTGAATGATGAAGGGAAAGGTATAGTCACAGATTTATTTGGACAAGAAGTTTTATGCCAGTAAGATGAATGATTAATTTACCTCAGGAGGAAGCACTGTTTGTCTTATGTAGAGATACATTTTCCAGATTGATTACCTGCATTATGTAATTCAATTTTAATAAGGCATTTCCATAGTTTTGTAAATCTCAAAGTCAATCCAATAAAAAATTTTAAAAATTCTCAAAAATTCAAACAAAAAATGATGTAGCACCTACTCACTATGAATCTTTCCTTGGACTGAAAATGCATTTTTACTGATTAAGTAATAGTTAAGTTTTTTTTATAATTTATAACTGCAACACTTTCTTAAAACATTATATTTTTGACATCATAAAATAATAAATAAATATAACACTATTTCTTTCCAAATATATTTTAAAATAAAGATTTTTATGATTGACATCTAATCATCAATTACTTACAGGCATGGATGAGAAATAGGTGTCTATAAAAGTAAATATAAAATATATAAAACTACATTGATGAATATAAAATACTTTTATAATAGCAAGATGAAGGAATATTTAAATGTAGATATGCATAATTTAGTGTTAATTCTGTCCCTCAGATTAACTTTGTAAATCTACTTAATTTAATGGTTAAATTTTAAGATCTGATTAAATAAAATATTTTCTACCATTTTTAGTATTATTAGCTTATTAATATTTGTTACAGTTGTTTCATTTGGATTGATTTTGAAAAATATTTAAATATTATTATTTTTACAAAAAAATTAATAAGAATATTCACTGATATGTTACTGAGTAGAAAAGAGAAATACTAAATAACAATAGAGAAATAAACAAGAATCATACACATTTTTTCTTTGTGTATTTCTCAAATTCAGCATTAATGCATAATTTTAGATGGTATCGTGTGTGTTAACTAACTTCTGGACTAAGTACAATTTATGTACATTTGTGGGAATAAAAATAAAATGACTATCTATATGAAGCTTACATTTACTTTTAAGATGATTTTCATCACAATTCATAGTGTTTCTTATTAAAATTCAGAGCTCCTAACAAATATGAGAAGAAAAGACTGATTAATAGCACTGACTTCAAAAATATTTCTTCTAGGTTGAAATGATCATAAATAGTAACAGACGTGACATGTACTGCAGTTTGAGGTTAAGAGAGTATACATTGTACAAGGAGAGGGGGAAAGAAGACCTAAATTTAATGAGGTTCACTTTTTTGCTACACTTCACTACTCAAAATTCATAGTTTTCTTCATTATAATGGAAGCAATCTACATGCCTCCAGTGGAATCAGGTTTCTTTCTCACATTTACACACTCCTTCATGTGCCACTAACCAATAAAAGACGAAACTACATATTGGGCAAGTAATGATTTCTTTCAAGGTTCCTACTAACTTTGCTGTCCTCCTCTGCTGCCCCTTCCATTCTCCCTTTCTTTCTCTTGCTCTAAAGTTTGGCCAGAATCATAATTCTCTCAATCTTCACTACTATTAGCATCTAAATCTCTTTCTTGGATTATTTCAATGGTCTCTTCACTGGGATATTTCTAGCCTTACTTCCTAACTGATAAAAGTCTCTGTAGGCTTTTTTCTTACAGAATTCTCAAGTCCATTATTATCCTTTCTTATTTCTTCCACTTCTGCACTGAATAAAACTTACCCACAATAGTATTTCTCCACTGTGATATCAACTCTCACCAGTAATGTACTAACTTAGATATTTATACTCTGTGTTCTCCAAAAAGTCATGAAATGTCAAGATCAACCTTGGTAGGATAAGAGTTATTGACTGTTTGTCATTTTTCAATTGATCATTTTTGTACATTTATTGCTATAAAATTAACTAGAAATTAAACTCTGATAAGAGTGTTAAAAAAGTACATAATCAAACTATTAGGCTTCATTATTCAATATAAATCCATATTTGTTCAATCATAGAATAACACTATCTGTGGGAGTGAATATTTCATAATTACAACATTTAATTTTTTATTTAAAATATTACTAATTAAAGGAAAATTAAAATTGCTTATACCCTTTCATTTTCTTTAATTATTATTAGATAGTAAACTGTCAAAACCTTTGTTTATGTACCTTTTTCAGTTTGATAACTCCTTCTTGTGTATCCTCATCTGTGATGATGTCAAACAAATTCCCTCCATCTCCAGGAACAATATTGTACTCAATTTCCGCATTTTGTCCAAAATCAGGATCCACAGCTCTTATTCTTCCAATAACTGAGCCAACAGGAGAAGATTCAGGAACTTTCAGATGGAAGATGCCTGATAAAATATATGTAATTTGCATTGACAGTGAACTAGTAAAGGAAGATTATCAGGTTTGAAAAATGTAGACTGCACAAAGTAAATCAAATTTGGAACATTATAGAGCAAAATGCAAAGGCAATTTGCTGTCAAGGATTATGATTATATATAATAACTTCATTTTCACTTCAGTATACCTGCTTTTGATTTTTAAATGGGTATTATAAATAATATAGTGTGCTATATTAAAATTACTGTGTGGAAATATTTTAATATGATTGATATCAGAGTATACCTTATATGTGAGGGTAAAAGTCTTCATAATTGTTACCAAAGTAATCAATACCAATAAAATAGAATCTAAAACACAACAAAAAGATATATATAATTAATAAATAGATGATAAATAGATAAAAGATAGATGGATAGTTATTTATGAATGTGAAGGTTATGTATCCAGAAAGTAATTATTACAATGACTATAAATTTATCTTACAATGAACTGAAATGATAAGCTGTACACTAATACAAAATTCTACTCGATGAATTTAAATAAAGCATATTGGAGACAAAGATTCAGCTCATTTTTTTTAAAGAGGGAGAGAGAGAGAGAAAGAGAAAGAGAGAATTTTTTAATATTTATTTTTTACTTTTCGGCGGACACATCTTTACTCGTATGTGGTGCATGGAACCCAGAGCTGCGCGCATGCCAGGCATCAGCTCATTTTTAATACATATTAACTTGGCATACTTTCTAATATTTAAACTGAGTACATAAAGTTTGAACTCCCCAATTTTTTTCTTTTTCTTATTAAAGGAGAAAAAATTAAAATGATCATTTTTACCACCAAATGGAATACTTACATTACATGAAATAAGTACTGGATCAGAAAAAATGAAAAAAAAAATACTTATCTGTGGAAAATATTCCAGGACTATGAAAATTAGTAGACATAATTTAAAACCTTTGTCAAAAATTTAAAGTGTGAGATGAAGAAAATAAATAGGACATACTATATTTGAACATCTCATCAAAGTGAATATTAATGGGGTAAACAATAATATTCAAATCAAAGTTTAAAAAAAAGGAAAAGAAAAGGAGGAAATTAAAAATGCAGATGCTAAAGTGAATGAAGAAGTTCAATGTTTAAATTTTGATACTGGAATTTCAGTTTCAGATTCTATAAATAAATTTTGAATGTCACTTTCCCATGGACAAACCAAGTGCAGTGATTAAGTTCTTTTAGAATTCTAGTACATATGTGGATATTGAGTTATGAAGGCACTCAAGATTTTTCTTGCATGGTGAAGTTCACTCAACAAATTACTTTTAAAAATTATAATTATTTGCTTCAAGATGGCACGAAAAATTATTAATCATACCTGTTTGTAAATTAAGTCACTTCATTTTTCATTACCAATTATTTTTATAGAATATATAGTTATTTCACAATCAGTTGGAAAAACTTGGTAATCTCATCAGCCCTGGTAACAGTTAAATCTTGCCAGCTACCCTCTACCTCCCAAATATTTCCCATTTTTTTCTTGTAAATTATGTTGAAATCTGCCTTATTTTAACTGACAATGAAAGAACATCACCTCAATAGAACACACATTTTGTCTTAAGAGGGCTAAATATCCACCTATATCTTGTTTATTTGATGCACAAGAAAAAAGGTGTATATATATATATATATATATATATATATATATATATATATATATATATAAAATTTGGGGTTGGTACCAGATATTGAATTCAGGGGCACTCAACCACTTAGCCACATCCTCAGCCCTATTTTGTATTTTATTTAGAGACAAGGTCTCACCAAGTTGATCAGCGCCTTGCTTTTGCTGAGGCTGACTTTGAATTTGCAATGATCCTGCCTCAGTCTCCTGAGCTGCTGGGATTACAGGCATGAGCCACTGTGTCCCGCTAGAAGGTATAGTTTATAGTGACCTAAAATAATTGTGTATCAGTAATTAATTGTTTAGTATTATACATGTAAGATGACTTTCTAAAAAATACACTATACAGTTTAAATAATTAAATATACAATACAAACAAAAGATATTAAAACTTTCTATTGAGGATGTTGGAGCACTAATATAGACTTTATGAAGGGATCCTATTTAATGAAAGTCATAGTAATTAATCAAAGTAGCCATTTCTCATAAACTAGTATTGTTTTCATTAGGTTTTATTTGCCAAACAACACAGTTGCTGCCAGGTGTTCAATGTTCACTAAATTTTAAGCAGGGTTTGAAACCTAGGCCACCAGATCAAATAAAAAAATAAAAAATGAAAGGATTAAATGTTCCCAATTGTCTCCAAGAAGGATAAAGGGGGAATTGGGACATTCAAGGGCAATCTGTCTTTTATCAAATAGTGACAAGTACCTAGTAGAAATTAATGTGACCATTGCCACCTACATTCTTCAGATCACAAATATTTCTCAATAAGTACAGAATTGAGGGACTCCTGAGTTTTGAGCAAGCATGAAGATGCTTGAATTTATTTTTAGTGTGGCAGTAAGGCATGGGGCATAGTCACTCAAGTTTTACTCAACTTCTCAAATTTCAGAGAAAAGGAACAGAGCACAGAATATACGAGATATTTTTCACTTCCTTTTAAAATTTTTAATGTCTATTAAATGGAAATATGATTCATTAGGAAGTGAGTCTAGAACATTTGATTCTCACTGTGTGATTGGGATAAAAATCAAAAGAAACAATACAAGCCTTAAATTGATAGTATGATTAGTCACAGTCCAATCTCATGGTCCATCAGTGTTAGAGTCTTAAATTTTTTGCTGACAAAATAGAGAAATGGAGGTTTAAGTTGAATGAGTACTATAAATCTCCCTCTATTAGTATATTTAATTAGGAAATGTATTGTTAAACATTACAAAGTAAAGGGCTAAAAATTGATTTGAGAGCAATAGCATGATGCTCTATACAGGGGATTTCTGTTGGGTTGGTGAGGATACCTCCCTGAGGAGTGCAGGGCAGGTGTTGGATGATATCTTTAGAAAAATAGGAGGATATAAAGAGCATAGGGTATTTCTGCAGATACCTTCCAATATATTCAGTGAGAGCAGCTTCAAGTTGAGTATTAGATTTCATAAGGTAGCTTTTCATTTGAAAAGTATAGAAGCAAAAATAAATAAATTTTATATCGAGAAAAATAATAAAGCCTAGAGTCATATCTACTGGATAATGGTTAGTGAGTATGGAAAGTCTAGCCAGAACTGAGACCCTCTATTGTGAGAAAAAGCACTTTAAACTTTGAAGGGTACCAAGTAATGCAGACTAGAGATGAAATAACCCCCCTTGAAGACACTATGCCGAGATATGAATTTGATGCTTTAAAAAAGAACACTTTATGAGGCCATTAACAATAAATGTGAAGATAGCTATCCTTTGTAGTACTTTGTCAATATAAGTTATAAGTTATCTAAGCAGTTCTTTTTGAAAATTGTCATCTCAGAGCATTCTCACAAATTTCATTAATATTTAATGGCTTTGGAAAACGTGGTAAATTCAGAGTTGCATTGTCCATAAATGGTTGATGTAACAGCATTTGACTAATCTGTATCCCTTAAAATTAAGACATAATAGAGTAAAGAAATTATTTATCACTTACATTTCTTCTGTGCATTGAGGTTTTAGTACATGTAAAACTCAAATACACAGAACAGTGGATTTTCTGTTCTTTACATAACAGACATATATTTCAATAAGGTGAAAGATGTGCATGTTCATTAAGACAAGCATTGCTCTGTAAAATACTGCAGCTGGTAATAGAGGCTACAGAGTATGGAAAAAGAGAAACTGTGCATTAGTCATGTCAGATTGTTTAGGTTTTGTCGGTTTATTTTCAATGACTTGACATTTTATCATTTCTAGAATCTCAACAGCAATAAAGCTGGGGTCATTCAGATTAATTCAGAACTCTGAAGTAATCTTCAGCTGTGCCAAAGTCGAATCGTTTATGATGTACTATGAAATTACACTGCCATCATCTTCTGGGTGTCCTACTTTTGATGCATATGAAATATCTTAATGGCACTACCTGTACAACACAGATTAAGAAATAAAACAGATGACAAGAGATTGTACACACAGTAAAATATATATTTACATATTCATCGAATGCACAAATGATGCTTTCCCAAAATCCCTTGGGAAAGAAGAAATATTACAGGTAATGATTTAAAGTGGAATTTAAGTGATCAAATTTATAAACTTTCCTTCAATTTTTCCCTTTTAGAAAATTCAGAAGCATTAATGAAATTATCAAGAGAGATATATTTATTTAAAAGAATATAAATAATGCTTTAATTTACTGAGAAAATATAAGATATAACCAAATATATTAAACGAATGAACACATTATAAATATCATGAAATCTTTCAGTAATGTGAAATTTTTTTAAAAAGATGAAATAAATTGTTACAAATTTACTTTTGAAATACATTTTATATTTAAACCAATAAGTCTTCAGATAACAAAAAAAATTGTGTAAGAGCTCAACATTAAACTATTTATAAAGATCATTTGTATATGACAGGTAATAATTGGTGCTTAAAAATACTAGAAGTTCATTGGATTAGATAAATGAGAATAAAGGGAAGGGAGAGATGGGAATAGGAAAGACCACAGAATAATTTGGACATAACTTTCCTAATTTCTTATATAAATATACAACCACTATAACTCCACATTGGAAACCAAAAAAATGGGAAGTTATACTCCATGTATGTATAATATGTCAAAATATATTTTAATGTCATGTATAACTAAAAAGAACAAATAAAAAATTTAAATACTAGAATGCTAGAAATACGATATGTTTAAGAATAAATTGATAAGAATTATTAAAGACTTTAAGAACTCAAAACTGTATCCTTGAGCCCACTTAAATAATCATACTATTTTTTTTTTAAAGTTTACATTTAATATTCAGAATGTGTATGTACATGCATATACATACACAATCACCTAACTGTAGATTGCATAATTAGATTTAGACATAGAATTGTTTAAATAATGATCCTGTATGCTTTTTCCTTGAAATGCCATCTAATTGCACCTAACTGCATATGATTTGATTTCTTAAGCAAATGTAATAATACACAAATAATGTAGTATGTAAAGAACATACCAAGAGAAAGCAAACAACATCTTTGTAAATAAAAAAAAAGAAGAACTTTATAGAAACTTTACCTATATCTCTGTGACCTTGGACAAAATATTTAGTGAGTCTTTTATTTGTAAGATCAGTGTAATAATAATTTTGATTAACCTTGTAGATTGATTTTCAAAAATTCACTGGTGCAATAGTAAATAAAATTTAGTATTATATATATATATATATGTATATATAATAATATAATGTATATTATCCATTACAACTAATTAAATTTGAAATGATATTTTTATTGATAATGTCCCCATGAATATGCAATATAATATTTTTTTCTATATGAATAACAATAAGAAAAAGAAAGCTGCATATAAATGTGTGAGAATGAAAGAAAGTGAGAGAATGTTGAAAAATTATTTTAAATTTTACTGAAATATTTATTTTCTTCTTCTGAAAATTGGAGAATTCAGGAATAATAAAATATTTTTATAGTTTAGTAATATTTTATGTCCTCTGTCTTCAAAATCCTAAAGCAGTTTTTTAATTAAAAAAATAAAGTCCACAAGAAAAGACCTTTCTGATGACAAAATTGAATTCAAGCTGGGCTTTAACCAAACACATTCAACATCTGTAAATAGGACCTCAGGAATGACAAATCTATCCTACTCATTCTCAGAATGTCTATGAGACCAGTGACAATAAATGTGAAGAGAACTAGTGTTCATTCTACTCTACTGATATAAGTTTTCTAAAAAAGTTTTGAAATTTTTCATCTTAAATATGCTCACAAACTTATCATTACCTAAAGCCATTTAAAAACTTGTATCAATTGAAAGAGAAACATTTTCTAGCAATGATTGACTTAGTAAAAGTGCAGAGGCTGAACACGTTTTAAAATGTCAAGGATTGGGCACCAACAACTTTACTATTTTAGTTAAATTATTCCCCCTTTAAAATACAATAGTAGAAAAAAAAGGAAATTCAAAGAATTCAGAAGAGGAAAGGAAAACAAAATGTTTGTAAAATCTAGTGCAAGTTAGAAATGCTTATATCTAATACAATCTCAGTTCTCAAAAACTAAAAGAGAAAAGAATGTTTACAAAGGTTATAAATGTTCCTTCTAAACTGTACATGCATGTACATGAATTGCTAAGTATATATCTAAAATTAATGGATTAAGTTTTATAAATTCTATGTAATGATAGCAATGAATCTTTTCTAAGAGTGATAAGAACTCATCCATCTAAAACTTCTGGTTCTATGCAAATAAAACAATGCAAAAATATAGGGCCAGATGTAAATCATATTTATATAGTAAGTTAATTACTTAGCATGCCTATAATTCAGGTAAGAGATTAGGTCCAACTGCAGCTTCTAGTAGCTTTGTCCACAAGATGATGAAGACAATATAAAAATGGATAAACAGATTTTTTATAGTTTTGTCTTTTTCAGAATTCAATAATTTTCTTATGAATGATTACATAAGAGCATAAATTTGTACATATTTATGAGGTTCCACATCTTTTAAAAATATGTATATATTGTGTAATGTTCAAATGAGTTTAAACATATCTAGGAGTGTTAACAATTTAGTGTCACTGAAAAATTTAACTGAAAAATCACAAATATTAATCTAGCATGGCAACCTCAAAGGTCTGAAGCAATGTTTATAATTCCATTCTGTGTGTGATTTTTAGACTGAGAGACTGAACAGAGCCAACTTGATATTGGGTCTGTGAGGTCATCTAATAGGAAACAATCCACAGAACCATCAATCCATAGAATCAATCCACAGAAACAACCACATGAAAAAGCTAATAGGCTAAGAATTTCCCTGTCTTATAATTTTCTTTGTTCAGCTACTCCCACTGGGATCTATCAACTCCAATATCAGAACGACCACTGGTATATTAATCTGTATAGATTCTCATCTTGTTCCTGTCCTTTCCATATCCACTTGAAAAGCTTGATTATCATGTCAATAAAATATTAACCTGTGGCCTACATATATTTTCAATGCCCCCCTCCTTTTTTTGTACCAGGGATTGAATTCAGGGATGCTTAAACATCCCCAGCCACATCCCCAGCCCTTTATCATATTTCATTTAGAGACAGGGTCTTGCTGAGTTGCTCAGGGTCTTGCTAAATTGCTGAGGCTGGATTTGAACTTGTGATTCCCCTGCCTCAGCCTCCCAAGCTGCTGGCATTACAGGGGTAAGCCGCCGTGCCGTGCCTGGTTTCTGACATTCTTTTATTACTATATCTGACAAAAGCCAACCCTTAATAGTCATAATTAATCTTCTAAAGAGGAGAGACATATGACTAAGAAAAAAACAAGAAAGACAGCTAGATATTGGTTTAAATTATGATCATTAACCTCGAATTCACCTTCCTCATTGCTTGCAGAGTATGCAGATGCTAAAGTAACTACCATTCTCTTTTCATTTCTATTTTAAACCAATCCACTCTCCACAAACTCAGCTTTACTAACTTCACTAATTCTTTTCCCAGATAAAGACTGTGAACTGTATTTCACAGAATGAAATTAGAATGGTGTTATGTAGATTTTTCACTTTCCCAAACCTGCAAACAATCCCTCACTAATATTCCTGTTATTGGAATAGGTACAGCATGTTCATTTTTCTCCTTCTGCCCCTCTCCATTTCCTCAGTGAATGACTTTCCTTGGATGAAAACAATGTTAAGCCCGAACATCATCTGCAGCAGTAACTACAATATAGTGGTCAGTTTTTTGTTCCCCATTAATTCTCCAATGTATTACTCCCCAACTGTAGGACACAGCAAAGCTAGGGGTTTGGTGTGTCCTTGTTTTAAGGTATAGTTTTGCTTCTCCAGGTCTGATTTATCTGAGTGGCAGTGAGTGAAGGGCTCTTGGAAGCATCTCATCTTGCAACCCCCAAGAGCAAGGAATTGCCTCTACTTTGATAGAACACTGCCGCACCCTCCAGATCCTTCAGTGATGCACTCCACACACAGATTCTCAATATGAGGAAAATCTCCTTTGTAGGACTTAAAATGACTCTTGGGTATTTTTCCCTTCTGCAGCCACATCTTTACCCTTCCTTTCGTTATCATGTAATTATTTTTACAAACACCTTTCCTTGGGTACTTCAACATTCTTAAACATATGGAAAACATTATCCCAAGGATTTGCTCCCTGTCTGGGAAAATAACAGCAGCCATTGTGATCTGTCCTGGTTGCCGGGGAGGCTCTTCTCCACATACCTGAGACCAGAAAAAGAGCAACCACATTCCTTACTTTGATTATATGGGGACTCTTCATCACTCTCTCAAAGAATACCTCTGCATAAACTTTTCTATTATTCCCCATACTCTATAAAAAAGTGTTTTTTAAAAAAAATCACAAAATATCTTGTTCTGACTAATGACTCAAACAGTCTTAAATGCATCCTGACATTTTCATTTTAAATTCTACATTTGACTTGGAACAATACTTGGCTAGATAATATTCACTGCATTTTAGCATCATGGTAAAAACTTCAATAGTAAACTTTTATTACATCTGTAAGCATCCCCCTCCAGCTTTTTAGCCAATTTCAATTGAGATATCCTTCATCTTCCCTTCTTACTATTGAACTCCAGCAATATGCAAATACTGGTACAATTTATCACACAGTCTGTTTTCACAATCAATATTCTTCTTAACTGAGATATTCCCAAGAATAGACAGTGTTTACATTTTATTATTTCACAAAGTTTTTTCTTTTGCTCCAAACTGAATCCAGGCACTCTTTTAATTACTGTCCCCCTTTTAACATAATTTCTCCTGTATTGTCACTGTGACCTATTTCTACCTAACAAGCAAGCCACATGTAGATTTAGGCTGGTTTTTGAAGCCACTATTCTGTTAAAGATTTCCTCTGATATTGCCAGTTTTATTTCTTTGTCATTAAATTCTTAACAATTTTTTCTGCATCATTCAACCCTCTTGATCATTCCCTCTTTTTTGCAGCACAATTCTAACACTTCTTACACTCTCTATATAGAGTTCTGGTTTCTCCCACTTCACAGCTGTCCCCTCCCCAATGCCCTTTGTTATGTTCTCAAGATCAGATAAAATTCCTGCTGCATGTTAGCATCATATGGAAAGATTTGGATACAACGCTTCAGCCCAAGAGTAACCCAAAGAGGAGTTACCTTAGTGGTTCTGTGTTTAGACCTGAATAACAGGATTTTTTACACTCCTTCTGGTTCTATTGACAATCATGGTCAAGAGCCATTGTCTCCAGACGCCCCTTTGATTTTTCTCTTCTAGTTAATTTCATCTATCCTCTTGACTTCATTTACTATCTTCACACTAATTTTTTAAAATATTTTAAATTTCTCTATATACAACTTCTGAGTTTCATACTTGGCAAAATATTATGATGTTTCAAAACTTCAAGGCATTGATTTTGATGCATTCCACATAGAGCCTATAGGATTGCCATGTCCCCCAAAAGATTTCTAATACGCACTGTCTCAACAAGTAGTATTTCTCCAGTTCCATAAATTAAAATCCTCCATTGATAGAAAATAAATACCACCATTTATCCAATAAAATTGTTCAAATCTATACACATATTATCATTTTCACAACTACTATAGTCTTCAATAACAGAGATCGCACACATATTTCTTCTCTGTATTACTGTTATTGTGTGCTGAGTCTCCTGTAGTACTTCTCTCTGAGGTACCTGCAATGTCTTCCTCATGCTCTTCTGCAAGAAGAGACAGGGTCATGTCTATCTCTCACAGGGAGTGAGTACATTATTATCTGTCACAGAAATAACATGGAATAAATGTATAAAGCTTTTAGAATGTCAATGGACATGAATATGGAGGAAAGAAAGACATTTTTAAATAGATATTACCCTTCAAGGAGAATAAACATTTTTAGGAATCATTTCTAAACTGCTTTACATTTTGTAGCATGTTTCTAAAATCTTTCCCATCATTAAATATTTTTATCATCACATTAGAACTATGATGTCTATACTGTTATCATAATTCCCATTCATACCTTGGTAGGGTATGACTATAAACATACATATTGAGTAGGGAGGGAATGCAGGTATAAGCCCTGAGTTTTAGTGTTTGTCAACTTCTATGGCATAAGAACTCCCGCCAGAGACAATTTGAAGTCAACAATGTGTCATCATGGAACACAGTCCTGGGAGATTTGCCCTATAAACTCAGATAATCTGTTCAACACCTGTTTCAGGTGTTACAGGTTATGAGAAGGACCAGTCAAGTGGCATCTCTGACCCACAGAATGATTACTTTATTTGGTTTGTCCACTTGGTCTCATTTTACTACCTGAAATCAATTAAACTGAGGCAATATTTTGTTAGTAAGCAAGCTTTTAAAATACAAATAACTCAAATTAATACTTTCAGCCATATTGAAGCATGCACATTTCAATAATGTGTGATTTACTGTGTTAGGCATAAGCAGGAGGGTTTCTATTTTCAAAGTTTAAAGAGCACAGTCAGTGAAAATATGGAGAAAAAGATCATTAGGATATATAAAAAGATTCAAAAGGGGATGAGGCTTTAAAGATAAAATTAATTTATTTCTACATTCTTTCTATGCCTGTAGTGCAAAAAAAGAAGGAAAACTTACTACATTTTTTTTCTGGATTTCTGATTCTCCTTTCCTTTTTACAAAATACCTCATATGCAAGTATAAATTTTTACATCTAATACTGAAGTTATAGTAACTACAGTTTCAATAAACATATCTATATTTCCCTACAAATCTAATTGTCCTTTATAATTTTTTTCAAAAAATTGCATTGGAATTTCAACAGCCCATTTATATTACTTAATTATTATCAGAATAAAAACCTCTTTCACTTTCTATAAACTATATATAGATATATATATATATATATATATATATATTCAATACATATGAATTATATACTCACTATTCCTGTTACATGGTAATAAACATGATGTAGATCTTGGCAAGAGTTCACATCCTTTCAAGTGCATCAATAACTTTCCATTGTTCATTCATCTTAACAGAGTGCATTTAATATTCCCTTAAATCCTCCATTAAATATGTAAACATTTCTTTCAGTTGATTTTATCCCTATAATTTCTGATTAATCAAATAAGATATGGCACATTAAGAATTCTAACATATATTGTCAAATAACTTTATCAAAATATTCCACACAAAAAAAATTGAGCACCTTTAAACTAAGAGCCTATCTGGGCATGGTGGTACATGCCTGTAATCCCAGCAGTTCAGGAAGCTGAGGTAGGAGCATCACAAGTTCAAAGTCACCCTCAGCAAATTTATGAGGCCCTAATAAATTTAGCAAGACTCTGTCTCAATATAAAAATAAATAAATAAAAATGGCCAAGGACATGGCTCAGTGGTTATTTGCCATTGGGTTCAATTCCTGATACCAAAAATAAGCAAACTAACAAACTTTTAATAAATATTTAGACTTTCAAGACTGGGGTTGTGGCTCAGTGGTAGAGCGCTTGCCTTGAACCTATGAGGCACTGGGTTTGATCCTCAGCACCACATAAAAATAAAGAAAAATAAAGATAGATATAGATATAAATATACAAATACTTAAAACATATAATATATATATAAATACTTAAATATATAAATATATAAATACTTAAACAAATAAATAAATATTTAGACTTTCAAATTCAGCTGACCTCATCTATTTATTCAAAGGATTGGTTACTCATGAATTTCCTTTTGAGACTTTAATAAGGTAATCTGGAAGAGATGAAGTTTTGTAATGGTCTCTCTCATGGCAGAGTTTAGTTTCTTTTAGCCAAAACCAATTCCTTAACTGACAGTCTAACTAGTTGTCTCTTGATTTGATTTCTTAATGGCCATCATACCATCATGAATCATGTGCATATGCACTGACTTTTCTTTTTTGCTATTGCCTGTATCTGACTGTTGGACTTCCCCTGTTTAGTTGCCAGTGCCTTAATGTTTCACAAGCCTATTACTACAAATCTCTTCATGTATAAATATCTATCATTTATTTTTCAGGAATGGTTTCAATGCACTCTTTGATTTTTTCTCTCTCTCTCCCCCCTCTCTTTCTCCTTCCTTCTTTCCTTCCTTCCCTTTGTCTTTTCACTTCCACTTTTTCATAGTTCTATGTATACAAACCTTTAAATAGGATGTCATGTTTTGCAGTGGTGTAAGTATTTCAGTATAACTTTGGTTTCCCACTAACACTATTATGAGAATATTATTTCATGAATCAATGTGGATATCATTTCTTCCAACATTTCCATTGTTCTGTAATGATATGGATTCTCATCAAGTACATTTATATATATTGTGCTCATAAGTTTATCACTGTTTTTATTCCAAGTTGTGTGATTGTCAGTTACTTAAAAAATCTATACTTGGTGCTTGAGGGAAGAAATTTAAAATTTTATTCTCTTTATGCAGGTTCAAATAAAAAATTATATTATTTTTGCATTATTCAATTACTTCAATTCATTACTTCAATAAAACTGCAGTTTTTTATATTTGAAACAATCTTTTATTTTATTTTTTTTTGATTTATTGGATGTTCACAACATTACAAAGCTCTTGACAAATCATATTTCATACATTAGAATCAAGTGGGTTATGAACTCCCATTTTTACCCCAAATACAGATTGCAGAATCACATCGGTTACACATCACATTTTTACATACTGCCATATTAGTGACTGTTGTATTCTGCTACCTTTCCTATCCTCTACTATCCCCCCTCCCCTCCCCTCCCATCTTCTCTCTCTACCCCATCTACTGTAATTCATTTCCCTCCATGTTTGTTATCCCATTCCCCTAATAACCTCTTATATATAATTTTGTATAACAATGAGGGTCTCCCTCCATTTCCATGTGATTTCCTTTTTTTTCTCCCTTTCCCTCCCGCCTCATGTCTCTGTTTAACGTTAAACTTTTCTTCCTGCTCTTCCTCCCTGTTCTGTTCTTAGTTGCTCTCATTATATCAAAGAAGACATTTGGTATTTGTTTTTTAGGGATTGGCTAGCTTCACTAAGCATAATCTGCTCTAGTGCCATCCATTTCCCTGCAAATTCTGTGATTTTGTCATTTTTTAGTGCTGCGTAATACTCCATGGTGTATAAATGCCACATTTTTTTTATCCATTCATCTATTGAAGGGCATCTAGGTTGATTCCACAGTCTAGCAATTGTGAATTGTGCTGCTATGAACATCGATGTGGCAGTATCCCTGTAGTGTGCTCTTTTAAGGTTTTTAGGAAATAGTCCGAGAAGGGCAATAGCTGGGTCAAATGGTGGTTCCATTCCCAGCTTTCCCAGGAATCTCCATACTGCTTTCCAAATTGGCCGCACCTGTTTGCAGTCCCACCAGCAGTGTACAAGAGTACCCTTTTCCCCACATCCTCGCCAGCACTCGTTGTTGTTTGACTTCGTCATGGCTGCCAATCTTACTGGGGTGAGGTGGTATCTTAGGGTGGTTTTGATTTGCATTTCCTTGACTGCTAGAGATGGTGAGCATTTTTTCATGTACTTGTTGATTGATTGTGTGTCCTCTGTGAAGTGTTTGTTCATGTCCTTGGCCCATTTGTTGATTGGGTTGTTTGTTTTCTTATTGTCTAATTTTTTGAGTTCTTTGTATACTCTGGATATTAGGGCTCTATCTGAAGTGTGAGGAGTAAAAATTTGTTCCCATGATGTGGGCTCCCTATTTACCTCTCTTATTGTTTCTCTTGCTGAGAAAAAACTTTTAAACCAGACAAAGACACCTCAAAGAAAGAAAACTACAGACCAATATCTCTAATGAACCTAGATGCAAAAATCCTCAATAAAATTCTGGCAAATCAGATACAAAGGCACATCAAAAAAATTGTGCACCATGATCAAGTAGGATTCATCCCTGGGATGCAAGGATGGTTCAATATACAGAAATCAATAAATGTTAATCACCGCATTAATAGACTTAAAGATAAGAACCATATGATCATCTCGATAGATGCAGAAAAAGCATTTGACAAAGTACAGCATCCCTTTATGTTCAAAACATTAGAAAAACTAGGGATAACAGGAACTTACCTCGACATTGTAAAAGCTATCTATGCTAAGCCTCAGGCTAGCATCATTCTGAATGGAGAAAAATTGAAGGCATTCCCTCTAAAATCTGGAACAAGACAGGGATGCCCCCTATCACCACTTCTATTCAATATAGTTCTCGAAACACTGGCCAGAGCAATTAGACAGACGAAAGAAATTAAAGGCATAAAAATAGGAAAAGAAGAACTTAAATTATCACTATTTGCAGATGACATGATTCTATACCTAGAAGACCCAAAAGGGTCTACAAAAAAACTACTAGAACTAATAAATGAATTCAGCAAAGTGGCAGGATATAAAATCAACACACATAAATCAAAGGCATTTCTGTATATCAGCAACAAAACTTCTGAAATGGAAATGAGGAAAAACACTCCATTCACAATATCCTCAAAAAAAATAAAATACTTGGGAATCAACCTAACAAAAGAGGTGAAAGACCTATACAATGAAAACTACAGAACCCTAAAGAAAGAAATAGAAGAGGATCTTAGAAGATGGAAAAATATACCTTGATCATGGATAGGCAGAACTAACATCATCAAAATGGCGATATTACCAAAAGTTCTCTATAGGTTCAATGCAATGCCAATCAAAATCCCAATGGCATTTCTTGTAGAAATAGATAAAGCAATCATGAAATTCATATGGAAAAATAAAAGACCCAGAATAGCAAAAACAATTCTAATCAGGAAGTGTGAATCAGGTGGTATAGCGATACCAGATTTCAAACTATATTGCAGAGCAATAGTAATAAAAACAGCATGGTACTGGTACCAGAACAGGTGGGTGGACCAATGGTACAGAATAGAGGACACAGAGACTAATCCACAAAGCTACAACTATCTTATATTTGATAAAGGAGCTAAAAACATGCAATGGAGAAAGGATAGCATCTTCAACAAATGGTGTTGGGAAAACTGGAAATCCATATGCAACAAAATGAAACTGAATCCCCTACTCTCGCCACGCACAAAAGTCAACTCAAAGTGGATAAAGGAGCTAGATATCAAATCAGAGACTCTCCGTCTGATAGAAGAAAAAGTTGGCTTCGATCTACAGATTGTGGGGACGGGCTCAAAATTCCTTAACAGGACACCCATAGCACAAGAAACAAGAATCAACAAATGGGACTTTCTTAAACTAAAACTGCAGTTTTAATTATTATTGAATGATATATTTTATTACATCTAATATTTGTTAATAAGGTATATTTCTTACATATCAAAATTTTGTTTCCAAGGGTTTACTATTACACTTGGTTCTGTGTTGCTCTTATTAACAAAACAGTTTCAAAATCCAGTTTCTTTGTATAGCTCCTAAGACCAATAATAAAGCAAAAATTAAGTAGAGAAATGTGAACCATATGGTAGCTTTAGGATTCTTTCACAACTATGGTTAAAGACTGTCACTAATGTCAAAAATTTAAGTAATAAAGACTTGATCTGCTTATTTTTTCATCTTCTCATAACTTCATTTTCCTTTCAAGATTTTTCATACTCTAATGATAAACAGAGCATGATTTCTTTAATTCAGTTATTTTTTCTCTTTGTGTGAGAGTTCATGTATCACTTCTTTGCTTATATATCTTAGAAATATTTCTTTGTGGCTTCGATTTTGAAAACACTTTTTAAGGATTTTAAAGCCTTTTTCAATGGCCTTTTGCTTTCTCCCCTCCATCAAGCTCATCATATTAACACAAAAGCCATCTTCCTGCTGAAGTCATTTCTTCATTGCTCTTCATCTTACTTAACTTCCTTTTTGAGTCCAGAAGATCCCAATGTCCTTTCCATTCTGTTATTAAAATATCTCCAGGCTCTGCTTCACTTACTGATTCTGTGGGCTTTCTCTACACTATTGGATACTTCAGTCCTTATCACATATCAAAGCTATTTTATCTAAAAAGCAATACATGGCATTGCCCTTCTGCAATTATGTAACATAAATACATATTGTATACGTATTACAACTTTGTAATATTTGTAGCTAACTTACTCCAAGCTCAAAGGCTTTGATTAGGCATATTATGGGGGTGTTATTAGGTTTTTGTTTGTTTATTTTTTGTGTGTGTTTGGTGAATAAACAGGTCGCCTGCCCTTAGCCAGAATTTCCAGGCAAGATGGGAAGCGAGGTGTAAAAAAAGCACTCGAGAGTAACAAGGAAGCTTGTGAGAGGAACTGAGTGATCCTCACCATATCCAGATGTGTAGTACAAGGCCTTCTCTGAACTCAAAGGCCAGGAGATATTCTATTTTATCCTAAAGTGTGATTTTGCTATTCTGAGACTGTGTGTATGCATATGTATATATAATCACATAAATATCTATGTGCGTATATGTTTATACTCTTGAATTGACCCCATTACTTAAGTAAGTTGATTTCATAATATGTACTTTAGATCAGCTTGTTAGATGGTTTAGCCACTTAAAATTCATGTAATAGAAATCATTAATATTTTTGTAGCTTACTTACAAATAAAGATCCTCTAGAGATATCCCTGATTGTAATAGATAGGAGCCATATAACTCTCATGCAAAACATTTTTAAAAGAAAATACTTTCTCTTCATATGATTTCAGATAGAGTTCTTTTTGTAGGTATTGGATTATTTCCACTTCTGATCCAGTATTGTTGGTTTCATTTGTGGACACTTTTCTGGGTTATGTGGAGGATCTTTTTGGGTAAACATAGGCATCAAAAATAAATTTCCACTCTAGAGAGAGAGTTAATTTAAAAATGGAGTTCCTGGATGAAACTCTTTTACTTTTAAAACAATATAGCATTGCAATTTTATTTCTGAAACTGAGTCATTATAAGAGTTAAGTGAGAAGGAACATCCAAATCATTGTCACACAACAATTTCTATGTTGTGTGAAACATAGTACTTTATTAGTCAATACCATAGACATCATCATCATTATCAGATTGAGAAAAGTTATAAAATCCTGGGGCAATCAATTTTAAATCAACAGTAAAATGACAAACTATTTCCATAAGTTTTATACAAATACATTTGCCATTTATGTTTTCCCATCTCCTTTTATAGAAGAAAATGGATGCAAATGGGGGCTTAATAAGTCATACATGCATATGAATATACACATTGCCATAAAGCACTGTGATAAGTAAATTCTAAGAAATTATGTTGTGCATGTTTAAGCAATGGAAAAAGTATGTCAAATTCATCTGAAGCAAGATTTTTTATCATAACTGCTTAAGAGTCATGAGCAAATATAGCTAGTCTGGGGAATTCTCCTTTAAGTTATTTATGTAGGAAATACATGTTTTCTTGACATTAACATTCAAATAGATATCATTTCAGTTCATAATTTTATGTCACATTTGCTGTTTAATTGCTCCATATGAGAAATGTTTCTGCTAAATGAGCACTGGCCTCGAAAGAAATGGTTTTACTGTGTATAAATGTATTCTGTCTTTTCCTCTGAAGAATGTAACTCAAAATGATGTTACACTAAAAAGGTTTTGACACAAAGACATGTAAAACTTCAGGCAGTTCGACTAATATTTTATTCATGCAAAACATGAAAACCTTCTTCTTTCAAATAATTCAACAATATCTCCCATTTATTATAATACCAGACAGTGGTTCAAATGTGCATGTAATGCAATCATAAAATAATTTGATCACAGTGATCTGCTACGTAATTTTCTATTGCCCTCTCATTTTTCTCTTTATGAGTATAGGCATTTTAATATATGTTATGATTGTTTTAGAGGTGCATTTAAAATAATATTGTTTTAGAGTGGCATATAAAGAAAATCATAGTTTTTATTTTTAATATCGTGTTAAATTAGAAGAATTGTGAACTTCAGAGTTTAAAAACTTGTAACTTCAATTCATTGTTGATAACTGAGTATTTATCTCTCTAAGGGTCCATCTTCTTTATAGGCACATGTGATAAATATTAATCTAATAATGTTATTGTGGCTGGGATGGTGCCTGGCGATCAGCCAGTAGGTGGTGCTGTGGGTGGTGACAGAAAAAATAGACCACCTCCAGGATAGGTCCAGGACTCTTCCACCCTCGTGGACAGCTCATGCCTTCCCTTACAGACCATGGGAAGGGTGTACACATGAACTCACTCCACCCCTCTGACCTTTATCCTGATTGGCTCCTTTGCATTATATTAGTTGTGTGTACTTCCTCAATAAACAAGATCCTGCTTTGACCTGTCACCCTAATGTGTCTGATTGTCCTTCAGCAGGGGGGCTGGGTGAGGGCACCTGGGTGCTGGCAGCCAGTCAACCTTTGCCTTTCTTGGCTCATCCTGGTCAGGGCCTGTTTTCCCCATCTCTCCTGCAGGTCAGGAGGAAACCAGGGGCTAAAACCCTGACACCTACCCACTAGTAGGACATCTTTCCACTGGTAGTGGTTTTGAATTTCTGACATGGAAACACCACTATCACCCATATAAATAAGAATATTACATTTCCCAGAATGTATTTGCTACACTATAGATTCCACATGCTTTATATACACAAAACCTGAATCTGAACCCATGTTTAATACCCTACATTTTACAAGCAAACAGAATAATCACTCAATCTATACTGCTCAATAATCTATCACAGCTTGCCATATTTAAAGCAGACATAAAAAAAGAAAGAAAGGAATAAGAAAGAACTAAAGGAGAAAAGAAAAGAAAAACATGGAAAGCTTTTAGAATTGGAATCATATTCTTTAATGAGATCATATGATAGAGAATCAAATTAATTATTTGTTTCTCCTTTTAAATTTTTTTCTGTTTCCCTCAATAGAAAAGAAAGAAAAAATATTGCTTTAAGGAATTTTGTGTTATTGCTCATAACGTTATCTAGTAAACTTTGTTATATACTTTCCATGTTCTAAAAGTTTGATGTTATCTTTTAAACAAATTCATACATTTTTTAAATTGACAGAAACTATGTATGTTTATCATTAATCACATGGCATTTTTTAATATGTGTCCTGGTAGAATGGTTCAATTGACTAATCAACATATGCATTAAAGTATAATGATTTCTAAATGCCATTCCAAACATTTGGCCATTAGGTTTTCTGATTACTAAATAAAAAATATCAATGAAGAAAATATAGGTTGAAACTATAAAGAAAAAAGTGACAAAGCATTCAAATATGAAAACATGTAGCCAAAGCAATAAAACATACAATTATTTAAATATTCTTAGTGCTACAGATTTTAGTAGATGAACTCCCTAATTGTCCTTCTGAAGTGGAAAAAGAAAAATCATTTCGGTTTTTAAACTCTAGACAAATAACTACCTGGTGATTTAATCAAATTTCTTATAAAACTATGACTAAAACCATTCAGCATCAATATTCTAACACTGAGGAACAGAGAAATGATTCCCCAAAATGCACTGGGAAGTGAATAGGTACTGATTGGTGTTAAATGTAATACTGTAACAGAAAACTAGATGAAATACAAGTGAGAAATACTAATTTTCAAAGGGAAACACAGAGATATAGAGAGGATACAGGTGTGAACCATTCTATTATCAAAAGGAACTGTAGCAATTTTCACCTATTGCAAAACTAAAATGAAATAACTAGTCAGAACTAAAATAATAAAATATCATCAATATTATCCTATGCACAAAAGTATATGAAAATAGTTCCATGTGTATAATTACAAAAACGGAGTCACAGAATTATTATGTTAAATATATAATAAAAAATATGATGGTACATGTGTTATAAATATGATGTCTTATATCAGATTATGCATTTTTGTGTTACATCTTAAGTTAATAATGTATCAGGGTAAGATCCCACCCAAACAACTATAAATATTTTGTTTTAGTTAACATTGATTTAAGAAGTCTGATTGTTCAATTATTAACTCTATTTTCTATTAAAATAACATGGAATGTGAATTACATTGAAATTATAAATTCTGAAGTCATGCAATTTTTATCTGTTGACTTATGCTCCCTGAAACCAAAAAATGTCTGGGAAATGATTTTAATTGCTAATGCATTATATGACATTGTAAATCAATAATATCAAATGGCTTTGCAGATTTTGAGTTAAGGAAAATTACATACTTTTGGGGAAGCGAGGTGGATTGTCATTGACGTCACTGAGGGTGATATTGACTACTGTTGTTCCAGCCAGTCCTCCTAGTTGTCCTCCCATATCTTTGGCTTGAATGAGAACTTGGTATTGTTCTTTGACTTCTCTATCCATGTTTGGCAAAGCTGTTCTAATAATACCTTAAGGGGGAAATAGTAACAGAAGACAAACATCACAAATCCTGTAATAAAATAGATTGCAACCGCGATAAAATGATTCTATGTAGATTCACTAGCAAAGTTATGCTAGTGAAAAATCATGTGTTATTTAAAAACACCTTAAATGCTCAATACTTAAGATATAATTTAATATATTTTGGAAACAACCCTACAATGAGATACAGAGCAGCAGTGAGGAATTATTAAAAACCACCATATTAGTTCTAAACTGTAATTAAGAACATTAGGTTAAATTTTATTTATACAAATGTGTCTATTTCAAATAAGAATTATTTTAAAAATTGGTAAACATAATCGTGAAAAAATGTACATGGTCAATTTCTGTTGAGTATTCACTTTCTAATGATTACCATTTTCTTCTTCACTTTCATTTTCTAGGACAAATATGCCACTTAGTTTTTTTAAATTCATGAATAATCTCCTTTGCACATTATATTTTGTCTTTCACATCTCCCTCAGTTACTTTAGCAATAGATTTTTTATTTCGGTATAATTAAGCTTTATAGTTGCTGGGACTTCTGTCTCCTTTGTCACCAGGTCCTCCAGCACCTAGGACAGTGCCCGATATTTGGAAGGAACTCAACAGCTGGTTGACCAAATAAATGACTGTTTGAGTGAATTTATCCATAATTACATTTTTAGTCATAAATTTAATGGTTCATATGCATATTTATACATGATGTTCATTTTCTACTTTTGTGTCCAAATTTAGAACTAATTTATATTTACACTTATTCATAAGGAAGTAAGTAAAAGCTTCCAGCATTCTTTGCCGACAAAAAAAAAAAAAAAAAAAAAACCGGAATGCATTTTAAACCTAATTCCTATTTGCAGTCAATGGTTTTAGGATAAGTTGGGACAGCCTTTGCCTTCAACCCGTGTGGCATTGATAGTGTTGTTTCTTAAGGGAGCAAGTATGAATGACAAAGAGTATCAACAGGAGCACATAGCATTGAAATCACAAACCAAATATGCATCCTAATTTATCTTTACTTTCTACTTACTATCCAACTACCAAATGCCATTTTGAAGCCAATTCAGATTTAACTGCAATCTGAAATTTCTTTTGACACTTGGAAGAAATAATTATAAAATGACAGCCTTCATTTTGCTACTGATGTTTTATTCAAGAATTGGTACTGACACCATTTTGATTCAATCTGTTTGTCTCCAGCTTAAGCTCCTGATGCTTTATTTCCAACTAAATCTTACAACTAAGATTTCTCATCTCTAGTTTTTTAATGTCTCTGTCCTGCCTACCTTAATCTGTATGACTTCTTTCTGAATTATGCTTTCTGTAAATTTTAGATAAATTCCTGAGTTTGGTTCATATGTTTATATGCTTACTGACTTGTTCTTCTATTCACTAAGGCCTAGCTTTACACAATTTATTTTAAATATAATAACTACAAATATATATAAAATATTTTTATTTGTTTAATTCATTTGTGTTTGAAAATCCTCAATATCAAATTAGAGAGAAAGAAAAGAGAGAGAAGGCAGGAAAGAGAGAAAGGGAGAGAGAATTATGGACTTGTTTCTTTCTGCTTAGTGAAGTGTATAAAAAAGCTATCTACTGAGATGAAGTTAGATCAAAACATTAAGATACAATTGCAAAGGGGGTAGATACATATAACTCACTTTCAGAATATCTGTTTTTTCCTGTGATCTTTTTCCCCCTGTGATTTTTAATTTTGTCAAGATGTCCCCATGGCCCCTGCCACCCTGCCCTCTTCATCTGCCCTGATAGGTGACCTGCCTTCTGCTCCCTGCCCTCCTTTGGTACCATGCTGCCTAACTAACTATAAGGTAGTACATTAAAATTTTGGAAGAGCAAGAATATATGTGGTGATGAGAATGATGCTCTTACCGCCATCACTTTCATTCAAGAACCATGGTTCTACAAAAATAAAATACAACATTTGCACATTTTTATAACTTGTACAAATCTGGGGAATCAGGAAGACTACAATATTGAACATGAAAAGAGAATTTTTCATTACATCACTTTTTAAAATGCTGAAAATTTCTCTTTCAGGAAATTATTCCTCTTATGGCCACTTGTTTATCAATCAATTAAAAAATGAAAACCAATCAAACAAGCAAGAATAGATTACATGGTTTTGATGCAGGAGGACTTTGCAAAGAACTGAGCTGCAGTTCTTCCATATCAGACAGCAAGTAGCAGAAGAAAATGCTTCATGCCAACTAAGTTTTCATGTTAGTATTATGTGTCCATCCTATCTACCTTCCTTTTGGTATTTGTATATAGATATAGTGGCTGACTTATAGGAGAGCAGTTGAAAAGAAACCCATGAATTTTATAGAACAGTATAAATATTTCACAAAAATGATGCCACTTACTTTAATTCATTCCATATAATTCTAAAATAAATTATATTTATTGGATAAAAGGAGACAGAGCTAATTAATCCTGGAATGATTTGAATATTTTCTAACTGAGGATATTTCTAATATATTAATCAAGACAACTAGAATGGGAAAAATATTGTTATATAGTTTCTGCCAATAAAAATGGACATATATGACTGAGATAGTTTTACATATTTAAAATAATACAACAAAGAAAAATAGTCTGCAGAGAGTTTTATTTTATTCTTTGGCAATAGTCCCTCAATCTTGATGGATGTCTGATTATTTTATAAAATACAGTAAATCTTCCAAGAATGCCATTTTGAGATGAAAAATAACACAATATTATATAGGGAAAAATATCACAAACAGCATCTGTGATCATCTAGAATATAATTTTACAGAAGTTATTTTTTGAATGAAGAGGTAAAGTGCAGTACTAAGACATGGGACCACAGATCAGGCAGGCCTTGTACTAAAGTAAACATTTCATTCACCTTTTGTTATTAGAATTGCGGATATAATCTTCTTCTCCTGCTCTTCCTCCCTATCCCATTTTGAGTCACCCCCCTTATATCAGAGAAGACATTTGGCATTTGTTTTTTTAGGGATTGGCTAACTTCACTTAGCATAATCTGCTCTAATGCCATCCATTTCCCTGCAAATGCCATGATCTTGTTATTTTTTTAGTGCTGAGTAATATTCCATTGTGTATAAATGCCACGTTTTTTTTTTAATCCATTCGTCCACTGAAGGGCATCTAGGTTGGTTCCACGGTCTAGCTATTGTGAATTGTGCTGCTATAAACATTGATGTGGCTGTGTCCCTATAGTATGCTCTTTTTAGGTCTTTAAATAGGGAAGAGAGATGGGAAAAGGAGGGAGAAAGGGAATTGCACCGAAGATGTAAGGAGACCCTCATCGTTATACAGAATATGAATATAATGTTGTGAGGAGGAAAAAAAAAAGAAGAAGAAGTGTGTCACATTAGATTGGGTAGAGAGATGTGATGGGAGGGGATTGGGGAGGGGAAGGGGGGTAGGAAGGGCAGCAGAATAAAATAGAAATTGTTATTGCTATATGTATATAGGTGACTGTATGACCAATGTGATTCTGCAACCTGTACAATCAGAAAAATGAGAAATCATACCCCATTTGATTCAAATGTATGAAATGTCAAGATCATTGTACTGTCATGTGTAACTAATAAAAAAAATTTAAAAAATTAAAAAAAAAGAATTGAGAATATAATAGACACACACAATTGCTGCCCACCCCCCACCCCCCACAGATCTACTTTAATGCTTTTCTAGACTTTGTCCTTGGCTCCAGGAAGCCTTAGGTCTATTGGCAGTGTATTGTCAAGTAAAACAGAAATCGTCCTGGGCTTTTGTTCCCATAGTAGCCCACATCCCATTCCTTCTATCATAGGGGCCCTCACTAGATAATACCTGTGTCCCTAGACCCTCTCTCTCCTTCAGTCTTAGTGAGCTAACAGCACCCTCTTGTTATTCCTTCTCCAGGGACTATTTATGCCGTAGTGATTCTCTAAAGTCTGCATGTGCTTTAGCCAATTGTAGTTTAATTAAACTAATCTCAAACTGTCCATATTGCCATATGAGACATATGGGATGATTATTCATACACTCTCTGTATAGTTCCTTTCAAAATTTATATTTAATGAGTTTGTGTTTGTGGGAGTAAAAAACAGATCATAAGGTAGTACACAGTGATTTAGCCAATTTCACTTGGTGATGAGTGTTGTGAAGACTATAAGAGCAAGTGCCTTGGACGTGGGGGTGTCAGAATAATCTCCTCTGAGGAAAGCCTGTGGAGGTGAAATCTCAGAGAAGAGGAGGCAGACCTGGAAAAAAACAGGGTGGGGTATTCTAAGGAGAGGAGACAGCAGAGCGTCCCTACTTCAAAG
This sequence comes from Spermophilus citellus, assembly GCF_964194105.1. Lineage (NCBI taxonomy): Eukaryota > Metazoa > Chordata > Mammalia > Rodentia > Sciuridae > Spermophilus > Spermophilus citellus. Next base: position 256,227,078 of record NC_138182.1, read on the forward strand.
CCCACTGGAAGAGGCCTCAGGCCCAGCAGATGAGAGAACATGGCATGAAACAAGACTGCAGAGGGGCAAAACAGGCAGACAACGGTGTTGTTATTCAAAGACAAATAAGCCTTTTGAGAAAGCATCTTGAAAATTATGTGATCACTTTTGAGTATCACAAAAAGTCTTCTGACATCTATTTGGTGACAGTTCAGAATAAAAACACAATTTGGGGGACTATTCTGCACAATCCCCAAGTTTTTACAGATCCTACTGGATTTAATATAGATTTGTTATTGTTGTTGTTGTTACCATTACAGTCATTATTATTATCTGAGACAGATTGATAGATTCATACTGCTGTCTTTCATTTTCAGCAGTGTAGTGACTGTGTCAATCAGGGGGAGGCTGACATATCTAATTTGTGGGTGACCATGGTATAGTAGCATTGATAACCTAACTTTTAGTCTTGGACCAATCATGATATTACACATATATTCAAAATGATGGTGATTTAAAGAAAGGGCAAGATGGTCGGGAATCATTTGAGCAATGCAAATTACAGAATTGTTATATTCCCTATAAACAGAGCTGGGATAGAGAAACTCCCAGGAGAAATGCCTTCACTGCAGTCATGCACCACCACCAGTCACAGATTCCAAGAGGGTGGCATTTGAGTTTCATGCCTTGGAGCACTCCACCTCTGCTATCCCAGGCTTGACAGGCTACCTGTGCCCCTGTACTTTTCCAGGCATCTCACTCTTATTGTCTCTGTTCCACAGATGGTGGGCTGCTCATCTTTCTCGTTCCTATGTTAGTGTGTTTTTCCTAAGAAGTCATTTCTGCCTCAATGGCCAGCTCCATCTCTGACTCATATGTGACTATATCTAACAGGATTCAGGCACAGATGCCCGTTATTCGTGGTACACCCTTGATCTTTTTTTTCTTATCTTCCCTCAATAGACAGAAGGCCACCAGAAGACTGAAAAGATTCTTAATATTTTTTATGAATGTCTATTTTCCTGTTTCACCTTTATTAATACAACTCTCTATATTTTTTCTACATGTAATAAAGGTAAAATTATTCAACTCCATGTAATAGAGGTAAAATAATATGCAATTTTTTAGTGTACTCGATACTCATTATTTTGAAACCACTTTCCTTTTTGTTTTGTTGCCTGCAAATCAGAAAATACAAGCATTTTTTTTTCTTTTCTTTTATTCAGGGAAGATACTCAATATCCCCCATATCAATGCCCTGATTTAGCAATTCACTATGGTCTTTTTCCCCGTACCTATTTATTTTGCAATAAATATCAAATAAATACATAGAATAAGGTTCATTGCAAAAGCTTTTTACATTCTTCCCAATTCATCTCCATCTCACGGTAAATTTAAATTCCAAGAGTGAAATGCCTATGCTATATTTTAATCAATCTTAATCATGTCATGGAAGAAGAAAATATTTTCAAAGACAGAAATGAATTAGGTTATTTTCTTCCCTCCTAGTCCTCGAGATTTAGAATAGCATCATAGTTTGGGTTTGGGAGATAAACAACAAATGAATCACTTCATTCTCCATTCACTGAGTAATCTAGCCCCAAGAAGTACCCAAGGCCACCAATGTGTTCTCAATAGAGCAACTATAATGGTGAGTTTCCAGTGATCTTCTCTCTGAAGTCTTCAGAAACTGCAGGACTCTCAAAGTAAAGTTTTCACAAAATCCCCACCTTCTCTTTGGTTTGTGGTCCGCAAACAAAATATCAGTTGCTGAAAGCAAGCTTTTTTCTCTGTATTTTTGGAGAATACTTACCTAGAATAATGTTAAGCATACAGTAGACATTTAATAAATAATATTTTAAAAAGTAGATTTTAATAAAGTAATAGTTAATTTACCATATGGGAAAAAAGCATACATACATTTTTTTTCAAGAGAGATTATTATTATTTAATGTGTTTTTAAAAATTCTGGTCACTATTTGCAGAAAAGAATTTCTGATATAATTTTGAATGGGATGAAGGATTTAGTTTGGACCTAGCTGTGGTGAGCCGTTTCTGCGGACTGTGGTCGCCATTACAAGATGGCGCTGGCTCCGCTGTGGTCTGTAACAAACAACTCCTTATTTGGGAGAGTTGGCGCATGGTTTTTTAACACCCTATGAGAAAGCTCCACGTGGCAGCTTCGCATTGGGGCTTGAGATGCTTTATTAAGGCTGGGAGAGGCATCCGAGAGGAAGAAGAAGAAATATCAAGGACCTGAATAAACGGCTGAAAGAAGATTCCTGTTGTTGTGTCTTCCTTGCGGGCAAGGGGGTCGCGACAAGTGGTGCCGAAACCCGGGAACCAGAACTTTCAGACGTCAGGGGTGGTGCACCGGATAGTCCCAGGTAAGTGGGACCCGCGACCAAAGCGGGGATAGTCCCAGTAAGTGGGATCCGCGACCAAAGCGGGGTCAGCTCCTCTACAAAGAAAGAGAGAGCCTCATATTTTATTGCAGCTGCAATGTGTACTTTCACTTTTGTTTTCTGTGTTTCTTTTGTCGTCTGTGTCTTTTGTTTTCTGTGTTTCTTTTGTTGTTGTGTCATGGGTGCCGCATCTTCAAGTCCGCTTCTCCTGGCCCTAGATGGCCTGTTACGTTCCAAGGGCCTGGAAGTGAAGCATCGTACTTTACAGAGATTTTTACAGAAGATAGATATTGCTGCACCGTGGTTTACATTTTCGGGCAGCCTCACCATACCTAGTTGGGATAAATTAGGCAAAGATCTTGACTTTGCTTCTGAGCAGGGCATATTAGAGGGCGGGGTGATACCCCTTTGGAGAATAGTCCGTAGTTGCCTCACAGAGGACAGATGTCATGACGCACTTACTAAAGGACAGGAAGTTCTAGAACAATTACATGAGGAGAAATCAGAGACGGCAGGAAGTGAGGTATCTCGGGAGGATGGAAGTGTGCGGAGCGTGAAACAGGGGAAGAGGCGATTGTATCCAGATCTCAGTGCTCTGCGCACACCTCCATGTGAAAGTGGGTCAGAGGAAGAGGAGAATGAGGAGGAGGAGCTTGGGAGGCTGTCTCGCCAGCTAGGGAGTTTAGCTGTAGGAGAAGGGAGCAAAGATAAGCAGGGGCTCAAGAAATGTGATCCTCCGGATCCACCGCCGTATGGTGGGGGTGTTTCGGGAAGAGCTTTCCATGCTCAAACATGGAAGGCTGTTCACGCTGAGATGGGTCTTGCTTATCCAGTTTTTCAGGACAATAATAGGGGAAGATTCCATGAGCCTTTAGATTTTAAAATTGTGAAGACCCTGGCGGAGTCTGTGCGCACTTATGGGGTGGATGCCGCCTTCACACTAACTCAGGTGGAGAGTCTGTCTAGATACTGTATGACTCCCTCTGATTGAGCTAGCCTTGTTCGGGCTTGTGTTTCCCCAGGTAAATATTTGGACTGGAGAACATTTGTGTTAGAGGGCGCAATAGAACAGGCCGCCCAAAACCATGCGGCGGGACATCCTCATTGGGATAAGGACATGCTTTTGGGGCAAGGTAGATTTGCTAATCAACAGACAGGATTCCCTCTTGAGGTATATGATCAAATTAATAACATTTGCATTCGGGCATGGAAGTCACTTCCAAACAGAGGAGAGGTATCTGGTAATTTGACCAAGATTATACAAGGCCCTACAGAACCCTTTTCAGACTTTGTAGCAAGGATGGTGGATGCCGCTGGAAAGATTTTTGGGGATCCTGATAGAGCCATGCCCCTTGTTAAGCAATTGGTCTTTGAGCAATGCACCAAGGAATGTAAAGCAGCAATCGCTCCTTATAAGAACAAAGGCATAGAAGCATGGATGAAGGTGTGTAGAGAGATTGGAGGACCTTTAACTAATGCAGGTCTTGCAGCTGCTGTCCTTCGGATTGCAAAAGGGGGCGGTCCTGCCGCCGGAACGTGCTTCCATTGTGGTCAACCCGGTCATGTCAGACGTGAATGTCCCAAAAAAGACAATTTTACTGGACCTCCTCACGGTGGCCCTTCCAATGGCTTTCGTCTACCGGGGTTGTGTCCAAGATGCAAAAAGGGGAAGCATTGGGCAAAAGAGTGTAGATCAGTGAGGGACATTCATGGACAACCTATTTCAGCTGGGCCAAAAAACGGCCGACGGGGCCCTCGACCCCAGGGCCCACAAATATATGGGGCAGTGGAGAATGTTGCACCCGAACCCGAGACATGGCCATCTCTACGCCATCCCATGAAACGCGGAGAGCCACTACAGGTGCCGCGGGATTCGACCTCTGTTCCACCTCCAGACTCGTATTAACACCTAAGATGGGAGTCCAATTGGTGGAAACTGAGTTCAAAGGGCCTTTACCACCTGGCACTGTAGGTTTGCTAATTGGACGTGCATCCTCTATTTTACAAGGTCTTCGTGTTTTCCCCGGAGTCATAAGTCCTGATACTGTAGGGATAGTAAAGGTTATGGTGGAAGCTCCAGGGGGCATTGTGTCCATCTCCCCAGGAGATCGGATTGCTCAATTACTAATTTTGCCTAGTTTGCATAATCACTTCCCTGCTGACTCAAGGTCACGGACAGGGAATGAGATTGGTGCCACCGGAGGGAATTGTGCTTGTTTGTCACTAGATATGAGCAATCGCCCTACTTTGGAATTAAGCATAGAAGGTAAATCTATTGTGGGATTACTTGATACAGGAGCAGACCGTAGCATTATAGCGCTTAGGGACTGGCCTAAGGGATGGCCAGTGCAGACTTCTGATCAATCTCTGAGAGGACTTGGATATGCCCAAGCTCCTCAGATTAGCTGTAGACATCTATTCTGGAAGGACGTAGAAGGACATAATGGTACCTTTCAGCCTTATGTGCTTGATTTACCTATCTCTCTATGGGGTCGTGATCTGATGAAAGACATGGGGTTCACTCTTAGTAATGATTATTCCCCGGTGTCTCAACAAATTATGCAAAGTATGGGGTATAGGCCAGGTTTGGGACTAGGAAAACATTTACAGGGACGTAAGCATCCTGTACAAGGTCATGAAAAGCTTGACAGATTTGGTCTGGGTTTTTCCTAGGGGCCGCTGGGGCTCGAATACCCATAGCATGGCTCACCGAGGAGCCTGTTTGGGTGCCTCGGTGGCCTCTTCCCTCGGTTGGATTGGCAGCAGCCCATGCTCTAGTTAAAGAACAACTTGACTTGGGTCACATCCAACCTTCTACTTCTCCATGGAATACTCCCATATTTGTCATTAAGAAAAAATCAAGGAAGTGGCGCCTACTGCATGATCTACGAGCAGTTAATGCTCAAATGCAACTTATGGGGCCCATTCAAAGAGGGCTGCCTCTGCTCTCCTCTGTTCCTCAAGGCTGGCACATTATTGTTATTGACATTAAAGACTGTTTCTTTTCTATTCCTTTGCATCCTAAAGACTTGCAGCGTTTTGCCTTCACCCTTCCATCGTGTAACCACGAGGAACCAGATCAAAGGTTTGAGTGGGTAGTGTTGCCGCAGGGAATGGCTAATAGTCCCACGATGTGTCAGATGTATGTGGGGAAGACACTCACACCTCTCAGACAAAAGTATTCCTTCATCAAGATCATTCATTATATGGATGATGTATTATTGGCTGCTAAATTAGAGCAGACAATTCATGAGGCCTATAAAGACCTAGTGAAGTTGTTAGCTCAATATGGACTGCATATTACACCTGAAAAGGTTCAAACAGGGGATTCTATTAAGTATTTGGGAGCAACAATTGGGTATGGCAAATTACGACCACAAAAAATCACCATACGAACTCAGGATCTCCAAACTCTAAATGATTATCAAAAACTGCTGGGAGATATTAATTGGATACGAGGATATTTACATATTTCTAATGTTATGCTACAGCCTTTGTATGCTACTCTTAGGGGTGATCCAGATCGTACTTCCCCTCGTAGCCTCACTAAAGAGGCTAGAGCGGCCCTTATGACAGTAGAAGAAGCTATACAACATGCTACTTTATGCAGGCTCCAGAGTGATAAACCTTTCCAATTATGTGTGCTTGCCACTATGCGGCAGCCTACTGTTGAGCGTGCTCATCGCACCTTAAAGGAAACTTTACAAAAACAAAAGGGGGGAATAGGAGCTGAACATACTCCTAAAGAACGCCTGTCCTTAGCTCTCTTTACCATTAATTTTTTGAATTTGGATATTCACGGTCGCTTTGCGGCCGATAGACATGTGTCCCCTCAGCCCTCTGTGATTGGCTATGTTAAGTGGAAAGATGTTCTTACGGGCCAATGGAACGGCCCCGACCCCGTGCTGACATGGGCACGAGGATCTGTATGTGTTTTTTCCCAGGATCGCACGGAACCATTGTGGGTCCCTGAACGTCTGACAAGAAGAGTCTTGACGCCAGCTACTCAGCAACAAGAAATACCACAGCAACCCCGTGATGAGGATCTTCATTCTGCTGAGTGCTCTGGCTCTGGTGCTGGTGCCGATGACATGGACGACACCAATGCAGTGGTGGGCAGCGGCACGGGCTTGGCCAATGCCGATGCCGGTTCATGATTTAATGATTCCAGGAATGCCTCCCGTATCATTGGCGAATATTTGGCCGGAAATTGGTCCAGATAAAGCTATGATCATACAAGCTCTTGCAGCTTTAGAAAATGGCATCTCATCTTAAGTCTGGCTTGCGCAGATTAAACAGTAAATCTTTGACATGGTCGTTGCACCCCAAGTTTTATGAACATTGCACTGGGATCGACATGTCTTTCTTTGTTATTCTCTTAGTGTTGGAAAGCCCTTGCACTCTGCCGGCTTTACTGCCATTGCACGCAGATGGGTTTCCACACTAGTGCTTTTCTATTGCCTTAAGACCCGTGCCTTTCTTTTAGGGTGTTGCCAACTTGTTTGTCGTCGTATTTCTATACAGCCACAGTTCAGCCTCAGCCATCCCCCTTCGTCCATCATCATCACGATACAGGATGCGAGGCAAGGCACTGCACTTGAGTGATCCTTGAAGTGGACCTCAAGGAGAGCATGTCCTATTGCATGCGGGTTAGACGCGTCCACGCCCCGTCCCACGAAAAAAGGCGTCGGCTGATATGGCCTCAGATCTGGGGAAGGGCCCTCCTTGGGGCTGAGCCATACTATGCAGCCACTTCTGCACAGTGGGATAGGACCTCTACTCTCGCCTGTATTGTTTTTGGAAAACAAAAGGGGGAACTGTGGTGAGCCGTTTCTGCGGACTGTGGTCGCCATTACAAGATGGCGCTGGCTCCGCTGTGGTCTGTAACAAACAACTCCTTATTTGGGAGAGTTGGCGCATGGTTTTTTAACACCCTATGAGAAAGCTCCACGTGGCAGCTTCGCATTGGGGCTTGAGATGCTTTATTAAGGCTGGGAGAGGCATCCGAGAGGAAGAAGAAGAAATATCAAGGACCTGAATAAACGGCTGAAAGAAGATTCCTGTTGTTGCGTCTTCCTTGCGGGCAAGGGGGTCGCGACACCTAGCTGTATTATAATTGCTGTATCATGAGAAACATCTTGAATAAACATTATTTTTGACCAGGGAGTGATCTCTTTAAGTAAATCATAGGCTCCAGGATTGACCAAGTAATAATTAACCTTTACACAAGTAATAATGTGGAGAAAGCAGTAGAAAATATATTTTATACGTAAGCCTGTTAAAGATAGATGGCAGGATAGGAACAATAATAATAGTGTAGGAACTAAGAACTTTAGCAGGCATAATATATATTTCCATTTTCAATTTCACAGCTAAGTAATTTAAAAAACTAAATAAGAGATCTGGTTTTTGTTATCAGTTGATTTGAAAAGTTACTGAGTTTCATTTCCTTTTAGACTTAATTGGCCAAAAATAATGCATTTTTAAACCATATTGTTTTGATTTTATCTCTCTGACAGAAATTTCCAACAAGAACAACTAAGAGGAAGAACTGTTTATTTGGGGCTCACAATTTCAGAGGTCTAGTCCATCGCAGACTGACTCCATTGCCCTGGGCCCAAGATGAGGCAACACATTATGGGGGAAGATGTTCAGTGAAGGAAAGCTTCTCCCCTGTGGCTGGGTGAGAAAGTAGAGAAAGAGAAAGCATGTGGCGGGGAAAGGGCTATAGGGAAGATACACTTTCAGGCCACATCCTTCAGTGATCTATCTCCTCCAGCCACATCCCACCAGCCTGTAGTTATCGCCCAGTGATTTAAACTAGGATGGACTGATAAGTTTATAGATCTCATGGCCAAATAATTTTACCTCTAAATATTCCTGCATAAACAAGAATTTTCAGGAGACACCTCATACCCAAGCCATTACAGACATTAGTAAAAATTCTGCATCCATCACTGCATACATGAAGTTTATATATATATATATATATATATATATGTAAATATTGTCAACAATGTATTTAGATGACAAGAAGAATTAACAAGTTATTTTTAACAGGGAACTCCCATTATAATAGGCTATAATAACTTAGGAGTCATTTTCCCCAGGAGATGTTCCTCAAGAAGTTTCACCTCTCTAATCAGTCTATATCTGTAGTGTCAACTAGTAGCATTATCCATCATAGAAAATTGTGTCTTACAAAATTCAAATATAACCTTCTGAGGACTTGATGGGCTCCACCCAGTAGATGGGAATATACTTGATTCATCTCAGTATCACAGTGGCCAAGAACCTGCCAGGCCATAGGTTATAAATAAATGTGCATAAAACAAATTATTAATTAAATACAGTACCAGTCATGGTATTGATCTATGATACCAAATCCAGTGATGTCCAGCTCATAAGATTATGACACATCCCCTTTTTACACACAGAAACAGTGTATTTAGAAGAGAGAGCCATTGAGAGAGCTTCTCCTCGAAAGCAACCCAGAATGAAACTAATTCCTACCGCATTATTTTACATCCCTCTGGAGTATTGTCTTTTCAAGGGCAAACATTTTAGATCTTTCTGCTCATGTTTGCATCTTATGATTTCTAAAACAAGGCTAGTGGAACTCAAGTACACTTCTCTTAAAGAGGGGTAATGTCCAATACAAGGGGATCTTTTTCTATGATGTATTCATGTCCAGCTAATATTGCTACACATATGCAAAACATTACAGAATAGCTAAAAATGTGTGCTTTTTATCTTAATAATAGTGTGTTTCCTTGACACATTTTTCTTCTTAATATGTACTGCATCTATTGATTTTCTTGCCTTTAGTGTGTCCATAATGAGTCCTTGTTTTAATGTTTCCTGGCAATTAATTCACTCTGGCCAACACATATTGAAGGAATGACTTGAAGGATGGAGATATTAGAAATTTGTGTTCTACAAAATTATATTCTGAATCAATATGAAAATAATTTTCAAGATACAAGACATCATAAGAATTTGCATGGTCTTATAAAGTATTGGCTCAAAACATATGGTATGGTCCATGCTGCAATACTAGTATGAGCTTTAGAATACCAACACACTTTAAAACCTAAAAAAAAATGTTAGTCAAAACAGAAGAACACATAGGATATAGACTTGAAGATTATTTTATCTGAATTAACGATGATACACTCAAGAGCAAAAATCTTGGTAAGGTCAATGAACTAAGGAGGTTCATACAGCCTGGAATATCAGAACAGACAAAAAGAAACAAGAAAGTAGCTCATGCAACTGCATTTTCCCTTAACTGTTTTGGTATAAATTATATAAATGATGTATACATACACAAATTCTAAAAGAATTTAGAAAGAACACATGTTTCAAATTTAATGTAAATAAGTTGGCCAAAAATTTCTGGATATAAAATACTAGTTTTATATCTATATCTATACCTTGTTATTTATACAATATATCTGTCCATTGTTGGTTGCATAACAATGCAAATGTACATCATACTCTTAAAATTTGCATTTAAAAAGTTAAAATGTTGATATTTTTATATCCTGTATACAGACAAAATTAAAGTTTATGGAATAACAAATATACTGAAATTGATATCAATAAGCTTCCTCAAGTAGGGCTCAGATATTTTAGAAAAGTACAAAATGTCATCATCATATGATACACAATGTAGATATACAATGTGGAAATCACTAGTTAATTAATGCAGACTAGTTATTTGGAATCATTTGGAAAAAAAACTAAATGCATTAAAAATGTTAAACGTTAATTAATGCATTAGATTCAGTTATCAAGAGTAGTATTTTATGTTCTAAATTGAATATCTCTATTATTAAGGTTACTATGTTCAGCAGTATTCTGATGCCATGCACTAGATAAAATATCATATTATTTTGCTTTTTAAAAAAATATTTTATAACTTATAAAGGCTCTTTAAACATTAAGTATAATTAAGCATTATAATTTATATAATAGGCTGATACAAGCTTATGATATAATAATATATCATTATATGATATAATAAATAATTCAATGTCTTATAAACATTAAATATAATAAAATAATGCATGTTTTATAGATGCACTTACATTTGGATTTTTTTTCTTTTTTTTATTGGTTGTTCAAAACATTACAAAGCTCTTGACATATCATATTTCATACATTAGATTCAAGTGGGTTATGAACTCCCATTTTTACCCCAAATACAGATTGCAGAATCACATCGGTTACACATCCACATTTTAACATAATGCCCTATTAGTAACTGTTGTATTCTGCTACCTTTCCTATCCTCTACTATCCTCCCTCCCCTCCCCTCCCATATTCTCTCTCTACCCCATCTACTGTAATTCATTTCTCTCCTTGTTTATTTTCCCATTCCCCTCACAACCTATTATATGTAATTTTGTATAACAATGAGGTACATTTGGATTTTTATGAATATTATTTATTTATAACTTAAGGCATATATATGAACATACCTATAGCAAAGTATTTCTTGGTTAAGACAAAAAAATTATCAAATAAGTAACTTTAAAAAAATACCCTTTCTTGATTTATTTCATTCAATGAATTAATTTATATTAATGCCATGTATTTATATTTAGAAAAAAAAATCTTGCCATATCTACTCAGAAATGTTAGGAAGGCTTATCAAAGTGAAATATCAATACAAACATCTATTTTATTTTCTCATGTCTAATAAATAAAATATAGAAATATTTATCTCTTCCTAAGTATTTATGCACCAGAAGTTTTGATGAGACTCTTCCTTTAAGAATTGTTTTAAACTGTTCTCTACACTCAAATGTGGAAAATTTTAGATAATATTGGCTTTTCATGCATTTTATTTAATAACAGCAAGAGGAATCATAAAAAGAAGCTATATGGCTGGAACAAATGGAGAGTATTTCTGAGAAACTGCAATTATCCTTGATTTTTGATTTATTCTTATCTACCACAAGGTGATAAATTTGACAAAAAGTCTTCTTAATGGTTTTTGTGCATGAAGAACTAGTTTTCATTCTCTTAATGAAGTGTCTCATCATCCACTCTTTTCCTGTCTAGTGGTCTGAGGCATGGCTACTACGAAGACTTCTGTCTCCAGTGAAAATCAATGCTTCAAAAATCTATTATGTACTTTATACCAGAATTGTTTCACATTTAGTTCTAAATAATAAGCATTATACAAAAATATAAACATGAAATTATAAAGTCATAATGTGTATTCATATATTATGGTGTAGTGTTATACTTTTGAAATAAATTAGAATTTATTTAAAGTTAATACTGCCCAAGTAGACTCAAAAGGAGAGCATTTGTCTTGACTCACATACTTGATATCTGTATGGTATTAATTTGACTATAGCTAGTATATTCTTAACACAAGTATTTAGTTTATCTCTGTATATCGTTTTTACTTATTTTCAGTTAGGTTTTAATTATATCCACATCACCTACAGTTTTTCTTAACAGCATGAAGTCATTCATCTTTCATTGGCCACCCTGCTTAGTATATAAACACGTGCAGTCTATAGAGTACATAATTGCAAACCCATGAGAGTATTCTAATACTGACCCTCTTTCTTCACAAGTTGCTATATACTGTTTTTTCTTTCTTTTGTCTCTCAGGAGTGCTCCTCAGAGACTGAAGTAATTCATATTTTCATTTCTTATCAGATTATCCATAAAAGTAAATTTGGATATGATTTAAAACTCTTTAAGAAAAAAATAGCCCAGGGGCTGGGGTTGTAGCTCAGTGGTAGAGTATTCACCTAGTACATGTGAGGCACTGGATTTGAGCCTTATCACCACATTAAAAAAATTAATTAAATATAGATATTTTGTCCACCTACAACTAAGAAAATCACATATATATGTATATATGAAGAAAAACTAATGACCCAATCTAATGAAAGGATACATTTTAGATGATGTCCCTTCATCAATCCTTTATATATTCTGCCCATTTTCCAAAACTCTGTAATATCTTGGAAACTTTGTGTTAACATAAACTTCATTGAACAACATTCTCAACTTTTTTCTTCTTCAATTTTCCCTGTTCTTCTAAAATAAATAATTTCCCATAGTTAACAGTAATAAAAAATCTTGTTTAATAATGATATTGACATATATCTTCCTATAATCACTGCCATATTTACTGTAAAATACCTTCTAAAGGTTACTTGCCCATCACACACCCACTGAGAGCATTTCATGGTCTGACTTTTAATCTACAATACTCTGTCTAAACCAGAGGAGGTTTTCACCTTCTGGATTCTCTTTCCCTTATAATTGCTTCTTGTTTTAGTTAGCCTTTTATCTCTGTCCCCCAAATACTCAACAAGAACACCTCAAAGAAAGGAAAATTTATTTGAGGTTCACAGTTTCAGAGGTCTCAGTCCATAGATGGCCAATTCCTTGCTCTGGGCCCAAGGTGAGGCAGCATATCATGGGGGAAGGGTATGGTAAAAGAATCCTGCTCTTCTCCTTGCACTAAGGAGGCAGGAGATGGGGAAAGGAAGATGTTCCCTTGCAGGGCACATTCCCAGTCATTTGTCTCCTCCAGTCATGCCCAACCAGCTTACAGTTACCATCTAGTCCTTTTAAACTAAGATGAACTTAGTAGGTTTCAGATCTCCCAATCCAATTACTGTACCTCTGGACATTGCTGCATTAACAGAGGAGTTTTGTAGCAATACCTCATATCCAAACTATAACACTTCTCAAAGGAATTCTTAAAGGAAAGTTGTGTTCTCTTTACTCAACTCTTTTTTTGGATCTAGGCAAAGAAGAAATTCATTTAGTAGAAAAACAATATGCTTTGTTTCTAGGCAACATTAGTAGACGGCTAATTATTAATAAAATATCTCATTGGCATACCAGATTTTAGCACATACCTCTCTTAGGAAATATATTTGGATTATATCAATAATTATATACAAATATATATACATAGACATAATGTGTCTTAAAATTTATAAATATAATATTTTTTCATCAACAGTAATTGATATGCAAATTTTAAAGATAGTTTATTTTAGTATATGTTGACAATTCCCATTATCTTCAGCTAACATAATTAATGGTGCCCAATTTATTTTGCAACATATTTAATTGCACTATATAAGAGGGGATAGAATGGCTATCACCTGGAGTTTCTGCTTTAACTATGATGTGACATGGAATACCTTCTTCATTCACTGGTTAGAGTGGATGAATCTCCATAACAATGTATTTAGAGTTCAAAAACAGACTGCTTAGAAGAAGAGAGATCTCACATCATATATAAGGGAAAATAGGGGCTGAGGGTTTCCTCAGTGGTAGATTACTTGCCTAGCATGCATGAGATCTTGGGTTTAATCCCCTGCACCACAAAAAAAGGGGGAGGGATATAAGATCTTTCATGTGCATATGTTCCTGCCCTTTCTACATTATCCATATTATATTTGGCCTTTAAATCTGCAATTTAGGTTAGTTTTTTTTTTTTTTTTTTTAGAAGTATGATGGCTTTGAAGACACAGACTACAGAATCAATGGTCTTCATGTCTATCACGCTCTCTTGGCTTTAGCCAGCCACTTATATGACACTTATACAGACAGCAAAGATGATCTAGTATTTCTCCATGCACTGATAAGCCTAAAAATGGAATATAATTTAATTCAGCCAATAAACCTGGAATGAAAAGTTATTTAGCCAGATGAATTAAAAAACAGACTTTTGAAAATTTAAAATAAGACAACCAGAGAAGTTGTAAGTATATGTGAAAAGGTTTAGATTTACACAAGTCACTATCTAGAGCAGACAGGTGAGATGCTATTTTCTTTGCTCAGTATGAAGCTCACAGAATCTTTTTTGCTGTATTAGAATAGGTGATTTCCATGCCAAGAATTAATTAAAGTTTAAATATTTGAAGGAGTGGTGATTATGTTTTCTCTAATAAAAAATTTACCTGTCTTGGGATCAATAGAGAAATAAGGTTGTCCCTGAAGAATGCTGTAAACAACTCTGGCACTGTTTCCATAGGTTGGGTCATCTGCATCCGTGGCCTTGACCTGGAGCACATATGCACCTGGAAAATAAGACAGTGTGATTCTAGCTTTCTTCCTGTACAGAGTTGAAAGCCATTTCTATAATTTGCTGCACTCTATTTTCCTTTGGAATTTGGCATTTCTCATGTCTTGAGATATTATGCCACTGAAGAAAATTTAACTGTTACCATCAAAACATCATACAATGACCCATCAGAACCACAGTGAGATATCACATCACCCTATTACAAATGGCTAGTGTCAAAAAGACTTAGAGGCTAACAAGAGCTGGTGAAGATGGGGAAAAAAAAACAGAACTCTTGCTCAATGCTAGATAGAATGCATATTAGTACATCCATTTGTGAAATTAGTGTGAAAGTTCCTCAAAAACTTTATAACAAAACTACTTTTTGAACCAGTGCTTCCAAGAGAAATATATCTAAAGAAAATGAAATCAGAATGTGGAAGGCCATCTGCATTCCTCTGCTCATTGTGGCACTATTCACAATAGCCAAGAAATGGAAACAACTGAAGTGTTGCTCAACTGATGAGGAGATTTAAAAAAAGTGTTACAAAGAGGATAATAATCTGCCCTAGAAATTAAACCTTGTCCCTTGTGGCAACATGGATGGAACTATAGATCAGTATGTTAAATGAAATAAGCCAGGCACAGAAAGACAAGTATTGCATGATCTCACCTATGTATGGAATCTAAACATTTGATATTATAAAGATGGAGAGTGATATGGTGGTTCACAAAGGCTGGGGAAGTCAGAGTGGTGGAGAATAGGGGAAATGTTGATGAATATTCTGAGTAACAAGAGGAGGAGCAAGATGCTCTGGTGTGGTACTGAATCTAGGGGACTATAGATAACAATAATGTATCATTTAAAGCAAGAAAAAAGTATTTTTAAGGTTTTCATCATAAATAAATGATAAATATTTAAGGAGATTCATTAATTTGATTTAAACATTTCACAATTTGTACATGTGTCAAAGGATAACACAACATATCATTAATATATGTAATTGCTATATTTTCACATATCAGTTAAATAAATTTAACAATGTGGAATCATAGAGCTGTTACTTCAAATAGCACATATTTTAGACATCTATTTTAAAAGTTAAGTCCATTTCCAGTAGATAGATCATTGAACTGAAAGTTGTCAAGATAGTATTATTGATTTCTACACTAAAGAAAACATGGACACCACTTACATTAGCTCATCTGCTTACTGTGGATGCTTTAATTTCATGATTAGAATATCAATAGCTAAGCTAAAAGGTTTAGAGGCTTACTGAACTTTAGAGGTTAAGTGATTTGCAATTTCAAGTTGCAAATCAGCAACTGTATACACGCATTAGGAAGCCTTTAATTAGAAAAGAATACTTTAAAAATTCAAAAACCATATTTAATTGCAGTGTCAAATAGCTACAGAACACCTCTTGGTCTCAAGACTAAATTAAACTGAGGGTTCATTGGCATTGAAAAACACTGAAGACAGTCCAAATTATCTGTAGCTTTACTCCTTTTTTTTGTGAAATTGAGAATATTATTTAAGTACTAAAGGGAAGTTGGAGAGATTTTTTTCTGTATTTTTCTCTTATCTACTTAAGAACATTCATAAATCAGTCTTCAAGAACTTTTTAAGTACCACTTCCCAATGTCTTCTTCGACATTGTTATTCTTAAATGAGTAAAAACAAAAAATCAGAGATATCATACATAACTTGTAAAAAATTATATTTTGCTTTTAATTAGAAATCTCTGCTAAGCATGCACACACACACACATATATGTATATGCTGAGCAGGGATGTGTATATATATATATATTTTGTGTGTGTGTGTGTGTGTGTGTGTGTATGTGTGTATCCTAAGTATTATGGTGCACTCTATCCCTTAGAGGCATTCAGAGTAGTTGCTGTGTTTGGGGAAAGCACAGTTGGCCCTTTCCATTCAGTTATTTATTTAGCCTTTTCTCTCAAGTTGGTACCAATTTGAAATTTGAATAAACTAAGTCTTATAAAGTCTAAAGGAATGAATCCACTCTTCACCGTTACTTTTTTAAAAAGTAAAGTATTAGAGATTACAGTAAGAAATGCTAACTTTCCCTGGGCGCAGTGGAGTGTACTTCAAATCCCAGCTCAGTAAGAAGCTGAGGCAGGAGGATTCCAAGTTCAAGACCAATCTCTGCCTGTTAGCAAGACTGTGTCTCAAAATACAAAATAGAAGAGCTGAGGGTATTGTACCACAAAACAATAAATCAATAATAAACAAATAAATAAAAATTATAAAGTAAATGACAACTTTTTGTAGATATTCAATATCAAATGCTTTTGCTTAATATGCTTTGGTATATTCTATCAACAAATGAAAAACATGTTATAGCAGCCTTTCCCAGGGCAAGAAACTTCTAGAAGGAAAGGAGGAAAATACTGCTAAGTAGTTAAGAGTGATGAGTAATATTTTCCATCTCCAACACCAACATTTCCATGCCATCAATAGTTGCATTAATCATACCACTAATCATAATGAAACCATGATTACACACACACACACACACACACACACACACACACAAGAAATTTCATTATTGATTAGTGTTTGCTTCTGTGAATCACTATGTTCCTGTTTTAAGGAGTCACCAAAACTGGTCTTTGCTCAATGCTGTAGATATGAACATTTTATCAAGAATAAATTTTCCTCTCCTCAACAGTGATTTTTACCCTCAGATTCATTACCTATATTTCTTTATCATACATGTGTTTTATAGAAAAGCCTATCAATTTTAAATATTACCCCAATTCTAAATATGAAATTGCAGTTTGAAAGGTGTGAATTGTTCTACTGTATAGTTACATTTGAACTTAAAACTTTTTTTAATAAGTAGCAAATAAAAATATTTAACAAAATAGATATATGTAGTAATAAATTTAATAAAAGTTTTCCAAACCTATACCACATGCAATATCAAAGAGGAATACAAATATAATCTTGTCTTCCTTTTTACGTGTCTGTTTTTAATGTTAATATGAACTTCCAGTAAACATGTTGAAGAAATTTTTTTCTTGAAATCTAATATTAAAATTTTGTGTGAATCATTTATAAAGTTTGTCACTTAAAAGAGTGAGAGTACTTCATTAATACATAGAAGTAGCAGAGATTTTCCATTCAATCCTATTAGTCACATGATAGCAAGAATACATGTTTCTCTACTTCAAGCACACTATTAAAAAGAGATGTCTGTTCAATTTCAGAATAGGTGAGTCCTGGCTTGCTATGTCAACTCTCCCATGCCTTTCTCTATACTAACACAAAAACCAAAACTTTCATGTTGTTTCATGTTTCATGTTGTTAAGAATTCTCACTTACAGGGCTAGGGCTGTAGCTCAGTGACAGAGTGCTTGCCTAGAGTGTGTGAGGCACTGAGTTCGATCATTAGCGGCCCCCCAAAATAAAATAAAATAAAGGCATTCTGTTCATCTAAAACTATAATAAGTTAAAAAAAATTCTCAGTTAAATTTAAGGAATATTTATGCTTCTAAGCAAGACTACCTTCTTCAGTGCTAAACTCGAACACCAGTTGTTCTTAACACTATTAAATACTAAATGCCCAGGAAGTAGAAAAAGATTGTGGATTTGAGGTGAAGGCATTTAGTGTGCAATAGGGAAATAATATACTAATCAATGATTTGCACTGAAAATGTAGGGGTCTTCCATGTTGACAACAGCCTGGAATTTATTTCCTATGCCTCAAATTCAAGAATAATAATATAACATTCTAACTGCAGTGCAGAGAGAATGTAGTTCACAGAGAAAACATTACTTTATAATGGTTGCAGATAGTGTGCAAAATGTTTGAGGCAGAGTATCAAATCACTTCAAGTTCACTTTACACTGCCCTAATCATTACAAATTTAATAGTGTATTTTTAGTAAGAGTTAAAGCCAACCCTAACATATACATATAAAACTAAGAGCAACAGAAAAATTGAACTGGAGTTGTATTATACAATAATGAAGAAAGAAAATGCATCGGGGAACCCAATTGAGAGAAACTGAACTAAGTAAGTGTTCCCTAACATCTTAATGATCATATTTAGTATTCATTTGAGATCCAATTTGGATGTGGCATTAATAAGACTCTGATAAATTACAACAACAACAAAATACTAAAGGCTGGGGTGACTTAAACAACAAAAAGCAATGTTCTCACATTTCTGGAGGGAAGAAGTCTAAGACCAAACTGTGAATTTTTTTTTTTTTTTTTCTGGTAACACTTTTCTTCTTCCCTTCCAGATGGCCACTTTCTCACTCTGTCCACATGGTCTTCCTTTGTGCTCATGTGAACTGGGAGAGCTCTGCCATCTCTTCATCTTCATATAAGGTGACCAGATCTTCAGTTTAGGGCCCCACCCTTATGACTTCATTTATGCTTAAGAACTCTTGAAATGCTGTGTCTTGAAATACACATGAATAGTTTGGTATTGGACATGTAAATTTAGGGGTGGATTACAATTCAGAATAAAGTTGAGGAATGTTTTCTATAGTGATCAGGAAAAATATTTGAGAAAAATAATTTATATGGACAAATGAATAAAATGAGGTAAAATTTTTGTACTTTTTTCTAGTTCATTTCTTTTTTTAAGAAAGGAGGGAGGGAGGGAGGGAGGGAGAGAGAGAAAGAGAGAGAGAGAGAGAGAGAGAGAGAGAGAGAGAGAGAGAGAGAAATAGAATCGAATCTTTCTTGTAGATGGACACAACAAAATGCCTTTATTTTTATGTGGTGCTGAGAATCGAACCCAGGTCCCGCCCATGCTAGGCGAGAGCTCTACTGCTGAGCCACAGTCCCAGCCCTAGTTCATTTCATTAACAAAAAAAATTCTATATACTTATTTTATACAGTGTGATGTTTAAAATATTTGCATACACTATGGAGTAGCTAAATTGAGTTACTTTTTATATGCATTACTTGACATACTTATCAATCTTTGGGTTAAAAAAACCTTAAAATTTGTACTAATTTTATTAGTGATTTTCAAGTATATAATACAGATAGTTTCTGACTTAGTGACAATTCAACTTAAGACTTTTTTTTAGTTTCAAAATGATATGAAATTTGTGCATACATTCATTTTATAGTCACTAAAAACCATACTTCAAATTGTGAAATACACTCTTTGCCTGAGCTAGTGATACACAGTAGATAGGATACCCCCTTAGTATTCTCAGAAGCAGCAGGCAACAGCTCCCACAGGCAGCCATATGACCATGAGGGTAAACAACCAATGCATTTTTTTGGAGATAGGTATATAATGAATTAAATAAAATATTCAGCACTTTCTTATAAAATAAGTTCATGTTGATTTCACCCAACTCTAACCTAATATAATGGTTCTTAACATGTTGAAAGCAGGTTTAGGCTCAACTGTGATTTTCGTATGTTGAGTAAATTATTCAATAATTAAATTATTTTCAAATTGCAATACTTTCATTGTATGTAAATCCATCTGTACATTGTTATTAATTACAGTCACTGTGTTGCACAGTACATCTCCTGAACATATTTACCCTGAGATTTTGACCAAGATCTCCACGATCCCCCTCTTCCCAGCTCTTGGGAACCACCATTCTGCTCTCTGCTTCTATGAGGATTTTTGAAGAAAGTTTATTCCATGGAGAGACAAATTCTAGGGCTAAGTCACATTAAATGTGCTGAGGGATCCAGGGAGCACTGAGCCACACTCACTGGGGATAACAAATGACACAGAAGGGATAATAGAGAAAATGAATGTGCATGGCTTTCCAAAGCCATTGTTAGGCCTATCCTACTTCTCCAACAAGTCATTGTCTTTGCCTCATTATAACTTATTGTACCGCCTAAGTACCCAATTTTCCCTGTTTCAGCTTTCTTTTATATAAAATATAGAATTATGCACACATTCTCAAACATTACTTTGCTCACTCAAATCTTGAATAGACATCCTACAAAAGCACAAAAAATTCTTCTGATTTTTAACTAATATTTACTTAGTGAGTACTCATTTTAGAAGTTTCTGTTTATTGTCTCTAACACAAATAATTCTGCAATTGGAAAATTCTTATCCATTGGCACAGCTCAGGCATTTGAACTCAAACATGTCAATATCCATTGTCAAGTTGTTCTACAAAGGACTATACTAATTTACATTTTGACCAATGTATGATTTCTAGAGTTCTCATCAGTTCTCATATGCAGTTTTGAGTGCACTTTGGTAGTCCATCACCTTATGTTTATTGTTATTTCCATCTTGTGTATACATTAGATACACACACACACACACACACACACACACAAATATAAATTGGTATCGTATTCTTTACCATCTGTCCTTTACACATTACGTTATATATTAATCGGCAAATTGGTCATATATTTTCTAGCTTATTTTTATTTATTTTTTTTACCTTTTGTTTTTTATTTTATCTTGGTTTGTGATTTTTGTGGAAAACCTTTTTTTGTTTGTTTGTTTTTCCCTTTAGCATTACTAGGGGTTTAATCAAGGGATACTTTATCACTGAAATATACCCTCCCTTTTTAAATTTTGATGCAGAGTCTTGAAAAGTTGCCAAGATTGGCCTCAAACTTGTGATCCTCCTGCCCCAGTCTCTCAGGTTGCTAGAATTATGTGTGAGCCACCACTACAGGGTTCATGAAATTAGGTTGTACTAATTAGAATTTTTTATGCATATATGTTAACATATATGTGTGTGCATGTACATTACATACATAGTTTAAAATATTATGCTTTGTCCTTGGTGAGATTAAGTTGTCTTTATTGTCTCTTCTTCATAATTTCTATCACAGTGTATATGGGTTCTGGAACACAGAAAAGACTAATCACTTTCTTTCACAATGGAACCACATAGGCCTTGCTTCTGCTTGCATATGTCTTGTGATAATTATGCTTTATTTATTTGATTAAGTTAAGAGTGATATCATCAGTGTCTGAAAGTAATTATAGTATCTCTACTGTCTGCATTTCATAACACAGGAATTGAAGGTCAATGCTAATATCACTCTCTTTGATATTACCACAGATGACTGTAGCAAGACAATGGTAGATTGCAGTCATATTAATTCACAACTTCAACTGAAGTAGTCATTAATTTGTTGGTGCATGAATTTATCCTTTCAATCAACATACATTCTATTGTATCTACAGATATCACTTTCAACATACAAGAAAGCATATTGCATAAACATATATTCTGCCAATGCCACTTTTAGCATGAAAATTTTATATTCTGCATACTATATTACTTGCGTTTTGGGTACTTAGTAAATAAGTACATAAACTTGCTAGAAGCACATAGACAATTTAAGTGTATTAAATCTAACATACAGTTTCTATGGAATTTTTCTTTAAAATATTCCCAATGTATAGGAATATTCTATTCATCAAATACGTCCTTTGCTTTTTATCATTCTGAGACTGCCTAAATCCATTTGCATCCTCACCACTATGAAGTAAAAAGCATCTCAAATGCTTGGGTAAAGATTAGATTTATCATGAGGTGCATCATATTTTTTTTTTTACTTTTGCCTTATGTACATTGTATTAGAACATTGTAAATGTTCTAGACATATAATAGGATGTATGGAATGATATACATTCTGACACTTATTCAGCTAACATTTGAAAATAAAAATATATAAAATTGAAAAACCATTAATTTTATTATCTAGAAAAGTGTATGTAGTATATGCTACTTAAATACATGTAAAATAAAATAAATACACAGAAATTTATTTTTTTTCTTTTTTTCATCACCTATAGGCTAACAAAGTTTAACACTAACATGAGTGATGAGCTCTTCCTTTCCCTTAATATTAAATTCTCATCTGAATTTTATTTTCTATGTATTAGACAAAGTGACTTTGGGATGTATTTTTAAAATATAATAAAATACCAAAAAAGTAGCCTATAATAAAATTGGCCCACTATATATACTTGAATTCAGAAGTACTCTAATTAAATGGAAATGTGATCTTATGAAAGTTTTTATAATGATAATGTAACTTCAGTGCATGTGTAGTACTAGAGATTAAATCTAAGACCTCACACATGCCAAGCAAGTGCTCTACCACTGAACTACATTCCTTTATTTTTTATTTATTTATTTTTAATTTTGGGACAGTGTCTCAGTAAAGTACAGCTGAATTCCAATTTGCAGTCCTCCAGCCTGTTTCCTGAATCCCTGTGATTACAGGCATTTGCCATCATATCCACTGAAAATACAATAAAATACGAGAGAGAGAGAGAGAGAGAGAGAAAGCAGTCCCTAAACTGTCCATACACTAGCACTATTTCTATCACCCACTCTTCCATGCATGCAAAAGTAGAATTCTGTGGAATCAAAAGGCTCAAGTTTAAACTACATAATTTAAAAAAAAAATTAACAATGATTATTTCAGGATTGCATATGTGACTCATTTCAAGCCAACAAAACTCAAAGAGATAGGTGCTGGGACTTTCTAGAAAATGTTCTCTTTATTTTTTCTCTAGAAATAGGTGTGTGGATGTCTGAAATTGATACAGTCTTTTAGAACACCTTGGGAAGAACTTGAATGAAAAAAAGTCAAATAGAGGAGGACATAACCCTAGAATTACAAGAATGGAAATCAAGTTTTTTTTTTTTTTTTTTTTTTTTTTTTTTTTTTTTTTTTTTTTTTTTACTAATGCTGCCTGAAGCTCAACCATCAACACTTTCTATAATTTGAGACCAGAAACCATTTTTATAATGCTACTTTAGACTTTGAGTTAGATTTTCTGTTACTTCTACACAAACAATATTTTGCAAGTTATTTAAACTCTATTGGCCGCTTTTACCTCAGAATGGAAGTATAAACTGTCCAGTCTTCATTGAACTCATTAATGCATTAATTCATGTGAAAATATGAAAAACTGCTAAGTGTAATAACTGGCACATAGAGAAAGCTTATCACGACAGTTGTCACAGTCCTTTAGTATTGCAATGAAAGCATAGAGTCTTCCTCTAATCCCAGTAATTTATGGTACAATTTGAGATGGAATTCTATCAGAACTCCTCTCACAATAACTTTTCTATTACTGCAGCATTATCTTTTGGATACAGGATTTTAAACATATCACTGCTCTTTCCAAAACCAGGCCCATGCATAGCTGTAGTGTGAACATCAAGACAGTCTGATTTCTGTTTTCCATTCTGAAATTTACCTAGTCAGCACCTCCAAACTCGATCTATAGGAAATTCGGTTTTTCTGCTGTCCAATAAAAGTTAGAACTTGGCTGCTTAATTTTGGAGACTAACAAGTCTGAATTGCTAAGAATTGGAAATTGTGTGTTACACTTTGACAGTGTGATGTCACTGACAGTTCACCTTAATTAAAATCCTGGTTCCCCTGGGACTCCAAATATCTGTTCAGCATTTAGAACTCACAACAGCACTGCTTCAGCTTTCAGGTACTGCTTCCAATCAACTCAGTTTGCTCTCAAGAGAGAAAGGTGCTCCTCATGTCTCCTGGTCTCTTTGAAGGCATTTAATTTGGAGGTCCCAATCTTTCTTCAAGTTATTTCGCTTTATGGTTTCCTTAACACCATTTCCTCTTTGCTTTCTACTTGCTTCTCTGATCATCAGTTAATCTTCTATATAGAATCACATTCAGCTCCCTACCTGGAAAGGTTTCTGTGCTGTAGACTTTTACTCTAAAGCTGTACTTCTCAGTCTCATTCCTGTTAGCTGCTAGGTGCTAGACCTCGGTCAACATCCATAGTTTTCAGTTGTTTCAGAAGCAAAATTGCCAGTAACTAGACCAAGATAAGTCTTGATTGCATTCTAGAATGGCTTTTTTTTTTAGAACTTATTGTTCAAATTCATTCCAGTCTATTATTAGTGAATCATTGATAAAATATGTCCCTCCAACTGATATTATTTTTTATTAAAATATTAGTTTCTCATCTAGATCATAGTATTGCAGTTTTTAATAACCCCAAAGCTGCTTGTTTAGTACCTAGCATCAATTCTGTGTAATTCAATCACACTTGTCTTTTATGTAAAAATGTAAATTTGTCTTTGTCCTCAGCAGGATCTCAGATGTTCTTGTGAACTGCCTCTCCTAACACCTCCAGGTTCATCTCTCACTAAGGACTCTTGCTTATGCTGCCTCTGTATGATAGCAGTTTCCTAAGAGATAGTGCTGCTCCATATTCTGCTATGGATTCATGCTGTTTTTGATGTTAGAAATATCCTCTTTGCCTACTTCAAAGACTGGATCAGTAGCTCCTCTTACAGAAACTCACTTCCTGTATGTTCAGAATGTCTTGGTTCCTGTCTATCCTTCCCCTACTGTGTCTTCCACCAGTCACCTACAGACTGATTCAACTTTACTTTCTTTTGGAATATCAGAAATACTATAGATCTTGGTTTATAATACATACTTAATACGTGTCTCTTGTGTAAGTTAATAAAGGAACAAATGTGTCTGGATAAAAAAGTAGTTTCAATCAGTTGATGTTAGAAGTTTTCAATGAAGCCTTAGATTCCTTGACTTAGCCTAAAGGCTCAATGTTCCACCCTGTCAATAATTGTGACAGCAGCACTGTTTTGCTGTCTGTTGCAGAAATCAAAGGAGCAGTTTCAAATCAAAAGTGTCTTGATAATTCTTAAGGGCAATGGTAAAATAGTACAAAAAATTGATTACTAGCATATTGGCAATCCTGACACTTTAAGCCCTGTTAAGTTTATAGAAGAGTGCGCAATTCTACTTTTATTTCCCACAAAGAGAATATACTTTCCTAAGAGCAAAAATTAAACTGACATCATATGCAGAAAATTTGTTTGAATAACATTTAGAGATTGTTACTGTAGTTCACATGACCTGGAACTAGGTGACATTAATACTGATTATCACACAAAATCAAAGGCATGATGATACATATGACTTTACCACACTTGCAAAATTGTTTTGCATTCCCGTGAGTGCTAGGCCCCATGTTGCAAATGTGTGATACCAGTAACCCTGGAGTCTGAGATAGGAGAATAGCAAGTTTGAGGCCAGCCTGGGCAACTTTACAAGACCTTCTGCAACTTAGTGAGATCCTGTCTCAAAATAAAAAAACAAAAATGTCTGGCTTAGTTCATGTGCCTTCTGATCCAAATTCTCCCAATTCATTAACGTGACATCAGTTTCTTCTTCTATAAAACAGGAAATTTTGGAATAGATTCTTCAACGCAGATAAATATTATGAATACTGACAGAGATAGATTGTATTTATAGTTCCTGAAATCAAACACTGTTGAATGGCCCAATCTTCACATATGATCAAGTTATCATTTCACATCATAGGTTTCTGTATGAAGATTGGAACGTGTGATTTGCTTTACAGATGCAATATAGCAATCATTCTCATGATGATTTTTATTTTAATATTATAAAACAACTTTAAAATTTAGGTATCAGTTTCAAAGCTCACTAAAAATAAATATTTGTGTTTATAACTATTTATGTTTATTACTAATTTATCATTTATAGAATAATGTTTTATTGACCACTTTGAAAATTTCAGAGTAGCACACACATGAAAAGGAAGAAACATTATATCATTAAACTATAATTTCCATGCATACTATATGAAACGTTGAATTTAATCAAGAACTTGCACGATTAATTCAGATAGCTGGAGGCATTCCTGTTACTTACAAAAGAAAAAAAATGTGTTTTTTTTTTTTTGTGCTGTAGACTTTTTTATGACATTTTTTATGACAAAAGTAGAACTAAGTATACCATTTATTTCCAAATAAATGTGATGGGTCTTAACTAATTTAGGACTTCAGTTTTTATCTTGAAGCTTCTGCCTCTATACTGAAGTATTTTTTTTCTTTTTAATATCTCAGTGATTATGTCATTACATGGAAATTTTCACATATAGTATTTTTTAGAAAAGCTTTCAGGTTGTAAACCAATGATAAAATATAGTAGAGGTTAAAAGACAAAAAAAGGGGATCAAAAGTCCAAGGGAGAATGAGTTATAGCTAGCTGAGTTTACTTAGGAATGTATTTTATGACCCAGCTGTGAAGACAGAAAAAAAAAAAAAAAAAAAAAAAAAACACAAACAAATAAAAATCCAGGGCAGCAGTAGCTGATGCTCTAGGATGAATATTAAAACAGTGAATTTGATTCATATTTGATTTAAAAGGTAGATTAGAAATTTGGTGAGGGGCAATTTTGCCTAGTAGAATTGAAAATTATTAATGAGTGCTATATAAAATAATAATACAAATAAAAAAGAAAACTGTGAGAAGATAAATTTCAATAAATTTAGCAGCTGGCCAGAAGTCCATCAGGCAATTCAGAGTCCTGAATGTGTGCTAGGCCTGAGTTTGGGCTCAAGTTGTCCTCTCCTTTCCTGATCATTGACCTGGGGCCACATTCAGGCAAAGGCTGCCATGACTCTGAGATTTTGGCTAACAGTATATGTGGCTTTGAAGTTCCAGAAAGCAGTTTGGCCTATTCCATAAATCTTACCCCAAGGAGGACCTGTTACTCAAACAAATTTATATTTCCTTCAAACCATCCACCCCCACTGCTTCCATGATTTCCTTCATGACCTCTTTTGTAGAGAGTGCTCTTTTCCTTACAGGGGAGTTGTACCTGGAGTATGGCTTCCTTTTCCCCTTCAATGTCCCTGCACTAGGCTGGCACTGTTTATTAGAGGATCATGTTAGCATGGAATACTTTACATGTAGTGCTCCTTTAGTTTTTCTTCTTTAATCTGACATATTTAATAACCAGAAGTGCATACCCTATGAACTAGAAGTAATAGATAGCTAAGTCCTTGTGGTCCCCAGCCATTAGCATTTTCTTCTTCAGAAAGGTAACTTTATAGGCTCAGAACTTCTTTTTTTTTTCTTTTTCTTTTTCTAATGGTAAAAGGTGGGATTTTTGCATTTAAATGCAAACACAAGACTTCCCAAATTTCAAAATTCTGAAACCACAGAACTTCCATTTACTCTTCCAGTAACTGACACTGAAGATACATATTTAATACCAGGGGACATTTTTTAGATGTTCTCTGGTGTGTTTCTTCTTTATTTTTAAAATTTTTTCTCAGTTTTTAGTTTTCTTTTTGTTTTTTTGTTTTTTTTTTTTTTTTTTTCATTTTAAGGCATGCGTTAAGTGACCAGAGTTTCAAGCAGCTAACTGAAAATAAGACCCAAAAACAAGCAAAAGCAACAACAAGAAGCACCACCACAAGAGCAACCAAAAAACTCTGCTGTTAAAAACAATGTTTGAAGAACTTAAGACCATTTTATATGAATTTTGCGGAATTCAGAAAGTAATTCTCATCTGCAGCCCCTCTTCTTCCCTAAAATGATAGAAACACAGCAATTAATATATTTGGAAGTACTACAATATGTGAAACACAATATAAAATATTTGATGTGTATTATTGCATTGAAAGTTAAAACTATCCTACCTCTATGACTCACACTGTTTTTTATAAATGTAATCACTTACATGAAATTTTAGTCAGATTTTTTATTGCTGTGACCAAATGATCTGACAAGAACAACTTAGAGGAGGAAAAGTTTATTTGGGGGCTTATAGTTACAAAGATCTCAATCCATAGACAGCCTCCTCCATTCCTTGGGGCTCAAGGTGAGGCAGAATATCATGGACTAAGATTATGGTAGAGGAAAGTGGTTTAAAATATCACACCAAGAAGCAGAGAGAGAGCTCTGTTCAACAAAGACAAAATATATACCCCTAAGGCATGCCTCCAGTGACTCACCTTCTCCAGCCACACCCTACCAACATAGTTACACCCATTTAATCCCTATCAGTAGATTAATTCACTGATTGAATTTAGGCTCTCATAACCCAATCATTTCATCTCTAAACCTTCTTGAATTGTCCAACACATGAGTTTTTGGTGGACACCCTATATCTCTATAACATACTACATGATAATGCAGGTCATCTAAAGTCAAGACTTTTAACAAATGCAACGGGGGGGGGGGTGGGGGGGTGGGGGGGGGGACTCATTCAGCTGAAACCAAAGCCTTTGCTCATAGCCACCATAATGATCAACTATAGGGTGAAAGGAACTCTGGGTTAAGTATCAAATTTGCTTTTATTTGTACAGCTTGGTACAAAAGTTTGTTTGATTTTATTTGCATTTTTGTTTTAAATCAGGAATTCAGCTCTTTAGAAATGCATTATTCATTGTATTTTGTTTTATAAGTAACCAAATAGTCTATTTCAGTGAAATTTAGTTTTATATTTATGGTTTTGCTTTTTTGATATTAAATGATATTTTTAAAAAATACATATATATTATAGGATTTCACATTAACTGAATATTTAGTACAAAACTTTGAAATAAGTTTTATATGCTTAACACTAAATATAAGTAATATATATTAAGACTTAGATCTTTATTTTATAGTCTTATCATTTAAAAAAACTAGCTCCACTATAACCCATATTTGACATTGAGCAACATATCAGAGGAATTGATAATTTATCAAAGTGCTACTTTCCAATGCATTTGTATACTTCATGATTTATTGATTTGGGATTTCAAGATAAATAATAGATGTCTTACCAAACCAAAATAAATTCCAAAGCAATATTTGTAAAGTTAGGTCAAACAATATTTCCAGTAGTTAATTAATAAAACAATGTTCAGGATTCTTTGCTTTGTTTTTAGCATGAGACAGATATTATCTATAGATTTTTTTTGTTCATGCTATAACAAATTAAGCACTGCTTCATTGTGCTGATTCTCCCATTAATTGAAATAATTTTGTCAAAATTTATTTTTATGTCAAGTTGTTCGAGTTGTTCGTGACTTATATGTAATTTGCTTTATTGACACACTCTCACACAGGCAAACACAGAAAGTGATATGAAGCAATTGTAAAATTTATGAAAGAGATGAATCCTTATTATTTTGCTAGTATTTCAAGAGGAATTTTTAATCAGAATAAAAAGGTTTGAACCAACATAGATTGGTTGTATTATTCTCATTATTGTGCAGGTGTCTATGTATTCCATTTATAGTACAACTACCACATTTAATAGTTGACTAATTTAAAGTACTATATTAGGCAGTTTTTAAAATTGTCATTTAAAAATACATTCAGTTAATTTTTGCAACTCCTTTATGAGGTAATAACTTATTACATTAGACTCTATTATAACAACTTCCCTTGTTTAAACAAGTTAAGTTCTCACAACAACACTATAAAAATTATCATTTCATGCATATTTTACTGGTGAGAAAACTAAGATTTTCTCAACTTTACCAAAATCCTAAAATTATAAAAGTCATTTATGATTGGATAGTCTAGGTGCTGAGCCACTGTTATAGGTTACAGTGTGACACAACTTCTTCCTTTACATAAAATGGGTATTTGCCAATTGAAGTAGGCATTTGGCAGCATCACCTTTAGCTCCATATAAATTCACCTATTATATAAAAAAATCATGCAAATTTGTAATATGTGGTCAAACACAATTTGTGGGTAGCAAACTTGAACCCATGACTGAGATAATTTTATAAATATTTAAATATGTAATATAATTTTAAATTTAACTCTCTTTGAGTTGCATTTCCATGCAAGTCTTTTTTAATTTAATATGTCTTTACCAAAACATATCTTCCAATGGCTTAAAGCAATTACCCTTTCCCCATTTATTTTCTTTTTATACATTTAGTGTTTTTCATAGTTTCAATTATATTTATTTTATTCCATACTTATATTTATAATATCATCAGTGTTTTTCAAATACTCCTTTATATTAGTATGTTATTAAATCTGTTTTCCTAAATAGTCCTGGATAGTACATCCATCTTTTTTCCTTACAGTTTTACTGGATAACTTTCTCTGTTCTCAGTATGTCATGTTTAATTCTTTCTTGACTTGGTTCCTTAATTTTGAAAGAGACACTAACGTGTTCAAAAAATTACTTGGAAGGTATATGTGTTTTTATTTACTTAACTAGATCATTTTTGGAGTACATTGACCATCTGGCCACATTTAGCATTCTTGGTTCAAAATCATGTGTCTTGCAACATAAAATGCATTGCTCCATGAATTCCTAGCATCCTTGTTGTCATGTTCCTGCAAACTCTAATGTCACTTTGGTTCTTTGTTTATAGTAAATTTCGAGACAGGGTCCAGGCTGGCTTCATACTTGCAATTCCCCTGCCTCAGCCTACCAAATTGCTGGGATTACAGGTGTGTACCACCCACTAGGCTGATTTGTATTTCTTTAACATTTATTTTTCCTCTCTGAAATTTTGGAAAGGTTTGTTCAACTTTGCATTCTGATAACTAAAATGAAGAAGAGGTTTTTTGTTGTTGTTGTTTAATTCCTTATCCTGCATACTTTTTAGTGAAATTTTAAGTCTCTACCTCATATATCAGATTCATAAAATTATTATTAACTTTGTTCTTCCTGACTTCTTTTTCCTGGAATTCTTATTCTCATATTTTCTTGCTTATAATTTCTCTTGCTCCCCCACCCCCAACATTAAAAAAGAAGAATCTCTTACACACTTTGTTCTATTTTTTTAAAAAATCCCTCTTCTTTGCTTAAAGATGACTTCAAATATTAGGTATAAGAACTTATTGCATGATTATTTCATTTTTTCACATTTTTTAGTTCATTTTATTTTCCATTGTCACTTGAATTTCTATAATATTGGTAGAAGTGGTTTCAATGTTCTTTTGAGTATGCTGTTCCTAATGTTTTTGGTTTAAAATTAATTTTTATCTGTTTTTATGTTATAGTTTTCCTCAAATGTGTGATGATCTTTGCTCTTTGGCTCAACTTTTAAGATGAATAGTAGCATCTTTTTGTAAGATAGGCATGTGTGGTCAGAGCTTGTTTACTTAGGGCATGGGCTTCTAACAGGTGTGCTGTGAAACATGGTGTGCAGTGAAGGTGGTTCATGTTTGGTAAGAGATTGATTACCTCTCTCCAAGAAGCAGGAGTCAGAGGCCTCAGATCAATATCCTCCAGTGTGCTACACAAATTGTCTTATTATCAACATGGGGTGTCACAGGACCGAATCACTGTTGAATATATTTATGTGATAAAATATGATATGAAAAAAAGCAGGAAAACTTAGGATTTTCCTACTTATAAATAACTACAACTTATTTAAAGTTCCTGTTTATTATTTCTCAACTACACAATATTTGAGAAGATGTTCCACTTATGTTCTCATTGTCTTCATCTTTATACACTTATTTAAAAATATTTCTCTGGTGATAACTCTTAGAACATTCTTAATTTGCCCATTCTTTTACTTTTTGCGGAATTTTGGATTTAGACACCTACTTTTTAAGGTTGATGTGATTTGGTTGTTACAGATGGACAAACATATAAATATATAATAACAACTATAATACAAAAACTGTAACAAATACAATATTTTGAGAAAGTAAACACTAAGTTTATTTTACTCATTTTTGAACACTAACAGCTGCATGAGATATGAAATGTGAAATGTAAAATCCTTCTTACACAGTTAAAATATGTCCTCCAGTGACTTTTTGCTCACTTGCCCCATGGAGACACTGTGCTTCTATAACTTACAATGATAAACTTCTGAAATTGGAATTTGGCTATCATGTTACTCTTTATCTCTCTTTGTTCCGAATGAATATATTAACCTTCTTCAACTCTGCCTTGTATAACGTGATTTCTCACTATGAGCTTTATTGGCCAGCCCTCCGTGGTCCTATGGAAACTGATAAAAGTCATTTCTTGCATCTAGAAACTCAATCTTGGGTGGCAGACAAATCAGTACTAGGTTGTAATAGGATTACACTTTTATGTTAATATAGAGCTGTTATGAACTATGTTACATAATTTGCTATTTGGGGGGACATGATCTTTAAGAATAAAATTACTTTTGAGTAGTGGTGAGAGTAGATGTCCTAAGCAGGAATGGTACAAGTTATTTTTCCTCTTAGCCCCAGATTTTCTTTCATCTTGTTTTTTATTTTTTTGTACTAATGAGACAATTCTTTGAGAACATGATAAAACAAATCACATGAAAGTATAAGATACAAATATGTACATTAATGAGGGCCTGAGAAGACCACTGTAGATAAGTCTCGGGAAATATCTTGCAGGCAAAATATTTGTTTGCAATATTTTGCAACAAAAAGTTAACTCAACTGGGCATCGTGGTACAATGCCTGTAATCCCAGCATCTTGCAGGCTAAGGCAGGAGGATCTTGAGTTCAAAGTCAGTCTCAGCAAAATCCAGGTGTTAAGCAACTCCATGAGACCATGTTTCTAAATAAAACACAAAATAGGACTGGGGATGTGGCTTAATGGTTGAGTGCCCCAGAGTTCAATCCCTGGTATCCCTTCCCAAAAAATGTTAACTCATATAGTGATGTGGACCACACAGTGTGCCAAGTGTAAGAAAAAGTGGAGAAATACTTGCCAGACTTTCATTTCTTTCCTATAGTTTTGTTTAATACACAATTGAATTATTAAAATTTTAATTTCTTCATAAGAAACTTAGAGGCTTCTTGGTTTTAAGAATTAAAGGTAATTATTAATCAATTCTAAAAACCTCACATAATAACTATAGATAATATATGTCATTAACATTACTGGGGAACAGATGGCCCTAGCTTGTAATTTTAATAATCTATTTAAAATGTTTTTCTCTAAATTTAGAAGTAATATACGTTCATTCAAAGTTCAGTTATTTCATAATCCTGATATCTAGGAAATATTTGTTTTAATATATTTTAGGTTTTTATTGTACTTTCTGCATAGAGAAAATAAATTTTTATCATATTATTCATAATATATTATAATCTGCTTTTTAACAAATTTGAAAATATATAATGATAACCATTAAGTTTCTTAAAATATTGTTGTTGATCTATTTTTTGTTAAAATACAAGGTGTTTCATGAAATAAATTATTAGACTATTTTTTAAAACCAATCTTTTAATGGTTGACTGGTTTATTACATGGTTTAACCATTATAAGGGCATAGTGTACATTCTTACACATACAAATGAATGCATATTAGAGAATTAATTTACTTTTAAGCAAGAACTAAGAATTTAAAATAGAAAAGTATATCTTATATATTTATGAGAGAAAAATTATTGTATCTTAGATACTACTTTACATACTTAAGAAAATATAAAATCGACATGCCTCGTGTACATGATATTTTTGTATTTTTATCTCAGAAACAAATTTTCAATAAAAGATAGAGAAAAATGTCTCAAGCATTTAAAAAAATAAAATTGGCTCATTAAAACTATTTACTGACCTAATTTCTGAACTACACAATGTGTAAGGGCTATTTTTCCTTTAATTATTATCACAATTTAGCAAAACAACGTGGGAAGAAGGGAGACTTGGTTTCTGGCTCACTGCAGGGGTACACTGCAACTCTGGTTAGGAGGCACCCTGGTCTGTGAACAAGTTCCCTGCCTGTCACCACCCCACAGCTTTTGCAAAGCTCTACTTGCCTGTACCTATAAAGAGAGAAGCTGGCATTGCCTTTTCAGCCTTTGTCTTCTATTAAAAAAAAAAAAAAGCCAATTAAACATTTTGAAGCCAGACTCCGGAAGTTGCTTATACAGAAAGAGTGTGAAACAAAATATTTCACCGAAGGAAGCCTCTTTCCAGTCGATGTACTCACATGTGTGAGACCTTGATAACACAGAATTCCTATGCCTTCAGTATCTTCAATGCTGAGTAATCTGAAAGGCATATTCTATTCTAGTTGTCTGGAAAGACTGGTTAATTTTTTTCTCCTGCTTTGTTCTCTGTTGCCTTTGGAAATTTCTTAGTACAGATGATAAAGAATGGCTGCCTTTGCCTAAATCTCTCCCAGTGTTAGCACCAGAGGCCATACTCAGCTCTTTCCTTAGTCTGTAAGTTACCACACACTGGCATTGTCTGATTTTGCCTACATGATCTGTTAAAACATCAGTTATAGTGTCAGAAAATTTCTCTTACAGCTATATGACCAAGAAAATAAAAATCTCAAAGCTTCATTCTTTGTATCATGAAATAGGGGCAGGAAGTTTAAATGACTGACAATTAAATGAATCAAATCCAAAAAAAGATCTTGATTTTTCCCCTTTTAAAATATAGTAAACACACATACACATGTGAGTATATGTGTGGGGGAGATATGCTGCAAACATGTAATTCATTTGTTTTCAGGACTTAAATATCCACTTTACTTTACTGGAATTCATTTCCCCTACTCATCTCCTCTTCCCCACTACCAAGCACAGCATCACAAACTTTTGATGAATGGCTGCTTCAAGGACTGAATAATTCACAAGAATTTGTGAATTAAGTTTTGAATCTCTCTCTCTCTTATTTTTTTTTACCCAAGAAGCATTAAATCAGTTGTTTGTTATAATAGTTAATAGAAATCAATAAGAAATAGAACTGCAGCCTTACTTTCAGCTAGTTATTTGGCTAAGAAATGATTTCACTTAGTGTATTTCTCATGTGATTTTAATATTTTTCCTTCTACAAGGCCTCAAACTCAATGGAGGAGAATAAAAATTATTATGTATGTCATATTTAATTGCATTTGCATATTACTAAACATGGATACACCCCACTCTCCTTAAAACATATTTTTAGAAACAGAGTGGTTTTCCATCTGTAGGTTTTACAGCAAAAATGTACATAAAATACAAGAATGTTTGTGATTCTGCATGTATTTGAAAGCAGAGTTCTTCAATAAAGCTGATTTTATAAAACTGCACTAAAAACACCAGAATAGTGTCAAGTATATCTTATAATAGTTAATGTAAATGGTTTTACCTATAGTTAAAAACAAAAAATAAAAAAATGAAAATCTAAAGAAATATCAAAGTAAGAAAACAAGTTTTGAGACAAAATTGTTACTTTTTTTCCATTTGAACACTGTTTTCAATGTTATCCAAATTATCCAAACACCATTATAATTTGACAGAATATAAAGTATTGTCAGAATTCCAATAAATGATGATGTTAAGTACCCCAATCATGATGGGTCAGTATTTATAGATTTCCTTCTCAAAAGAAACAACAATCAGTCATATCCTGTTTTTATGTATCAAAATTGCAATTTATATTTCTCTATTAAAAGATTTTCATCACTTTTGCATCAGCATAACATTTGAGATAAAGAATTGAGAAGTTTAGAGTTCAGGAAACTATGTCCTTAGATATTTGATAATTCATTCCAATCATTTTCTTCAAACAGAACAAAGTAAATTTACTAATATGAAACACTTAGACCTAGACTGATTTGGGGAAAATTCAGCAAAGGAATATTAACTTTGATTTCTTCTTAAGCTCATAATGTTTGAGTCACACATTACTTAAAATTCAATTGCTAGCCCAGTGTGGTGGCTCAGGCCTGTATTTCCAGCCTCTCAGGAGGCTGAGGCAAGAGGATCATGAGTTCAAAGCCAGCCTCAACAAAAGAAAGGCACTAAACAAATCAGTGAGACCCTGTCTCTAAATAATATACAAAAAATAGGACTGGGGATGTGGCTCAGTAGTGGAGTGCCCTTTCATCCAATCCTGGATACCCCCTCCACAAAAAAAATGAATTGCTTTTTACTCTTCATTTTATATGTGAGGAAAACAGCCATAGAATGTTAATTGATTGCATATTGCATAGCCTATACTGTACCACCAGGTATAAGAAACTGAGCCCCTTTGGGCTTCAGCCCAAATTCTTTTCTCTGCATTTCTTCATCATTCTTACAGCAGAAAACACGGGGGCCCTTGAGTGACTTGGAAAATGATGATGCAAGCACAATCACAATTAACAAATTCTATCTCATTTTCTATGGTTTCTTTTCATAGGGAATACTGCTTTACAAAACCCATCAGCAGACTAAAGAAGGATCAGAAGTCAATCTCTGGATTAAGTCATCTCTGTGTGGATGTGGCCAAAGCAGCTGAATTTATCTCTGTGAGTCAGTACAAGCAAATCAATATTCCATGGTTACAGTTTCTATTTTTACTTAATTCTCCTTACTAAATGTACCTTATTAATTATTTGGAAACAAGGGGATGGATGTGTGGCTGGGTTAAATCAGAACTTTTAAGAAAGGGAGGAAGGAAGAGAGGTAGGAAGGAAGCTACGGAAGACAGAGAGGGGTTGTGGAAACTAGGAAAGATTTCTATTCCTTTTTAAATCGATGGCTACTAATATGAGTTCTATTGATTTTTTTCTAAATCTGAACTGACAAATTTAAAAGTCCATGAAAGTTATGTCAAATTGATATAACACATACACAGTACAATTTCTTTGACTTTAGAAAATTAAAATCATCGTTAATTTTTCATAATTTATTTCAATAAATAAGAATGATCCCAAAGATTAATTCAGTTAAGGAATAAAACATGAATACCACTGTTTTAAAAGATTTTTTTAAAAAGATGGACACAATGTTTTTACTTGATTTATTTTATTCATTTTTATGTGGTGTTGAGGATGGAACCTAGTGCCTCATGTGTGTGAGGCAAGTGCTGTACTGCTGAGCTATAACCCCAACCCCGTGCATACAACTTTTAAATGACAACATTGAGAATGTTAGAAATGTCACAGATGTGTTTAATAATAGAAAATCAATGGTTAATAAACAGCTGGGTATAGTAAAGATATTGGCAAGGCTCAGAGTGATGTGGCTTTCAATCACAGTACTGAGCTGTCTTGGTGTGTATGATTCATCCTGGAATGAAACAAAGTGCCCCTTGAGGAATCCTTAAGCTTTGGAGTGGATAGTGATTTCTAGGATAGCAAAGGGAATACGTAGAAGTTTTTACTTTTGTCACTTTACTCAATTTTCTCAATCACATGGATTTACTTACTTAGAACAGAGATTAATTTGGATTATACAAAATCAACTTTGCTTTTCCAGTCTAATTTTATTCACTCAGCATCAAAAGACATAATTTCTTCCTGTGACCAAACATCATAATATGTTAAAAATGTTTATTTTTGCTCAAATGCATGCAATTAAATATTACTGTATATACAATGTTTGTGTCAGAATAAATTGATCTATAATGGTAAAACTTTTGGAAAATAATGGAAAGTGGTCGGCAAGGATTTGACCTATGATGCTTTTGATCCTTGAACCTAATGTCGCCTGATTTGGATTTAGAAAAAGCAAAATCATGTTATCCATCTTTGGTTGCACCCTCACAAAATCTGCTTTATCGATTAACTTAATAAGATTTCAAAAATGATAATTAAGATATTTCTGATACCCTTGATCTAAAAATGTGGTATAATAGAGTAACAAAAAAAACCTGCAATACTGCACAGGTCTTGTTCTTGTTAAAAGGGTTATGTAGATCAATTTTTCCCATCCCTGTTCCTTCCTTTGTACTGTGCCACCTACAGTAACAGCATTCCCTGCATCTTGTCCTTGTCCCTATCTTTTAGACATCAACATCTGTTAGCAGATACCTCATTTGCACTGCACTACAAATGACTCAGAACAGGTTTGATCATTGCCTTTCAAGTTAATTGTGAAATTTCAAGCATGGATGGATCATTTTAATGGGTAATTGCAAGAACTATTTAGTCTAAGCTATAGTTGAGGGTCGAAGATAGGATTCGGGAATTACATTAATAGGAACTCAGCAAAAATGTCCACAATAAATGGAAAATTGAAGGGAATGAGAAGAAAGAACGTAAGCAGGTCCAGAATTGCATAATGAGTTTAAAAATGAATATATAAGAGAAGAATGGAGCAAATCCAGCCACATCCCCTTATGAAGAAACACATACCTAGAGACATATTATTTGTGTATCTTCTCTTTTGATAAATAGTACTGGTTACATTTATTGATACAAACTGAATCTAACAGTCTTGAATTCTCAGTAAAATAATGTAAAGTTAGCATTTTTGAGCTATTCAACTTCTTAAAAATAGGAATTCCAAATATTCTTGTCATCTTGACATTTTCTGTAAAACTTAGAGTTGAGTGTCACCATGGTCCTAAGATTATTTTAAAGTGATGCTGTATGTTTTCTTATCTACTGGCATAAAAACATAGAAGCAAGTGTGATATTTAGAATTATTTATATCACCTTTCTTTACCATTGGTTTTAAATCCCCAGGGAGTTTAAAGTAAAGAATTCCTAAGAGGAGTGTACCAACTGAATTTCAACCTTAAACACATAGTTATCCATGAGTAAAAATTTTCTCTCTGTTGTTTATTATAGTCAGAGAATGAATTTTTTTCAATTCTTTATATCATAGACTAGGAATTCAAGATTTTTTTCTCTAATCAATTATTCACTTAAAAAAAAAACTGCAGCTGATAAGAAACTGGAGCCTGATCCCACCACCCTAGAGAGATTCAGGTCCTGCCAAAGTGGTTAGGTATGACCAGTCCTCATGTTGGTAGACATGTTTCCTGTAAATAATTGTCCATGAGAGTACAGATAAAAAGATCACCCATATCCAGGAGCCAATAGAGCATGGAAGTCCTCTGCAATCGTACGCAGCACCCCTCAGAGATCACTTCAACAAAATCTGTCTCTTTGTTATAAACTGAGTGGCAGGATAACTATGAACCAGTCTGAACACCTTCACTTGCCAATCTTGAATTGGAGAATAAAGAAAAGGTACATTGGCTCCCTTGACTTGACATAGTGTGGGGTTTTTTACAACTTTGGATGTAAACGAAGCCCAATATTTGCCCTGGCAGGAGGAAACACAGCTCAAACTATTTAATTTTGAAAAAAAAAAGTAATTTATAGAGTGTGGATATATATATGTATATTTATATATAATAAAAATGTATATGTTTATTTATATATAATAAATATATATATGCATATATGTAACATTGAAGAATTTTAAAACTTAATAATTTTTATAGACAGTCAATGTGTTTTAATATCAATGTCTTTCCAGACTACTCTCTTTACAGTACACAATTTAGCAATAGCAAAAAATAATTTTTCTTTCTTAAAAATCTAAAAGATGTCACATTTTTTTTTTTTTTTAGTATATGAACTATTTCACAAACCTGGATATACACATGATGCAATACAGGTTTTGACAATTCTTAAAATCCCTCCTTTCTCTTTCAGTAATCTATGAAATACCAGGTATCATAAGAACTTCTAATAGCTGCACTCAGTGAATAAAATGAGTATAGTGTCCAATGGCTAATTGAAGGCAATCCACAACCCAACTCATGTATAAACAAATATTGTCTAACTGGTGTGTGTGTGGGGGTGTGTGTGTGTGGTGCTGAGTGATGAACCTAGTGCTTTGGACATGCTAAGTGCACATTTTACCACTTAGCTTCCACCCCATTCCCTAGCTTGTGATTTGAAATTTAAAAACGCCAAATATCTGATATTAACATTTAAATGAAAATGTATGAAACATATGCAAATATTGAATGTTAGACAAATAGCTATCTTGCTCATAGCCCACATGATCCAATACTGCAGAAAATTATGCTATAGATTCATGAGGTATTAAACTTGACCTAGCATACAGCTTTTGAGGTTTATTTGGTTTTTAAAATTGCAGTCAGTGTAATTCTTCTAAAGCAAACTTATAGAATTTCAATTTACTGTATTCCTAGTTAAAAATGTAAACAAAAAAGTAAAGCTGTTTAATTCTCTGCTCTTTATCCACAGAATATTTGGAAAATATAAGGTGACCAAAAATCATAATAACTACTGATGACTAAATTTGAAAAAAAATATTGTTTGAATGGATCATCGTATGTTGTTGCAGTAGGACTTGCCGTAAGAATATGATCAATTGAAAAGCTTCTTAATATGGAAATAGAAAAATAATTATAAGTAGAACCATAGACAAGCATTATAATCTTTGATGACCCTGTGACTAATGTTCATTCTGTTTTTTCTCATTTTTTACCAATCTGATAAACTTTTATAATCAATTTAAGAATTAAAATTTATTGATCAAAAACATAGGTTTTATGTGGCAGTGCACATCTAGGAAGCACTGACATTATAGGCTTTTGTAACATTGATCTTAGTTGTATTTTGCTTATCAAAAAAAATCTCTCAGGAGGTGACATTTTGATATTTTATGGGGAAAAATTATGTAAATGAGGGAAAATGAAGCACAGAATACATGTTGAATGAAAATTTATCGACATGGTGGATCCTAAGTTTTTAGAGAACATCATTACCCAGTCCCATAGGACACCAACTTTCTGTGTTACCCCAAAATAAAACCAAGAGTGGGTCACAAAGTCATATATATGGGTAGTTTAGATTGAATTTACCCCAGCTCTGAGGGAACCCTAGACACATGAATTTATTACATCCTTATTATGTACATAGATGTTTACAATAAATCTTTTTATAGTAAAATTTCACAAGTATTCCCCTCATATATAACATATATGACAAAAACTCAGGGTAACAAAAAATAGTTTACAGGGCCATTTTGAAAATGAAAATGGGAAAAACATTTAAATGGAATCTCAAATTTATCTTTTGCAGAATGTTTCAGGCTTCTTCATTATTTGGACTCTATCCAACTACTTCCAGGAGACTAAAATTATAAATGCTCACAGTTGATAATTACATGATAGAAAACATCATCATTAAAAATATAAAGAAAAACTGAGTAGGTAATATGTCACTTAATATTATAATGGTTCTGATATTTTTATTAAAGTCATCATAAATTGACATGTTCTTTCTTAATGACAGGCATGACCTTATGTAGTAAAAAGACTATTTTGAATATTCAACAACTGCTTAAATCATCAGAATAAATCAAAAGGTTGGCTTTCCTTGGGAATAAATTATAGGAGGAATTCATACTTGGGGCCATTAAATGTCATTTAAAATTTCTTAAAGAAATACTTTCAGGTGAGATAATTTAAATTTTGTTAAAGAAACTTGAAATACATGCACAATTAATTCAAGCTGAACATAGAGAAGAAATCATGAAGAACTGTGGGGAAAATGATACCCATGAAATGCAAGTTTCTTTGTCAAATCACAAAAAAATATTCGATCTGAGAAATAAAAAGATGTTTATGGACTGGTGTTGTGGCTCAGGTGTAGAGCACTTGCCTAATATGTGTGTGGCACTCTGTTCCATCCTCAACATCACATAAAAATAAATTAATTAATTAAGGTGTCCATCTACAATGAAAAATATTTTTGTAAAAAGACATTTGTAATGGAAAAGGTAGTCATAGTTTACATTCCTTTCCAGATTATCTATCACAATTTGTCTTATCTTTCAGGAAAACCTAAATTCTGTTTCCTAGTGTGGTCTTCATGGTGTGGTCTTTCTATGTGTATGATTTATTTCACACTGTTCTTCTCAACTGGGGCTCTGTATTTCTTCCATCTTTCACATTGGCTGTGTGTCTACCTGTCCTTATGATCTAAATGTAAGAAACATAACCACCAAGTATTCATCCACATCTTTCTGCCTAGAATTAACTTTCTTCTCTCCTGTGCATCTACAATGTTTCCGACTCACATTAAAGTACTACTACATGTCCCCAGATGTTCATTTGCACAATTGGGTTCTTTCAGGTTCACAGACTTCCTGATTTGCCTTGTATCCCTCATAGCACTCAGAGAACATAACACAGCTCCACATTAAAAATTAGCTGTCCAATTCAACACAAGACAAGCAGGTCTAGTCCATAGTTATAGAGCTTGCTGTTGACTAGGTTAGAGTCTCAAGGTTTCAGGTTTATTGTGTTTAAAAAATTAAGTATGTAGACTGTTAAAAAGCAACAAACCTACAGTTTAAATCCATTTAAGATTTTAAAGGTCTCAAATACTTGAGGACCTCTAATGCAAATCAGAAATTTAAAAGGCATGTGTGGCATGGCATTCCTCTAATTTAGGAAAATAAGGTTTGTAAGTAAACTTAATAGGATTCATTTAGAGCAAATGAGAATGCTATCTAGCAGTTTACTTACCAATAACCTTGATATCAATAGCACGA
The DNA here is from genome assembly GCF_964194105.1 of Spermophilus citellus. NCBI lineage: Eukaryota > Metazoa > Chordata > Mammalia > Rodentia > Sciuridae > Spermophilus > Spermophilus citellus. The sequence goes on from NC_138182.1 coordinate 256,269,541, forward strand.
TGATTATAACTGTATAAACTACAAGTCAGAAGACATATTATATGCTATGTGTTTATTACATAACTTAGTATTTGTGATATTATCCATTTTTGTTCTCAGGAAAGTCATTATCATGATCCCCATGATAAAAATGAAAAAAGTCAAGAGCATAGAATTTTTTGGAAATTTTATAATTCTCAAACAATTATTTAACATTTAGTTTGTATAACTATGTTAAAAGATTCATAGTGGGATATTATTGATATGAGGCACTTAATGGAAAATATCTTATAAGTCTTAATAAAAGTTAGTTTATATTTTAATTGCATAAATTAGATTTTAATATATGCTACTTTTAGTTGCTGCTTTATTTGTTACCAGCTCTACAAAGTACATATTCATGAATCCAATTGTGTATGTCTGTACATTCCAGTATTTATTTTGGATAATGATGTTTTTTCCTTTACACCTCTTAAAGGAAGAAAGAAAAGAAAGAAGGAAGAAAGGGGAAAGGAAGGAAAATGTGGGAGAAAGAAAGGAAGGAAAGAAGAAAAGGAAAAAGAGGTTGAAAGAAGGAAGAGAGGGAGGAAAGAATAAACACTTTTTAGGGTATGATCAAATGACACTGATATGTAAGAAAGAATGTCTGATCATTCAACCAAACATTTACCAGCATAAATCAACCAAACATTTACCAGCAAACAAGTCAGAATGCTATATTAAAGCCAGTTAGAGGGCTGCGGCTGTAGCTCAGTGGTAAAGCACTTGCCTCACATGTGTGAGGTACTGGGTTCAATGCTCAGCAACACATTAGTAAATAAAACTATTGTGTCCATCTACAACTAAAAACATATCTTTTAAAAAGTCAGTAAGAAAGGACTCTCTTAGCAATAATTGCTAGTAACTCTGATATTAATATCATTACTATTATAACAGTATTAACTACATATAATCCTCGACCCTAGCATACACTAACGGTACCATAAATCTTACAGCTTTTGTGGGTCAGGTATACTGACTATTTAAAAGCTATTCTAAATATAAAAATACTGAGGGCTAAATCATGTTTTATGTGTGTTATGTGAGTTTTATCAGTATGTTATTATACTCACTATTCATTAGTAAAATCACAGAAAATCACTGAAAGCTGGTAGTGACCTGGGCGCTACACCCCTGAAGGAAACAAATACACAGGAAGTGTCACAGTATTTATGTTTCTTTGCTGTGGGTGATCCAGTTCTAATTTGGACATTGAACAGAAAACACATTCTTTAAAAATTTCATTAGAAATTGGCCCCCTCGAAATCTCCATCATCATTACAACACTGGCGAAGACAGTACTCAGTATTCTGCAGTTAGCACAGTGAGAAAAGCAATCTTGATATTAAAAATTCAGAGAGGCAAAGGGTTGCTGCATGGTGCAAATATCTATCTTTAAACCTAAATAGGGGAAAGCAATCCCCGAGATAATAAGTGAGCATCACAGCACACATGGAATTGTCACACTGATCTAGATTCAGCCAGAGAAGAAATTGTTCATGCATCTGCACGGTTTTCTTCAAAAGCTTACGGAAATGGTACATATTGAAGTACATGTTGCACATTATTCTTTGTAAAATGTAGGTTTAGTCATTTTTTAAGAACATTTTTGGGTTTTATAAAGTTCAGCATTGAAAAAATTATTTTTTCAAGAAAAGATAACTGGAATTGTGTCTGGTGCTATAGATCAGCGGTAGAGCACTTGCCTCAAACGTGTGAGGCACTGGTTCGATCCTCAACACCATGTAAAAATAAATAAAATAAATAAGTAAAGATATTGTGTTCATCTACAACTAAAAAAAAATCAAAGAAAAGATGCCTGGAATTTAGGAATTATATTACCTAGTAGAATTAAGATTCCAGTTCTGAAAGTGGGCAAAAGAGGATAAAGTATGCCATTTATAAGTATGTCAAAATATGATTTCTACCAAGTGTAAATTCATATTAAACATAAGAGCTCATGTAAATCTTTAACTCTTCAAATCTAGATAAATTGCCTCAGAATAGCAATTTTCAAATTTTCTTATTTTTCAGAAACTTGTTGACCTTAGTTCTATGATATATTTTTCCCAGCTGACCATAAAATGATATTTCAATTTCCTTTCATCTGTATCTCTGAAACTTCTGCTTTAGTGCTTTCTGATTTCATACCTTCATAATAATGTTCCTGTTTTGCCCACAAACTTTTGGCAATCCCCCCCAATCTCTCTATATACTATCTTCCTCAAGCCTCCAGCCTTATTTCAACCAACAATCTCTACAGGGAATTTTCAGTAAATCTTAGTTCACAAACAACAAAGTGTTCTTCCTTATTTAGTCCATCTGCACTGGAAAATAGCATAAACATTCCCCAGTTTTATATGCATTGTGAATTTTTCCAAACTTCAGTCATTCAATTATTTACCTAACAATTATGTTTTATCTGTATATCACTATTATCACTATGTTGTGATTATATAGCATATGGTCCCTATGATAAAGTTATTTTCATATATGCACAGAGGTTATAATTATATTTGACATGTAGTGAGTTCTCAGGATACATCAATTGAATAAGGAAGTGGACAGATTAAGGCATGAATTCACAGATGTAGTAAAATTCTGTGAAACAAACACAATGATACTATATCTTGTCACTATACTATTACCTTCTTCAGGATTCTTTTAAAAGGTCTACATCTTTTAAAAAAAAGTTTTGAATAATAAACAAATACAAACATTTACTAAACCAAAATGAGGTCTTTCCTTTCTCAGATTCTTATTATTCAAAATGTGGTCCCGGGACCATCAGTTCAAGCATGGTACAGTGAGTCTTTTTGAAATGAAGAAACTCAAACTCCCTTCTAGGTTTGTTAACACATAATATTTGGTTTAAACACATGCCAAAATGATTCATATGCATCTGTAAATCTGAGAGGTTTTGTACTAAATGCAATCAGAAGGATAAGAAAGAGTAAAGATACATAAAATAATTGAAAAAGAATATTTATTTCTTACTATATGACCCAATTTTACTGCCACTACTTAGCTTTAGACCCTGTAGTGAAGGAACAGAAAAGACAATTTTGGTTAGTAGAAACAGCCAACATAAGTAAATAAAAATAAAATCACAAAGGAATAATTCACATTGAAAGACTTATGGAAATCTTCATGAAGGTAAAACAAAACAAAATAGAGTAAAACAAACAAGCAAACAAAAAATAACAGATGAGAAGTAGGGGCCAAAAGATAAGAAAATGCAAATTAAAAAATATCCTAATAATAGTAATTCCAGAAAGAGGACAGAAAATGGAACCCAGAAAGGCTATCAAGAACATAATTTTTAGAAGCAAAGACATGCATATCCAGATGAAGAAAAGTTCCCACAAAGCTTCCTGCACAGTGGAAGGATAGATCAGCACCATGAAGACTGGGAATTTTCAACACCAGTGTGGGTTCTCCTGTGTGTTCTCTTTAAAGAGGCATTCGTCTCAGGCATTTCTCAGCCTTCTCTGCCAGACAATTATAACTAGTGTCTGCTTTGTTGATTTCCTTCTTTAAATTCTGCCAACAAATCTTATTAAACATTTTTGCCACGTTTCTAGTGAGTATTGGATCCTTTCCAGTCAAATGACACAGGATCTCAGTAATTTTGCCTAATATAGGTCTTGTCTTGGAAGTGTCTGGAGAGATGTGGAGGAAGCAAACCAGGCAGAAGAAGATCAGAAGTTCTGAGAAATAGGTGAATGAACAAAGTGACAGGTGGAAGTAATAAAAAGAGGATGATTATTAAAACACTGTCACTTGGTGCTATAATTCTAGAAAATAATCAAACTAGATTAGTGTGGTTCAGAAGGCCCAAGGAGAACTTCATTAAGACTATACAATTTTAAAAAATAGAAGATATATTGAGATGTGACTTACACTAGAGGGGAGACTGAGGCTGTATCAACAATAAATAACAGTATGTCTCCAAATAACCTCAAAATTCACAAATTTTATTCAATTGAGGGAAACCAAGGTAGTATGAAGAAAAGTAATCTCATGGCTCAGTTACGAAAGCATTGCTGCAGCCTGATGATGTATGTTCTGAATGTTGGCTCATCTCTGCTTTTTATAAATGGAAGAAAAGTAGTCAAGAAGATTTTTAAGTGGATGCAGGTTGATCTTTTCTAATCTCAAAATGTGAACTTCAAAATCTCATACTTTTTGAATGCCAATGAGATGCCACCAGCAGGATATTTCACACCTGACCTCATGACAATTCACAGTCAAAATACAGGTGTGCAAAAGACACTGTAAAAATTTATCCAAGCCACTGCATAAAATGTATATGAAACAATTAAGCTTTGTGTTCAGATTGGGTCCCATAACAAAGATATTTCATTCTGTATGTGCAATGACTTCAAAATATATAAGCGTTTTAAATCCAAAACTTGTAACACTTCTGATCCCAAACGTTTGGATAAGGGATACTCAACCTCTACTAGTGAGTAGAGAAAAGGGGTGACATAAAGAAGAATAGCAGACAAGTTGGGCGGAGGGTCCCTTTGTCTCTCAGTCTTATAGAATCTCTTGACTGGATGAATTCACATTTAAATGGGCAACTCATACAAATGACAAATTGTCAAAACAAGTGAAAAGCTAACTATTAAACAGATAAAGATATGGTAAAATACTTCCATACCAATTTGAAAATACCCTAATTTTAATTTAGGACTTTCTCTTGGTTTCCTACTAGGCAATGTCCTAGGCACTAGACACAACATTAAATAAAACATCACAAATCACTGACTTTGCAGTTTGTCTTCTCTGCACTGATTGGAAAATATAAAACCAAATCAGCCCTCTGATTTCTAAGTCCAGATTTTAGAATTTTCAGAAGATTCAAGCCATCTGTGTGATTTCTTACCCTGTGACTTTCCCTCGGATGCCACCCCCAATCTATTTCGATACTGTCCTTCACAATTCATAGTTTCTGTTTCTTATGCTAGAAACAGTCAAAACAGGTGTTCCAAGAGGCTCATTTGTTTCAATCTGGGGGGAAATGCCATCTCAGCAGAGATCTCCTCCATCACTGTCTTTAAGTCCTCACCCCAAACCTGGTCATTCTCTCTTCTTTCACTATTTTTTCTTCCTGGAAATTCTAATGACGACTTAATAGGATATGCACTTATTTATCCTTATGGGAGCAGGAAGTGAAATGTGCTCTGGCTGTTTCTAATTTCATGGTGCCTAAAACACTACCTACTTAATCCAGAGGCTCAGTAGTACTTATACCTGGAAGAAAGAAGAAAAATCACATAGGAGAAAATAAGACAATGGATTGCAAAAAAATAAACTTTTATTTTATTATGTCTACATTGTATGTGTGTTTGTACATGTTTGTGTTTTAGTGGGGATTTAATGTTCTACCCTGAGCTACACCCCTGGTTCTGCTTTATTAAAAAAAAAAATAACAGGTTATTTTAACTTCTAATCATTAATCAATACTTAGACCATTTTTTAAAGACTGCTTAGTTGAATGCTTGAATGCGATTACACTTAAAATCCCAGTGACTCTGGAGGTTAATGCAGAAGAATTCCAAGCTCAAGGCCAGCCTCAGAAACTTAAGGTGACCCTGTCTCAAGATAAAACAAAGTGCTGGAGATGTAGCTCAGCTGTAGAGCTTCACTGGGATCAATCATCTGTACCATAAAAGAATAAAAGACTGGTATTTTAGGTAGCTTTAGAAACAAAAATTAGTGCCCAAAATTGATTTTTGAACTAGAATATTATCCAGATGGGAATACAATTACATGAACCTGAGAGGTCAGAGTTTTTCATAGCCTTGGCCATTCTTTTCAAAGTTATTGACATATTTATTCATTGAGTAGACTTTTTTTAATGTACATTTATTAAAAAATAAATAAATAGATAAAACTTTCAATGCTCCTTGTACCTCATAATAAGATTTTGACACATACTTTAAAATACAGCAACACCTTATTAGCTACAGTATAACAAAGTGGTATAGAAAAAAGATCTAGACAACACTGAAATCCTTCTTTCCACATTACTCTTTGGGGAAGAAAAAGGTGTTAAGAGGTGATGAATAATAATCACCAGATGAGTCACTTCCTGACATTGTTGTCTTGCATGATTTACTTGAATATAACCTTTCAGGTGACCTTTTTTTTTTTTTTTTCCTTCCCAACTCCCCAAAGGAGAGGTTATTTTCTACTGTGGTTGTTATATTTTATGTATCAGAATTTAGGCAAATTGACCAGAACTTTGCCTGCCACCATTTGCAAGGCTACAGGTAAGTCAGATGTCCTTCAGTATCTGATGTAACACTTTGAGCTATAAACAGATACCTCTAAGCCCCCATTCTTTTCAGATGCACCCTGCCATTACTTAAATATGAAGTAAGAGATGGTAGTTTTTCTCTTGATAGAGCCTAGTTCCTGTGAAAATCAGCAGTGAACGTGATAAACTGGCTATTACAAAAGACAGGCTCCATCTTAACAGAAATACAAGTTACTTCTATACTGTTATTTATTGGGCAGACCAAGCATATAAACTGTAGCACATCCCAACAAGTGCTTAGGAAACTTGCAGTGCTGCTAAAGCATAGCAGACAGCTGAAAGATGCTAACAGGATTAAAGGGTTAAAAAATAGGCCAAATAGATAAGAGTTAAACTGAAAACCTTTCTGCCAAAGATATCTCGGGTATGCATAGGGGGTGGGCAGCCGCACAAAGCCAGTGACCCAGATAGAAAGGAAAGGAGAACAGGAGGATGATTTCTCACTAATCTTAAGAGCACTGGGTGGGATTTAAGTGATGAGTATATATGAAACTGCAAAGCAAGCACATAAAATATAATTTGTTTCTATGCTGGGAAAGGGAGGGGACTGCAGGTGGGCACTGTGAAAATCTGTATCGCGCAACTAAGCCTGATGGAAATCATTTCAGAAAAGCGTATGATTGCTGCAACCAATTTGAAGTTGGAAGTAAAATATGATTACTCTGTGTCTGGGAGTTCCTGCCCTAGCTCCATCCCAGGTGGCATGCTTTCTTATCCCAGCCCAAGAGTCATGCAGAGCCTTTAGGGCAAGATATTGATAGAAATAGCATTCCAGAGCAAGATGTTGATAAAAATTACTATTTTCAAAAATTTGTAGCAGTTTTTAGGGTTGATCCCTTGTAGAAAATGAAAGGTTATTTGCCTAGGACATTCTTATATGCTACCTTGAACACCCAGGATGACATCACCCCCTCACTGAGTCTCAGTCTTCACAGTTACTTCCTTATTGCTCTTTATTCTGAGGCTGAAGTTGATGATAAATATTTCCATTGTATGGAAGAAGTTCTATGGCAATTACAGAAGCACAAAAGTAAACATTTCAAGTCTACATAGACATACACAGTTCTAGCCTCTGTTGGGTCATGTCTCTTTATATACCACAGACCCAAATCATATCATCAAGTCCCAAATCAAGGAGAGAAATACCTTATGTTGTAACTGGAGGCCTGGCAAAGTCACACAACCAAGTGAATAAATATATGAGGAGTGCTAGTCTTCAATACATCTGAAAAGATTGGGAGCTCCTTCCGTTCTTTGCCAGTGCATCTCCAGAAAAGGCTCTTCTTGTTCTTCGTGGCATTTGGAAGCATAACGTAACTACCCCTGTGATCTTTATCAAGTATAAGCAAGGCATACATGAGGGTGTCAAAAAAGGGGGGAGGGTATTTATTTAGCTTTTCTTGACTTAATAGTTTTCTGGATCTTAGTATTTAAGAATCATCTTTTCTCTTCTGTTTGTGCCTGTTATTTTCATAGAACAAATTTGTCATTAGAACAAATAGCCCAATAAAAACACTCAAGAAAAACTCCCCTTCCATTGTTTAATAATTTAAACTGCAGCTGTCTGAACATTACCAAAGCTCAGGTTTCTAAGGAAGCCCTCATGCCACCACCTTCCAGCATCCTCCTTTCCTGTATCTGTCTTTGGGGTTTGAGATTTATGGCATCACTAGTGATGATTATTTGCAATGTTAGGGATCCACGCACACCTCTGGGATAGTATCACATTTTGTATGTGTTTCATCTACTTGTTTAATGCTCCCAAAGACACATACCATGCCAGAGGCTGTCTCAAACCTCCCACAGCAACCAATTGTAAGAGCAATACAGGTAAATCTGAACTATTTCCAAAAGAAACAGAAAAGACATTTCTTGGTAAACTTTGCCTTCAAATTTTTTCCATAGGTTAGAATGTAATGAATAATAGCATGTTATAATCAGAATCAAGCAGATAATACTTAGTACAATAAAGCCTTGGTTCAACCACTTTGGATTGCTCAAATCGATTGCATTTCATCATGTTCATAACAATAATGACAGCAAAACAAACTAAAAAAACTGTGGTTGTTAATATTTTATTATTAAGAATAAGAGCATTGAAGAAAACCAAATAAATGCAAAAACTATAATAATCATAGATTCACCTTATAGAATCATGTGTAAACCCCCTCATTGATAAGACAGTTTACTTTCATGGGAAAAAAAAATGCATGTGTTTTTCTTGATATTTTCTCATTCTTTCACTCCTAGATGATAACATCTTCACAGACTGGGACTTAGGGATCAAAGTGCCTTATGTATCTATCCTTGACCCATCTATGTCAAGATTCATCTGACTGGTACAGAACTGCAAATGCCATGGGGGTCAAATGGAAATTTCTTTTGGTCACAGAGAGAAAATAGCTGTTATCTGACACAGAACTAGATTGTTCCAGTTTAGAAAAACCTATGCTTCTCAGCTATTTTTACTATTGACAGGGTATGGTTAGCAGTCATTCTCCATTTAACACCTAAGCCACTACTTATCTAAATGAGTCACCATGTGGAATAATGACAGAGCATTCTGGATGCATTATTCAGAACTCTCTCCGCTGCAAGTGATAGAAAATCAACTTAAAAGTATCTTAAGGGAGAAATGGCCTTTATCGACTCACAGAACAAAAAGTAAAGCCAGATCTGACTTCAAGCACGTTGGATGCAGAGGTTCCAAGGATCTCATCAGGACGTGTGCTTTTTATCTCAGGGGTCTGTTTTCATCTGTGGTGTCTTATTCCTCAGACACAGTGACAAGGCACCTGCCTGCAGGTTCCTGTTTGCTTATTTTTTATCAGCCACTTTAGGAGAAATAAAATGTTTCTTTCTTGTGAGATAGATTCAACTTAAGCCCTGGAAATGGAACCTGTTGGTGAGGATCAGTTTGCCATGGGTTGCAGGGCATCTCTGAACTTAAAGTGAATTGGCCAAATATATTTCACCTCTTGACAGGATACTGCTGTGACCCACAGCAAAAGGAACAGAGAAAGTGAGAAAACATACTTCTCAAGAGAAAAAGCAGGTTTAAAACACACACACACACACACACACACACACACACAAACACACACACACACACACACACACACACACACACACACACACAGTATTCCACCAAATCTAAACCAATGGCAACAAACTATAACAAGCCCACTTCCTGCAGGTTTATCTACAATAAAGTTCATCCCCTTTTCTGCACTAGGAAAAAACTGATTGATAGTTCCCTCATTTTATGAACTTGCACAGGCTTCAGTAACTAATATCCCAAAGGTCAAGAGTGTTAAAGGATTCAACAAAACCAGTCCAATTAGCAAATTTGTCTGTGACACCAATATGTTGATTAGAGATATTTGTCAAAGGTTTTAGGCATGTTAAGTGAATAGCCTAATAGGAAGCCATGCAATGTTTCAAATATATTATTTGCAAAGTTAAGTTCCAAAATATAAAAAAATAGCATACGTATTTTTACTTGCCCCTGAAAATGCATTAAATTTATTTTCCTTAAAAGCTTTGTACAAAGACAGAGATAGTTATTGTTTCTCTTTCCTGATGCCTATTACAATATATATCTTTTGAAAGTAGTTTTTAGAGACATGTTGAGTTTCATTAAAATCAGAACCTAATTCTGATTTTAATGAAATATAAAAGAAAAATAAAAATCCCAATATATCTTATTAAAATAAAACCATTCTACAAGTAAAAATTGAAGGTTGTACTTATTGCTGATTTTAAGGTATTTATTAGAATTCTCATCATTATTAATCACCAGTGACTTTTGCTTAGGGTTTACACAGATGAAATGCCACTAAATTAAATGATACTACAATCCTATTGATAAAATTTTATATATAGTACTTATGTTTAATCTACAAAAAACAAATGATAGGAGATATAGAACGATTATTTATAATGGTTAAAATCATCCAAAGTTCAAACATTCAGATTTATTTATGAAAAACAATAAAGAATTCTTGAAAAATATAAACTAAGACTGTACAACATTTTAACCTAGAAATAGTTCATTTTATCTACATTAAAAACAAATTTCATTTGTGCTTCTTGAAGGGAAACATGCCTATACTTGTTCTTTTGATCACAATTACTCTTTAGCTTGAAAAATATAAGTCAAATTATTTTATATAAAATGCTATATAATTCATCAAATATTAAATCTCATGTGACACACATTCTTGTTTAATTTAAAGACCAATTAAGTTTCACAATAATTTTTTACATTTGCACATGGAAGATTTTGTAACTTCTGTGATTATGCTAAATTTTGGCCCATGATGACTATATTATACCAACTATTTTAAAAATTTAAATTAAAAATCTTGAAAAAAGATTGCCTAAGGAAACTCTGAGTCTTATAAAGATAAATCAGTTTGGGCACTTTTGTACAGTTTTTAGCATGAAAGTCAAGAGAGAACAAGACAGAAAATATCAACTCCAAATATATATATAAATTACAACACATCTTAGGAACCAGATATAAATGTTTTGAAGACAGGTATTCATCATTGTTCTACAAAGGATTTCATTTAAATATACTTACAAAATTGTAGAATACATATGTATGTATACATGTGTGTACATGCATGTATTTGTGTATGCATTTATATGTACATATTCCAAGAGAAAACTAAGAATCTGTGTGATTTTTGAGACTATTAGGTTTGACACATTTGAATGTGTCAAACAAGGTAAATATAATATACAAAACCAAGGACACAGTATGCTTTTTGAGTGAAAACAAAATTATACATACAAAAAAAATGGACTGGAAAATTGATAAGCAACATTTTTTTTCCCTGGGGTGGGGTAGGCAAAGGCTTATAAAACTCTTGATCCTACCCATCAGCCCTACATTCAGTCAGATCACTTCAATAAACCCTTCCACAACAAGGTATCAAATGAAACTTCTACTTTCTTAGTGTTTAGACTAAATCCCAAATATGAGAATAAAAAGTGTCAAATGCCTCACATTCATAAAAGAGGCTAAAGCAAAGACCATTCCAAAGCCCAACTGCTGGAAGTGGTACATTAGCTACTAGCAGGTTGTCTTGAGACAGATTGTTCTTGGAGATGGATGTCAGTGGGGAGAACATATTTAGAGAAGCTACTGTTGATCTCGAGTCATAAAAGATACCCAGGTTACACCTGAAATGCCAAGTTAGGGTTAGTGGGATTCAACAAGCCACTGGCAGCCTTAAAGGCTCATAGATGATTCCAGAATGCAGCCAAGTCAGAGACACTACCAGTGCTTCACTCTTGCTTTCTCAAGTAAAAAAAAAAAAAAAAAGGCTTAGGGAAGATTGAGAAAGAGTTCAGGGTTGAGAGGAATTAGTACTGAAGAACCCTTGAAAAATGTTCAAAGGTTCAAAGGAGGGAGTGCAACCCATAAAAAATCCGCCTTTTGGGCTGGGGATGTGGCTCAAGCGGTAGCGCGCTCGCCTGGCATGCATGCGGCCCGGGTTCCATCCTCAGCACCACGTACAAACAAAGATGTTGTGTCCACCGAGAACTAAAAAATAAATATTAAAAAAAAAAAATTCTCTCTCTCTCTCTCTCTCCTCTCTCACTCTCTCTTTAAAAAAAAAAAAAAAAAAAAAAAAAATCCGCCTTTTTTCCCAGGGCTGGGGATGTGGCTCCAGCGGTAGCGCGCTCCCCTGGCATGCGTGCGGCCCTGGTTCCATCCTCAGCACCACATACCAACAAAGATGTTGTGTCCGCCGAGAACTAAAAAATAAATATTAAAAAAAATTCTCTCTCTCTCTCTCTCTCTCTCTCTCTCTCTCTCTCTCTCCCCCCCCCCACTCTCTCTTTAAAAAAAAAAAAAAAAAAAAAAAAAAAAAAAAAAACGACTATTGGTTAGTAGAAGTTGGGTGTTAGGTGGGATGAAAAAGAAGAAATGAACTATGCTCTTCTTCCTAATTAGCTTTCAATAAGGCCTTACCTTTGAAGAAAGAGAAGATTGGGAGCAAAAGAAAAGTATTGACAATGGACCTCCTTGGAATACCACAAATGGGACTCACGTGATCTGCTGAAGTTTCAACACAAAGGCAAGATGCTTTCAATGGAGCTTGTAGGAAGAGTGCAATAGAAACAAGTTAAACTTTTCTTGTATAAAAATAGTTTATTGGTGCATTATAATTTTACAAAATGGTGGTGTTCATTGTGCCACATTCCATGTGTAATGGACTCAAACAATTATCTTTGAGAATTTCATTTCAAATGAGAATTCAATCACTGTTGTTTCCCAGGATTCACTTTTGACCTTCCTTTCAATAATTATGACACTTAAATCTTAAATTCCTATGTATCAGACAACTGTAAGACTAAATGCTAAACTTATAGGAGACAAATGTGATTACATTTACATGTGTACATGGCTTGTCTACCATTGCAATATGAATTCCTTGCAGATAAAAGAATTATAAGGTCATAATTATTACTACTGATTTGTTGTTGTAGTGTTCATTATTACAAATTATTATTATTTGTCTCATATCACTCATGCCTGAAACTCATAAGTGTTCCAAAAAATTTATTAAGTGGTTAGATAAATAAAGAAAAAAGCAAGTATTAATTAAGGTTAGATTCACTGGCATTGTGGAAATAACCACATATTTATTACTAAATAGTACAGAATATACTTTGTAGTCTATGTATTTTTGCTAATCAAAAGTACCAAGGCCTAATTTCTATTTCTTCACCCTAATGAAGAATGGCTTTTTATGTTTCTTATCCTAATCTACTTTTTCCCAATTCTTTAAACTACAAACAGTCACACATATTCTCACACATATATTCACACACATTATAGGCTGCAAGGAGAAGTAAAATTAAAAGACAAAATGAACAAACAAAAACTTCACCTAGGAGGAGCCTGATGAAATAACTCAAGCTGTGAGAAACTTTGGCAAGCTGTGCAGAAGGGCTGTGAGGTATCTTTCTTCCTCTATACTTTTCTTGAGAACTGACCTTCCTCCACATTTCTCCCTTTGACTTAACCTCCTCAGGCAGTGAAGCAAGAGGAGTTTCCTACTCCTCTGTGAACAGCTTGCTATGCTAGGGAGGAGGGATTAGGACGTGGCCTTGCCATAGTTCACCACTGCTAATGGGTAAATCTGTCTAATCCTGGGATTTCTTATATGAAAAATTCTCCCTAGCTGTTGATAGAAGCTATGCTTTTCAAAACAAGTCATATTAGAAATGGATGTGGTAATTTGTTTCCAATTTCTTACTCTTCAGTCTATTCTTAGTCAAGTCATGAGAGAGGTTATTTGTTGTGTTTCTTTCAAAAATCTCAATAATAATTTTTGTTTTTCTCCTCAGTGAATAGGTCAGATCTTGAAAGTACATTCCTGAACATTTCTGTTTGTTTTCTCATATTTACCTTCTCTCAGCATTACTTTTACCATTCATTATTATTAACATGTTATTTCTTACAATGAAAATAAAGCCATTGATCCCAATTTCTTCTAATATCTAGGCTTTTGTTCAATTTGTGCTGTAAAACAATAAAATCAAATTTATCTTTCCAAAAGACAAATCTTTTTATCTTACATTTTGATGAAAAATCTATTGGTATTAGTTGCCTTTAGGGAAAAAAAAAAAACTGACTTTTCAGATCCTTCCAAGCTGAATTCACCCAGCTTCCCAGGGTTTCACCCTTCCTCATCCTCTCTGCATTGGACAAATGTGCCTGACAAAGTACAATGTGCCCACTTTATCTACCACAATTTTTCTACATTTTCATCTTTTGTTATATTAATCATACACTTCAAAAATTTCCTGTTCTTTAAACAAATGCTCATTTGTATTAATCGGCTTTCCATCAATGGGACAAATACCTAAGACAAAGAACATAAAGGTATAAAAATGTATTGTGGCTCATAGTTTCAGAGATTTTCATCTTTCAGTTCATGGTTGACTGGCTCCATTGATTTTGGCTTGTGGTGAGGCAGAACAGTGTGGTGCAAGTGTGTGGTGAAAGAGAGCTGCTCATCTGTAAGGAGGGGGGGTAGAGAGAGAGAGAGAGAGAGAGAGAGAGAGAGAGAGATGCCAGAGATAAGAAATACCAAGGCCATTGCAGGGTATGCCCACAGTGATCAATTTCCCCAAACTAGGTCCCATCTCCTGCCAGGTCACGTTATTGTCATTAAATGATCAATCCATCAAACAATGAATCCATTGATGAGGCTAGTTTCCATGATCCAACCACTTTACAAAAGCCGCACCTGTAAACATTGCTGCAGGGAACCAAGACTTCTACACAAAAAGTTTGGAGAAAATTCCAGATCTAAAACATAACACCACTCTAAAAAGCTCACCCGAATTGGAATAAGTTGTTGTGATGGTTAATTTTATGTCTCCACTTTGTAAGTGTGAAGTACCTGGTTATTTAATCAGACACTAATCTATGTATTGCTCTGAAGAGGTTTTTTTAGATATGCTTCTCATCTATAATCCATTGACTTTAAGGGAAAGAGATTCCCCTCCATGATTTTAGTGTTGAAGTTAAGAGCAAAAATGTAGATTACCTGGAGAGGAAAAAATTTTACCTGAAACTATAGAATCAACTCCTGCTGGAGTTTCTAGCTCCCTGAAGTCCTATTTATTTCAGGTTCATTAGGTCCCATTATCACATAAAGCAATCCCTTATTCCCCTCTGCATCACTATCTGTCCCTCTCTTAATCATTCTCTGTGTATACATGGATACTTCAAGGCACCTGCATGAAAGTATACAGTCAAGTGATATGTAACAATGATTCAGTCAATGATGGACAACATGCATGGCCAAAGTCCCATAAGATCACATCATCTAGTGACACTGTAGCCATGTTAGTTTGTGTTAGCAGACCCTGTGTGGTTTGCACAATAACAAAATCACTACCAGGACGTTTCTCAAAACATATTCCTTTCCTTAAGTGACTCATTCCTCTTTCTCTCTCCACATACACATCCTGTTGGTGTGTTTCTGTGGAAACTCTTATGAATATAACTGGTTCTTCTCTATGTTTCCCTAAAATGTTGCCGGCTCCTCAGGTGCATCAGCCCTTATTCCTGCCCAAATGTTGATATCCTCTTGTTCTTTAATCTTATTATATATAGAAATTTGGTATATTCTGACAATGTTTTAAATGTAGAAGATGAGCAATGAGTACTGCATTGGAGAAAAAGGCAAAAAGCATTCAGAGATTGCATCTCAGTTTTTCACATTAGTCCATTTCCATGCATTAGTATACTGTATATTTCAAAAATCTAGGATTTTTTTTTTCCATTAACATTACTCTTTACAAAGGGGAATGATGGTGTCTCTGTCACCTGTCAGTGAGAGCAACAAAGGCTTCCTGTTTGGGGAGGACACAGGTCATGAATGATAGTCCACGTGCACCTTCATGACATAGGACCCAGTTTACCCAATGGTGAGAAATTACACTTTCAAAATGTGGAGCAGTGTCACCCATCCTCTAATTAATGTGTGTGAAACAGTTTATATACATATGTGATTAATGCTAAGATTAATTAATTTCTAAAAAAAGCTATTATATCAAAACTGAGATTTTGATTCTGCACAAAATTTATAGTTAACTTCAACAAAGAGTGAATTGGATCCCAGACAGGGTGCCAGAGAGAATCTTTGTTTTTCTGCGTATTATGAAACTCCCTTGGATTTTTCTTTTATCAGAAGAGGGTTGAGCATTTCCACAGAAATAAATTCCATTACATTTTACTTGAAAAAAAAGGATAAAGTTTTTAAAACTACAGTTGTTTAAATGTATGAATTTTTCTCATTTTCACACAATTCAATTTTAGATATTCTGTAAAAGTCATGTTTTCGTTTACTCCTTTACAAACAATATTTTCTTAGCCATTGTAACAAGATAAGAATCTACTCAAGTATGAGGGTGATGTCCTGAGCTTTTCCTAATATTAACTTTTTTTAAAAATTATTTTATTGTTGGTTGTTCAAAACATTACATAGTTCTTAATATACCATATTTCACAGATTGATTCAAGTGGGTTATGAACTCCCATTATTACCCCGTATACAGATTGCTGTGTCACATCAGTTACATTACCATTGATTTACAAATTGCCTTTCTAGTGACTGATGTATTCTGCTGTCTATTCCATTCTCCACTATCCCCCCTCCCCTCCCCTCCCCTCCCGTCCCCTTCTCTCTTTCCACCCCCCCTAATATTAACTTTAAAAAAAAATTGTCTCGACTTTTGGAAAGTATCTTAATGCTCATTCCAATGCAGTTAGAGAAAGAAACTGTTAAAAGTAGATTTCCTGAGTCAATATCAAATGAAAGACAAATTATTTATGTTTTTTCTTTCTTTTATAAAATTATCTATGCATGCAAAACTAATTCATTCATCTTAAAGTGTTTTTTCCCTTAAAGAAATAATGATCGTCTTAATAATATTATTAATATTAAATTAAAAGTAGACACTGAAATAGAACAGTATTTAATGGGATTGTAGTCAGCATTCCCTTATTATCACCTCCCACTCTGATCTTTGACTTGTGTTTAATATATGTTTCCGTTAGAGAAAAGAAAAACCATAAGCACATGGGTGAGCCAATACAAAGGTAGAACTGTGCTTCTTCTTTAGACTCTTCTGTTGAATAATAATGCTTGAAATGCTTAACAAGGCAGGGATTTGTGTCTTAAAATGAAAGTAATATTTTATATTAGACAAGTTCTCATCCTTCTTATTTATTTGACTGTCCCAGAACATTCTCAGGGATGGCTGCTTCTTCTTTCATGACCACATAACAACATTGGCCATTTAGCTCTGCTGGTGGAACAGCCAAACCTTGAACATAAGGACAATCCAATCAGTCCAGGAAGTCTCTGATTTTATTTGCCCTCTCTTTTTGACAAAACACCCCAGTTTTCTAAGTATGTGATCACAGAATTCATTGTCTCCTCCTCTAAAAACCCATTTGTTTTCAGCCTCAAGAGGTTCTTATTCTCTTGGGGGAAAGCAGCCATTAGGATTAGACAAAACAGGTTGTAGAAATGTGTGATACTCAGCTTCCGATACCATAACAAAAGACCTGAGATAATGAAACTATAAAGAGATAAGGTTCACATTGGAGGCTTCAGGCCAAGATCTATTGGCACTTTTGCTCTGTCTCTGTGGCAAGAAAGACTCTCCTGGCATAGGAGTGTAAAAATGGTGGAGGAAAACTCCTCACTTCATGGCTTGGGAGCCAAAGAGAGAGAGGAGGAGACAGGGGTCCCTCTGTCCTCTTCAAACTCACACCCTCAGTGACCTAAGACCTCATAGTAGACCCTAGGACTTACAGGCTGAACCACCTCCCAATAGTACCACACTGAGGACCAAGCCTTCACCACATGGACATTTGGAGTCACTTAACTTCCAAACTACAGCATATTCATCTGTTATACCCCATATTCTCACTTAGGCATGGCAATATCAAATATAAAATCAATTTTGTTCGTTTAATATTTGCTTTGAAAATTATTGAGGAATTTATTTGTGAGAGATCAGGATATGCCATTCCAAACTATGGAAGGTTATTGAGCTGAAGATGGGAAGCAGCAAATACAGAGACTCTTTCTGACCTCCCTTAGTTTTCCTAAAAGCAGGAACTATATACACAAGAGGTATGATGACCCCTCTCTACCAGGAAGGACAAATGTTAGAGGCTCATGAAGACAATGTTAGAAGCTCATGGCCTGGCAATGACACCAAAG
Organism: Spermophilus citellus; assembly: GCF_964194105.1. Classification (NCBI taxonomy): domain Eukaryota; kingdom Metazoa; phylum Chordata; class Mammalia; order Rodentia; family Sciuridae; genus Spermophilus; species Spermophilus citellus. The sequence goes on from NC_138182.1 coordinate 256,287,661, forward strand.
ACATGTTCACTACCCAGGCTTTTCCAGCCCATTCATTTCTTTCCCTCCAGTGGCAGCCTCTCTTGTGGCTATTCTAAAAATATACTGCTCTTTATGAAGATAACATGTAAATGGGAATTAAATTCACCACTGAGAACTATTCACTCTCTCTCCTGTATATATATATATATATATATATATATATATATATGAAATATATATGTTTATAAGCTTTTCTTTATTTTCTCTTGTTATTCTATATTCTTTTTTTTAAAGAGAGAGAGTGAGAGAGAGAGAGAGAGAGAGAGAATTCTTTAATATTTATTTTTTTTAGTTTTTGGCGTACACAGCATCTTTGTTTTGTACATGGTGCTGAGGATCGAATCCGGGCCGTACACATACCAAGCGAGCAAGCGCGCTACCACTTGAGCCACATCCCCAGCCCCTATTCTATATTCTTAATGAAACAGATTCCAAGGATTATACTTTGACCCTATATATTCAATAAATTTAAACCCCTATCATGTCCAGTAGGATGACAAGCTTTGTAGAAAAGAAACATTTTTCATCTACTATTTAAAACCATTGTGAAAGCATGAAAATATTCTCTCACTGATTATGTAAAAAATTATTGCTTTTATTTATTTATTTATTTTTGTTATAGGTGGACACAAAATGCCTTTATTTTATTTATTTATTTTTATGTGGTGCTGAGGATCGAACCCAGTGCTTCACACAAGTGCTCTACCACTGAACCTCAGCCCTAAAATACTATTATTTACAATTATGTTATCGACATTCTATATATGAAGACTTTGAGGTTGGAAGAGATTATGTAGTTTTCCCAAGGTCATGGAATTAATAAAAGCCAAAACAATTCTGTTATGCAAATTCATACAATTACAAAACACCCACACACTGCTTTCCAACAATGCCAAATTACCTTAAAAAGCTTGTGTGTTTGTACTGGAGAACATATAACACGAGGTGAGAAGTATGTTCTGAGAGAGACAGAATGTAATCATTACTGCAATGTTTATATAATAGCCAAGTTATCATTTTTAATTAAGAGGGTCAAGATTCTAGCAGTGTATTTGGCATATGTATTTTCATCCTAACACCTAAATTTTCTGCTCAGCCCCTCTGTCAGTCCACAAAGTAGGAGAAGATAAACGAGTCAAGTAAAATCTATAATCAGTGACAATATACCTATGTGGTTTATGCCACAAGATTTCAAAACTTTATGTGGCTCCAAAACTTTAGATCTTCATTGACTGAAACAAATAAACCAAAAGCATAATTAAAAAAAAATCTCAAAAGTAATTATCAATGTCAACCTTCTTTTTTCAACAGTAATGAAAAAAGGAAAGGGCTTCTTGATGTTCTACATTTGTTTGTGCCTGGAGATTAATTTTAGAAAAAAAGAGGCAGTCATATTTCAAATGTTAGCATATAATGAGAAAGCGATAGCTTGTACAAATACTGCTGTATGATTTTTAATTTGATTATGCATTCTATTGCAGGTACTCATTGATCATGGTAGCGTTTTCATTATTGTTATTTAATGCAATGAGCTTCACATTAGAAAAGCAGAGAACTTGTTTGAATTTCACTGTTAAAGCAGAGAAACAAACAACAAAATGATTTGAAAAATTGTATTTGCAGCTATTGAAGGTCTGAAGCAGTCATTATGTAAATCTGACTCCTTAAAATTAATCTTTTTAAGATAGGTTAAACTGGTTTGTTATATTCTTAGATCTTCATGGAGTTCCTATTTATGGTTCCAATTCACTTCTAGACACCAAGGAAAAACTACCTTATCTTGTGTGTGTGTGTGTGTGTGTGTGTGTGTGTGTGTGTGTGTGTGTGGTGTGATATGTATGTATATTTACATACATATCACCCCCCCCCACACACACACATATATATATATATATATATATATATATATATATATATATATTTTTTTTTTTTTTGCATGATGATCCTAACAAATATACATTGAAAGGAAAAAAAAAATAGAGTTTGGAATAGGCAATATAGTTTACCGAATGCCCTTTCAATGAAATACTCAAGTCCTCAAGGCTTATCTAATCTTATGGGGAGTGTGACTGTCACTGGCTAGCCTATTATAAACATCTATAGAAATACAAGCTAATATTTAGAAAAATGATAGCAATGCAAATATCTCTGTTCCATAGATATGCAATTTGATTTTGGCTGTCTAAATGCAATAGATTCTTGTCCCATGGAAATACCATATTTTCTAAATAATTTTAATATTAGTTTACTGTATATAAATTCTTTCTTTGATTTCTCCTTTATGACAGTTATAAAATCTTACTGGCTCCATCAATCAATGAGATAAATAAGTTCTTGAACACATCAGTTTGAATTCTGCAGAAAATAAAGATTTGGCCTGAGTGTGTGGCCCAGTGGTAGAACTCTTTCCTGGTATGCACAAGGCCGTGGGTTCAATCCCCAAAACTGCAACAAAATAAAATGAAAAACTTTCTCACACACGATAGGCAAGCACTCTACCACTGAACTATATTCCTAGCCTGACTTTACCTTTATATTAAGTCTTTTAATATTTTTAGGTTGTGTTTACAAGTAAGAATAAAGATTGATATAAAACTGGTATACAATATATTACAAAAAGATTTTCAACGTACACTGGGTGAGTTTAAAAAATGTTATGTCATTTTATTTTAGTTGAGTTTCTTGCTTACATATAATTGTGTACTGGCATTAAAGAAACTTCATTTCTCTGTAATATAAATTATATCTAAAAATAATAATTAAATTATATGTGTCTCTTTGTTGGAAAACCCATCTTTTTCAATTAAAGTAATTGAAAACATTTTTGGTATAAATTATACTATCATATTGCAATTTATTTTAATTCACAGGGGGATTACATAATTATTTAAATTAAAATATTTTTTAAATTCTAGTTTGTTGTTTCCTCATTATTGATATTTTAGAATATATACTACCAACTAAATTATATGTTTGAAAAATAAAAAAATTTACTTTACTTCATATTACTAAGAGAAGTCTGATTGCTCCTTTTACATTCCCAAGTCCACTAAATTACCATTAAACCAACATAATTATTATAAACCCAGACAGAGTAATAAGAGCACTGAAATCATTTTAAAATTAAAAAGTTCTATTCTGTTGAAAGAACAAATCTAAAATATTTAAAAATCTAAAGTAAGTATGTTGTTGTCTGGCCAAAGTTCATTTATTTTTAAATGTGGGGATGATAGCAACCTTTGACAGATCTGAACCACTTTCCTCAATCATGTTCTCTTGATATAATTTGTGCTAAAGTTTTTTGTCACAATTACCTAAGTAACTGACTAAATTACATAATATTCTTTACCAAAATACAAACATTCAAATATGTGATTTAGTTATATATAGCCTATTCTATATTTTTGTTGTCTTGATTGCTTGACAATTTAAACTTTGTCATATTCCACACAGAAACTAACATGTAAATACCTCAATTTCATTTAAAATGCCATTATTTTATAAGCTTATTATTTACTTTCCCTCTTTCATAGAAATTCTTTTTTAATTTTTTTTTGTTTTAATTAGTTACACATGACAGTACACTGACCTTGACATATCATACATTTGAATCGTATAGGATATAATTTCTATTTTTCTTAGTGTACAGGTTGCAGAATGATATTGGTCATGCAGTCACATATATACACACAGTAATAATAATGTCTGCTTCATTCTACTATTCTACAAGGGACCCTCAATCTTCCATGTCCTCTGCCTTTACCCAGTTGAACTATTAATTGTGACCACTAGATGTCACCACTCTCTTTGAAAGAGCAACTATCTAGAGGATAAAAGGAGAAACATACTGATAAATACATAATTTATTAAATCTAAAGTCAACACTTTCTGTGAGGAATCATTTAGATGCATTAAAATTTAATTAATAATGAATTTACTGCTTAAAGATGATTATACACCTGACACATGAGGATCAAGCTTTGATAAACATTTTCCTTGTCAAAGAGTTTCATGTTAGGATTTCTGAATGACTTCCCTTCAAATATTTAAGGAAAGAAAGATTTCTACAGCTACCACTGTGTTGTTTCTCCTAATGAAAATATTAAAATTAACATTCTCATGTTCATTCCTAAAAAGTACATGGAAAGTACTGAACAGTTTATTTTATATCCTTATTGCCCTTAAAGTTTATTAACATTAGAACACATTTTTAATTGCTCTAACATTATTTGTTAAATATAATTATGAAAGCACCCATCATACACTGACTTAAAAACACTAAGACATTGTAAAATATATGTATTTATTCATCCGTTTATATAACACATATTTATTGAGACTAACAATGAAAAGTACTGTATCAGATACTTAAGCTACATCCATGAATAAAGTAAAAGCAGACCAATTCCCCAGCATTGGTAGAATGTCATGCTAATAGACAGGTTAAAAAATTTTATCACTAACAATAAACAAGGCACTGACTGAAAACAAGTGGCTTATTTCTAAAATCAAATATTTTGACTCCATCAGAAGCTTTAGGGAATTACAGGTTACTTTTAATATCTCTGGAACTCCGAATCAACCAATATTCTTCACAGTGGAAGTAGCCTTTTTTAAAACAGCCTATGAAACCATCAGATGAATAACTTGGTGTATTAGCATGCTACAGTTACCAGTTCCAGATTGTGTGGTGTATTTTCACTCCTACAATTTTATCTCATTTTTCTGAGCCTCCAACAATCCAAAAGTATTTAAGAAAGAAACTAGATAAAACAGAAATAGTAGGAAGGCAAAGAGAGAAGAATCATGAATGTTTAGTCAGATCTGCTTCCCTGAAGCAGCTGCTAGCAAACTACAGAGGTTTGCTAATTTTACATCTGCTGCTCACATTTTAGAAACCTCTTATACATAGAAAGCCTTACCCCCTGCAGCATCAAAATTGTCATCCCTCTTCTCTATTGTGTCCTTGAGGGACATAAAGTTGATAAATGTATTTGTTGAGAATTTTGCGCTTACGAAATGTGAGGAAAAAAACAAATAAAAAAAGGCACAGGTCATGATACCCTGTTTATGAGCAGCACTATCCTAAATTTAAGACTTAAAATCAGAAATGAGTTTTATATATATATATATATATATATATATATATATATATATATGTATGTGTATATATATATACATATATAAAATATATATTCATATATGACTCATATTTTAAAAACTCATGTTTACTTACTTTATTCCCAGAGAAGTAGATTTCTTTCTTTCTTTCTTTCTTCCTTCCTTCCTTCCTTCCTTCCTTCCTTCCTTCCTTCCTTCCTTTCTTTCTTTTTCTTTCTTTCTTTCTTTTTTTTTCTTTCTTTCTTTTTTTTTCAGATTTAAGCTTGTTTCTTTCTTTTAGAGAAATTTCCTTGTCTTACATCTGTTCTTTGCTACTGAGAGACTCTCTTTTTTCCAACCCCAATCGTGGGGTTAGAATGGAGTGTGAGAGATCATTACCATGCCATCCACTAAGCATTTTTTGAGTTAAAGCAGCTACTCTGAGGCACAGTCAGGTTTACTGGGGTTATTTCCAATCACCAAATGAAAAAGAAAGCCCGATCTTTCTTTTTTTTCCTGTGCCTCAGTGATGCCACCACATTTTTCCATTTTAGATATGATTGGGGAAGGGAAGAAATGCCACTATGAATTTTCCTCCAAACCAAATCAAATAATATCCTGTCAATTTGTGCCTTCTACTGACTTCAGAAAGCACAACATCCATGTGAGATACACGTGGGCCATCAAAGAAACACATGGAAGGCCACTCCAAACCCTTTGCTGTGTAATAGTGCTAGCTTTCCTTCCTTTGTCATCTGCTAATTTTAGCATGTCCATTTTCTGCATTGCTCACACTGACTGAATGTCCAAATCTCAAATTGTAACTAGAAATGAAGGAGAAAAACACATCTTTTCATGCAATGTGCACCTGCCAGATTGTTGGTAGCAATTCTTGAACCTGACAGTTCCCTAACATTGGCGTAATGAAGTTGATAAAATAGAGAGAAAAGACTCTATGATTTTGACTCTCTGAGTAATCACTGATTCATCACCTTCAATATCAATTATTATAGTTCTGAAATGGCTTATGGAGGCTCCAATGCAAATATGTTTAGAAAAATGAGACCTATTTAGAAATGTTTATTTGTACATTTCACATTTATTCAAAATAAAATATTCATAGATTATCATAGAATTTCAGAGTCTAGGCTCTGTACCAGGCATCCAAGAACCAATTATTGACAACTTTTAGGAAAGATGAAAAATCTGGCTTAACATGTTTTTTAGGTGAATCTTACTTCTTAAAGTCTGCAATTATATTTTCTTTTCTGGAAATGTTAAATGATGGGCCAACAAAATCTATATCTGCATACCAAGAAGGATGTTGAACTTGAAGATGAACATGCTTATCTCTAAGCTTTCTCAGAATACATAGTGGAGAATTTTGTAATAATGAGTGAGTTTAACTTTCTCTGGGAAGAAACACTCTACTCAGGTAAAAGCAGAAGATAAGATGTTATGTGAATAGACACATTGCTTTACTAGAAAAAAATAAATATTTAGATGCTGTCGCTGTATCCTTTCTTTGGATGACTAAAAAAAAAAAAAACATACCTATACACCACCCTATCACTTCTTTTCTCTTTCAAATCCATTTATATTCTTTCAAAGAGCATAAAGGAAAGGAAAAAATTGTTTAGAATCCTCTGTCAAAATAACAACAATCTAAATGTAAACATTAATAATCCCTCCAAAATCTTGTGTATATCATATTCTTTCCTATATGTTAAATAAGCTATAGTATGGGCTGGGGATGTGGCTCAAGCGGTAGCGCGCTCGCCTGGCATGCGTGCGGCCCGGGTTCGATCCTCAGCACCACATACCAACAAAGATGTTGTGTCCGCCGAGAACTAAAAAATAAATATTAAAATAAAAAAAAATTCTCTCTCTCTCTCTCTCTCTCCTCTCTCACTCTCTCTTTAAAAAAAATAAGCTATAGTAAAAAAGGCATAAAAACAGAAATACACACACACACATACACAAACACACACACACATTACTTGACAGGTTAACTCAAACAAAACATTTAAACAAAGATTGAATTTTGTAATTTCAACATTGTTTTTTTAATATTTTTTCTTATTGTTTTTAATGCAATAAAGTTTTAACTTCCATTCCATACCAAAGGTGAGAAATTTTAAGGCACAATATTATAACACGTTTTGATCACAGTGAAGTGACAAAAGCTTGTCAAATATGTTGAAAACTACAGCTAAGTTATGATAGGTGTATTAAAGAATTGTGAGATTTGAAGGGACATTCTGAGCACTGTAATTCAAATTGCAGCCATTGCAAGAATCCTTTAAGGTTTTCAAGAAGCATTTTCAGTGTCTACATGAACACTTGAACAGGTGAGTCTGTCTTTTGAAATTTTTTCAGTGTTAGGTATTATTAGTTACATTAAACTGAGATTCCCCACCCCCTAACAACTTTCAACTCTACTCCCACCCAGTTGCAGCTAGCAGCATCCTCTGAGTTCTGCCAGTAGCCCTAGTTTTGTCTCTCAGAACAAAACTACAGGACATGAACTTCCTCCCAACTCCTCAGTGCCCAAAGACAACTGTTCTCTTTCTGTGTGTTCCTGTCCTTTGTGAACTAGATTGTATTTGCTTTCTTTAGTGAATCCACAGATGCAGCTGCCATTCTAGCATATCCATGCCTAAAAAGCTTTTGTTTGTTAAAACTTGATAATTCCATTGTCATCCTACTTAATAACTTTGAGCAGCTCTTAAAAGAGAGAATTTGTAAGTCCTATAAATATTTTGGTGGAATGTTTGGGCATTACGATGTTCCTTGTTTTCTCTGAATGTATTTCTCACACTGTTGGGTAATATTTTAGATGACTTTGTGTCATAGTTGTTTTTGCTGTTGTTTGATCATAATTGACAGGAATGCATCTAAGTTTCCACATTATGAGAATGAAAAACCTATGGCTAAATGTTGGAATCTGAAGGTGCATTGCTGATGGGAAGATACCATGGATGTACACTGTCTGCACACTGAAGTCAAGGGCTATGGATTTTAAGAGAAGATTCAGTTGACTATCTTCTTCCTTTCAGTACTAATCTAATTTTTTCTGTTTAAAAGAGTGAACATTCAGACTGCAGTAATGCCAATCATGCTGTAGGTGAGGAAAACTTTGAAAAAGGAAAACCCTAAGTTAAGATTATAGCTACCAAATGCTTTTCTTAATGAAGTGTGAAAGACACAATAAGGTAGTGAGAATGAGTGGGAGTGAGGATGATAGGCTGAACTGTCAGTTCCTCATTTACTGCCAGCAGTCCTGTCTAGCCTCCAGGAAGCCTCAAAACAAACTTGTAGGCAGCTTGATTGTAGAGCACTTGCCTGCAAGGCCTGGGTTCAATCCCCAGCTCATCAAAGGAAAAACACCAGCTGGCAGGAATGACTTTGATCTTTTATTTCCACCATTGTCATTAATCCCTATCCTATTTTTTTTTAATTTTTTATTGATTATTTAAAGCATTACAGAGCTCATGATATATCATCTTTCATACATTAGACTCAAATTGTGTTTTGAACTCCCATTTTCACCCCAAATATAGATTGCAGAATCACATCTGTTACATATTCACATTTTTACATAATGCCATATTAGTGTCTGTTGTATTCTGCTACCTTTCCTATCCCCTACTATCCCCCCTCCCCTCCCCTCCCCTCCCCTCTTCCCTCTCTATCTCCCCTGCTGTTGTTGCATGTGTGGTTATTTCAGAAAGCTGAAGGACAGCTTCATGGATGTCAATTGACTGCTTGACAGTGTAAGGATTTCATAACTTTTCCTCATATGTCTTTAGTTTGAAATCAGTGTGAACATTTTGCTTTGAATACTTATTAAACAGAATTAGTCAAAGGCATCCCCCTTTTATGTAGAATATCTGTTTTCAGAGTTTTACATTGACAAAAGAAATAACTATATTATTTAGAAACTCATCATCACAGAGACTGAAGTCTTTTCCTCCTTGAGATAATTGATTAGATCAATAATGTACAATAATCCAGGCCAATGTATTTCTTTCACAGGAATACAACCGGCTTAATTTGATCAGGAATTCAGCACCCTTTGCTCTGTATGACAAAACTGAAAATAAAGAACAAATAAATAAAACAAGATTTTTAAAAATAAATGAGAAGAAAGAAAGGTTATAACATGACTGCAGAAGCAAAGATTGGAGAAGCACATCCCGAATGTTTTTAAGTCCAGCTCCACACTACACTAAAACATGCAGAATCTTTCTGCAAATCAAAATGTGTTTTGTAGTTGTTTCCCTTATGAAAAAACTGAAGACAGTTTAAAAAAAATCATATACACAAGATTAGCTCTAAAGTAATCTGCTTTGCAAGTTCTCTCTAAATCATTGTATTACTGAAACCTTTGACTAAACAGAACAATCATCATTTTAGTGAAAAAAATTAAAAAATAAGATAAAATTCTAATTACAGTTGACAATAATATATTGATATGATGTGACTTGTTCTTATCCCGTGACTCAATGTACTCAGACTATTAATCTTTTCTCATCAAAACAAAAGTATTTTTTTTCAAAGCCAAAAAAAAAAAAAAAAAAACTTTTGGATCAAAATATTTTAATAGAGGCTACTGCCATCACATAAAGGAAAACTATCAGTTATAATAAATATTTCCAAATGTTTACTCACTGTAACAAACTTGGTTCTTTTTTATTTAACATTCTATGTTCATATTTTTTATGTTCTTTCAGCTAAGTTAGATATAAGAACTGTTTCATAAGTTCAATTGTAATACTTTTAATATCACTAGACATTGTTCCCTCAAATTCAATATTTAATTAACAAGAGTGAATCTGTGCCCCACTGTGTGGCCCACAACTGGCAGCAGCAGACCAGAAGATGAGTGTAGGACACTTGAAAGCTTACTGTTATATCCTACTGACTTTCTATTTCATTTCCTTGGAAGTGAATTATGACTCCAATAATATGCTTTTGGTAAAAAAAAAATGATTTCTGGCATCTTGTGGGGGAGGATCTGAAGAGGTTTTAAATTATATTTTGTCATGAAAATACACATCTTGTCATCTTTCTTTAGATGTTAGAATCTTTCATCTTGCTTGAAAGTTCAGATTGATCTGTAACCTTTTTTTGAAAAAAAAATCGTATGTCAGACACTTTGATGTGTTGTGCATATTTTTGCTCAGGAAGCTATAGGGCTTCTGGCAGACCATAACTGAGAAATGCAATTGAATTTTATACACTATCTGCTGACCTTGGGATGGTATCCGATGCCCTGGGAATCAGACTGTCCTACTTTTAGCTTCTCTGGGCAATTCAATGACATATTGACTTGGCTTAAGTTCTGCAGATGAAGTTTACACAAGCAAGATGAACTTCTTCATTTCCTAAACTCTGATGGATGTTCTGAAAAGAAACCTTGGCTCATTGACTAAAACCAATGGATATTTTAATTCAATTTCCAAAGACTGTCATGCTCTTTTGGTCTCTCCCTTTCTCAACTTACCCTGGGCAAAAGTATCTTGTAGGCAATGTCATTTCAACAACTAATTTAACCAGCATTTACAAGTGTGCCAGCTTTATTGGTTAAATACTGGGTTGAATAAAACTCTTGAGGGCAGGACTATAGAGACAACATTTTATGAATCCCCCAAATTAAATGATTTCTGTGATAACTTAAGGCAAAATCTTATGACTTTTGTTTCATCCATTTTGGAAGAAAAAAAAATGGTTTTCTTGAAGGATGTCCTTGAATGAGCAAAAATGATAGCAAGTAATGTAGAATGTAGGAGATGGCCTCAAGAGAAACCACAGGGGAACAGTTGAAGGTTTGAGGAAGAAGTGTAAGATATGAGGAAGATTGTAGGCTTGAAACTGACTAAGTGAATGAGGGAGGGCAATGTTATGGGGCAGCTGAGGAGAACATAGGGCCATGTGCATACAACAGCATGGCTGCATATTTCTTCCAGCCACATTTCACCATCAAGTTTATAGGTAGGGAGTAAGGAGAGAAGAGGATGTTACCAGGGTTGGGGTATCTTCAAGTGATTAAGGAGAAGGAATATAAAACTGTTATAATAATAATTACCCATAAAATTTAACATACATTAGGAACGATGTAAAGCCATGGACTGGGGAGGTTAAAATGGAAGAATAATAGAATCAATCTATGATATTCCTATTTGTGTGAGAGAGTTTGTGTGTGTATGTGTGTGTATTGTTAGAATAGTAGAATGGGGGTACCAAAAAGAAACAACAGAATATATTGTGGTTAGGTTTATTCAGTTACTTATAATTGATAATATGAAGTCTATAGCTATTGATGATGATGATGATCAAGAACACATATATGTACAACATGATCATGTATCATTTATGTGAATATTGAACTCACCTAATATTTTAAATGGAGTAAGACAGGAGAGAGACCAACGAAGGACTCAACATAAAGTTTTAAGTATTTTGAGAGGTTTTAGTGAGGACAAAAAAAAAAAAATGGCCTGGAACTGACAATAAGGAGAATGAAAGACATTTATCCTCACTTCCAGGGGTCCTACTATGAGGTCTGTGGGAGAAAACTCAGACATTACCTCACAGAATTTTGGGGGCAGTAGATGCTTTTAGAGAAGACTCTATAATTAGATGGGCCAAGAAGATGTAAGAAATAAAAAATAATTATGAATTCTAATAATGATAGATCACATGTTTCAATGGGCACTCTGGTTTATATCAGAAGATGCAGAAGTTTGGAGGATGGGGCAGAAGAGAGAATATGCAGAGCTATAATGTCCTACAAACTAGCGCCAAAGTTTACTGGCTATTCCTCTCCCTCTGTTGAAAGATGTGTGTTCATGTCTTTTTGAATGTGTTAAAATTTAAAATATTGTATATTCTAGTTCTTTATTAAGCCTGTGTGCCTACTCTTGGAACATTTCATTTCCTAACTAGTAATTTCATGCATGTGAGCAGATATTTTATCTTCTCAAATATTATATTTTGTCTTTTGACTAACCCTGAAAATGGCAAAATCCACTTTTTTATTGCATTTTTGAGTGACTTAAACATTCAATATATGAATTATTCTTTCAAATTTGACATTATTTAAAACAAGACCACATATTCTTGGTTCTTTAATCATTCTTGATATTTTTCCCTCATTTTTTGCTCATCTGTATATAATAGTACAAATCACACTAAAGTCCAAACTTGCCATCCCTGCACAAATTTTCAGGATGGAAAGAAGAAAAATGAGAATTATGGTAATGAGAGCACCCCAGGGAATGAAAAGTATGTGTGAAACCAAGGATACATTCAAAATCGGGCTGTAAGAAAGTGTTCTGTATTTTCCTTTTCCAGTCCACATCAAACATAGGAAATCAAGTGGCTGTCACTGTGGTCTTGAAATGAAAGAAGGCTTTTTCAGTTTATAAAACTACAAAATAAAATATAGTTTTAACATATGAAAGTTGCATTTCTCTCTATATTTTTTTCTTCCTCCTAGTTATGAGAGATTTTTCAGATATGTGGAGAGAAAACATTTGCCTTTTCAAGACATAGGGACCAAGATGTAGTGACATGGTAATTATGTACAACATCAGTGATTGGGAAGTATGTAACACATGGTGATATGTATCTATGCATGACAAATATCCTAGTCTCCAAAAAGCCAAGGAAACATATGACATGCTCATTAAAACTTGGAAGTTGTAGTGAGAGAGAGTGGCAGATGACAGAGAACGGAGATTAGAGTTCAATGATGACTCCAAGACATTGTCTCTTTTCTTTTTTTCTATTTTATCTTGTCCTTAATTGACTCCTATTCTCAGTCCTTCTCTCTTTTTCTCCCCTGGGATACCCCTGGGCTTATCTGGGGGTAGTGAAATAGTCAGATTCGTTGTTTTTTCTTGTGGTGGTAGGTAGTCATAGTTACAACACCAATATTATTTGCTCATCACTAGAACAAATAATAGCTTAATTTTCAATCTGATAAAGTAGATTTGAAAGAAAAGAAAATGATACCACTTTAAGTCCTTATGACTTAATACCTGGATTTTTCCTCAAGAGCAAATCAGGCTGATAATCACAGTGTCTGGAAAATTCCACTGTCCAAATATCTTAAAAGTCTTCCTAAAGTTCCACCTTGGATCACTCATCCTGAATAATGAATTGTTTTTTTTTAGGACCAGGCAAATTTAATTCAAGGATACTTTGGAGTTAATCAGCATCATTAGAAACTGCTTTACCAGTTGGCTAGTGAAATAGAAAATATGGGAAATGTTTGTGATTTGGCTACTGACTTTATGGATGAAATGAGGATATGGAGGATTGGCCTTAGATGCTGCAAAGGTGCTGAATGCTTGTACTTGGAGCAGCTCATCTTGAAAAGGATTGAGTCAGAATTCCTCCAGAGTATGCTGCATTGCTCAAGTGCTGGCCTCACAGACTCTAGTCTGATGGGGGCACCATTGCCTGCTAGTTAGGCTTGCTGATGCATGTCATTGTTATCACTATCATTAAATCCAAGTTAAAATACAGAATAATTGTATGTATCTGAAAGTTTTACAGACAATGGAATCAGAGAGATAGTAAAACTAACTTTTCTAGAGACCATCTTGGTTTACAGGCATTTAGTAAATATTACCTAGACAGTTTTTTCTTTCTTTCCTTCCTTCCTTCTTTCTTTCTTTCTTTCTTTCTTTCTTTCTTTCTTTTTTTTTTTTTTTTTTTTTTTTTTTTTTTTTTTGCTACTGAGTAAAAGCCCAAGAGTGCTTTACCACTGGGCTACATCTCCAATCTGTTTTATGTTTATTTTTATTTAAATTAATTAAATAATTTATTATTTATGATACTGAGAATGGAACTTAGAGATACCTCAGCACTGATTTGCATCCCCAATCCCTTTTATTTGTTGTATTTTGAGAAAGGGTTTCTTTCTCTGTTGTCCAGGCTGGTCAGGAACTTGAAATTCTCATGCCTCAGCCTTGCTATTTCTTGTCATAATAGGTATGTGCCATAGTGCCTAGCTTACCCTTACTTTTATTATAAAGTAATAGTTATATTATTGTAAATGAATTCTATACTACTAAGTTAGACTGAAATCAGTGAATTATCGTCTTGCATCCAATAACCCTATGGTCCAAAAGAAATTTTAAAAGGATTTCTGACAATCAGGGAGAACTTAAGAGAAACAGGTATGCTGCAAAAGATCTAGTGTTTGAACTGTATAAAGAGTTCAATCTATAAATATTAATATATGGGAAGATTATCTGTGAAAGAGCTTTTGGCTGGATTACTCAGAAGTCCAAGTGGCCCAAGATATCCTTAGACCCTGCATCTTCACAGCTAGATCAGAGTATCTTATTAGTATTCTGGAGCATATGATGCCACAATTTTCAGTATTCAAAAGCCTGTGAAATTGTGAGAATATTGAAAGTTGTGATAGAGGGGAAAAATGCTAAGAAAAGACGAGCATTTCCTTCACACTTGTTCCCAGCTGGGATTACAGCTGCTTGATTCATACCATCTGGGGGTGTCTAATTAGAAACTACCTAGAATAGGCTCTTAAAGAAGTAATTTGGGAATAAACTTAACATCAGCAGCAGTTCAGATCCCAGAGGGCTGAGAGTTAAGGTTGCATGAACTAATGGATCAATGAACAAAAGAAATATTCACTAATCACGTTGCTTGAACAATGTTATTCTTGAAAGAAACAAAATGCCACTTGTTTCTTCATTGCATAATAAATCTGCCCGAGACTAAGTGACCTTTAGATTAGCAAATAAAAATAAGTGGAAAAAAAAGACATGCATATTAGACTCTTGAACAGGCCTATCGTGGTTTAAGTGCTCTTCCATTTTAGATCCAGTTTTCAAAATACAATAAAGCATATATTCCAAAACAACCTGTACTTTTCACCTACCAAATAATTATGGCTAATTATGTTTAGATTTCTCTCCTTAAACTCCTTGGTTTGTCTCCTAACAGTAGTCATAAGGAGATACATTTTTTTTTCCTGTTCAACCTAATTAATAAAAATTTCACTTACCAGTGAGATTGATTTAGAGACGGAGATGTGAATGATACATTTTAAAATCTACATCATGCTTCTGGTAGCACCAATGCTAAGAGTTGAAATGGGGACACTGGGGTTGATGAAAGAATTTTAGCCCTTTAACATTTTAAATATTGCATTTTAGCTACCTTTCTTGGTGCCATTTGTCTATCACCAGTGTTGAGCTTTACAAAATACCATCAGTATACTGTATACACATTATACAGTACTGTGTTTAATCATAATAACAAATCCTTTCATTACCCTATATTCTTGTCAATAACTTACAGTCTTGTAAAAAAAATGTAATGTTCTCTTGACACATGAGAAATTGATATTTAGTTCACAAGTATCAAGATAATTTAAAACCCAAAAGAGAAAGTACCATGGGTTGTATATCCAACGTATAATTATTTAAAATAGTGTCATTATATTTGCACAATTATTAATTTTATTATCTTGAGCAATGATGATTTCCATGTTTTAAATATCAGAATTAAATATGAGGCAAATGAGCTGCATAATTCTATGAGCCTTAGATAGTACAGAAAGAAAATCCTATCAGGGCTCAAAGATCACAACTAACAAGGAATAAGGGAGACCATCAGTGATATCTTTCAGTATTCCAAAATGCATATCAAGTAATTCAAAGTCATAACAAAACACTATCTCTAAATAGTCAAAAGTAAATAAGCTTGGGCATATTAAGAAGTATTTTGAAGTAGGAAAAGGGTTCAGAAATAATATGTTTGGAAAGCACACTATGTGTTCTATAGCATGTACTATTTTTACAGAATGGGATTTTTTTTCATTTTAATTGATTTTTAAAAAATAAATGACACAGAATGCATTACAATTCTTATTACACATATGCAGTACAATTCATATCTCTGGTTGTATATAAAGTATGTTCACACCAATTCATGTCTTTATACATGTTCTTTGGATAATGATGTCCATCAAATTCCACCAATCTTGCTAACCCCCTGCCCTCTCCCTTCCCCTCTCACCTTTCTGCCCTATCTAGAGTTCATCTATTCCTCCCATGCTTCCATTCTCTACTCCACTATGAATCAGTCTCCTTATACCAGAGAAATATTCAGCATTTGTTTTTTGGGGATTGGCTAACTTCACTTAGCATTATCTTCTCTAACTCCATCCATTTACCTGAAAATGCCATGATTTTATTCTCTTTTACTTCTGAGTAATATTTCATTGGATACATATACAACATTTTATTTTATTCATTCATCGACTGAAGGGCATCTAGGTTGGTTCCAAGTTTAGCTGTTATGAATTGTGCTGCTATAAACATTGACATGGCTGTATCCCTGTAGTATGCTGTTTTTAAGTCCTTGGGTGTAGAACAAGGAGAAGGATAGCTGGGTCAAATGGTGGTTCCATTCCTAGTTTTCCAAGAAATCTCCATACTGCTTTCAGTATTGGATGCACCAAATTGCAGTCCCACCAACAATGCGTGAGTGTACCTTTTCCCCACATCCTCACCAACACTTATTGTTGTTTGGCTTCATAATAGCTGCCATTCAGATTGGAGTGAGATGAAATATTAGAGTGGTTACAATTTGCATTTCTCTAATTGCTAGTGGCAATGGATGAACTTTTTAAAATATATTTGTTGATTGATTGTATATCCTCTTCTGAGATATGTCTGTTCAAGTCCTTGGCCCATTTATTGATTGGGTTATTTGGGGTTTTTGGTGTTCAGCTTTTTGAGTTCTTTATAAACCCTAGAAATTAGTGCTCTATCTGATGTGTGAGGGGTAAAGGTTTGTTCCCAAGATGTAGGCTCTGTATTCACCTCACAGACTGTTTCTTTTGCTGAGAAGAAACATTTTAGTTTGAGTCCATCCAGTTTATTGATTCTTGATTTTAATTGTTGCACCACAAGTGTCTTATTAAAGAAGTTTGGGCCTTATCTCACATGATAGAGATTAGGGCCTACTTTTTCCTTCTACTAGATGCAGAGTCTCTGGTTTAATCCCTAGGTCCCAAACAAATCAAGATACCACATCATTTAGAATCATTGGCAGCCACAGCAAAAGAAATGACAGAGAAGGAGTTCAGGATGTACATGGTTAAAATGTTCTGTGAACTCCAGGAAGATATTAGAGAGCAAATACAGGCAGTAAAGTTCACTTCAACAAGGAGCTACATAAACAAATACAGGAAGCAAAAGATCACCTCAACAGGGAGATAGAGATTATTCTAAACAACAACAACAACAAAACAAAACAAAACAAAAAACAGAAATCTTTGAAATGAAAGAAACAATAAATCAAATTAAAAGCTCAAATGAAAGCATCACAAACAGAGTAGACCATTTGGAAGATAGGACATTAGAAAATGAAGATAAAATATATAATCTTGGGATCTGTTTTGATGCAAGAGTTGTATTAACAAAATGAGTAGCAGACCAGCACAGGTAGAAGAAAGGAATTTGTCAACTGAGAAACATGTGTTTGCTCTGGACACATGAATTGAGTGTTAGAAAAGTAACAACAAAAGAACAGAAGATAATAACAGACCTGAGAGCAAACTCTCAGGGAGAAGTTTATATATGTCAGAGGCTGAAAAGAGGGAATGGAGGAGAAGCGGTAAGGCAGAAAGAATTCATTACACAATTATTCATTGATCTCAAACATGGCAATGTAGTTTCATGTGAAACTTTTGTAATCAGATAGAAGATAAAACTAACAGAAAGCATGAAGCAGTCACTAAATCTTTTTACTATCTGTGAATTCTAGGAACACTCTTACGATGTATTTGACAAACAGATTGCTTGAAAACTGTGATTGTGTCATTTGCTGCTTCTTTGGAAAATATTATATTACTTCAACTTTCCCAAGTTCGGTTTTTACAAATGTAACTCCTTATTGAAGTGACATAATACACTTCACCAAAACAATATGTACTTTAATTGGTAATTTTTGTAATATTTCAAATGAATTGCAGAGATTAATTTTGTCAGAAATATTTCAATAATAAAAGTAAACATTTATGTTATGAATATTATTCTTTCATTTGGCAGAAGAACAATGGGTATTAAGATGATATCCAGAATTCGGTAGTAATAATGAAGACAAATAAATATTTTCTAATATACAATAAAACTTAAATAATTATTTGTTAAATTATGCCAAATAAATATGTATGGTAAGTTCTTAATGTGAGTAACCCCTGTTATGAAAGTGTGCAGTGGTTTGTGGCTTAAATATAGTCTGTCTCTTGCAAACTTGTCTCATATTATGCTACAATGATTTTTTAAAATTTTTTTTTTTTTTAGCTGTCAATGGACCTTTATTTTATTTATTGGTATGTGGTGGTGAGCATTGAACCCAATGCCTCACACATGCTAGGCAAGCACTCTACCACGGAACCACAACCGCAGCCCAAAGTACAATAATATTTAAGCAGTGCTGTATATTTAGGGAAATTTGGTACATATGTTCAAGACATATGAATTTTTTTTCAAATATTATACATTGTCAATTTCTTTAGCCAGGTATTTAAGATGCCTCCAAGCTCAGTGGTTAAATTAATAAATTCCCAGTTAGGATAGTGAGAATGGTAAAAAAAATAAAAATAAAAGAGTTCATAGATGGGAATTTATGCCTATCTTTACAATTTTATAGTTTGAACCTAAAGACAGTATTAAAACTTGCTGAGCCTCTACTACCTCCTCTGGTAAGTAAGTATAAACATTAATTTATCTATTCATTTGTTTAGAAATGTATAGCAAACATCTTTTTGGTGCCACATTATGCATGTCCTATTTATGACAGGCCAATGTATAGATTAAATAATGCATATGACATTATTTTAAATGGTGTACTCCAAGCAAGAATGACATTCTTGCTTTTATTGTATCATGTGTAAAATCTAAGTGTTTATGCAGACTGATAGATAAGTATTCATCTAACAGAAGGTTGTTCATTTAAATTATGATTCAATTAAATTAATTTGCCATCCAAGGACTGGTAAAACTTGATATTTCCCACTGAGTGTGATAGCAGATTAAGAACAAACCTTTGTTTCTGTTTTTGTACTGACTCACGCTTAGTTCACTTTTGAATTAGAAATAATTGACTTAGCAATGAGTTAAATATTGTGGAGTATAATATTGGTAAAGGCTAATATTCTTACATATCATGATGATATGAATTGAAAGATGTTCATTGAAATAGTGTTTGTAGTATTGAAAACTGGAAGTAACTTAATTGTCCTTAAAAGGTCCATGCGAAAAACGGAGTATCATGCTATAGAAAAATATGCAGGTCATTAAACAGATAAGTGAGCCGTATGTATACTGCTGAGAAAAAAATGTGTACTTTATAAAAGTTTTTTTTAAAAAAATAATAAATGTAATAAGCAGGTCATACACCTCCAGTACAGATTTGAAATAATATAAAAATATTCCAGATACATACATGTAGAAAAAATTAATAGCAATTTGAGTTTTATATATTATGAATCTTTGAAACTTCCCAATCATATATGAAAATCCTAATTTTAAAATGCCAGTAAGTTAATTAACATAATATTTAATTCAAATTTAATAGAAACATTTGCAAAATATATTTTAATAAAACTTTCAAATATAGGAGAGAAACAAATTTAACATTCTATTTTCTTTTCAGTTTCCTTTAAAAAAGTACTTACATAAATTTTCTTCTTGTTTTGTTTATAAATGGGGAATCATGTTTAACATGAAATGGAAAAGCAAATAAAACAGGTTATTTGTGTTTTTCTTTCTTTCTTTTTTAATTTCCTTGTAATACTGGGATTGAACCCAGCAGGGCTCTACCCCTGACCTACATCTTTGGTATTTTTTATTTGTTTTATCTTGAGACATTGTCTTCCTAAGTTGCTGAGGCTGATTTTGAACTTGCCACAATGCACAGATGCATTTCTGCTTTAAACTCTGAACAACTGAATACCTATTCAATTGTTAGTGCTAAGCATTTATGAAAAAAAAGATCTTTCTTCCTCAAAAAGTTTTACAGTTTCAACTTAATATACCCACAGTTTTCCTTTCTTCTAATGCTTAAAAAATATTCTGAGGAATACTCATGATAAACAAAAATTCAGAAAACTATACAAATTATTAAAAGCAACTCTCAAAATTAGAAAACAGACCAAAGTTCTTTTTGTTTTTTATTTCATCCTGGAGAAAGTGTGAGCACATTTTGCTTAAAATATGTTAATATTAATTCTCATTTATTTTTGAGCAAAATAGAATTCTATCATGTACATTTAATTGACATAAATGGAGGCATATTTCCACATTGTTTTCCCATGGGAAAAAAATCTTGTGAAGTTCATCTCACCTAAATTATCAAGTTCACAATGATTTTTATAAATTAGGATTATTATAAAAATGATCATCATCTCCCCCTTCAACAAACAAATTGAGAACTAATAAGCTTCCAAACACAGCTTTAGCATCCTATTAAATCTACTTTTCTTCCTAAAGTGATCCAAATACAACTGTCAATTTCTATTACTGTTAGGAAATATTTCAGTCTCTCAGTTTGTCTGTATCCCCATTCCTGTATCTCCTCTTCTCTCTCTCTTCCTACCCTGTATGTGTATTAGAAAACAATCAATCTGAGATCTTAACATAAAGTCCAAAATATGTCCATAAATTGTCATAAACCTGTGTTTTACTTGAAGTCTATTCATGAGACAGTAACAAACTTGCAAGTTTTGAATATTCCCTTCACTTCAAAAGGGATTGAACTTCTAAAATGAACCTTAGTACACCTATTTTAATATTCTCTGCTGCCTGCAAGCTAGCTTCAGGATATTTTAGTTACCAGAAGCAGCACTAATTTGCAATATCTTGCTATGACTATTTGTAGGTAAAAATTGCAAACAGCTGACTCCAGCCAAAGGCAAGCTTTAGGAAACCAACATAATTCCTAAAATAAATAAGGTAACTATCCAAATATCAAAAGGAATTGCACCTTGCTTGACATTTTCTTGGGACAAGATAATGGTTTCTGCAATTGTTCAACTTTTATGAAAAGACAGAAGTTAAGATAATGAGCCATTTAAATAGCATGCTTACTTAAATCAATAAAACCATTTTTTATTCTATGGAAAACTCTTCTTTAATTTTTTTGAGCACAGATGTTTCAAATAATGAATGATTTTTCATGTTATGTTTAAATCCAAGCTTGAAAAATGTGACTGGTTATTCCCATTAAGAAACTCAGCTCAAAATGTTTTCCACTGAATCAAGATAAATCACTAATTATGTACTTGGATATAGACAACTTCAATAAAATTTTGGACTCAAACTTTTAAACCAACTATATATTTAACACACTGGTTGATGTTGCTTGACCACAAAGTAAGAAGGACATATTCATTGACAAATCATACAGTGGGAAGAGAGAGGAAATGTCTCTTCAGTGTAATGAGAATGAAAGATTTGACTGTATTTAGACTTCAATGGATATGAAATCTAAGCTGTGGCCAGATTCATTTCCTAATCTAGAATCTCTGGGAAAGTACTTAGTTTTCAAACATGGAAACTGAAGGTCATTCTAGTAAATAGAAAAAAAAAATATGTTGGCTCCCCAAAATATTCACATGTGAATACCTTTGCTAACACAGGAAAGGCAAGTTTGCAAATGAAATTATTTAAGGATGTTGAAATGAGAAGATTAACCTGGTCCATCTGGTTAGAGATAATGTAATCACAATGAAAATATTTTTAATGATTTAAGAGTTAGAAAGCAAATGTGACAGAGGATGGAATGATGGAGATGGAGCCATAGCAAGGAAGACCGGTGGCTTTTTTATGGGAGAAGCTTTCATTCCAAATCTAAGTCTATCTTGGCAGGATTCTAATAATAATAATAAATTCACATTGCATTAATTCACTATGTTTGTGGTAATGTGCTACACTATAATAGACAGATACAGATATATATCTATATCTATAGAGAGAGTAGATCTAAATCTAGATTTTCTGGACCATCAGAATAGCACTGGAAGTCAAGCCCACAGCCCAGATCCACCCACACCAGCTTGTGTGGGTTTCAGGAGCACAGAAGGGATGACCTACCCCTCCCTTGGTGGGGCAGACACCCACCACAGCCTAACCTCTGGTGAAGGATCACCCCTTCCAACAAGGAGACCAGGTCAAACCCAGCAGCCCAGATCAACCCACAACAACTTGCACAGGACCCAGATCCAGGATGCAGTAGCATTCATTGAGGGACACCAGCAGGGTCTGGAAGCTCAACATCAAGATGAGGTACAGACAATCTGCATAGGTACTATAAGAATACAGGGAAGAAACTGTAGTATCTCAGTTCTACACTGCAGGAAAGGAAGACACATAGACAACATGACAAAACAAGGAAGGAAAGTGCCCCAAACAAACCAGGATGCTATAATAACAGAACCCATGGACAGCAAAGTTGATGAAATGTCGGAGAAAAAATTTGGAAGGTTCATAATTAAAATAATCTGTGAATTAAAGAATGATCTAAATGAGCAAATACAAGCAAAAGTTGATCACTCAACAATGAGATAAGAGAGCAAATACAGGTAGCAAAAGATTAATTCAAGAGAGAGAGAGAGAGAGAGAGAGAGAGAGAGAGAGAGAGAGAGACTCTGAGAAAAATAGTCAGAAATTCTTGAAATGAAGGATACAATAAATCAAATAAAAACTGAATAGAAAGCATAACCAACAGACTAGGTCACTTGGAAGAAAGAATGTCAGATAATGAAGATAAAGTCTACAATCTGTAAATTAAAGTTGATCACACAGTGAAGAAACTTAGAAACCATGAACACAAAATCCAAGAACTATGGAACAGCATCAAAAGACCAAATCTAAAAGTTATTGGTATAGAGGAAGGCACAGAGTTCCAAACCAAAGGGATGTACAATTTCTTCAATGAAATAATATCAGAAAATTTCCCAAGCATGAAGAACAAATTGGAAAGCCAAATACAAGAGGTTTACAGGAACCAAATGTACAAAATTACAACATATCTACACCAAGGTACCTTATAATGAAAATGCTACTTTGCTGAATTCATTTACTAGTTTTAGAAGTTTTCTGGTGGATCTTTTAGGGTATTCTAGGTATAGAATCATAACATCAGCAAATAGTACCAATTTGAGTTCTTCTTTTCAAGAACTATGTTAAATAGAAGTGGTGAAAGAGGTCATCCCTGTCTTGTTCCAGGTTTTGGAGGGAATGCCTTCAATTTTTCTCCATTTAGATGATGTTGGCCTGGGGCTTAGCATAGATAGCCTTTATGAGGTTGAGATATGTTCCTTTTATCCCTATTTTTTCTAGTGTTTTGAAGATAAAGGGGTGCTGTATTTTGTCAAATGATTTTGTTTTCTGCATCTATTGAGATGATCATATGATTTTTATCTGTAAGTCTATTGATGTGGTGAATTACATTTATTGATTTCTGTATGTTGAATGAACTTTGCATCCCTAGGATTAATCCCACTTGATTGTGGTGCATGATCTAATGAAAGAGGTGAAAGATCTATATAATGAAAATTGCAGAACCCAAAAGAAAGAAATCAAAGAAAACCTTAGAAGATGGAAAGATCTACCTTGCTTTTGGATAGGCAGAATTAATATTATCAAAATGACCATACTTCCAAAAGCACTATACAGATTTAATGCAATTCCAATCAAAATTCCAATGAGATTCCTCATACAAATAGAAAAAAGCAATCATGAAATTCATTTGGAAAAATAAGAGAACCAGAAGAGCTAAAGCAATCCTTAGCAGGTAGAGTGAAGCAGGTGGCATCACTATACCAGACATCAAATTATACTACAGAGCAATAGTAACAAAACAGCATGGTACTGGCACCAAATCAGACTGGAAGACCAGTGGTACAGAGTAGAAGACACAGAGACTAACCCCAAAAAACTACAATTATTTTATACCTTATATAACATATATATATATATATATATATATATATATATATATATATATATATATATATATATATATCTTATACAAAGGTGCCAGGAACATGCATTGGAGAAGATAGCCTCTTCAATAAATGTTGCTGGAAAACTGGAAATTCATATGCAACAAAATAAAATTAAACCCCTATCTCTCACCATGCACAAAACTCAACTCAAAAATGGATCAAAGACTTAAAAATACAATCAGAGACCCTGTGCCTAATAGAAGAAAAAGGAGGCCCTAATCTCCATCGAGTGGGATTAAGCCCCAAATTCCTTAATAATAATTCTGTGGAGGAAGAATTAAAATCAAGAATGAATAAATGGGATGGTCTCAAACTAAAATGTTTCTTCTTAGCAAAAGAAACAATCTGTGAGGTGAATAGAGAGCCTACATCTTGGGAGCAAATCTTTTTTTTTTTTTTTTTTTAAATATTTATTTATTTATTTTTTTAGTTCTCGGCGGACACAACATCTTTGTTGGTATGTGGTGCTGAGGATCGAACCCGGGCCGCACGCATGCCAGGCGAGCGTGCTACCGCTTGAGCCACATCCCCAGCCCCTGGGAGCAAATCTTTACCCTTCACACATCAGATAGAACACTAATCTCCAGGGTATATAAAGAACTCAAAAACCTGAACATCAAAAAAATAATAATAATAACTCAATCAATAAATGTGACAAGGACCTGAACAGACACTTCAGTGGACTTTCAGTAAGTTAGCCTTGGCCAGAGTGATAGATACAAGGCATAGAAAGTATGTATATTGCATAGAGTTTCCATATATAATATATGTGTTTTGTTAGAGCATGCTAAAAATGCTTGAAGTAAATTTTAAGGTGGCATATTTTTTATAAAATTTATTCTTAAAATATTGTTCATCCAGTTACTTATGTATTTTTTAAAAATGAACTTCCTTTTATCCCATATAATAATTATTTTGTGATATTTCTCCTCAATATTGTTTTGCAGAAAGAAAATATAATCTTAAATTTTTAGATAATTATTATTATTATTATTTTTACTTAACTGCAACACCGTGGTCAGTGATAATACACAAAAGGTCACCTGAGGATGTGCCTTTGCTTTAGGTTTACCTATTGTAGTATGCATTGCTTCTACTGTTTTTATTATTACACTAAGACACAAAGTGAAGCAACTTAAGAACAAAGAACTAAAAAGTAGGAATTAATATTACTAGCATGATTGTGTTAAATTTGATAATTAGTTGTAGAAATTATTTTAACTTCCTTATTAATTATATTGTATTTTGCATAGAAATTTCATCAAAAAGTTAACAGGGACTGGGTCTGTGGCTCAGTGGCAGAGTATTTGCCTGGCATGTGTGAGGCACTGGGTTCTATCCTTATCACTGTGTACAAAAATAAATAAAATAAAGGCATGCTGTGCATCTACAAGTATAAAAAATTTAAAAAAGTAAACAGGACCAGCATGAAATTTTCAGGTGCTTAATCCAAAATTAAAATTGTCCAACACTTGTTCAAATAATATTAAAAATTTATGATGAAGCTGAGTATGGTAGCTTATGACTATTATCCCAGTGGCTCAGAGGCTGAGGCAGGATGATCATTAGTTCAGAGCCAGCCTCAACAGAAGCAAGGTGCTAAACAACTCAGTAAGACCTTACTGCTAAATAAAAATACAAAATAGGGTTGAGGATGTGGCTCAGTGGTTGATTGACCCTGAGTTCAATCCTGGTACCCCCACCAAATTATGATGATAATAGCATAGAATTACTCAAATGTTGGGTCCATGCAAATGTTCAGATCACGTAATCATAAATCTAGCCTTGTCAATGATTCAGTTGTAAAAAATAAGAATATATATTTATATTAGTATGTTTGTATCAATCCATCAGTATCAATATCTATCTAATTTCAAAACCCGATTGAATAGAAAAGGTAATGACAAATGATCCAGTCCTAAGTCATTTTCTTTCAAAGGAAAACACTGAGCCACACAGTACTGGAATCATTTCAGTATGTGATATTAGAAAGAAAAACAAAGTAATAACTTTCTAAAGATATGTATATATTCCTTCTGATGACCAGTTCAGTGTTCCTGTGATGACTGGTTTACTTTGCTTAGAATTTGAACTGCATATTTCTGCTCTAATTCACTGTTCAAAATGGTCTCGGAATAGAATGTATCATCCTGAATTCAGCAGAATAAAGGATACTGATGATATAAAGAGAGTATAAGAATTTTGAGGAACTGATGATTGTTACATAATTTTTATATAATTTCTAAAAACTATAAGGAGGTGAATTACATAATTCATCCTCTAAACTGAACAGGGACACTTTTGAGAGTTAACAAGGACACTATTAATAATTATGTTGAGACAACAGAGAAAACATTGCTGTTGAGCAAAACCAGCACCATACATGGAACTAAATCTAACATCTGAAAGAAATTTAGCATTTTGCCAGGCACTGATCTACAGGCTTTGCTTGTATCAAGATCTTGTTTTCTCACAACCTCACTGTGAGCTTTACAGCTCCTACATTTATTTTAAAGATAAGAAAATTTAGACACAAATGGGTGACCCACCTAGCTCTACATGTGCATATTTTTGTTGGTATGGATGTATTAATATTTTAATGTGAAAGTGTAATTCAAATCCTGCCTGGTATCTGTATCTTGAACAAATATGCAGTATTATCTCCTGTATTCCATGGTTTTAGGTTGGCATGAATTGTTTCAGCCACGAGAAAAGCACTATAAATGGAAGAACTTATTATGGACGCTTCAATTATCACACCAGGCTTTTGCACAGCTTGTCCTCACACACACTGCTTGGAAACCACAAAGTGTTGTGTCAGCACCCATTTTCCCAACCCTGGCGAACATTTGGGAATTGAGGGTATACCTTTTCTTAGACACAGCAAAGACACATGAGTCAGTGCTCCATTTTTACTGTGAAGTAGTCAGGGTTTTGAGGGAGAAGCTAATCTTATGCCTCACTAGTCTGCAGTAAGGAAGTGTGAGTCATGAGTCAACACCTCACTTTTGGTAGGGTAGTTTTAGTGGGTCCTAGCAGGAACAGGCATGCCCATCCAACTTTAAGCTGCACATCAGTAGAGGACTATCTCAAGGAGGAAGATGAGGGAGGAGTAGGACAGAGAACAAAAAAGAAAAAATAGATTAAAATGAACCCAGAATATCATAATAAAATACCAAATGTGTCCAGAATACAATAAAAGTCACTATTTCCATAGATAAATAATAAACAAATAAATGAAACCTGTATGAGAAAAGATAATCAACAGATTTCAACAGACTCCAACGTAGATGTCAAGGTGAGGTTGGAATCATCTGACAAAGATTTTGAGGAAACATTAAATAACTAACTAGAGATTCTCCTAAAAGAAAAGTAGAAAAGAAATTTCACCCTTATTGAGAAGTTATGAAATAATCCAATGGAAATTATAGAAGCAAAAAAAACAGTACAAGGCTAGAAATAAAATACTGAGTGTATGGACACACAGTGGAGACAACAGAATATAGCCAGCAAGCGTAATGACTTGCCGATAGAAGGTACTATTCTGAGCAAAAAACTGAACAGGAAAATAGCAGATTTGCAAGGAACACAATATCCAAAGAGTTAACAGTTATTATATTCTCCAAAAGGAGAGAAGATCAAGTGTGGGACTGAAAAATGACCAAAACCTTTCCAAATTAGGTGGAAGGCATCAATCTAAATATGTAGGAAGCAGAATAATCCGTGAAAAGATTAACTGTAAAGTACACATAAAAGCAGTTGTAGTTCGACTTCAGAAAGCTAAGGACAAAAACCACAAAAGCACACAGAAAAATGGAACATTTCTTATGATAGATAATAATGTAAATGACAACAGATTTTGTTTTTAATCTCAAACAAGGAAGACCAGAAAGAGGTAGATGATGTTTTCAAAATACCGAAAGAAAAGAACTGAGAACTGTGAGCTATATAATTATTTAAAAAAATATCTTCCACATTCATAAGCATCTCAACTGGTAGGGTACTAATTTTGTTTCAACTATCAAAAATTACCTAATAAACTCAATAGAAATTTGATGCATATAATACAGTAATTTTTACACACTTGGATGGAGTTTTAAAATGCAGAAACTCTACCCTTTTATCATTTCTTTTCCATACAGATAACTTCCATTAGTGATTCCTAAAGTGCAGGTTTGAGAGCAACACCTTTGATCTCCTGCATTTAGCAATGCCTTGTGTCACTTCAATCCATGAAAGCTGTTGTTGCTGAAAGTTGAATTGTTAGTTCACATAATTTTTCTTTTATGATACTTTAAAACATCATCTGCTTTTTCTGGCCCTCATAGTTTCATATGAAACTATGTGTTATTTACATGACAGTAACAAGTCTACAGTGCTGATTGTACTTAAGAATTCCTACATTATATTAAGAGCTCTACATGTCACTCTTCCCTTCAGACAGTAAGACATTGATAACAGAAGACTATAAGTTTATATATATATATATATATATATATATATATATATATATATGTTATATGCATATATATATATATATGTAATTTTAACCAGAGTAACTAAGAAAACTAAACCATATCATATACTTAAAATATTGCAAATAAATATAGAATTCCAAAGTTTTCATGTAACCCATAAGAAAATGATAAAGACAATGGAAAAATGAAAAACTGACTTAAAATAGAAGTAAATAACAAGTGATAAATTTAACCTGTAGTTTATGACTTAATCCATGGCATATTTAAATAACACAAACTAACATACATGGTCTACAAGGTAAAATGATTTCTTAAAATAGTGTCCCAAAATACTCTGTCCACCTGAACTAATTTCAAATACAGCATAATTAATGAGAGAAAAAAATTATCAGGTAAATATGAAAAATGTTATGTTAAGAAAAAAATGAAGGCAAGGTAATATTATTATCATTTTCTCATTTTAGCCACAAAAATTAAAGAAATAAAAATATCAAATTTTATTTCTAAATTTTTTTTTGCATTGCTAACTCACAAAACTAAATATGTTGTCAGTAAGATGAAAAAATAGTGACACAATTTCAAAAAAGCTGCTATTATTTATACACTGTTTACCACCTTTCCTTTTAAAATCAATGAGTTTCTAATTCCAATGTACTTGTTGAAGTAATTAAAATATATTTATATGCAAAATAAAAGTAAGTAAAATAAACATATGACAGCCATTTCTCTATAGTAAAAAGAAAGTTCTTTTAGAGTAAATTAGTCTTATTTAAACTCTAAAGGACCTTGACCTTAGAATGATGGACAACCAGAGTAGGGGATATCCTAGCACAGCAGGTTGATTTGTGATCAAATGAAAGTCTTAATATTGTATTTCTTTTTATTGGAGCATTGATCACCTTTGTGAATTTCTAGGCAAGAGTTTTCAGTGAAAGAGGCGGCTGCCTCTTTAAAAGACTGCTGACATTCTTCCAAGGTGTTCTTTGTTGAAGATAAGGCCCTCCAGAGAAAACAACCATATCCAAATAAAGCACTGAGTCTCTCTGACTCACCCTTGTAGGTGAACTGCAGAGAGTTTTGTTCATATTATCTCAAAAATTCTAAATCCTCCATCAAGGAGTCATTTCCCCCCACCATTTTTGAATGTGTGAACCATGATTGTGACCTGAGAGTGCACAGGCATGTGCCCACTCTACATGTGATGAGTCTTTCAATATGGATATGCATATATTTCCTAAATAAAAGCTCCTTGCTTTCTTTGTTCAGGGAGACTCTGCTTAGGGAGTTATCCTCAGTGCTGTCCTTGCACAAGTAAAAATCTTTCTTTCTGGGTGCACACCAGTAATCTCAGAGAAACAGGAGGCTCATCACAATTCTGAGATCAGTCTGGGCAAGTTAGCAAGATCCTGTCTTAAAATAAAAACATAAATTTTAAAAGGGTGCAGGTGTACCTTGGTGGTAACAATGTTCATACAGTCAGTCCTTAATATTGCCAAAATCCCATCAACCTACCCCAAAAAACACAATAAAAAGAAAAGTTCTCTCTCTCTCTCTCTCTCTCTCTCTCTCTCTCTCTCTCTTCCGCAAATCCCTGGTTCTGCTTATTGGCTTTGGACTCAACAAGGGGTGAAAACCATAGTGTTTAGTGACACTTTGAAAACTTATTTGAGAAGAGAAAATATTTGAGTGAATGTGTATCCATGAGGAGTGAACCAGTTTCTATTCTTTTTTTTTTTTTTTTGAGAGAGAGAGAGAGAGAATTTTTTTTAATATTTATTTTTTAGTTTTCGGCAGACACAACATCTTTGTTTGTATGTGGTGCTGAGGACCGAACCCGGGCTTCACGCATATTCTTTAAAAATCATAGTCAAGTATGACTGTAAGTAAGGCTAGGAGGAGGACACGTGGAAAAGGAGAGGACAAAAATGAATTATCATTTTCCTATTTCCAATTCTAGAGGATTAATGTGAAAGTGAAAGTCATTTGGTGACTTATCTTGTAATAGAGTATTGAAAAACCTGTTTCAGTTCATATCTATTCTACTACAATGCAATAACCATTTTTAAAAACACCTGAAATGAAGATTTTCTTTAGTACCAAAATGTTATTGTTTGCATATAAAGTGTCAACAGAAAAGTTCATGTATTGAGCAATGCAGGAGTGTTCAGAGGTAAAATGATGAGATTATGAGAGCTATAACACCATCAGCACATTAATTTATTTGCTAGATTAATAAATTTAGTGGACTCCTGGTGTGATAACCAGGTAGGGTATGACTGAAGGAAGTGGGGGCATGCCTTTGAGCACTTAATCTTATCCCTGGCTCCTGGGGCTCATGCACTTTCTCTCTCTCTTTCCCAGCTGCCACAAGTGATGTAGCTTTCCTCTTTCACACCCATCAATCATGATATTATGCCTCATCCTGGGCCTAGAGCAAAAGAATTGTCTGATGGTGGACTGAACCCCTGAAACCTGCAACCAAGAGCCCAAAACAAACTTTCCTACCTCTAAGTTATTTTTGTTGGGTACTTTAACCACAGTGAGGAAACACTGACTAATAGACTACCATTAGTTCTTTTGTGATTCAGAATCTACAGAACGTATGTGTATATTGTCATGTATATATATAAACAGAACAAATAAAATTGTTTACTAAATTTAATAATATACTGCCTGATGCAGTAGTGCACACCTCTAATCCCCAGCAT
The DNA here is from genome assembly GCF_964194105.1 of Spermophilus citellus. NCBI lineage: Eukaryota > Metazoa > Chordata > Mammalia > Rodentia > Sciuridae > Spermophilus > Spermophilus citellus. Next base: position 256,319,034 of record NC_138182.1, read on the forward strand.
CTTGGGAAGTTAAGACAGGGGGATCACAAGTTCAAAGCCAACCTTACTAACATAGTGAGGCCCTAAGCAACTTAGTGAAACTTTGTCTTATAAAAAAAAAGAAAAAAGAAAAAAAGCAAACCCAGAAAAAAAATAAAATATTTCTAGTACATGAAATAAGCTTAACCACTATACTGTTTTCGGTAGCATATCATTCAGTCAACCTATATGGATAATACTATATAGCACATAGTATTATTTTTATAGCTTAATAATAATAATAACTATTTTCACTGCTGTAATTTTTATTCTGGCATATTGATTGACAACAAAATATCCACTTGCTACATAGGTTAGTTAATAAAAAATCCTTGTTTTTTATTTTATTTTCTGTAATACAAGAGGGATTTTACTACTGGTAGAATAATGCATGTATCTGAAAACAGGAGAGAGATCAGTTGTTAATTGAGTTGAGGATTGGCTTAGCTCAGTAGTTTCTCTTTTCTAGGTATTATTTGATTGGAATTGTGAACAAATAAGTCATCCTCCATTAAATTTAAAATCAACAGTAGAATGTAGGTATTTAAAAGACACAGGGAAAATTGTTTGAGGAACATGGTTTAATTTGGGAAAAGTACTTGCCTCAGAAGATACACAATGCAATTCATGTTACTGAATAGAATGGTTATAGTCTTTTCTCCTGTGAAGTTCATATCCAGGAATTTCAGTGGCAGATGGGAAGGCTGAGAGCACTAATTTTAGACATTCTATTATTTTCAGGTATGATGTTGTGTGTGTGTGTGTGTGTGTGTGTGTGTGTGTTAGTTACTTGGGTCAAACCTAGGTCCTCAAACATGATAGACGAGCACTTTTCCATTGAGCCATAGCCTCATCTCTGTTAGATTTTTATACAGTAATTCCTTTAATACACATGTACCGTAGTTATACATTTCCATTTTACAAATGAAAAAAATATGCACTTGCAAATTTCAAATCACTTGCCCACAGTCATTCAGGTACAAATTTGTGGCACTAATGTCATCTTTATCAAATATTAAAACCCTTTCATATAAAATTAAGGTTCAAAATGTGTTCTAAACTAAGTTAATTAGAAGTTAAAGCACCTAATATATAAAATGTACACCACATATTAAAATGTCAGGATTTAATTCTCTAGTAATAATGAGATAAGTCATTTGGATTACTCTTTCCAATCCAAAATGATTTTTCAAAAATACCAGTTATTGTACATTGTAAGATAACATTTTTTAAAGTATGGACAGCTTATAGAATTTTAATGAGCTATCAACCAAATATGAGGAGAAAAAAAAGGAACCCTGAGGGATAAGGATATTGCCTTACTAGCTGCAAATTGCTGATCCCTGAAACTAAGAATATCTAACACCCTCAGATTGAATTAGGAAGCAGAACCCAGAAATAACTTGTGTTAAGAAGTACGGCAAGAACCCTTCCCCCAACAATGGAGATCATCAAGTCCTTGTAGCCAACCAGTTAGAAAGCACCTGTGGCATGGGTCTAATACTTGGAATTGTGCATCTGTATGACTCAGATAATCTCAAGGTTGAAAACATGGTTTAAAGAAGTCCTACTTATGTTCTGCCCCATGTAATAATAGTAAAAAAAATTCAAAGCTTTTATGAATGGCTTCAATCAAAATCTTACAGTATTCTCAAAGAATACAAATCCAAATAAGGCAAAATTTGCAAAGTCAACATAAAACAAAAGAATTAAAACTAAACAAGTCAAATGCAGATAGAAAATATTTTACTGTTTATAATTTTAGTAAAAAGAATAAAATAATTGCAGAGTAAATATGAAAATATTATATTATACAATAACTAAACAGAACTTTAAAAATGAAATATAATTACTCAAAATTTTTAAAAATGTATTATTATTTTCCACCAGTAGGCATAGAAGAATCAATATACAGAAATATAGGCCAGGAGAAATTTACAGTTCAGCATGGAAAGGTAAAAAGACAGAGGGGAAAATATAGATACCCAAAGGAATGAATGATTATGATAAGAAAGATATCAAAATTAATAGATTAAAACTTTTGGTACCTTTAAAAAGCCCCAGTCATCCAACAAAGCATGTCTGTTACATAATTGCTCTGATATCCATTTAATTATTTTTCCTCACAAGGCAGTTCAGATTGTATAATTTTTTTTGGCATCAGCTTTATTTTTATATTATTTAATCTTACCAAGTATTGTTTTATAAATAGATAATTGTTTCTTATTTTTACATATAAAATTTATGTTTATGTATTGAATTGCATCATCTGTGAGGATATTAAAATCATTCATATTTTATTTACTTTCTTGTGTTAATCCTGCTTTCTTAGTATTTATTTCATTTTTAATATAATGTTAACTTCAGTTTATTACATTTATTTAAATATTTGGTAATTCTCCAATTCCATGCCTTATTTGTTGGTGAGGGTTTTGATTAAGCATTATTGGTAGATGAAATTTGTTTCCTCTGCTTACATGAGAATCTTTCACTCAAGTAACTGAAATTTCTTATTATTAAAACATCTGGTATGCCTTATGGGTTTATGCTTTCTTTTCAGTGGTCAGTACACAAATCTTTTTAAAGTGGGGACATTTCTGCCCAACATGCTTGCCACAAAGGACAGACTCTTTTCAGTGAACTCTAATGCTTGGGAGTGCCTGACTGTGAGTTCATCATTTAGACAATTACATGTGGACTTTCATCTCAGAGCAAAGGCATTAAGGAAATATTGACTGAGTGTGGGATGAGAAATCATTTTTTTAAAGAATTTCTTTTTTTAATGTAGATGGGCAGAATATATTTATTTATTTTATTTTATTTTTATGTGGTGCTGAGGGTCCAACCAAGTATGGCACACATGCTAGGCAAGCGTTGTACCACTGAGCCACAACCCCAGCCCCGGGAAATCATTTTTAATAAACATCATGGTCTCTTCTTCAAGGATGTAGCTTTAATATTTCTAATTTGGAGATTATTTTTTAATTCAAATGGAAGTATCACTTTGTAGAAATTCATCATTTTTGCTGGTTTGGGATCATTAATCCCTCACATGGATTAGGATTTTCTATCATCTTATTTGCACATGATTTATGCATGTATGTATGCATGCATGTTTTGAGATTATGTAAGTATATGAGTGAATGAATGCCATTTTTTTTCTGCTTGGGAAATTTTAGATAGAATAAATTGCACCAAAATTAAAATTTCTATTTAATGAACTTTTCACAAATGTTGAAACCAGTTAACCAGCACCCCAATAAATGTAAAAACAATTGCTTCACCCTTTAATCTTTTAGAATGTATTAACTCTTATTTTATTGTATAGAATACATGGTCCTTCATAAATGGTCCATGTACATTTGATAAAAATATTTTCGTGTAACTTTTTTTAAAATTTTATTTATTTATTTCTTACATACATGACAATAGTGGAGTGCATTACATTCATAATTATCCATTCACAGCAGAATTTTTCGTAACTCTGTATATAAAGTATGTTCACACTACAAATTATGCCATGAGCTCTCTTTTTTTTGCATACAATTCTTAATACATCTTTATACCACAATTAATCATAACTCTGCTTGTATATAAGGTATGTTGACATCAAATTCACATCTTCATACATGTATTTCGTATAATGATGACCCTCTCCTTCCACCATCCTAGCTATTCCCCTTCTCCCTCCCTTCTCCTCCCCTGCATTCCCTATCTAAAGGTAATTTTCCTCCTATGCTCTCCCTCATGTAACATTTCAATAATTGAATATTAGATGAATTGGTTGATTGCATGTATTTTAATTTTTATTTGCGTATTACTTATTGTGAGCTGAGTGTTAAAATCTACAACTATGAGTAAAAATTTTCTATTTCTGTTTAGTTCTGTTTGTTTTTCTCCTTGCATTTGGCTGATATTTTGCATTTGTAAAAGCCCTGAGGATTGCAATGCATTTCTGAAGAGTTTACCCTTTTCACAATGTTAACTTATCTCAATTTCTTTCTTTATGTATTATTTCCACATTTTTATTAGTGCATTGTAGTTGTACATAATGGTGGAATTTGTTGTTACATATTTGTACATGCACATGATATAACAATATAATATGGCCAATGTCCCTCACCAGAATTTCCCCTTTTCCTCCCCTCCTCCCTCTGCCTTTTCCCTTTCCTCTACTCTATAGACTTCTCTTAGATTTTTCATGAGTCACTCTCCCTTCATCACTCCACCTTTATTTTCCTTTTATCTCTGTAGCTTCTACACATGAGAGAAAACATGATCATCTTTCTACATGACTCACTAAAACTGTATTGTGTATATATGCCAAATTTTCTTTATTGATTTGTTGTTGAACACCTATGCTGGTTCCATTAAATTGTATCATTTTATCTCTGGAAACCCAGCTTGTTTGGAATTGCAATCTGTCTGCATTGTCTTTCTATGCTTACTGCTTCCATGGTACTCCTTTTATTTTTAATATATTTCTGTCTACATGCTTAAAGTGCATTTACAATAGAGGGCTATAGTCTTGTCATATTTTATCCACTCTGAAAATTTTTACCTCTTAAGTATCTTTTGTGTTGAATTATGTGCTCCCCAAAAGCTATGTTGGAGTGCCAACCCCAGCAATTAACTTGAACCTTCTTTAAAGAAGGGGTCTCTATACAGTTCATCATGTTGCACTGTTTTATTGGTTGCTACAAACTTTAGGTAATGTATTGTAAATAAAACTGAATGTTGTCTTCTGATAAAGGTTCTTAAGACATTTCTTTGAAAGCAGAGAGATCTTTACTGCTGAGAGATCTTTATCTGGTGTGTCTCATTTCATTATTTTTAAGGAAAGTCTTTTTTTTTTTTTTTTTCATTTTCATTTTGTTCTTGGACACAGGGCATAGGCTTCACTGAACAAAATGGCCCTTGTTCTTACTGCCTGAGATAGTCAGTGAAATCTCTCCTCTGTGGCTGGCCAGTAACTTCCAACACATCCCCTTCCTGTATTAAACCTGAATTCGGTCTCCACAGAAGGTGCTTTCTGCAGGTTTGCAGGGCTGAGTCCATGCACAGTGCATGTTCAAATCCCATGCTAAACCCTTTTTTCTTACTTTGTATTGCATTCTATGTCTTTTCTCCCCTTCCTACACAATCCCAGTCACATCAGTAGCTCCAAGGTCTGATCTCTACTTCTCTACTCTTTCTTCTTCTTTTATTTTAAATTGATTTATTTATTCTAATTTGATATATATGAGAGCAGAATGCATTTCCATTCATAGTACACATATAGAGCACAATTTTTCCTGTCTCTGGCTGTACACAAAGTAGACTCACACTATTCATGTCTTCATACATGTACTTGGGGTAATGATGTCCATCTCATTCCACTGTCTTTCCTAAGCCCATGCTCCCTTGCTTCCCCTTCTTCCCCTTTGCAGTTATCTAAAGCTCTTCTGTTCTTCCTATGTTCCCCAAACCCCATCCCAGTGATTGATCAGCATCATCTTATCAGAGAAAACATTCAGTATTTTATTTGGGGGGGATTGGTTTACTTCACTCAGCGTAATATTCTCCAACTCCATCTATTTACCTGCAAAAATCTACTCTTTATTCTGAGAATACCTTTCTTGTGTCAATCACCCTTGTAAAATTAAAACCAAAAAGTGCCCCTAATCAGAATCTGGCTATGTGTGGTACTCCTTCCATGTTTTTTTTTTCCCTCAAGGATAACAAATTAATATGGCTCTCTCTCAGCCTTAGATATGGACACTATATATATGTGGTCCAGTTTTATAAATATTTATGATGAAAAATCAAATCTGGCACCAATGTTTCTATTGTATTACAAATAGAAGCCATATTGACATATTTTATGTCTTTAAGAAAATTCTTATTCTTTGTTCTGTTAGGACTCCTCCCCTACTTTCCAATTATTTGTGAAATTACTATATTCTATTTACTTCAATGGCAGTTTGATGAAGAAATATGTTTGTTCAGTCTGTTTTTTAGAAACTCAAATTGTATCACTTTAATTTTCACATAAACTAGACATATTTTTACAATAATTTGTTATGCTTTATAGACCCATCTCATTTGTTTTCTGAGTTACTATTCAAATATTTTGGATAAGTCATATTTAATAATGAGTATGCATTCTTAAAAGGTTTCTGAAATAACCTTCTTAGGTGATTTGTTGGGAACAATTACAAGGATAAACATAGAAAAGAAGTCATTGAAGACATCCATTACAAAACTAAAACCCAAAAGGAAAAGAATCTGCTGACATAAGACAGAAGGAAATGGCTAACATTTATTTAAACCCTTCTAGGGTTTAGTTGTTGTTGTTGTTGTTTTAATGGCATCTCTTTCAATTCTTATAACAATATTTTAGTGGCAAATAGTACTTATTCACTAAGCTTGACAAAAACAATACCAATTTCCAAATACTTACCCATCCTAAAACAAAGTTTATAAGCAGATCTTTTGTACTCCAGGGATCTTTCTCCCCTCAGAGCCTTCTGCTTTTCTAGAAATAGCACGGGTGTTTTTTAACAATATTCTGTAAGCCTTCTTATCCTTGCTATTGCCAGGTTTAATTATTCTCTATTATAATATTTCTACAAGTAACCCTTGTGAGAAACAAATATCTGGACCAATAAAATGATTTTTAGAAGTCTTTCTCCTTTTATTATTTACAAAACAATAATCTTACTGTAGGAAAAACTCTCAAAACTATTTTGCTTTAATTATGTTCCCAATTAAGCTAAGCCTGCTTCTGTTGTATTAGATTCTAACACATGCATACAGTATATCTTGTGATTCAAGGTAGGGATTATTGATGTTCCTGTAGTAAATAAGCAAACTATATTTTTAAAAACACAAAATAAAATTTTATATATTTATGTAACTATTGGTGCAAAGTTGAAATGTATTATACATTGAGTTCCTCATAATCACTCATTAATCCTCATAATCATTGTTATTTCTGATATTTAGAATTAATTGTCACCTTGTGTATAAACCAGATTTTTTTTTCTAAACACCTGGGGGTGAGAAATATAGGTGATAAAGTTTATATAACATTCTTAAATTCAGAATAGCCATTCTGACTGACAAGTGGCAGTGAAAATAGTGAGTGAAACTTCACATTAAATATAAAGTGAATATATCTGACAATAGAAATGAGTAGAGAGCTACTCTGAACTTGGGTCCTTTCCTAAGAGGTATTTAATATTACCAAGAAATAATTTTTGTAAATGACAAATTCTTTCAGAAATGGTAATCATATTACTGAAAATGTTTGAGGAACATGAAATATGTTTTCGAATCTTTTAGTGAATTTTCCACTAAACTGTTGTGACGGTGTTTTCAGTATGGATCACTTCACTGTATTTACTAAATACAGTTAAAAAGTAGGGAAAGGACATGAATCTGTCCTTTAGAAATTAAGGCTGCAACCAAACCAATTTCTTTCAATTTCATTTGATTCATGTAGTAGATAATCATATTTTGGTACTTGCTAGTCATCAAAGTATTTTATAAAATTATTCCATTGCAATGCTTTTCTCAGAGGCAAAATTAATATGGTTAACTGTTCAATTGAAATGTTTCTTTTCCTTTTAGTGCTTTTGCCAATGAAATGAATTGCACCATATTTTCATTTTTGTTAATCATTTGTAATATGCCAGCTTCTTGAGCTTTTTTTAAAATTTTAATTGTTTAGTTTTGGTTTCTGGGTCATAAATGGAAATAGTGATATTAATAAATTCATGATATTCTTACCTTCTGAGAATATTTCCTGTAATACTTACTTAGTAGTAAATATTAATGCTGGTGAGCTTTTAAAAATATACTTTCAGCAATTTTGCATTTTTCTTCAAATTGACTATATCTCAATGAACTGTGAATCCAGAGGAAGCAGATAGGGAAGTAAATAATGTTGCAACACAAACTAGAAGCTGCCTCTTTGAAACTCATTAGTATTGTTTTAGTTTTCATGTAAAAAAATAATAATAAAGTTACATGTTTGTAAGAATTTTTATTTTTGCCTGATACATTTTTTCAAAGTCCAAAAAAGAAAACCCACAAAAAACAACTTCATCATGAATCTTTAGCCCTTAATACGAGTGTTGAAATCATTATAATAAAGCCACACCAACACTTCCAGCAGATACTAGAGACTTCATGCTACCACAGGCTAATGTTGGACTTGCTTTTCCTCTTCCTATTTACACTTGTTTTTGCAATTTCCTTGTTCCTTTCTCTTAATTTGTTAATATTGTTTTTCTTCTGGAAAAAAAATATCTTGTAGATGCAACACTCTTTTTCTTCATGATTCTATTTTTAGATGTTGGTCTTAACCTCTTTTCAATTTACTCAATTTACTATCCAATAGGTCAAAATGCTTTTCTGTAAGTACCAGATAGGAAATGTTTCAGTCCCTGTGAGCCATATATTCTCTGGTGTTGGCCACAGTGTAGTTTGAGCACTGTCATAGACAATATGTAAATTGTTGAGTATAACAAATCCAAACTGTGAATTTAGTTCACAGACCACAGTTTGCTGCCACTGTGTGACAGCTTTGTGATGAAGACTTTCTGAGGACAAGGGTGGTTGTCTTTTTCACTTATTTTGTAACACTGCAGTATGCTTGTCATATAGATATCTGATTAACAAATGAATTCATTGAACTTATTCCTACAATAGAGAATTTAGGAAGAAGAAAATGATACACAATTTGGAAAGCAACTAGATGCTACAGAAATCAAAACTTAAGTAATTAATTATTTGGTTTGAGTATGAATTTCTGTGCCTGGGATGTTGGAACCGATTCATTTTGGAATTGTCTCATATAGCACACCTAATTTTCATGTGAATTTGGTTAAAATGAGCACATTTTTCAGTGTTAACTTCTGAGTAGAACTTTATATAGTAGTTTCCTCTTCACTTCAGAGTTTTAAGCTGAATTATTTCAAATTATTATGCTGAATAATTTCCAAACATAGACTACAAGTCCTTTATCATATTTGAATTACAGGTCTCAGAACTTTTGTAGTCTGCCATTTCACCTTTGAATCTTCTTCACTTTGTGGAGTATCTTTGCCTTGATCGATGGTAATGATAGGTCAGTGACTAGTACTTGAAGATGTTTTCTTTTTTTTTTTTTTAATAATGATGTTAGTGCATGTGTATCTTTCTACTTCAACACAGTACACAGATGAAAAAAAAAATATTTTTGAAAACAGAACTGACCTCTGTGGAATTCCGGTACAAGCAATTGAACCTCAGCAAGCTTCTATTACCAGCAGGGTTTTATACAGGTGCAACTGTTTTCCCATGATCACTTACCATAAAGCAATAGACAATTGGGCCAAGGTAGCCTCTTGCCTGCTTTTGTGTACAAAATATAAATAGAATGGAAGAAATAAGGGAAAAAAAAATCCCGAAGCTGGAAGGCAACTTTAAAGAAAAATGATGTTCATAGCTATCCTGCCAGTAGCTGGCAAAGCAGTTTTTATAAAACATATTTAATGTTTACAACCACTTGGAGGCTGGGGAAGGAGTAATACTTTGAAAATGTGTTTAATGTTTTGAACCACTCTGTGGCCGAGAAGCAACTCCTGCTAAAATATATTTAATGCTTAGAGTCATTTGGCACTTTAGGAAAAAAGAAACTTCTTGTTAATTTTTAACATTTATTGCTGATCAGTGGCTGCTAAAGCAACTATCAATTCGGCATGTTTTATGTTTAGGGACACATTGTGCTGCTACTAAAACAATTCATTCGCTTTTCTCAAGGCTGCACAAAATCTGTCAATAGCATTACCTTTGCAATTGCACCACCAATAAAAACATGGGAATCAGACGGAGGAATAAAATGCTCCCTGAATGCTCAGTCATAACATCCTATGGCCCTGAAAAGAGTTCTGCCATGCCAAGTGCTGGTGGACATTTCACGGCTGACACAGGCGAGATCATAAGGCCCTGCTCAATTCCATCAAATGTGTTAAAGCCATGCAGAAGACTGTGAAGCAAAAGAGTAATCTGATAATTGATGCTTCTTACAAATCAACACCTTGTCTCCACATATTAAAATAAAAGAGTCCTCTACACCAAAGCAAATGTAAATTGGAATAGAAGGTCCATTGTGTTATTAAATAAACTTGGTTTAGTTTGTAGAAAGGAAGATGGTAAATATTGAAGTTTTGTCAGAAGGAGAGACTGAGAAAAGAGAAGATGATAATTAGCAGGAACATCTGCAATTTAGGCTTTCCCTGGCTAGTCTCCTCAGAATGCTCACCACATCGGGAACAGGACATGTCCCCACTTATTGACTGCACTTTTCCAGGGATTGTGTTAAGTGGTATGTGCACATTTTTCCCCCCTTGGTACTTCCAATACCTTTGAGAAGAAGATATTTGAATTATTCACTTGCTGGTAAGAAAAGCAAAACACAAACAAGAAATATCACCTATCCCAATGAAATAAGAAAAGGTATTTGGACTCTTACCAAAGTGTGGTTTGAAATCTTAACAAATTCAAAACCCATATGTGATTTCAAATATACGATACAGCTAAGCATGTTGGCACACACCTGTAATCCTAGTAACTGGGGAGGTTGAAGAAGGAGGATTGCAAGTTTGAAGCCAATCTTAACAATTTAGTGAGGTCCTAAAACTTAGCAAGACCCTGACTCAAAGTTTTTTAAAAAAAGTAAAAAGGGTTTTACATAGATAAAATGTTTTTGCTGTATTTTATGAAAAAGCAAGTAGGAAATGGAAAACCAAGGACTTAGACAGTGGACCTCAGATTCATGGGCAATTATTCCCAGGCATTAAAGCTAGTCAAATGATTTTCCTCATTGACTACCCAGATTTCAGAATCGCTATTCATTATCCCAAATTTTCACAGAACAGTGTGCAGAAATTATATCATGCTTACCTTACCATCTTGTTCTAGGTGTGCCTGGGGTAAGCAACTTAATTCTGTAGTTTAACAGGTTTCAAATATAGATGAGCTGAATTCAAGGACCCTGTCCCATTCTGGACTTGATTTAGATGATGAGGTCCCGTTTGGGGTCTAAGAAAGGGCTTAATATATATTACAGGAGAGGAATGTCCAGAATCATGACAGCGCAGGAGGCAACAGAGTGTTAGGCAGAATGTAAAAGGATCAAAATTATCAGTTTCCTCAAGTTTATGCCTTTGTGTCATCCCATGATCTGAATGAGGGCTGGGCTTATTTCTAAGAATAGGGCAGAAGTCATGGGTCTCACTCTCAGGATCAGATTATAAACTATATCTTCAATCAAGGTTTCTCTTTCTCTATTTTTGTCTCTTTGCTGACTCTGTTTATCTCCCTGTCTCTTCCTCTCACTCTCCCTGCCCCACTCCCTCAGCTGCTCTTGGGGAAAACCAGCTGCTGTGCTGTGGTATATCCCTGTGAGGTCTGTGTAGCAAGGGACTGAGGACTAGTAATGATCACACGAGTTAGTACAGGAGCAAATTCCCACCTATCCAAGATTAAGCCAACCTCAGCCAATAGTTTGACTATACCTCTTAAGTTTTGGGTTAATGCATTAGGTAACAATAAATAATTGAAACACAACCTTCATCACTTACTATAAAGGAATCTCATTAGTCATGAGACAAATTAGAACCATCTTCTATCTGGTGGTAGAACACTAAGAATACTGCACTGGCTCTCTGATATCTCCCACAAAAATATATATCTTTATTTAAACATGAGGCAACTACACAAACTCAAAATGAGGGATATTCTAAAAAACCACTGGCCAGAAATCTCCAAAAACTGTCATGTTGGCCGGAAAAAGGCAAGGAAGTGCTTCAGACTGAAGGAACTAAAGACATAAAATGTAAATGTGATGTGTGATTTAGAACTTGAACTTTATAAATATAACACCTCATTGAGACAACTGATGAAAGCTGACTCAGGTCTAAGGATTAGAGTGTAAATTCCCATGTCTGAAGACTAATTTTGGTTATAGAGTGAGAATGCATTATGTGTAGAATCATCCACATGCTGCCTTGGAGTTCTTGACAAGGACAGTGCTTATGGGCACAGTCAGACACCCAGAAGTTTCCTGCTCCCCTGTCCTATGCAGCTGCTCTCAGTTGTTACGTCAGGCACTTAGACAAGGCAACGTATCTATTTTATAGTTTGTTGGGTTTCCCCGCCCCCACTGGAATCTCTCTGAAAATAAGTGGGGGCATTTATATATGTTTCTAAATTGTAACAATGATGTAATAAGTTAATGCTAAAAATAGTTAGAATCTTCACTTTTTCCTTCCTGGAGATATTCTTTTTCAGTACAATCATGCAATACATACCCTATAGTCAGAAACCTCTAAAATACCCTAAAAATTTTATTTTAGCATTTATCCCCAAATATTATGTGAAAAAAAATAGTTATAAGAAAATAAGAAAGGAATACTTTTTATTCTTTTTTTATTAAGCCAGTTGTTAGTTTTTTTCAATGTACCAACTTCTACTAAACTTTTTTTCTAAGAAGATGAATAAGAGATTCCTATTCTTCAGATCAGTTTTCAGTAGGAACCCTATCCTCAAATTATATTATCTAATATAAATATAATATATTTACTATAAGGCAATAATAGGCATTCCAAACTCCTAAGATTATCTGAAAATGAAAGCTAAAATCAAGTTTCCCCAAGATTTTATTTAGTAGCTTCTAACCATAAGAAAACAGTGTAATTATGATTAATTTCTTTCAAAAGAGCCTAGAAGATGTTCTTATTTTCTCAGATACAGAATTTACTGTTTTTATATTGAAAAAATAAAACATAAAAATAATGCACAAAGTTCTTTTTTCTTTCTTTTTAAAGATGAAATCAAATAAAGGATAAAAATTTTCAGTTACATTACCTAGTACCTTGGTATTGCTTAGGGAGAAGCACATTTTACTACATAAATTATGATTCATGATTCAGAATTGACAACTACTAAAACATGTCATAGAAACCTGGTTATTAATAATCTAATCAGCTGTCTCAAAATGAGTTAGCTGAGGCAGAGAAAGTTAACACAATTGTGAATATGGATTTAAACACTTGAATTCTTCCAGTGCTCCATGGAAAGTAACTTAAACTGCATAATCTACTGATGCATAATCATCAGACATTAAAGAGGGCACATTCCAGCAATTCATTGTAACTCTAGTGATCTTAAAGAATTAAGACCACATTCATAAAGTCTAAATTCGTCTCCAAGGAGTAGCTTTGAGTTGGAGAATATCTGGATCATTAAGTAATTTCCTTAGGTCAAAGTAAAAGCACTTTATCTCTGAATATAACTTCCATGGCATATTGGATATAGCGGGATTTGGTAACAGAGTGACCTTTCTCTTAAACAATTCATAGATTCACTAGAATTTTCTTCAACTTAAGAAATTAAATGCACTCCATAGTGTTATAAGTCTTAAATATTGATTTTCCTCTAAAATCTTAAACTGTTTCTGATCACCACCATTTTCTCTTTGTACACTTATATTCCATGTAATGTTAACTTCACTTAATTTCATTGCAGGTTATTTGAATACCATGATTTCAGGTTTCTAATCCATTACTGACACATTGACATTTATATGAGACACTTCATTCCACTGATACTTCATGTTCTCTTTTGTGTTACAAAATAAGCCATTTCACTGTATGCATTTTTCATTTGGTTGTTTCTTCCCTTTTAAGAAAATGAAATCGCCACATTCTCAATAGTTAGAAAGTTATTTCATAGGAAATGCCTCAAACACAGACACCTAGAGCAGACAGTGAGATGTGTTACAACCATAGATAGCTAACATTGTGAATTTAACAGGGAGAGTTCCATCCAGTCTCGACCAATAATTATTTAAATATTCCCAGAAAATAATAAGAGGAAGCATTGTCTAGATTGTTTGGTGCTGGGTGGTGGTAGGAAAATAGAGAAAAATATAAACTTTTCTTTGCTTATTAGAGCAGGGAACCATTTCCACTGGGTAATATGGGCATACTTGAGAATGGAATTCAAGAACTCTTGGTATATTCATAACTACAAGTTCTGGATACACAATAGTTGTTGGTAAACTTTAAATTAGTCATGGAAAAAGAGAAGCAACAGATGCCACAACTCAAAGTGGCTCTCCAGTGTTTTGGGGGGCTTATATATATGGGGGATTATGAAAAAAGGCAACAATGCATGGTACGTATTCTACTTTTAACATTTAATTCATAGGTGGTGCTTGTACCTCTGTATTCATTTGAAAAGAGCACCTTATGTAAATGTATTTCAAGAATACCCAGGCTAAGCTACAGTATGTAAATAGGTTGAGGTTCAAAAGAAATACTCCTGCTATAAAAAAAAATATGAATACACCTCAGGGACTCTCACCATCATATATATCCATAAAACTGGGATCTTAATTTTAATGTTATACTCCATGTGTGTATAATATGTCAAAATAAAATCTACTGTCATATATATCTAAAAAGAACAAATACAAAGAGAAAATAAAACAGAGAAAGTGGATACGGTGGTGAAGCTCAGCTGCTGCAAGACTGAGGCAGGAGGATCACAAATTCAAAGAAAGACAGGAAAACTTGGTGAGAACTTCTCTTACAATAAAGTGAAAAGGGCTGGGAGTGCAGCTCAGAGGTAGAGGGCTTGCTTGTGTAGGTGAGGAAGACCCTGGTTCCATCCCCACTACCATGGAGTGGGGAGGGATGTGTTGCAAACCAAGTTAAGATTTTACTGGAGTCTCTTGAGTAACCAATAGAAATTTCAGTAATGGCACAGGCCAGCACACTTCACAGAGCCTCATTTTCTACAGACCTTTCCAATTTCTCATGATCTCATAGTATATGGTGTCAAACCCCAAAATTGCAAAAGCTGCATTCACTTTGCTTTCTCACTTACCTACCTTGCTCCTTATCATTCACATTGATTTCTCTCTCAGGCACTAGCTACAAATTTTCTAAATCAGGGCTTCAGCTTTTTCAGCCCTACACTTTATCCTAATCAACAAAAGACATAATTGTTTATCTAATGAGACAAAATTTCTAATACTGTAACATGTTTGCATTAAGGATGTTGTTTTAGTAATAGAGTCACTTAGCATTCCAAACTCATGTCGATATTTCTAATTTATACAAAGTGGCTGGGTTAAACTACTTATCCACTGAATAGCTCTGCCTTCTTAAAAGCCTTTGTCTCAAAGTATATTACCCCTACTTTTCTCCCCTCTGTAAAATAAAGACACAATTAATAAAATAGTTCACTTCATTTGCCGAGATTATTTTCTAATACAGCATGCTTGTTCATTATTGCATTTCTAAATCTCCAGCAGTCATAACACTGCAGAAAATGGACAACTCAAAATGTACCTGAAAATGAATGAAATCTGCAGCTTTTCCTTTGATTTCTTAGGTAAAGGAGAGAATATGGTCTCTGAATGCCTGATAAGGTCATACATACAATTTCTAGTGCATTTGTTGTAAATCTGTGTGACAAGTTCTACTTGTTTCTGCCCTAAAGCAGTGTATGCAATCTTCACTGCATGTCCTGAGTGGTTGTAGGGGAGTGGTAGCCCTTTGAGACATTAGGAAATATTAGCAATGGCTCAATACAAGTTTCAAGTTTAACCTATGTGCAAATAACAGCTTTATCTTCCAAATGTGACAGGAAGTTCCAAAAGATAATTTGTTTAATCAGGAATATTAAATGGAAACTTTGTCTCTTTTCTTTTTTTTCCCCATCTTTTTGATTATAAAAATTTTAAACATTCAGAAACTGAAAAAAAAAATGTTTTGTGAATGTTTGTGATAGGAACTAGAATACAAGAAGAATTGGCAGTAGTGACTGAGAAGTAAGAATTTTAATTAAAAATTGCCATTAAGGTTAGAATTATCTACTTAGTTAATATATATATATATATATATATATATATATATATATATATATATATGAGTTTGTAAAGTCTTTGATCTGGAAATATGAATTTATATTAAATATGAAGTATTAAGAATTATGTCACCATAGTAAAATTCTAGATTTATTCTAATAATGAAATCACATTATCATTTGTGTAGTTGTTTTGTAGTGTAACTAATATGGAATACTTATATACACAAAATAAATGATCTTACCATTCTTGAATCTCCATCAATACTACAAATAATGTAAAACACAACTCTTCTGAACTCTTTAAGATCAGACTCAATACACACTTTGGTTAAGTTTTGCATACTTGAGACATAATTTCTCTCTGGTATTTGGTGATATAAGGTAGTTATATTCAGCAGTCAGCTGGTGTCTAGAATTGGTAAGTATAACCAATTTCAATACAAATAATTTTTATACTTCAAATATAAGGGAGTATTATGAGGTCAGGTACACCAAAATATGGAAAAACATGGAATAATGTTATATATTCTAATTGCTATCTTCATAAGGAGAAAAAAAAAAACTAAACAGAAAATGCTGAGAAAATAAGTAAAAATAAATTCATCTTCTAATGTTGAAGAGTAATTTGGGGGTTACAAATACTATCAACCTGAATATGTGAATGTTGTAGAGGTTCTTTAGCATCTGAAAAAGTATTCACGTGCCTACTTACCCACAGGAGACATTTCTGGAACACTACCAACATAAGGTCCATCCAAAAACTTTGGCTCATTGTCATTAATATCCTGCACTTTGATGATGAATTCTGATTCAGGCTCCAAAGGCTTCCTGGTCTCTATGTCTACAGCCTGTGCACGCAGGGTATAGAAAGGTTTTTCTTCTCTATCCAGGCTCCTTATTGCATGAATGTCGCCTGTGGTTTCATCAATGGTAAAAACGGTCCCGGCACCATCTCCTGAGAGGGTGTATTTAACAGTACCCTCTCCTTTGTCCAAGTCAGAATGAAGCTTTGGGGTGGGGGAAGACAAGGAAAGAGAGGAGAGAAGGGAGGGATACCATTAAAAATTTTGCCATTATTAAAGAGTCACAATTTGAAAAAAAAAATGTGCTGTGAAAACCTATGTAGATAGATAGATAGATAGATAGATAGATAGATAGATCCTTGATATTCTAATTTCACATTTAAGTTCCTTGCCTTATTTCATAGATGGACAACAAATTTGTCCTTTCATTGATTTTACTTTCAGTTCATTCTATTTTTTAATGCATTTTGAAGATCAGAAGCGCACTCCAAACCTAGTGTACGTGTAACTGATTTTGAACATTTGTTGAGTTCCTTTGTATCTCTTTAGGAATAAAATTTTCATCAGAAACTATTCACAAATCTTAAGCATAGTTATTGTTTTAGATTAAATGATCATATGAAAATAAGCAAGCTCATAAATACCAAGTTGTAAGTCTTCCACATGAGCTAAAGGTAGAAATTAATGGCCTAAAATATTAGGAGAGGAGTTAAGAAAAATCTCAGAAAACACTGAGCCTTTTTCTTTGGAAAAGAAAGATACGATCTTTCATGGTTATTTTTTCAGATTAGCAGATAAGTTTCTTCTAATTCATTATGCATATAGAATACTTGTTGATTGTAATTCAAATAAATTTATATTCAGTTAATTTCTTTTAAATTTCAACACATTGTTAGTTCACTGTATTGTAGCATGGAATAAGATGCACATGAAATCCAAAAGGGAGAGAATCAAAGAGAAGGGAAATTACCACAGTTATATGGTCAGCATTGCTCAAACTCGAGTCCAAGAATAAGTGGAAGCTCAACATATATTTGGAGAAACATAAATTATCTAAGAATAAGTATATACATACAACAAATATCACCTTAAAATATTACATTTTACAGCTTATTTAAAATATTACATATTACAGATTGTTAATGCATATTCTTATGATTAACATAAATAAATGTATAATTATTTTACACAATAATTTATATTCTCATAAATGATATCATCTATATTTCTTTCATTCAGATGCTGACCTAAAGTGTTTTAGACTATTTTCATTCAGGATTGTCTAGTTTTCTGATTTCAGTATCCAAGACTTTATATTTGAGAGCTTAATGCCCTCAACAGATCACTTAAAGAAAAAACTTTGAACTTTTAGAGTGCTCATAACCATTGGGATGTGCCTTATAATCTGCATTCAGGTGCTACTCTCTGGCAAAACTTTGGTAAAAAATGACTTTTGTGTTTGTTAACATTGCAGCACAAAAAGAGATTTAAAATATTTTTAATTACATAAACATATATTCAATGCAATTACTCTTTCTGTGAGTTAGTATTAGAAACAAATTAGAAATGCCAATTAAATGTAAGTTCAACATTGGCTACATCTTAGCTTTCAAGATTGACATTGTGGTTTAGGTTCAGTAAAAGGCTATCCTTCAAATTAATGTTATTAACATGAATTTATTCATTTTAGAATTTGTATTTACTTCAAAACTTGCTCTGAAAATATATTTGTGTATGAGCATAAGCATAAGGATTTATACTTGATTGTGTTAGGATTCAGGCATGAGTAAGTTGGTAGAAGTAGGACATCAGACATACACATCAAAGAGAGTCCATAAATCACAGGACTGGGGATAACAGAAAACTTGATCAAAGCAGGTGAGCATCAGGAAAATGGGAATTGGTATTTCCAAACACTCCAGACTGATCATTGTAATACCTTAAGGCAACTATTGTTTCAAGATCTCTTGAAACCAGGTCCTCACAACTCTCCTGCTGTGAAAAGTCATCACCAAAAATCGATCACAGCCACCTTGTGACCATCAGGATCCACACAAAGATTTTCTGAGGTCTCTACAAGGGGTAACAAACCACTTAATGGAGTATTAAAAATTGAGGTAAGATGAAAGGAACTCAGTTCCCTTTAAAAAAACCCGGACTCTTTAGTAGCTACCCTATTCTCTCATGGGAAGGTCAGCTCAGTGCCAATCCCTTGCACGCTTATTCCCCATTACTCTGTGCAACATAGTTAAAATCTTTTCTATGGGATTACCAAGATTTGGTCCTTGAAGTCACTTGAACTCTGTGATTCTTCTCTTCAAGAGTTAAGGGACATAGTTAAAAGACTAAGGCAACAATTAGAGGGTATATAATTTGATATTTCTTTAAGTTTCTACATTTTACATAAGTATGACGAAAATTGCTATAAATTGTAGGAGGAATTTTTTTCCCTCCTAATATTTTAGAAATGCTATGAAGCATGGGAAATTTGAAGCATAAAATCAAGCTGCAGTTAATCATTCTTTGAACTTAGGAATTTCAATTCACAAATTTCAGCCATATTATTTAAGATATTCAATACAGTGGGTATTTCTTTAGCTTTCAAATTTATCTAAAGATACAAGACAGGCAAAAGCTCAATGCAATACAAATGATTCTATAAACTGGATCCATTATGCCAATGGTTCAAAGAATATGCGGTGATATTTTGAGAACTGAGTGAAAATTCCAAGTTGGTTTTTGCAAAGTACTCTGAGTTGCCCCCACACACCAAAGTAAAAATTAAAAAAAAATCATTTAACTAAAATCAAACTGTTCTTTTGAAAATGTCATAATAAAAACAAAAATGTGTTTTAATTCCTATCCAATATTGAAATTAGATTCACCTGCTGATTCTCAATCTTCTACCTTTTCCTTCTAATTTAAAAGAATGTGTTTTATTGAGATTACAGCTTTATAAGAAATACCTGAAAATATATTAAATCTTTGAGTTGCAAATGAACTTGTTGAATGTAAAACCCTTGAAAGATTACAATTTTTACAGGAATTGAACATGTGATAAAACCTTAATGCAGATCACAGGTGTTATGCTGAATTGACAGGCAATATTCAAAATTAGTTACTCAGTGCTGATTGACTCAAGAACATGTGTGACTAGTATAAAGTGTAGTTATTTTTCTATATCAATTCTGATGTGAGATAAATAATAATGCTCTCACATTGAATAATATAAAATTTTATTTAGTTGAATTATAAAATATTTTGAATAGAAAATGGAATAAATTAAGATGAAAATATCTATAATCTCTCACCTACAAATAGCTTGTTTTATCTATATTTTTCAGCTATATGGAAATATAAATATACAGATTAAAAGGATAAAAATGCATGCAAATGTACATTTGCTATAATTTATACATATATATTTCTCTGAATATATATGAACACTTGACAAAAAACTGAGTTGACATATTTCAATAGTATTTTTATAATTATTTTTTCATATCATTTGAAATTCTTCAATTTTTTTTCGAGTAACTGCCTTATATTCATTTGGTGAATTTGAATGCTATAATGAACATCATCTATTCTTTCATAAACAATATGGTGAGTGTGTGTATGTGTATGTTTTCTTCTATTTATTTCTGAAATAAAAAGGCAAATATCAAGACCAAAACTATGATTATTTTTATGAATCCTGGGAGATGTTGAAAAATAAGATTCAGAAATTGATCTCCATAGATAGAACTGCTATCCCAAGCCTTTCAATAATGAAATTTAGGCTGAGCCTACACTGTGAAGCTATTTCATAATCTCATTTGCATAAAGAGGGCTGGGATAGAAGGATTCACATGCTTTGCCTCATTTTTGGGTGGTGTTAACTGTAAAAATAAAATCATGGGGCATGCATCATTTTACAGTCACTTCAAGCTACACATACAGCATGCTGATACCTCTACCAAAATTAAATTTATTTTCCTTTATGACAATTTAAAAATAACTGTCAGAAATGTATCTTATTCCAAGTAATAAAAATAAGCTGTTGCTGAGTAGGTGCCGACTACATTTACTGACTGAAGCAGCCAAGTCCAATAATACCATTTTTTAGTATTGACACTTAAAATAAAATTTCTCCCAGAAACAGAGTTCCATAAATGATGGATGTGGAAATAGACACTGTCCAGGCAGTTGCTTTGTGGAAGTGGTGGTGTTATTTTCTGATGTGTTCCAAGTCATCTCAGATGGTGCGTGAAAATGAGATGCCAAGAGAGACTTAAAAAAAGACACTGAGGACTAGCTTCAGAGTGTGAGCAAATCTTCAATTTCTGTACTCAAAAGTTTTGAGAAAGCTAATCTAAAGTTAAATGTTTACTAGCATCTCTCTGATTATATTTTGGAAACTGCTGCAAAAAATGGAGTTTATTCGTATTTTATATGGGTTGAAAAGTGCACATAAAATGGAAAATGCTTTTGTATCACCATGTCCAGCAGTGATTTTGTTTTCATTTTCCATTTACCAGGACAGGAGAATGTTTACCAGGCATGAAGCGAGCATGGGGTGTGCTAGGAGGAAAAAAAACATTGATTTTAAAATGATAGTATTTGTGTGAAAACCAATAATTGTGTTTTTAACAAATGCTATTTATTAATCCATTTGTAAAAAATATGCATTTTACATTAGTGCAATAGACATACCTGTGAGAGAAATGTCATTGAATTACCAGCTTACTGATATCTGTAACAATTTAACGTTTATGCATCATTATGCAGACCCTAAAACTTAGAATTAGGAATATTTCCTAGAGGGAGATGGAAATAACAATGCTGGACGGTTAAAGTTAGGCTCTTATGAGGTAATCAAAAAAGTTGTGAGGTGAGGATAAAAATGGAAAGCTAATAAGCAACATTTTTTTCAAGGAATTTTACCAAAAATATTTTAATATTGTTGCAGCCTTTGAAATATTGTTTAAAATTTTAATTTCTGTGCTCTTTAAAATGGCTGCCAATTTGTAAAGTGTTCCTTGTTCTCCAAATCCCGTTCATTCATCCCTGTCTTAACTTTCATAAGCATTCATTTTACCTCTTTTCCTATGGCCTTAGTCTCTGAGGTTGTGATTAGCATAATATTTTGAGGGAGTTTTGTTTTATGTTTTCTTAGGCTAAATTATATGAAATTATGGAAATAAACACGAAGTGGGGAACATTCATTGTTAATTTCTTTACCTATTACATAGGTCAGCTTTTTTGCCATGAGCAAAAGACCTCAGAAGAACAACGTACAGGAAGAAGAGTTATTTGGTTTTCACTGTTTCAGAGGCCTTAGGCCATAGTCCAAGGGATTCCATTGCTTTGAGCCCCTTAGGAGGCAGAACATCATGAGTGTTGCTAAGGAAAGCAGTTTAGGACTTGATAAAGAAGCAGAGAGCTCTAACAGAGACAAAAATGTAAATCCCATTAAGCAACCCCTGATGGCTAATTGTATGTGTCCACTGATTGGTCCATGAGATTCCTAAAGATTTGATCAAATATTATTCTGGGTGTGTCCGCAAGGGAGTTTTTGAAAGAGATTAACATTTGGGTTATCTCAATAGAGTGAAAAAAATAGATTGTCATTCCTCATGTGAGTGAACCATATCCAATCAATTTATGGCCTGACTGGAACCAAAAGGCTAACAGTTTTGTGAATAAGAAGGAACTCTGCTGCCCGATTGTTTTAGAATTGGGACATTGCCACATCTTTTAAAAAATATTCTTTTTTATTACTTTATTTATTTATTTTTGTGCGATGCTGGGAATTGAACTCAGGGACTTGTACATGTGAAACAAGCACCCTACCAACTGAGCTATGTTCCCAGTTGTTAAAGAAATCTTTTGCTTTGAACTTAAACTGAATTATTAGCTCTTCTTGGGTCTTGGGGCTTCCTATATTTATACTGGGAACACAAAATTAACTTTGCTGAGTCCCAGCTTGCTGATTATATGTCTTAATACTAGACAGCTTCCGTAATGATGAAGCTGATTTCTTATCAGCAATCTCTTCACAAATCTATATCAATGTCTACATTTATATTTATCTATATCCATGTGTGTATCTAATAATCTGATTATTTCTACTATTCTAGAGGACATTTACTGATGCACAAATTTTCCAAGGTTATTCTGTAAGTTGATGCTAAAATATTTTTTAAATCCTAACACTATTTTATAACAATTGCATAATGTAAATATTTTTGTTTCACCATTGGATAATATGCAATTCTTAGGTGATTTCTGTTTTCATTTTAAATATGGATTTTTTTCTATTTTATCATCTTTGTTCATTTGTTTACATTGTTTGATTTTTTCATACCCTTAATCTCATTCTGTCTCTCAGGCCAACATCAATATCCTTGTCATTACATACCTTCCATAAGAAGGCCTAAACTTTCCAAATCCAAATAAGAGAAGCTGCACAATTGTCAGCCTGGAAGTTTTTTTTATGAATCTTCTAATTTAGAAACAGATCTTGCATCTTATGTTTTCTTCTAATTTGGTTCATTCTTTTATTTGCCAGCATCAATATCATATAATGTCTTAAGAATGTTTCTGTGACTGGAGTTTTTGCATATCAGAAAGTACCTTTATTTTGCAGTCATGTATAATTAATTATTGTCTGGGTACATATTTCTAGGTTGTAAATATCTTCATACATTTGAAAGCATTATTATGCTTTCTTGTATATTCATTGATTTCTAGGAAACAAGACACAATGTTTCATGTTATAGGTAATGAGACTTTTTTTTCTATTTATTTTAATTAATTTACTTATTTATTAAATTTTTCTATTTATTTATATTTTTTAAAATCTTGGCATTCTAATTATTTAGGACATCATATACAAGTGTGTATTTTTTGAAAATTTTCAATATTTTTCTCCAGGTTAATTTTATGTGTGTTTTTCCACATGATATGCACTTGTAAAATTTTCAGTTAAAAATGTAGTTTTTCAACATTTAGAAATTTTCTTCTATGATTATTTTCCTTATTATTCCTTATCATGTTTTCACTGTTATTTACCTAGAATTTGTATGTTCAATGTTAGAAATCATGCATCTTCCCTATATCATATACATTTCACTTGCATTATTCATTTTCTTTGTTTTTTGTCTATTTCTTTAAAAATGCTTTTATATTAGAATAATTTATTGGTATCTTTTCTCATTTTCAAAGTCAGTACACACATAAGCCAAAGACATACCCCGAGACTTCTTTCTTTTACTTTGAGTGTGTGTCCATTTTAAATAATTATATCATTATCTTGCAGAAATTTTTCCCCCACATTTTTGAGGACTCTCACTTTTCGTACTTTGCCTGAATGATCAGTTCTTTAAACACTTATTTACAGTTTTGAAATCTGAATATTGGCTAATCACATTTCTGTCATTCCTCAAATATCTGATGACTCTTAGTCTCTTAGTTTTCTGTTCATTTAAAAGATACCTAATATAATTTGTAGTTGTGGATTTGTGAGTTAAATGTTTTAATGATAATTTTGACCTAGTATTAATGCAAAGAGTACCAATCATTGCTCTGAACTTCAGATACATGGTAAGGGTATTTTAACCATAGTGTTGTGCCAGTACTAATCTAAACCCATATTATCTGAAGAATAATTTCTTTTTTAAGTTATAGTTTCTGTATTGCTCATGCTCTGATCATTTATACCTGCCTTTATTATTTCATACAGGTGAGAAAAAATTTGTATATTTAACACCAGTCAATATCTGTATTTTCCCTGGCAGGCTTTATTCCTTTTGCCCATAATAGCTGACAATTGTAAGACTTTTTTTTTTTTTTTTCAAAGTAGCCTCTACTTTGCTGGAGCTCTCTTAATATAAACTCTTGCATCTAGCATCCCTGAGCTTCTTTGACCAGTTACCAGTCCCTTACCTATTTGTCATTTTACAGAAATTAGTTAGCCTTTCTTATGCCATTCCCACCAAAATCATGGGTTGGAACTCTTGTTCTTATACTACAAATTACTGATGATCTCAGGAAAGGAGTTAAATATTTGTGGGCAGTACACCATTTTACTTTAACAAAATTATGTGGAACAAAATTTAAAAACTATAAAAAATGGAAAGAATGATAGAATGATAACCTATATTCTTACCATCTAGAGTAAACAAATATTAACATTGTGTTGTATTTTCTTTGTTCTTATATGTGGACATTTTAGAAGAAAATGAAGAAAATGCAAATATAATAGTTCACTATACACTCTTAAACATTGATTTATTTAAAATAAAGCTTTACCTTACACAATCAAAATGCTATTAAATCATTTAAGAAAATTAATGAAATTACTTATTATCTTTAATAGCCATTACTTATTCAATATTCCCCATATCTCTATCCAAATATCTTTTTTTTTCTTAATTCTGCTCTACATAATCGGGAGAGCTTTGTAACCAGAAATGGACACCTTTGGGGCTAGAGATATAGCTCAGTGATAGCATGAACAAAAGAGAATGTTCTTACAGCCATTTCTACACACATACATTAAAAGGTAAAGGAAAAATTCCTTGTACAGGATTCCTTCAGGAAATTTTCTTGTAATAATTGCATACAAGTGGTCATACTTATTATTAGTTTAAAATGAACATAGAATGACTTAAGCATAGGGTTCAGTAGGCAATGCTTGAGATCTGAAGTAATATTGTACATGTTTTATTTAAAAGCAGGATTAACTCAGACAAACTGTCCAAAATATTTTTTAAAGTGAATATCTTTGACTGAAATACTTTTATAACATAGAAAACAAATGATTTTTGCTATCTCTTTATTGGTAAGCCTGTAAAATACTTAATGTTTCCTTTTGTGTAGTTGTTTAGTTTCATATTAATACTTATTCTGCTCTGAGGAACATCACATTGGTTATTGGATTAGATAAAAACCCATTAGTTTGTGATTACAGTGTTGTCTGTAGACAAAAGAAGACCAGACCTGAAGATGATCTATAACTCTGACTGAGTAATGCTATAATGCAAATTTCTTTCTTCCCAAAGTCACTGAATGCCCAAGAATATTTGACATTCTGTGCGATTCTGCTCTCATGAGAGTACTCATTTGTTCTTCCAAGCTTGATTGTTGCAAATTGAGCAACATGATTATCACTTACAAGGTTAGGAATTCCTTTTAAACAGTCCAGTGTGAGTAGAGAACTCCCCTGCTTGGGTAACAGACCCAAAGCTATTTATCATCTGGAAATGTTTCACTTTCTATTTAAGAAAGTAGAAATCCATTTCAAAAAAGCCCACACTTTCCCCTGAGATATGCTAAGGAAAACCAAAGGAGAACAAAGACTGCTTGCAATGTTCAGGAGCAACTAACGTTAGTGTGCTAGGATATATTATACATCTTGCTAAAGAAAAAAATCATATATATACTATTCCCCCACTCTTCTCTTTAATCTCTTTTTCTCCTTGAATATTGCATGTATGGTTGGTTGCATGTGACAGGAAAGCTATTTTCTCAGATTGCCATATTTTACAACTGTGCTTAATTTAGATTATATTCTATCATTTGAGATTGTCACAAAATATTAATAATCCCTTTGATTAAAGTTAGAGCGGTCACTGGCTTGATGCCAGCATTTTGAAGGAAAAAATTGGAAGAAGGTTAAAATAATTTCTTTCCTACATTTCCCAAGCTGTGAAACATTTTTCACAAAACCAAGTTTTAGTTAGCAAAACATTACTAGAAGATAAGTATTTTAAATCAAATATTCAGGAATATAATCTCTATTTTGAATAAAAATAAATATTATGTATAATATCAGGCAATTTGATTATTTTTCAGAATACTTAAATATATACAATTTAGTCTGATCTTAAATTAAGTGATAATAATCACTTATAGCAACATGTTATTATAGTTAGATAACATTTACAAATTTTAATATTAACTATAATTTCTGCATTTTATTATTTTATCAATAGTCCTTACTGAATATCATGTACTATGTTAATATCCTATAGGCTTTATTTAACTTTCAAGTCAATCAGTAATATGTGCTCTCAAGATATATTTGTGATCTTTGAAAATAAATTCACATATTTAAGATGAAAAGTATAATTTAAAAATGCTATATGTCCTACATTAATTTGTTTGTATATACATTTTTTTAAAGAGAGAGAGAGAGAGAGAGAAAGAGAGAGAGAGAGAGAGAGAGAGAGAATTTTTTAATATTTATTTTTTAGTTTTCGGCGGACACAACATTTTTCTTTGTATGTGGTGCTGAGGATCAAACCTGGGCCGCACGCATGCCAGGTGAGCGCGCTACCGCTTGAGCCACATCCCCAGCCCTGTATATACATTTAATAACACTAATAACACAGATGAACCCTAATCTAAACTCTAAAGTAAAACTAAATTTAACTAGTTTCTCCTAAGTCATTATTATTATTATATGCCTATATCATCATATGCATGTTTTACTTCTCCCTCCATTTCTTTTTTAATTTTTAAATTTTTAAATAGAAATGGATTTTATTTGGTAATATGAAATGTCTTATTTAATGAAAGCAAATAATTAGCATGAGGTAAATATAAATAAGATTTAAAAAGGAAATCTAAATTTATTTAAAAATTATGTCACTTTTCAGTATATCCAAAATATACATAATTGGTAACAAATTATAATAAATATCTCATGTAAAATGTTTTAAATATATTAGATTCTGATGCAAATGGATTTCCAGTTTTCCCAGCACCATTTGTTGAAGATGCTATCCTTCCTCCATTGCATGCTTTTAGCCCCTTTATCAAATATAAGATAGTTGTAGTTTTGTGGATTGGTTACTGTGTCCTCTATTCTGTACCATTGGTCCACCCGCCTGTTTTGGTACCAGTACCATGCTGTTTTTGTTACTATTGCTCTGTAGTATAGTTTGAAGTCTGGTATTGCTATACCGCCTGATTCACACTTCCTGCTTAGCATTGTTTTTGCTATTCTGGGTCTTTTATTATTCCATATGAATTTCATGATTGTTTTATCTATTTCTACAAGAAATGCTGTTGGGATTTTGATTGGGATAGCATTGAACTTATAGAGAACTTTTGGTAATATCGCCATTTTGATGATGTTAGTTCTGCCTATCCATGAACAAGGAATATTTTTCCATCTTCTGAGGTCTTCTTCTATATCTCTCTTTAGGGTTCTGTAGTTTTCATTGTATAGGTCTTTCACCTCTTTTGTTAGGTTAATTCCCTTTCTCTCGCCATGCACAAAAGTTAACTCAAAATGGATTAAGGAGCTCGATATTAAATCAGAGACACAGCATCTGATAGAAGAAAAAGTTGGCTATGATCTACATACTGTGGGGTTGGGCTCCAAATTCCTCAATAGGACACCCATAGCGCAAGAGTTAACAACCAGAATCAACAAATGGGACTTACTCAAACTAAAAAGTTTTTTTCTCAGCAAAAGAAACAATAAGAGAGATAAACAGGGAGCCTACATCCTGGGAACAAATCTTTACTCCACACACTTCAGATAGAGCCCTAATATCCAGAGTATACAAAGAACTCAAAAAATTAGACAATAAGATAACAAATAACCCAATCAACAAATGGGCCAAGGACCTGAACAGACACTTCTCAGAGGAGGACATACAATCAATTAACAAGTACACGAAAAAATGCTCACCATCGCTAGCAGTCAGAGAAATGCAAATCAAAACCACCCTAAGATACCATCTCACTCCAGTAAGATTGGCAGCCATTAGGAAGTCCAACAACAACAAGTGCTGGCGAGGATGCGGGGAAAAGGGTACACTTGTTCATTGTTGGTGGGACTGCAAATTGGTGCAGCCAATTTGGAAAGCAGTATGGAGATTTCTTGGAAAGCTGGGAATGGAACTACCATTTGACCCAGCTATTACCCTTCTCCGTCTATTCCCTAAAGACCTAATAAGAGCATGCTACAGGGACACTGCTACATGGATGTTCATAGCAGCACAATTCACGATAGCAAGATTGTGGAACCAACCTAGATGCCCTTCAATAGATGAATGGATAAAAAAAATGTGGCATTTATACACAATGGAGTATTACTCTGCATTAAGAAATGACAAAATCATAGAATTTGGAGGGAAATGGATGGCATTAGAGCAGATTATGCTAAGCGAAGCTAGCCAATCCTTAAAAAACAAATGCCAAATGACTTCTTTGATATAAAGGGAGTAACCAAGGACAGGGTAGGGACAAAGAGCTTGAGAAGAAGATTAACATTAAACAGGGATGATAGGTGGGAGGGAAAGGGAGAGAGAAGGGAAATCGCATGGAATTGGAAGGTGAGCCTCAGGGTCATACACAATTACATATAAGAGGAAAGGAGGGGTAAGAGAAAAATAATACAAGTGAAGAAATGATTTACAGTAGAGGGGGTAGAGAGAGAAAAGGGAAGGGGAGGGGAGGGGAGGGGAAGGGGGATAGTAGAGAATAGGATAAACAGCAGAATACATCAGTCACTAGAATGGCAATATGTAAATCAATGGAAGTGTAACTGATGTGATACAGCAATCGGTATACGGGGTAAAAATGGGAGTTCATAACCCACTTGAATCAAATTGTGAAATATGATATATTAAGAACTTTGTAGTGTTTTGAAGGACCAACAATAAATTTAAAAAAATAAATAAATATATTAGATTCATTCATATTCCTTAATTTTAGTACAGATTAACTGATTTATAAGTCAAGTAGATCCATAATGCTTTCTCTCTATTTGTTGTTGACTCCCTCTTACTGATATATTTCAAAAACATCTTCTTTCCTAAGAGAGAACTAGAGAGGTGATACTGGGTCTCAGAGCAACACCTGAAAAAGAAAAGGTAGCAAATTTCAACAGTCTCACTTTTTCTCCATAACTGACACTTTGAGCCCCAAGGTCTGTTTCATGGGAAGAAACAATTGGAGTCTTAAGTTTCCCACTTCTATTCCTTACTAATATATAATATGTGAAGTTATCTGCTTCTTATAAATCAAACCCTTAATTGTCTTTAGTGGAACAATTTTAATAAATAAAACAATTTTCTATCAAATGTCATGATGGCTGTAAATATATTTAAAGTACTTAAGCACTTCAGAGAAATGTATATGCAGTTTATGAACTCTGGATAATTCAGACCCCTTTTTCATGTAGCTTGTTCAAGGAGAGATAATCACAATTCACAGATCAATATTTAATTCATATTTGCCCTAAGTGGATCTGCTAATTAAAGAAAATTGAAAAAAAATCTCTTTCACTAAGTCCTTTGCAACAATATAATATAATTTATTATGTCTGTACTTGCAGACTTAAGTCAAAACAGAGTAAAATGTTCCAAAACAAACCTATTTTCATATCCCCATAAAATAGCACCACAGATTATTTTGATCAGTTATTTAATATCACAGAATATCTAGACAAGATTCAAAGTAAGAAATATTGTAATTTGGGACTGGGAATGTGGCTCAAGCTGTAGCATGCTCGCCTGGCATGCGTGTGGCCGGGGTTCGATCCTCAGCACCACATACCAACAAAGATTGTTGTGTCTGCGGAAAACTAAAAAATAAATATTAAAATTCTCTCTCTCTCTCTCTCTCTCTCTCTCTCTCTCTCTTTTTAAAAAAAATATTGTAATTTTCTCTATATGAGAAGAACACTGAGATATCACTGGGCATTTCAAAAAACATCAAGGTATTTCAAGATGAAAAATCAAGAGTGTAAAAGAAATTCAGAGGAAAAGCACATGTAAGATGTTGAGGCAAAGATTAAAATGTTATCTGCAAAGAAAAAGAAAAGCAGAAAGAAAAATATTGGGAGGAAGAAGAGATAAGGGAGAGAGAGGTCAAAAGTATAATCAGAAGTCAAAAGTAATAATTAAATAAGAACACATATTATTCTTTTTCTAATAATGAAAATAATTAGCACACACTTTATGCTCAAATAAAGTGTGAGAAATAAACATTTACTTTTTGCAGTAGTTTTTAAGCTTATTAGGAAATTTTTCCTTCTAACTGGTTTACCTAATTATTGTGAAGGTGATTGAGTTCTATGTATCAAGGGACTTTCTTCATTTAAAACAGTTAATTAGTTTTCATCAAAGAATGTTTTAACTAGTCTCCTCTCCATGTTTGCTAATCAGTAGGTTTGGTATTTATCTCTAGAGTAAAAGGAGACAGACTCTTTGCCCACCAGGAGTCCTCAGGTTGTTATTGAGACTGCCATTTCATAACATCCCCAGTATTCATTGCCTCTACCTGAATTTTTTTTAAAAAAAAATGATTTCTTAACCCAAATAGTAATTTTTAGTATGTTAAAATTTTAAAATATATTTGATTTTCAAATGATTGCATTGTTACCAGGATAAAATGACCTTAAGAAATGAAGTTGAAACACAATGTTTTCTTGTTTTCAATGAAACGTACCCTAAATATTACCAGCTCTATAATTGGCTTTATCTTGTGTTTAAATAGGCACAAACTTAGTTGAAAGGTGTCATGTTCAATTCATAATATTTGATAAGATAAAATATTATATATTGATATCAAATACTTTGATTAATCATATTTTTTTCTCTGGCAGACACACATTTTCTCTCTGTGCCTGCCCAATTTTAGGACTTCTATTAGTTTTCTCAGATTTACATTGATATTGGTCTAACTTCAGAGGTCAAAGTTGTTTTCTTTTTTTAACTTGGTATAGGGGATTAGATACAATTGTGTTAGGGTCTGTAAACAAGTCAGGATGGCACCTGGCATTTTGCCAGAGGGAGTGGTTTGTGAAGTAATGCCAGGGAGCCATTAAGTATGGAGATTCCTTATTGGTTGACTGCTGTATGTATTTTTTGTTAATTAAGATAAGCTGTGTGGAATGTAAAAATACCTCTGTTGTCCTACAATAAACGGCTCCCACTTTTGCTGTATCAATATACACAAGTTGCTTGTCACCCTCCCACCCCACCCCCATTAGTTTGCTGCAGCCAGACTGCGGCACAATTGGACTTTACTGAGTTTTGTGTTTCTAACTGATCAAATAAAGGATACATGGTTTGTGCTCAGTAATAATTTTATAAACTTATTAATTAATAGAGGAAAAATACATGAAAATCTTTTATTTTTTTCTTTATTTTTTTTTTAATTTTAGTATGTAAAAGGACACAACATAGAATGACCTAAAATAAATGATCATGAATAATAATTATCTGGGAATTAAGATCTTAAAGTTACCACTTATAACCTCTGTGCCATTGTGTAAATTACTGAATTTCTTTGAATTTCACTCTTTATATGCAAAATGTGGATTATTATATTTATATTTTTAATTTTTAAGAATATGTTAGCTAATTTGACTTTATAATATTTGTTTTTCTCTTCTTTTACATACAAGTAAGTCTAATTTAGAAATATTTGTTTCAATTTACATTAATTTATATTAATATATACAATAAAAATAATTGAGTTCAAAAAACAATAAAAATCCTTATTGGGATTTCATTTCTTGCTAGTAATTTTATAATGCTTTTTATGTCTAAATTCACTGTAATACCCAGAATAATTGTATCAGTACAACTTTGCTATTATCATCTTCCATTTGTAGATAGAGAAAGCAAGACACAATCAAGCTAATAGCTACAGGTGCACAACTACAAAGACACAAAGCCAAGATACAAACCAGGTATTCTAACCCCATGTCTTTTGGACTAGCACTTAAACCATTACTGTACATTTAATTTGATTACACAATATCTTATTTTGTTTAACTTTTAAAACTGTTACAGTCTTGAAAGAAAAAAATAAATGACCCAAATAAACCTGAATATTTGATCAGATAATTTAGATTAGCAACAAATGGAAATTAGCCAATAATTAGTTTTGTGACATCATTTTGTTTTAACAAAACCAAATTTGTATTATTATGAATTAATGAATGAAAATAGTTTAACTCAACAACACTTTGTACTGCCCATTGCTAATTGTACTAGAAACTAGGATGGAGAACACAATTCAATAGTTCCTCCCAGGAGACAGGAATCCTGTGGTGAATAGCTTATGTCATGATAACACAGATATTTATTCAAAAAAGTTACTTTTTATATTTTTATGCCACTAAATCATATTTTCCTATAGAAATTTTAGTTCAGCATATCTTATCTAAAAGCATGTGCTATTTATACCTTTTTTATCAAAGATATTATGTTTATAGTTAGAATTTACCTATCTTAATAATATATTTAGAATGATGAATACTATTACAAGTCTTAATTTTATATTTGCAATATTTGGTAGTCAACTATAAAGAGTGGAAAATATTTACTTTGAATAGAATGTAATTTACCTTTATGTCAATAAAATATTTCAATGAATTTTTTTCCCTGAGGTTGTACACATTGTTTACCCATAATTTTCTTTGAAAGATAAAAAGGTCTACAATATTAAAAATATAATAAAATACTTCTACTTAATTATACAAATATTTAATAGCTATATCTCACAATTAACTAACAACTTTACTAATAAATATATGAATGTGTATGAGTATGTTTATATAGATGTGTGTATATAAATGAAAGAAAAATGAGAGATAGGTATTTATATTTCCTTTTATTCACACAAAAGCACATTTTTGTGAAACAAATGAAATGACAATTGTTTATATGTAATATAAAACAATGCTCTGAAGAACACAACCTGAAATTTCAGGGTCTTCTTCCTTTCAAGGTTTGTTTGAAGGTGACCCATTTTATGTAGCATACATTAATATGGGAAGTGCTTTTGTGTTTTCAAGCACAAAGCCACCTCATTGAAGTCTTTTATTTTCTTACTTCAATCTATAGTAACTACTTTAAACAGAATTTAAAAGTATAATATCACAAATCCTGGAAAAATAAACCCAAGAACTTAAACAGCTTGATTTCTTTGTAATATGAGTCATTTTTTTTGCCAAATTTATTGTTAAAAATTCATATCTCTCAGTCTTATGTCCTTTAAGTATTTCATAAATATTACATTATTTGCATGATAATTTATACATTACATATTCATATTTTTCCCAATATTATGAAAATGACTCATCTTAATGCTAAATTTAAATGTGTTAATGAGAAATAGTAGCAGTAATTCAGTAAGTGGAATCTTATTTCTAAATACAGGTGAGCTAGAGATTTTTTACTAAAGCTCTCATTATAAACACATTAAGGAAGAAATCATTCTCAGAATTCACTTATTTCCCACTGGAGCTAATAGGACTCCCAAGAAACCAGCAAATAGTTCCACTTTGACAACTTTAAAGGAAAAAAAAAAGGATAAAGAAAAGCTGCCACAGATGCTGTAACTTAAACTTCTATTGCTTTTAGCAAATATATACCATAGGATGCCTGACTGAAACTGATTTTTGGACAGTTGTATCTATAAAGGTCAGAGATGATTATTTTTTAAAAAAGAGAGTCAGGACTATGAAAGCAGATGCTTAATTTGACATTGATGGAGGCCTTAAATGACAAATAAATCTTTAACATCTGATTGCTTTTAAAAAGGTACTGAATTTATTTGTTAGTAATATTATCCTAAAATATCATGGAATCCATATTTGGAATATGTTTATGTGTTTGTAACACATTTTTCTACAACTGATGAATGCTATTGATTTTACTGTTCTATTATTTCCAAGATTAAAATGAAAATTGGTTTACTGATGTTTTTCAACTGCTTTTTAAAATGCTTCTTTCTCCAGATAGTGCTTGTTGTTAAGTTGTATTCAGAATTTTTGAAACTAATCAGATTTCAAATTTAGTTCATAATTTTATTGTGTCATTTTACATCATTAAACGTGAGCATTCTCAACAGAAAATTGAATCCAAATCATGTCTCATTTCTCTATTATGATTGAACTGCAACATATGGGAAAGTAGGCCGGATTCTACAATATTCTGGAAGATTTCTCTCCCCTTGGTATATGTTCCTTGCTTAATCCCCAGGACTGTGACAACTGTTGAATTTCACTTATAGATAAGATATATTATATAGCACAGCTAACCCTAAAATAAGGAGGTTATTTTTGTGACCTAAATAAACACATGAGTCCTTTCAAAGAGAGTGTATTTTTGTTTTTCCCATTTTAGAAATGGAAACAGAGACATGTCTCAGCTGGCTTGGGGGCGAACAAACATCAATGTGAGCTGCTGACTGCGGGAGCAACCTCCAGGAGTTGAGGACAGACCCCAGCTGACAGCTTACAGTAAGATGGGGACTCCATTCTCAGCTAGAAAGAAAATGACTCAGCCAACAACCCAAATGAGTTTAGAAGCAACTTTTAACCTGAAAGCCTCACTGACAACTTGTATACAATCTTGTGAGACCCTGCATAGAGAGCCCAGGTGTGCTGCACTGGACCTCTGCTGTAGAAGTAAGAGCTAATGAGTGGATATTGTTCTGAGCTGCTAAGTCTATGGGAGATTGTAATAGAGCAACAGAGTGCAGAGTGTAGAGTCAATACAGAACCCTAATATTAACATTCTTTCATTTAAGAAAGAAAGGTAATTAAGTCTTTAGATTAAATTGGCAATTGTTATTTCTTGGTTATGTGACATGATTTGAGGCACATTATCTAATGTGTTTGATGATTTAACTTTCCTGCTAGTATCCCTTCTCTTCTGATTCCGATTGAGCACTCTATGTTGATATTTTAATCTCTGTGAATCCATTGATGTTGATGGTTGCGGCATTTTGTACCTTTGGCTACCATATGGCCGAAGACCTCAGGTTTGGCACCAACCTTTCTAATGGAAAAGAATAGCTACTTAACTACTAAGATGGTCCCCGCCCTCCTCATCTCCTAACCTGGACAACACAAAAAGACACCTCTGACATCAGAGGAAATGAAATCTCTATACAAAGGGTAATTGAGAAGAGAGAAATAAGGAATGTACAGAGGAAACATCTAATAACATCATGTTAGTTCCAGGGAATACTTTTTACTCCCCACATATAAGAGCCACCAAACCTCTTAAATATGAATTTGGTTTTATCAATCTAAAATGAAACAAAAATCAAAGAAACAAAACCGCCTAAGTTCCCCCAAAACAAACAGAACCACACTTTTTGCCACTTTCTGTTTCCATGAAACCTACATTTTTTGAACAACAGTAGTATTGAAGTTGCAAAATTTTAGGGAAAACTCCATCAGTAAATCCTCAAAGATTTACATGGGTTAAGACTATTTTGCTCTATATTAAAGTCAATAAAGCAATGCCAATCCCTTAAAAACAAATGCCGAATGTCTTCTTTGATATAAGGAGGGCAACTCAGAGCAGGGAGGAATAGCATGAGAAGATTACCATTAAACAGGGACAGAGGTGAGAGGGAAAGGGAGAGAGAAGGGGAATTGCATGGAAATGGAAGGAGACCTGCACTGGTATACAAAATTACATATGAGAGGAGGTGAGGGGAAAGGGGGGAAAAAACAAGAGAGAGAAATGAATTACAGTAGATGGGGTAGAGAGAGAAGATGGAAGGGGGAGGAGAGTAGGGGAAGGGGGATAGTAGGGGATAGGAAAGGCAGCAAAATACAACAGACACTAGTATGACAGAATGTATAAACGTGGATGTGTAACCAATGTGATTCTGCAATCTGTACACCTGGTAAAGATGGGAGTTCATAACCCACTTGAATCAAATGTATGAAATATGATATGTCAAGAGCATTGTAATTTTTTGAACAATAATAAAAAAATAAAAAATAAAAAATAAAGCAATGCAGCACATTTTACTATTGCTACTATTTCATCCTTTATACAGTTTAAAGCAACTCTGTTTCTTATGTTAGATCAAAATGAAATGTCTGCTAACCATATCTTGTGAAGGAGGGAATTGTAGGTCATGGATCTAGTACATAGCAAGTAGCTACTTTCATCTTGTAAATATTTGCTCAAAGGCAAATGAAATCTTATTTTGTTGTATCCTGCCACTTTGTTGTATGGGCCAGTGCTTCTGCCATTCTAATAATGACAGTTAATTAAATTTAATCAAATTCATGGATTCATTAATTTTATTGGGATCCCTACCAACCTTTTCCTAGACAGCCATCCTAAGCACTTTATTTAAACATGGAATTTTGAAAATGAAAGCTTAGCAGCCACCTCATTATACTGAATGTATGCTTAATGAAACAGGGTCATGGTTTGTAGTTGCTCCCTAAGCCCCTTTCCAAATTCAGAATCAAAGTCACACGCAGAATCTCTCATGGAACTAAACTTAAATCTTCTGCTTCATAATTTACAATATCACAATTTTGCTGTTGAACAAGCCAATATCCCCCAACCCTACTTTCTGAAGAAAATATTTTCACTGACATCATTTTTCTTTTAATTCCAAGTTTTGATTTTCTCACATAAAAAATCACAAGAAATGTTGTATGTTAGTTTAGAACATGTTTCAGCTATTGCCTTATAAAATATTGATGTTTTTCCTTCTATGATATGTCTATGCTTGCAGACATAACTAAGTTGCCACCCATTTTATATCCTGAAGCCTTCTCTGAGTAGTTGCCATTTAATTTGTTGGTTCTGAGTATACAGTGGCCTCTTATGGAGTTTAAATACATGGGACTATTCATAATATGAAGAATGGCAAGACAATTGAGCAGTCAGCTCACATACACACAGCTGTCCATTTGAGGCTTAGACTCCATAATTCTAGGTCTCTCTTCTATCATCACTCTGGATCTGGCCAGTCTGGTCAATCTAGATCACTGTGTAATCCCTGAATTGGAAAGATGGGCTATGCCCCATGCCAGTTGCTCCTTGGTTTTATAACAGAGGATATAGGCATCTATCATACCAAATTATATTCATTGTCAGGTATTGAAAAATTACTATTAATTTGATGTGAATTGATAAGGAGATCTAGACTTAATAAAAAGAGTAGCCTTCATGCACAGTGTCTGTAATAGTATAAAACCAGGCCATTGGAACAGAAAGTACCTTAGAGAGCATTGTTTCAATTACTTCATTTCACAAATGAGGAAATTGAGAATCAAAAAGACTAAGTGATTTTCCCAATATCTTATGGCTAGTTAATTACAGAAATCAGAATAGAAACTGGGTTATCCAACTCTCTGCCCAGGATTCTTTCCATTACACTAAATGAAATTACCTGTTAGTGCTTCAACTAGGTGGCCCATGAAAGGGGCCTTATGATGTTTAATAAATCAAAATATTATGTTACTAGAAAAGTTAATACATTTTAAAGAAAAAAAGCTTAGTTTTCTCATGGTTTCAGATAAAATAAATTACACTAAATGGATTTTATAATAATTTCATATATAAATG
Source organism: Spermophilus citellus (assembly GCF_964194105.1). Lineage (NCBI taxonomy): Eukaryota > Metazoa > Chordata > Mammalia > Rodentia > Sciuridae > Spermophilus > Spermophilus citellus. The sequence continues at coordinate 256,357,117 of NC_138182.1, forward strand.
CATTACAGCACTTATATGAGAAAAAGCCAGTACAACCAAAAGGCATCAAGGAATGAGACTAGATCGATGCTGGGATTAGAAAGGACAACATCAATTTCAAGCCTCATTAGCGACACAGGAAAAAATAATAGGGTAAAATTAGTAGATATAAGCTTTATTTTCAGACTTGGGTATGTGTGAAGAGAAAAACATAAATCAAAAGACATGGGATTTTTAGCTTATTAATAATTATACTAATATTTTCTATTTAAATAATTTATCAAAACTCATGTATTATTTCACAAATGTTGTCTTCTTTGACATTAACATTCTTTTTCTTCTTAGCAATGTCAGTGAGGAAACCAAAGCTTTACCTATTAAAATACTTATCCAACAGACTAGTTTTCAGGTTCAGAAACTGAGAACAGAACTCAGGTGTTCTGACTTAGACTAAATAATTCATTTCTTCTTTTATTTTACTTTGTATTTTATTTTGGAAACTCTGAACAGCAAAATGAAACCATTTCTCCAACATTTATCCCTATTTTAAAAGGCCCCAAAAATGTGGACATGAAGTGGCAGTAAATGGTAAATATTTTCTCCACTTCACATCTTTTATTATATGTTATATATTGTGGTACATACAATTTTATGAAATTATAGTTACAGTCTTGAAATGGATTTTAAATCACTTCATTTTCAATGTCACAAGTGAGAGTTGTAAACCTGAAAAATTAAAGTTGCAGTGTTATTTATCTTACCCATAAATAGTCTACTATACATTATACAGTTTTGAAGTAAACAATAATAGACAAGACTTAAAAATGATATTTCTCCATGGAAAACCATGTGAATATAGCTTGAGATGCATTGAATATAGCTGGAATTATATCACTTTAATAGAGAAAGGAAACTTTCCACTCCCTAAAATGTCTCTCATACTTAGCATATAAGAAAAAGCCAAATAAAATGTATAATATTTTATTTTGTTTGCACTGCAATTATGTGACCAAGCTGATAAGCAAATTCCTATGCTAATATATTATTATTTGTTCAGCAATGTTCCTATCACTAAAGATTTTTTATGAAATCTACAGTGGTTTCACACTACAGAATGTTGTTTTCAATTGTGGGGTAGGAGGTTTAAAAAGTATTATATGATGTTAAATAACTTTTAGTTGTGTGTTTTAAGTAGAAAACTTGCTATAAAGAAACAAGTTTAGTTATCTTTATTTTATTTTATTTTATTTTTTTAAGATTGCTCTTATTTTGAACTTTGGTAATTGGGTCGATTGTGAATATGAGAGCAAAACCTACCTGTGAGAAAGAAAGAAATTTTGATGTTATGTTTGGATGTAAATTGTCCTTCATCCTCTTCTTCCTCTTCTGTGTAACTGCTTAATTTCCTATCTCTGACCCTACAAATTTAATTATAATAAGCACTACTCATATACATAGCAACAAAAAGAGAGCAGTAATAACCAGTTTTAGCTATGCAGCATAAGCAATAGTCGGCAAAGGAAATAAAAGAAAACAGAAACTAGAATGCCCCTTCTTTCCTAAATCTGAGGATTTTGTTTAAGATTTCAAAAGTTAAAAGCACTACACCCAAGCAATGTGATTCTACTCCTTGGTCAGCAAATTATGTATTATTTTCATTATTATCACTATTATTAATTTTCTCTTTCATTTCCTATCCCAAATTAACTTACATAGCATAGACTACATAAATAATTTCCTGTTATAATAGAACCAAATACCTTTGTGTCATTAATAATTATGATACCAAGTCACACTTTATAATTTAAAAGAAGACAAATTATCCGAAATATTGGAAAAATCAGCCTACTTTCTTTTGTTTGGGTAAATTTTAGATCTTTATACAGGATTTCCAGGGTCAGCTTTTCAAGAGAAAAAGGAGTAAATAGTTTCTGACATAAAAGTAAATTTAACCCTACAGAGACGATTTATTTTTCATGTCACTTGACTAAATGCATCATGTAGGGTCTCCTGAGAGGCTGTCCCATCCTTGGTTGTGTTACCCAGGACAAAATTCTGTACCTTTCATTTTCCTTTTTCTTCTCATGGGAATTGGAAAGACTTTTATCAAAATAAGTCATTGATAGGGCAAATTCTTATGTAGAGTAAATTTTATGCAGGTTTAATTATTTTAAACCTCACGGGTAGGAAATTAATACTCCCCTTTGACAAAGGAGGTATTTAATTTTAATGAGGATCTTAATGGTTCTCTGGTTCCATCCAGAGATTAAAATGCTTCCCCCTTTTACAATTTTCAGCAGGACATTTGAAGAAAATTTTATTAAAGCAATAGTAACCTTATAAATTAATAAATAATTTTGTTTTAATATATTGTCTAAACTGAGGTTCACCAGATATCGAGTAAGGTAGATATATTGTTCCACCATGAGAAAATCATTGTTCAACCATCTTTGGATTTATTTTTGTCACATTCTTTATCATCATCTAAAAAATGAAGCCTCAACATTCAAAAGAGAAACGTGAGTCTGTCTCTTCTAAAGTTCCCATTGCATCTAATAGTATTTGATTCAAAATATGAGTCTAAGAGCAAATAAAAATTGACTTTTTTTAACTCAGAATAAAAACTCCTTGAACAGTCCCTTCAGGTTTGATGTTCCATCAGTTAACACTACAGTATTTTCACAAGAAATATGATTTGATCTGAGAAGAACTGCAGCGTCTAAAACATATATTCCCAGAACATGTCTTCAAGAGTACTGTAGCCATTAAATGTCTTCTGTAATGTCTGTGATAAATCTTAGTATTAGTGAAAGCATCGGTTAAAGGCATCTCTTTGGAACTGCTGGTCTAGTCTTACAGGTGCTCAGAAGCTATGAGATTTTCAGAAAAGTGTAGATGTCAATTTATCACTGTGTTTCTCAATGAACTAACCTCACCAGTAGATGAAGGGATAATATTTTAATCTATTTGTCATATCTATGTAGTTATAATGTAGACTATAATTTAAACATCCAGACTTTGGAATTAAACAGCTTAGGTTTAGCATTGTGACCTTGAAAAAAAGATTTAACTTCTTGCATATAAAATGGGAATAACTGTGATAAATGTGAGGACTAAAATAGATAATAAAAGTTAAGGGTTTTGTACAATGCAAATGGTAAGCACTAAATATTAGCTTCAATTTCCCTGTAATTGTGCCTGTTTTTTCTCCTCAATTTCTGTTGGAGGCCATCTCCTCTTATGCTATTATTACTGAGATACAGTTATGCTTTATCTTCTGCCATTATTTTATTCTTGTGTTTAATTTTCTTCTCTCCTTTCCTTCTCATATTTGGTAATCTGAGTCAACATCTATGTCTCTTATAAAAATGACACATGGAATAATTAGGCTGGATCAAATCTGTTTGAGAATAAATGATAGCTACAAAGCAAAATAGATCAATGGGTACATGGAAGTCTCATAGAGGGCAGGAAACAGGCTGTTTGGGTACTCTATCTTTAACCATGATGGAAAAGCAAGGGCTAGACTATAAATCTCGATTCTTACTGTAGCCACCTGGAACCATTCTATACCCATGATGGTTTTACTGGTATAAAATGAAATAATTATTCCTCATTCAGGATTCAGTTATAAATGAGTGTATGAGTTTTATTGGCTAAAGATATCCATCAACAGCTAGGACTTTCATATCTCTTTATGTATAATTAAGATTGCTAATTTCAACCTACAACTGGTGGCCTAAAACATGAACAAATGCTTTACATGCCATATTTTGCTGTATGTGTGTGTGTATGCGCGCCCACTCGCACTACCATCAATGTTAAATTCATTTTATAATTCTCTTCAGCTATAAAAGGGTATTGAGTGTCTATTCAGATTAAAACGAATCCTATTATAGTTCTTAAAAATCAGAGGGCTTTTTTAACTTAGTTATTTTTGTTTACTTACATTACTAGAATAAAAAAATAAAAACAATTCATTGCCATTAATTTTTTTCTTTACCCAGTATTTTACTAATCATTGCAAATATAATTGATTTCATGAATTTTCAGAAAAAATATGGGAGTCAGTTGATCTTTGAATCTACTTAATGCCAATTGATATTTTCACTCTATAATTTCTCCAATTTTATAAACTAGGAAATAAATGCCAAAAGATACTAAATAACTTGCTTAGTCTAACAATTTAGAAAATAGGGAGTAAAAAGTAGATGTGATTCTATGCTGTTTTCTACCATTAATTGTGGTAGCTTTCAGTAAATTATTTATTCAGTTCATTAAATCATAAAAGATAGTGAGGTATACTACCTGCTATTCCACTGTGAACTTCTATTTTGAGTAATCCCTTTAACAGTATCATAGGCTTTGGGATCTGATTGCAAACTTTATAATGAGCTATTTTTAAGGTCACACATATTCTGTTCCCTTCTTTATTTATAGAATCCTTCCATATCACAGTATGCATTGTCAATGGCCTGTACCTGGGTAGTTGTGCTCATTTCCCTAGAATAGAGCAAGGAGAGACATGTGAATGACTTTCTCTTAATGAGGTAACATGGAAGAATCCTTTTAGGTCTTTCAGGATAACATTTTTTTTATCAAGATAATTTGGTATGAACTTTTTGATGTTTTTTTTTTCAGTTTTTTTTTTTTGCTTTTTCACTTCTTGATAGAATAATGAGTAGACATGCAGAAGCTGCTTTCAATGGAATGAAAATTTAGAAGTCCTATTTTTGATGTTACTATGGAACCACTATACCAAACCTCAGATACTTTTCTCTGGGGTTCTTTTTACACAAGGCAATACATTGATCTTTAAGAAATAATAGTTGAATTTCTATTTCTTGCTGCTGATTTTAATTCTGACTTAAATGATTAGTGAATATTTTTCTTCATGTAGTGGTATTTAGACCTTCAAAAATTATCGATAACTTTGTAGTGAAAATCATATCTATATAAGGAATATACAAAAGAGAGAATCATAAACTTATTTAATTAGTTATATAAATATGCAATTTGATAAATATAACATGAAAAGTATCCTAAATATTTTGATTGAGCCATTTTATTTTGTATTTTTCCTCAATGTCAAATTTGTAAAAAAAAAACTATCATGAGGGGCTGGGTTTGTAGCTCAGTGGAAGACCACTTGCCAGGCATGTGTGAGGCACTGGGTTCGATTCTCGGCACCACATATAAATAAATGAATAAAATAAAAGTTCACCAATAACTAAAAATAGTTTAAAAACTATTATAAATTCATTAATAAATAATGACACAATGGAAAACTTGAAAGCAAATGATCTATATTGAAATGCAACTGCCCTTCTTGTCACGTTAGTTAACTGTTCTGTATACTTAGTTGCATAATATCATTATGTAGCTTGTGTTTCAATAATGTTTTCATTGTTATATTAGATTTTTAACAAAATGTGTGACAAATTTCTTAAATGATAATCATTTCCTCATTGGATTTCTTTTCCATACTACTTTTACAATGTAATCAATATTAATTAAAAATACTCAGTTTTTGGTTTTCTGAGCATCTGTAAGTAGTATGTTTGAGCAAAATGTCATTTTTATGAAAATGAAAAGGTAGTGAATTTTTGGGACATGTGGGCAATTCTTTTATTATAGAATATTATATAAAGTTTAGTCATAACAAAGTATTTAGCAGTGTGCAGGGAAATATGGATAAAAATTGATATACTGAACATATTCACATGTTCAGATTTCCTGATTAAGATAAGATTCTTTGAAGATTGATTCAAAATTGATACAATCATAAGTATTTTCTGATTGAGTACTATAAGAAAAAAATCAGAGCACATTCACAATTTACTGTTGTCTAATAGGACTTTTTTCTGAGCCTTATAAATTGCTTTGCAAAATCACATAATGGAGTTGAAAACAAATATTTAAACAAAAAAAATAAGTTTTTGATTTAGTGTATGTATATACATTTTTTTGTTTTAATGGTGTCTGGGCAGATAATATATATGGGTGTTAAGGGATCTTACTGCCAGTCAAAAAATGTAATTTGCTTTTATAAATTTATATATAATCCTTTCCTTAAATAATATACATAAAATTTTCAGTATGATGTATGTATATTACATATCTATAAAAAGGATCATAATCTTCATATTTTTTCAAGCATTTATGTGAGTTGGGGAAAAAATCTGGAGTTCATTTAACTAGAACAAGTTAATCTAGTCAGCCCTTTCAATTTTTATATTCCCATTGTCAAAACAACTTAAACCATATTGAAAGCCAAACATTGCACTCATTAATACTCAGAGACTATGCTTATAAATCCAGTAATCTAGACTTTAACAATTTTATTCAATCATAGATTTATACCATATGAGGAAAACCAAGAAGACAAAGTTAGGGTGCACATTGTTGACAGGAATTAAAGTTAAAAGGTATTCAATTACACTGACAGTGCACAGTTATTCTGATGACTATGGGAAATAATAATTCTGTAGAATAATTCCAGTATTGTATTGATTGGCTTGAAAAGTGGGCAATTTATATGTACTGACGTAGAGCAAAATACATTACTATAATATGGAAAATAAGTGGAGAGGAAGCTCTCGGGAATATATATTTGTTAGATGGAATATTTCTCCAGGAGCCATCTTAATTTGATTTGCTTTGTTTTAAGAATGAATGAATATTCAGTGGATAAATAAAAGAAATATCTAGATTTACTTCAAACTGAATTCCAAAGGTATAATATTAAGACATTTTTAAAATGTATAACAATCATGGTATGTCAAAATATTTTTGATCCAAAATTTTATTTCTTGTCTCTTCTCTGCCCCAGTACATTATAGCGTTAACTAGTTTCTTCAAATGGGAGTCATTTGACAATGAGAAAAAGAAAGTATGAAGCTAAAAATTACTCAAATTTCTTGATCCTGGCTCAATGTATTTATCTTTTTATCAATGAAACAGAACCACAAACTCCTCATCCATTCCCCAGTCCATTTCCTCGTGGTTCTTCCAATAAGAACCTGTTTTTTTCCTTCCCTCTGTTCATTATCAAGATGAAAACATATGGTCTTGCATTTTCATAAGGCACTTGTCATACTGTATTTTTGTTATACTGTATTTTTGTAGTGACTGTCAAAACTGGTTTTGCAGTCAGCGCTCAGGGCCTATAATCACAAAATGAACATGACTGGGGAAATTGGAGGACTATTGCCCCATTGTCAGCAATAACAATGGCTCCTGTTTGACTCAGTGAAAGTATGGTCCTGGCAGTGGCATTCTAGATTCTACACACTCTTACCCCTACACCATTTCCTTGCTATTTTAACTCCTCCATTCCTCTCCCTTTGCCACTTGATCCCCTGTCGGAAGGCTTGTTTCATCTGGGAGTCTGCACTGTTCCATCGCCTAGGGCTCTTCTCCCTACTTACCCATGTAGATAGTGCTCACTTTCTTCTGTCTGCATCTTTGCTGAAATACCACCAAAATTAAGGACAGCTGTCAAATCCATTTTAAATTGTCATCTTCTGTTACTTCAAATGCCCTTTTCTTTCTAACTTTGATCCAATTGCTGTTTGTTTTTATGATACTAGGTATTGAGCCTCAGGGAATCCCTCCCCACCCACCAGCCATATCCTCAATCCTTTTTCCCTTTTATTTTGAGGCGGGGTCTCACTAAATTGCCCAGGCTGGCCTCAAACTTGCAATCCTCCTGACTCAGTCAGTCCTTGGGATTACAGGCTGAGCCCAACAAGCCCAGAAGTTCTAATTGTTTCTTAAATACCACTGATTACCTTTAACATATTGGGTAACATTTTTTTTTAAACCTGTGGTTTGATGCTTTTGTTATTGATCAGTTTATTAGAAATCCATTTCCATGAAAACAAGGGATATTATCTTTTTTGTGGCCCAAATAAATGAATCACCCAGAATTTTGTCTTATTCAATACTAAGATTATTCAATAAAATATTTTCTATCCATGTATACATATATAGTTATTCCTTCAATTTTTCCCCTGAGTTACCTAAAATTATAGATCTGTCCAACTAATTTCCTTAATCTTTGGAATGAAACTGACTTAGCCTACCCAGAATTCCAGGGGCTTCCCTTCACTTGGGCAGCTTAATAAAATGACCCATATGCTCAGTTTGGCTTAATCTGATGGACATGTTTTTCTGTTCTCTATGAACAGAAAACATGATATTACTTTCTATTTTACTTGAAGTATTTCTCTTTGGCTACAGAGATTATACTGACCTGATTTTCTTCTGTCTGGTTGTCTTTATCAGAAGCATTTGCAGGATTATATTGCTTTGCCCACTTACTGGATAATATTGCCCACTAACTGTCTATGTTGCAGGACACTTCTCTTATTCAAAATTAATTCTCAGGTAACTAACTTTTGCATTTCATTATTACTGATAAATTCTAATATCCCTCTCAGCCAGACTTTCCTTTTAAGTTACAGAATGTGTCTCAAAAATATTTACACAGTTTGTCTCTTAACCCTGCCTCTACAAATGGGCAGTAAAAAGAATTCAATATATTTGAAGTTGTATGTTTTCACTACATAGAAAATTAAATATATTTGAAGTGATACATAAATTAGCTTGTTTAGCCATTTCATAACATATACATATCTCTGAAGACTTTCTTTTATACAAGATAAACATATTTTTGTTAATCAATTTAAAAATTCATAAAATGAAAACAATGAAAATAGTAATCATTGTTTCTACTCACTCAACTTTAGAAACATAAGCACTTTGCTACTTATATTAATTGGTTTTCAAAGTATAGAGGTAAGAACATTGGTTTTTTTTTTTTTTAAATTAACATTGGTTTTACTCAGTTCCACTGTTACTGCTAGATTACCAATTCTTTTTATTGATACCAAGATTGAATTTAGGGGCACTCAACCACTGAGCCACATCCCCAGCTTTATTTTGTATTGTATTTAGATACAGGATCTCACTGAGTTGCTCAGCACCTCACAGATGCTGAGGGCGGCTTTGAGTTCCCAATCCTCCTGGCTCAGCCTCTCATGCCACTGGGACTACAGGAATGTGTCAAGGTACCTGGCCTAGATTAACAATACATAAGTGATTTTATAGAGATACAAATTGAAAACCATTAGAGTGAACCTGGCAGGAAGGAGAAGATGAGTGCTGAAATTTGTAATTTTTGCTACTCTAATTTATAAAATCCTGGTTACATGTGTTTGAAGTTTTCATTGTCAATTGCATACATTCTTTGCCATTTTGTGGTTGCTATGGTTTGAATAAAATTTGCCCCTCTATACCACATATTTCAACTTGACTGCCACTGTGGTGTGGTGGGATCTGTGGCCTTAAGGATATGATTAAGTCATTACAAGGGGGTAATGCCTTTCTCTCCATCCAGAGCTAATTCTTATAGGGATGGATGGGTTCATTCTCACTAAAGCCCTAAGGTGGATTGTGATAAAGCAACTCATATTTTGCCTCCTGTTTGTTTGCATGTTTGCCATCTGGCTTTTCCACTATGATGTCAGCATGAGACCTTTGCCAGCAGCTGCTACCACAGCTTTGGTGTACCCTTGGAATTCCTAGAATCCAGAACCATAACTTATTTATTAATTATCTGGTCTCAGCATTTGGCTAAAGAAACAGGCATAGATTTTCTAGATTTTTATCATTATTTTTGTTCATCTATTTATTTTCAATTAAAACTAAAATCATATATGAGCATAATATATATAAAATAATATAATACAAAGTGCAGTGATATAGATGCATTATATATATACATATGCATATGTATAAATTCATCTATGGAATACATATTTGTGGAACAATGAGAGAGAAAGAAAAAGAAAAATATAGAGAAAGACAAATAGAATAAAAAAAATGGTAGATCAATTTATGAGGGAGACCTTGGTTTAATACCTAACACCTAAAATAGAAAAAGTAAAAATCCTTAGAACTCTGCCCAGGTACACCAGAGGAATTATTTAAATTATAATCTTAATGTTAATCCAATCAAGTTTCATTACTTGAGTTTTGACTCAGTACTTTGCTTTATTTATGAATGTGCTCAAGGTGCTCTTCTGCTGCTGTGTTTTGTGATGTTATTATCATGAACTCATTTCCTTAGAACTTGCTGGTCTGAGGTTCCAGGCCTGGGAGATTTGAGGCCTGGGTTTAAGGCATATTCCTTAATATATGCTTTGGTTTTGAATATCGTAGGTTGCTAGCATTTCTTCTGACTTGGAACCAATTTTAATATATATATTAGAATTCAGTTTTCCCAAGACCACCATACAGTGTGAAGGAGAACCTTGAATAAGAATTCTCTAAGGAGTCCTCTTCTGTGCTCACAGCACCCTCTAAGACAATCATATTTATCTTCCATTCTTTTCTAAGAATCTGCTTAATATTTTAGTCTAATTTAGGGGAATTAACCTGAACTTTGCAGTACCACAGGGACAGAACTTTTGTTTTCTTATACCTGTAGATGGCCCATTAAATCTCAGATTCTAGCTAAATGGCAGGATAACCTCAGAATTATGCTTTGAGGGTCTTCTGTAGAGAATCTTTTGCTGGGAATTGAGTTGACTGATAGACTCTGGCTCTAGTCTTCTGGATCCAGCACCACCAAGGCCATGTTTCCCAAGGGTATCTTGTTAGAAAATGAGTAAGACAGAATTAACAGTACCACCCACTCTACAGACTGTGGCTTTTCTTTTTGGTAAGAAGGCTCCCAAACTGCTTGGTCTATGATACTTATTTAAGACCTCTGATGTCATATGAGGATCATCCTATACAGACTAATTCCTTTTCCAGACATCAGACCTGCAACACACACTAACAGATCTCTTGGTCTTCTTCTTCTTCATCCTTCACAAATTGCCCACCCATAAATCTCTTGCACATGCAATTGCATTTTCGTGATTGTAACTGACATGAGCGGCAGGCACTATTCTAGAAATAGCACACTTCTCTACAGCAAAATCCCTTGTTAGTTCTGCCCCTCACAAATTATCTTATATTGAGATCAATTTAATAGCTGAGAATGAAAAATAAGCCAATTAATATTTAAAATTTTTATTTTTAGTGGTAGATATTTTAGGAGGAAGTCTTTAGTGTTCTATTTTGCCAGAAATGAAGGTCATCACTGTCTTTTTGTTTTCAATTTAATGAAGTAGACACTGTGGCAAAGACCAGAAAATATATGTAAGAGCCTAACACACTGAGGTGTTTTTTTTTTAATCTTTACCATTTCCTTCTTACATTTGCTAAATCCTTATTTTACCATTGTATTGGAAAGTAAGTCAATAGCAGTCTAATATTTTCTGAATCCCTGTGCTACGTAAATATGACTAGGATTTCAAGTAATGGAATTAATTAATGATTTGTAACATTTTCCTTTTCTCTTCCCCTTTTCTAATGCCAATTTCCTCATAGAGATCTTTCTGTCCCTTTCCCGTGATCATAAGAAGGGTGCCCTAGATATCAATGGCCATTAGCCCATCCATTTAACCACTTGCACAATATGTATCCCCGATTTAACCAGGGTTGACTTAACAAGGCTTTTATTCTGGGTGAATGCCAGCTTCACCCAAATCATGAATGCTCCTTGCTTCATGGAACTCTATTGCTTTTGTTCCCAGAACCTATTATATCTTAGCTAATCTCTTTCTCCTTTAATTCTCCTTGATAGTTTCCTGAATGCAATGTGTAAATGATAATGCACTATTACTCCCACTCTTTGGTAAACCCAGTCATGGGTAAGGATGGAATTGCCTGAACTTGTATTATTATAAATTCATTATTCTCACTTGTGCCTAATAATAAAATTTGCCTTCTCCTGATTCAGCAATATTCTCAGTTATCTTTGATATTTAACTAAACTTCTCTTAAAATTACAAACATGACATTTAATTTATACCTCCATGACCTATGTGTCCACATCCCTGTAAGTCCCTATTTTGTGACTATGCATCAGAATGTTGGGGCCTGATCACCATTTATTCATGTGCTAACAATATTTACTCTCTAAGGGTCCCTAAAGCCCCCTCTGAGAAATGGTAAAGTGGACTTTCATCCAAGCATGTGTCCTGGTTTAGCTGTCTTTTAAACAGATTATTTTCAATTAACATGCAATAAAGACTCTGAACTCTAGGCTGGGTGTGGTGGTGCATGCCTATAATCCCAGCCAGCTCAGGAGGCTGAGACAGAGGATAGGGAGTTCAAAGCCAGACTCACCAAAGAGGAGGCGCTAAGCAACTCAGTGAGAGCCTGTCTCTAATAAAACAAAACTGGGCTGGGGATGTGGCTCATTGGTTGAATGTCCCTGAGTTGAATCCCTGGTACACCCCAAAAATAATATTAAAAAGACTGGAGCTCTAAGCACAAACATACCGCCACTCAGTATATATTGAGAGGTAAGTGAGGATAAACAGTGTGCCTGAAAGCTTGCTGGGAAACCAGCAGGTAAGCCATTTTCCTGGGATTTTGGAAATTTTCAAAATTAATCTACACCAGAACCAATTATATCTTAGGTAATCTTGATACCTCACACTTGCTGAGCACATATTTGTTTACAAAACAAAGAAAATAAATATTCAAAAAACCACTAATTCTTCAATTGTTTTATGCATCTTAAAGTTTTACTAAAGCTTGTAATATTGGCTGAATTTTAGCATTATTACCTACATACAGAACGTTGCTTTACATATTACTTGCAGTCAAAATTTATATACATTTTTGTAGAATTAAATCACACATTATATTTTAAAAAGTTTATTTTAAAGATTGAAAATCAGTCAAAATATCTCAAAGCTTCGAGTGGTAGTGCCCTGCCAGTAATCCCAGAGATCCGGGAGGCTGAAGCAGGAGAATCACAAGTTTGAGGCCAGTTTGGAGAAATTAGTGAGACCCTCACTCAAAATTTTAAAAAATGAAAGGGCTGGGGATGTAACTAAGTGGTAGCATACTATTTCCACTGGGTTCAGTTCTCAGTGGTATTAAAAAATATACATCCACAAATATCAAAAAGGTCTGCTATTGAAACTTCCAATTAACCAGGAAAATTTAATCTTTAATCTGCAATGACATAAAAAAATCCCTTTTTTGTTATATTATATTTTTAAACATCAAAAATTTCAAAAGTGAAAAAAATTTAAAAAACTTAACTCCAATACAAAGTTGTCAAGTAATTTAATAAGCTTAAAGACTTTTAAAAACTCTTACTGCAATAGTGAGGAATATGTTATTAGTGATTTATAAAGGAGAAAAATAATGAATTAATGTTTTAATTCTAATTTAGTTTTTACAAATAAAAACTATACCATTTTGTATTCTGTTTCTTCTGTTTTAAAAGAGTCAAATTTATTTGTCTTTCAGTTGTTAGTGAGTTATAGGGAAAAAATTTTACCCTGGTGATTTATAGAACTACTATAATGTCTCTTTGCTATCCCACAGGAGTTACAGTGGAGTTTAGTAGCATAAAACTATGAAAAATATTTATTTACTTCATTATATTATATTTACTTGGTTAAGTGAAGTAACAGGAAAAACAGAGAATTTTGAAGTTAAAAGCCTTAAATTCAATTTAGCTTTTGTTACTAAATGAATACGTGACCTCTAAAAAATAATTTCATTTTTCTAAAGCTGTGTTCCATCTTTCTGGATAAAGATAAATATATCTACCTTACTTTCATAGGATTTATTGTGAGATCAGAATCGACTAATATATCTGAAAGTATAATTTGAACTTGGGTTTATGTTATTTTAAAACTACTACTGGAAACTTGATTCTATCTGAAAACTACAAATTTCATCTATAAATGCAAATGCACTATTTTCATTATTTGATAGGGATAAATAAACATGGAAATTCAGTTACAATTTATTCCAAATTATGTGAAGTGTCAAATGAGTTGGCCAAAGAATATTGACCTGTCAGAACACCAAATAAACTATGTAAGTGCTTATTTTAGGGGCTCATCTGAGATATGGAGTATAATGCAGGCTTCTTTCTAAATGCAAAATCTATAAATACAGTGAATAAATTGAGAATGGTAGAATGTACACCCCTGTAAAATTCTATGCAGTATTGAGGAGCAATAGTGTGCACATATGATAATATTAAGTCTCTAGTATTGTGTCTGATCCCATTAGCTATGATATAGAAACTCGTAAAAGGAAAGCAAGTTAAGTTTTCATTCCTAGCTACTCTTAAGCTAAAGCATCACAAACAAAAACATGGTTATCAGATTATGAAAAACTCCAAAAGTATACAATATATTATGGTATTAATAAAATAAATTTTCTTTCTTGTAGTCAAGATGCCTTTTGTAAATTTAAGTTTTAAGTGTCCCATATTCTTTTTTCAACATTGGCTTCCTGGAAGAATCTTAAAGTTAGACAAGAGAAGACATTCTACATCTTGAGAGAGAAATTTCTTGTAATAATGAGTAAATACAGTAATGAAAGTGATATTGTCTCACATTTGCTTGGAATATCCCCTAATACCACAGCATACTTAGAGTTGGGATGATGATGGAAGTTCATTGACTAAGTATTAAGTTATGTGTATGGATTTTCAATACATTTGTGTGTATAATGTATATTCAAACACATATTAGATATCTTTAAAGATGTTGCATATCTAGTATGTATATAGATACTATATCTAAGAATACATTAATTATTAATAATGTGTAATGAAGGTTGATAGAAATAACCTTCTCTTGATGGATTAGATTAGTAACCACCTGAATCATTTAGCATAAAGGTCACGTTTATGCCAGATAGAGACAAATCAATGATTTGATATGAGCAGCAAGCGATAGAATTTTTCTACTATGTAAAAAGTAGCATAAAAAATAAATAATGATATCAGAAAACTTTAGAACATGCATTTCATTCATATAATGCCTCATTCCAAATTAAGTATCCTATCTACAACCACTTAATATTAAAAATCATTGTGATCATGTCATGATTGTTTTCAGATCCTCATTATTCAGCTCCAAAGTGTGTGTGTGTGTGTGTATGTGTGTCTGTGTATGAATGTGCTATGTACACACTCACAATTGCATGGAGTATCAGCAAAAAACTGATATGTCAAAGAGACATACACTTTAATACATCATATTCCTAGAGAATATTTCAAATTACAAATATGTATATGTAGAACCAAGTTGATACAGCTATAGTGTGAGTGCTACAAATATAATTTCTCACAAAATATCATGATAACCTATCCTGTAAATATAAGGAAACAAAATCATGGAAAATTTCCCAAAGACTTCAGCAGGAGATAAAACTGGAAGAATGTTTGTTCAATCTTAATTGTGAATCAATCTGTTTAATTTTCTTGCAGTTGATTTTGTTTAATTAGGAGATGACATTAGCTAACTTTGCAGTTCTACATCATTGCAAAGAGGAAAGAGGAAATCCCTGACATACTGTATCTTTCTTATTAAAAAATTCTTGTTCAGTGATTGTGTAGTGTAACATTTCTGTTTCTGTATTTTTGCTCTGAAAGTAATACTTATAAATTTCAGAACACAATAGCTCATCCCAATATAGAGATATGCATATTGTACCAATTCCTTTTTAAATTAGTGATAACATAGCATGAAAAAAATGTAATTCAACAAGATAAGTGAAAATTTATGTTTTTATCCATGAAATTGAACACTGACTCTCACAAAAATCATTTGCATTAATAAAATCTGTCAAAATGTGTTGAATATATGCAGCATTAGACAAATGTCACCATTATCTCTTGCCCAGACATGGTTTGAGGCACATGTTCATCATGTCCTTTATTATATCACCCATGCAGATTAAGAGTACAAATGACTTCCAGCCATTTAAATACATAATCATGATATAATGTCTGGTGCTTTACAGAGTCCCAGCAGAATTTCATAAATATTCCTCAACTTGCTTTTTCCATGTAGTGCAGTACTGTGACAGAATGTAATGCCAGATATTTCCAAAGCAAATGATCAGCATATATCCATCTAGTATGCAATATCATATTAAATGTTCATAGATGGTAAAAAATATGAAAACTGAACAAACCTAATTGAAAAGGACATTTTATTTCCTCCCATATCACTGACATACTCTTGGTTAGTAATTACAATGTAAACAGCAAGGGGACTGAGAAATTTGCATAATCTCCCTCTACTTTGTAAAAATCTGTCATTATTTCATGTAAGACAGGTGTCACAGTTGTATAATATTCTTTTTGGAATGAGATAAATGTAAGTTGCTACTATGATATGGACCACATTGGTGATATCTTAAATTAGATTAATACCTAAGATCATTGTTTTGAAATTGCTCTTTGTGGACATTTTGGGATCACTGACTATATTGGGAAATGTGGAAAATAGCCATCAGTATGATAGTCTCTCAGATTTTAGTGTCTGATTTTTTACTTGGTTAGTTTAACAAATAAGAATAAAATCAATTAATAGTATCCCAAGGTGCTGATGGAACTTACAAATCCTGATTGAGTGATTGTGATCAGGTGCATATATGCTTGTGAAAATCATTTAGTTAGCCATTGTTTAATTGCTCAGTTTTGTACAATTTTTGTATTCCCACTTACTCAAGAAGCTAAGACAAAGGGTTATTGAACCCAGGAGTTCAAGGCAACCAGGACCTCAAAGAAAACCACTGTCTAAAAAAGTGCACACACGTGTGTGTGTGTGTGTGTGTGTGTGTGTGTGTGTGTGTGTATTAACGAATCTAAGCTAACCTCCACTCAGTGTATGAATATCTTACACAGTAACACTTGGATATATCCACTTGCACTTCAGTCATTTTTGTTCTTCTCTTAAGTGACCCTTTATATTTGTAGGCATCAAAAGCTCATGCCCATTTCACAATGCAAAAAAAAACATTTAGTCCATTTCCAAGAGTCCCCATAGTCTTTACAGTTCCAGTGTTACCCAAAAGTTCAAGTCCAAAATCTCATCTGAAGCTCAAGACAAATTCTTAGCTGTGAGGCCTTGTGAATATTAAAAGCATGTTACATAAATCTAATATATAATGATGCCTAGTATACATTTCTATTCCATAAGGGAGAAATAAGGGTGTAGAAAAGAGGGATGGAACCAAAGCTAGACTGAAATCCCGTAGGGCCAAAAAGTTCTGTAGCTCAGCCCTCAACATCTGGGACACATGGTATTGTGATTTTGTCTCCAAAGGGCTTTCGTAGCTCTGCTCTTATGGCTTGGCCAGTTGCATCCCATATGGCCTCTGTCTTCAGTTGTTTCTACTCCATTTCTACATATTTCGTTGGCAGATGTCCTGCATTATTGGCATTTCTTAATATTGAGGTTCTCGGGCTGGGGATGTGGCTCAAGCGGTAGCGTGCTCGCCTGGCATGCGTGCGGCCCGGGTTCGATCCTCAGCACCACGTACAAACAAAGATGTTGTGTCCGCCGAGAACTAAAAAAATAAATATTAAAAAAAAAATTCTCTCTCTCTCTCTCTCTCTCTCTCTCTCTCTCTCTCTCCTCTCTCACTCTCTCTTTAAAAAAAAAAAATATTGAGGTTCTCCTCTGCAGCCTCAGCTTTCTTCTCACATCTTCATATGTCACCCTCTCAGGGTAATCCCACAAGGACTCAGATTCTGTCACACTGTGCTTGGCTTCCCAGGCCTTCCTTTGCAATCTCAGTGGAAACCTTCTTGACCCCCTAACTCCAGCATCATGCATTTCTGTAGAACCAGCACCATTTGATTGATCCCAAGGTCTGCTACCATCTTGAGCAATAGTTAAGCCTCCCAGTACCCCAAATGCAGCAGCCTCTGAGTGCCTTGGCAGCTGAACTCGGTGAAACAACGTACTAGAGCCCCTGTGCAAGCACAGGGACTTCATGTACTCTTCTAAAAAATAATTTTTACATTTATCCTCCGGCCTGAGATAGGTATGGTCTTTCTAGTTCCTGAGATGTTTTCAAGCCATACTTCCTATTGTTTGGGGAAAAATCTTCAGCATCTTGTTAGTGGCTATAATATCTAACAACCACATCTTCCATAGTCTTAGATTTGCTCACACATTTCTGGCCAAATTGTAAGTTTTTGAAATCTTTCTGCTCTGTTTTCTTCTCCTGATTATCCCAGTAAACTTGGCTAAAATTTACTGCAGTATTCATACTACCTCCTGAATACTATGCTACCTTGAAATTTCCTTTGCCAGATTAATTAGTCCACCAATTCTGTCTATCTCTTCCTCTGTATTGTAAACATTTTTGAGGGCTTTCACTTAAAAAAAGAAGGCTTATAGGAGCTTCCACACAAAAGAATATCAGACATATTTAGTCCTTTGCAATTTAAAAGTTTACTATTATTAAATCTCAATAAAACATATGAGAAATATTATGTGGTATTTTTGTATTGATGAGGATGACTGGCTACATATAACTAAAAGAACACAAATTCAATAATGACAGAGATAGTTCTTTGCTCAAAATGCTTTGCAATGCTGGTTTTCTGGCTGCAAATTCTTTTAACTTTTGTTTATCATGAAAGATTTTTATTTCGTTGTCATACCTGAAGCTTAATTTTGCTGGATACAGAATTCTTGGTTGGCATCCATTGTCTTTCAGTGTTTGAAATACATTGTTCCATGACCTTCTTGCTTTCAGCGTCTGTGATGAAAAATCCGTTGTTAACCTTATTGGTTTACCCCTGAATGTAATCTGTCTCCTTTCTCTTGTAGCTTTTAATATTTTCTCTTTGTTCTGTATATTGGATACCTTCATAACAATGTGTCTTGGCATTGGTCTACAGTGATTTTGTGTGCTCGGTGTCCTGTATGCATCTTCAATTTGTATATCTGTTTCCTTTTTTATTTCTGGAAAGTTTTCTGTAATTATTTCATTCAGCAGGTTACTCATTCCCTTGGTTTGAATCTCTGTACCTTCTTCTATCCCGATGACTCGTAAGTTTGTTTTTTTTATGTTATCCCATAACTCTTGGATGTTTTTCTTGTGATTTTTTACCAGCCTTTCTGAGTTGGCTAGACTGTTTTCAAGATGATATATTTTGTCTTCATTATCTGACGTTCTGGCTTCTACTTGCTCCACTCTGTTAGTGATACTCTCAATTGAGTTTTTAATTTGGTTTATCGTTTCCTTCATTTCTAGAATTATTGTTTGATTATTTTTTATAATATCTATCTCCTGATAAAGATGCTTAACTTCTTCTTTTATCTGTTTATGTAATTCATTCTCAATGTGTTCTTTCGCTGCTTGAATTTGCTGTCTTGTATCCTCTTTAAGGTTCCATTCCATCTGTCTAAGGTGTTCCTTGAGGTCTTTATATGACCATTTTTCTGATGACTCTAGGTCCTCCTGAATATTTAGGCTGTCCTGCATTGTTTGTACTCCTTTTCTTCCTTGCTTTTTGAAGCTGCTCATCTTACTTCTTGTTCTGTTTGACTGATGAGTTACTGTTTACTCCTATAAAGTTATTAGATGCTTGGGAGGAAAGGTATTAGAAGGGAAGGGAAGAAGTCACTGTAGCCGCAGGTTTCAATGAAGTTATCTCCTCCGCCGCAGTCTGATGACATCAGTTCTCTGCCATGGTGGTATCTCTTGCAAATGGCGACAGTTCGTTTCCCTCCGTAGGATGAGAAGGGCTGACCAGTTGTTTCAGCCGGATGGATTAGTGCTGAGTCACAGCTGTTTGTCTGTGGGAAGCAGGCGAACGGGAGCTTGAACTCAGCCGATCCGGGCTCAGAGTGTGTTCTGAGAGGCCCAGACTGTTCGCCCCAGATCCATGTCAGCTCAGCATTGCCTAGTGATCGGCTGGCAGGCTGGGAGGCTGGGAGGCTGGGAGGCTGGGCTGTCTCTGCATAATCAATCGGT
Organism: Spermophilus citellus; assembly: GCF_964194105.1. Lineage (NCBI taxonomy): Eukaryota > Metazoa > Chordata > Mammalia > Rodentia > Sciuridae > Spermophilus > Spermophilus citellus. Next base: position 256,376,980 of record NC_138182.1, read on the forward strand.
GGAGGCAAAAGAGAGCCGAGATAGTTCTTAATTGTTCACTGTGTGTTGCATCTACTGACATTCATTATTATTTGCTGAATAAATGAACAAATGCATACAAACATGCACAAATATTGTTGGGACAAGAAATTAGAACCTCTGGAGTTAGAAAAAGCTTCCTTTCAGGCTTTGGATACATTAGGCAAAGAAGTTTGTGTATGGTTGTTTCAGAATAGCTAACTAGATACTGTATAAATATATCTTCTACACTGTTAGTATTTATCAATGGTTCAATTACAGTGAAACAGTGACAGCATTAATCTAGGTAGCATGAATTAAGTACATAAATACATTAAGGATTCCTTTTTAAATCATTTGAAATAATTATCTACCTTTCTGTCTCTCTATTTCTGATCTTCCCTATTACATATTTTATTTTGTATTTTGAAAAAATAACTGCAACTAAGATAATACCTTTGTCTTTATGTACCTTATATTTTAATAGAGGATACAAAGTGAACAAATACATATATCTTAAAGGTTTAACATACTTTTTTCTAAGAACCTACTTTGGGAAATGCCAGATTGGAAAACAAAGATCATATATTATCATGAACATCATTTTTTTTTCTGAATGTTTGTATATGGTCAAAATGTACATGTTGAATTTCTAACTCCAGTGTACTGGATGGTGGGGCTTTGGGAAGGTACTTAGGTTTAGATGAAGTCAGAAAGTAGAGGCTGCATGAAGAGATAATGTTCATATACAAGGAAAACTATAGAACATTATAGCAAGAAATTGACGAAGAACCACATAATGTGAAAAGATCTCTCTTATTCTTGGATAAACTGAAATAATTTTGTCAAAATAGCCTTATTATAAAAAATGCTATGTAGATACAATGCAATTCCCATTATAATACCAATGATATTCTTCACAGAATTAGAAAAAGCAGTCCTAAAGTTCATTTGGAAGAAGAAAAAAACCAGAATAGCCTAAGTAATACTAAACATGAAGAGGAATGCTGGAGCTATCATAATACCTTATCTCAAATTACACTATATAGCTGGAGTAATAAAAGCAACATGAGGGCTGGGGTTGTGGCTCAGACATAGAACACTGCCTTGAGTGTGTGAGGCACTGGGTTCAATTTTCAGCACCATATATAAATAAAAATATGAAGATCCATTAACAATTAAAAATAAATAAATAAATTTTTAAAAACCATGATATTGGTATCAAATTAGACATGAAGACCAATAGATAGAAAACAGATAAACCCACACTGCTTTACTTGACAAAATGAACACCTGTTACTTGACAAAATGAACAAAAACACATTTTGGAGAAAAGATGACTTTTTGTTGTTTTTGTTTTTACATAAGATGCTAGGAAAACAGCATATGTAAGATAGTGAAACTATATCTATATTTTTCACACTGCTTAAAAGTCAACTCAAAATAGATCAAAGACTTAGAAGTTAGATAAGAAACTTTGAAACTTTGCAACAGTGAGAAGAAAATGTAGACTAAACACTTCAACATATTGGCACAGGAACCAACTTTCTTAATAAGACTCCTAAAGCTCAAAAAATAAAATAAAAAATCAATAAGGTGGTGGCTTCAAATTAAAAGATCCCTGCTCAGAAAAAAAGTGAAAGAGAATGCCTACATAATTGAATAAAATAATTGCCAGCTACTCCTCCAACAGGGGATTAATATCCAGAATACTTGAACTCAATAAATGTAACACCAAAACAAGAAAAGAAAATGATCAGTAAAATGGCAAAAAGAAATAAGAACATATTTCTCAAAATAGGAAATACAAAAGGCCAACAAATATATGAAAAAAATGTACTCATCATTCCTAGCTATCAGAGATATGCAGATCATTGAGATTTCTTATCACTCCTGCGAGAAGGACAATCATCAAGAATAGAAATAGTAAACACTGGCAGTGATTTGGGGAAAATGTATACTCATGCATTATTGGTAGGACTAAATATTAGCACAAATATTTTGGAAATCAGTGTGTAGATTCCTCTAAAGACTAGAGGACCACCATATGACTATTTGGTATTTGTACAAAAGAAATAAAAGAAATAAAATCATTATGATATGGCTACACATGCACATTAATGTTTATAGTAGTACAATTCACTAAAATTAAATTGTGGAACAAACTCTGATGCCCATTAACAGATAAATGGCTAAAGAAAATGTCATATGCATATATATATATATATATATATATATATATATACACACACACACACACACACACACACACACACACTTGTGCATTTGTGCATGGATGCAGTAAGGATTCACTCAGTCATAAAGAAGAACGAAATTATGGTTTTTGCTGCTAAAGGGATGGAAGTGGAGAACATAAAGCTAAGTGAAATAAGTAAGTATCAGAAAGTCAAGGGTCAAAATATTTTCTCTCATATGCAGAAATTAGTGCAAAATGAGGGATTAAAGGGGGGAGGGAATCCCATGAAAATAGAAGGGAAGTAACATAAGAGAGTTGAAGGGGAAGAAGGAAGGATGGGGAATGGAGGAAAAGCAAAATGAAATTGACCAAATTATGCTAAGTACATATGCGAATATTCCATAGTGAATTCTACCTTTGTGTATATCTATAAAGCACCAACTAAAGAACAATAAATAAATAGAAGAGGAAAATAAAGTAGAGGAAGGAAAATGAGCAGAGGAAAGAGAGGAAAAAAAGAGTTTGTATTGGGCCTGAAATAAAGATTACACATCATGCATTTTGATTAGGTCAAGTGAACCCCATTATTATGTATAATTATAATGTACTAACAATAATATTTTTTAAAAAGTTGCTAGAGCTCATTTTATCACCCTCTGTCTCTCACTCTCTTTCTTTCACTGTCTTTTCATGTAAAGACAGAGCAAGGAGCTGACCACCTGCCAACCCAGAAGACCCTCACAGGAACGGAAGACTAATGGCATCTTGATTTTCTTCTTCAAGTCCCCACAACTGTGGGAAATCAATTTCTGCTGTTTAAGCCACCTGGTCTGTGATGCATTGTCTGAGATGACCTAGACAGACATTTTTCATAATGGACTTGATACTACATTCTTTGGAGCATCATGGATGACAGATGATACCTTAAGGGGCTCATGGATGAGGAGAATCTTCCAAACTGATTTGTTATGCTTCAATTTGATCCATTCCATAGAGATACATAAAGGGAGGTGAGAAAAAATGGCAAGTTAACAGCAAAAATCCAAGGAAATTGTGTTTTAAGAAATTTTTGCACTGAGTCACAAAGTGATTTGGTAATGGCTTTGGTCCATTAACACCTTGAAATTTATTGAGCAGAGAAAAGTAATACATAGCATTTGAACAAAAAAGTATATATGTAGAGATTGGTTAGAAAGACTGAAAGAATCTTCTATGAGTGGCAGGTAAGTTGATTTGATTTGTTTCAGATCCATTTTGAGGTACAATAAAAATACTAAAAATAATAACATTATGGAATAACTACAATATGACAAGTTGTTTTGGTAAGCTTAGGCTACCATGTATAAAACCACTGACTTTGTGTCTTAAGTTTATTTCTTATGGTTCTAGATTTAGACAAGTCTAAGAGCAAGCTTCAGACTCATTCAGTTCCTGACAGGGACTCTTTCCTGTCTTACAAATGGCTGTCACATCTATTAGACCACAGGTGACCTATTTTAGGTGTCTGCCTATGAGAAGACAGAGGAATGTTTCTTCCTTCTTTTTAAGGCTGTTGATACTATTGAATCAGGGCCCCATTCTTATGACCTCATGTAACCTTAATTATATCCTTAATCTTTATCTCCAAGTATAAATTAAACAAATGTTACAGATTTTAATTAGTTTTAAGTAATTATATAATTTAATATAATTTTAATCATTATTAATTAATAAATATTTATTATATAAAACACATAGGTAACATAAAAATACCATATTTGGTGTTAGGGCTTCAACATATGGATTCTGGAGGAATACTATTCAGTCCATAGCACAGTGACTCTGGTAAACTTCTTATGTTAATTCTTTGTTTGAAAAATCTTTCTTTTTTTTTAAAGAGAGAGTGAGAGAGAGAGAGAGAGAGAGAGAGAGAGAATTTTTTTTAATATTTATTTTTTAGTTTTCGGCGGACACATCTTTTGTTGTTTTTTTTTTTTTTTTTTTTGTATGTGGTGCTGAGGATCGAACCCTGGCCGCACGTATGCCAGGCGAGCGAGCTACCACTTGAGCCACATCCCCAGCCCCTTTAAAAAATCTTAAAATTTCTAATTTTGGTGGGTTACTGTTACTATTAGTTCACTTTAAATGCTATTATACTATATTAACCCATGTTATCATATTATTCCATAGAGAAAGAAGAAAAGAAATGGAATGTGTTAGAGGAAGGAATATAAACATCGGTTAACGATGTGAACAATAAAGATGACCTGATAGAATAACAAGGCATTGAGACTACTTAAGAAAGGTGAAAAGTTCTATATTGATATTACATGAAACACACTTCAAAAACAAAACTACAACAAAGCTTTCTCTTTAAAAATATGGTTTTTATAAATCTTCCTTGGCATGTAAGTTGGGAAGGAGTCACTCATATTCCAAATACAGGTGCTCCTTCACTTATAGCAGGGCTACATATAAATGGTCCCATAGCAGCTCAAAACACATTTGCTACACCTAGCCTATCAACACTGTATATTAGCAACAGGGCTCACTACAGCACCTAGGTTGCTTCCCCTAATGATACATGGCTGAGGGACCTGAAGCTTGCTGCCACTGCCCAGCATCATGACAGAGTATCCTATCACATGCTGCTAGCCCTGGAAAAGAACAAAATTCAAAATTTGAAGTCTGCTTTCTACCAAATTCTCACCACTTCCACACCATTATATATTTAACAGACTTTAAGTTAAACGATCTTATGTTGGGGACCGACTATAAAGAGGAAGTAAGAGAAAGTTTATGTATTTCACCCAGAATGGCTATTTCCTAAAAATAACTTTCACAGAACCACTGATGCACACATCAGAAGCACATTTGACTCAGAAGCCACTGTGTAAAGCATATGAGCTAACGATCCAGAGAGAGGTAACCAAGGACTCCTCAGTGATCTTTCTCAAGACCTAATTTTATGTAGTGAGCAGATCACACCATGCCAAGGAAAGAATGTTAAGTTAAATGCAGCACACTTAAGAATGACAAATAAAACTGCCACTCAAGTTGAATATGGGGAGCTAATAGCATCATGTGAATGAAAAATGTTATAGATTATGTTGGATAGATTAATCCTAAGTGCAGCTAGACAATATGGTTCTGACGTTCCAGGAAAGAGTTGGAATGGACCCTTGCCTATTGCCTTTAGATCTACTATAAAGGTAGTGTCAGCTTCTTACATCATGAACAACACTGATACAACAAGGTATAGAATGGCTATTCTATCAATTCAAATGATCCCTAAATATCAAAGTGTATCAATCTTTCTATTCCCAAAAGTTCTTGGTCACTTTATATAGCTTTGATTACATGGAAAAAACAGATCCTTGACAGGACCTTTGATTATTTTCCTTTTTCTATTACCCCCAAATGTAACTTAACAGTATAAACTACTCACTTTTCTTCCAAGTAATATATGGTCTTTATCTGTTTGTTATTGGCATTACCTCCCATGAACCAATTCTCCATTATTTCTTATCCAAAGCACTACAATACAATCAAATTGGTCCACTTCTTTCATCCTAACCAATCTTCAAAGAATAATTTTATATAGCAACCATCAGAGCTTTAAAAATTAGCAAGGAAATCATATTGTCCCCTTCACTCTTGGCTACATTTAGCATAGCATCTAGCTCATTTGGTCTACAAGGAAATACATGAAGTATTCTTGACTTATGTGATTCCATTTGTTTAACTCTCTCCCATGTTTACTAAACACACTGAGTGTTAATATGGCCACAAATCCAAATTTTGTCCTCCTTCATGACCTTTATGAATGCTTTCCTTCTCTGTAGAAATGTCCCCTCTCTCACACTAGTAAACTTTCTAAACGATGCATTGCACCTGGATATATGTACTTCAATATTCTTTATTTCCCTAAATGTATTAATCACAATTTGATTAAGAAATGGCATACAAAAGTACTAAAAATATGTCTTGAATAAATACTAAACATTTTACTTGTTTTGATATGTATTTCAATGATTTATACATGATCTATGACTTCATGAAGTACTTGCCTGGCATGTGTGAGGCACTGAGTTCATTTCTCAGCACTGCTATAAATAAACAAATAAATAAATATAAATAAATAAATAAATAAATAAATAAATAAATAAAAATAAAGTCTATCAACATCTGTTTAAAAAAAGGATGTATGACCTATTATAAAATATCAGTTCATAAATATCAGGTTTAATACAACAAATGCTTAACTCTTGCTAAGTTTGTGTTCTGCTTTGGGTTTTCCAGGAGAGCATTCTTAGACACAGTTGCACAAAAACAAATCTACCACCAATCTGACAGAGGATGGTATGGGTGGACCGAGAAAAATTATTGCTCTTGTAAACATTATGAACATTTCATATACAATACATGTATATTAACATATTATGCTTATACCTATTTATATAAAAATGAATATATTCTGGGCATTATTGGTATGGACCTTAGGAAAATGAGTACAGCCTAATGAAATCAAAGACTGTTGTTACTGCCACAAGTAGTTCCTGGCTTCCTATCATACATATTAAGTGCAGGGGATTCAATTTGTAGAAAGCCTTGCTCCTTGCCTATTCTGAGCTTGCATCATAATGCATGACAATGTACAAGGAGGAAAGATTCCCAGTGCAAGCTATAACTGGGTATATAGGGACATAGTGCCTTGCCATGGTGTGACAGAGGTGAATCGTCATTATGCCAGAAAAAGGGGCACTACTCCCAAAGCCTTTCTCTTGCTAAACATTCCTAGTACAATCAAGAGACTATACAAATGTCTTGGCCCCCACCCTACAAGAACAACAAATGGCCCAGTTTTACAAAGACTATTATTTTACATTTTCAAATAATAAGAGGCTATAATTTTATGATGAGTATAAATGTGGAAAGTTTTGAAATGTATTTTACTGCTAAATGCCCTGGATACCTACATTTTACAAGTGAAAAAAGTACCTGTAAACTATACACTTCAGAGAATTTTCTCATTATGTGGTCTCAGCATTAAAAGAACAAACCAAGCAAGGCTGGAAATCAAATCTATTGTCCATGATGTGGTTCTCCTCAATTATTCAGACACATGTTTGAATTCTTTCACAGCAATTACCTAGTCTAGGGTTTTCTATCATCTCAATTTTGCCAGGATTGAAAAGGACACAAATTATTTTTCCAAAATATTAAAGAACACCTTTATTTCTAGAGAAAAATACCCTGATGTTTCAGACTACACAATTATGTGAAATTTAACACTTTTTGTCGGTTTTAGAAAAGAGAGATTTTTTTTTAATAAAGCTTTGTTTGGAACTGTCCTGGATGGATGGAAATATCTAATCTGATTCAGGTGGCTATTTGATGAAAATAACTGTACAATAAGTCTAAGTGAATAATAACAATTTTAAAATATAGCTATTTATTTGTAGGCAAAAAGACAAAGATGGATATTACAATTTGAAGATAAAGGAAAAAAAAGAAACATTCGAGAAATGCTAAGATTCATGAAAAGTATTTTTTACATGTTGTCATTAGATGATAAAAAGCAGTGTAAATTTATTCCCAATTGTGCCCAGGAGTTTCTTTCTCACTGGACTTTCCCTTAATGGAAAATCATGTGATACATTGTGTGTTTCCAAGTGTCTATGAAGCAAAAATTCCTATTTAGAACCATGGGGACACATGACCTACCACGGTGATTCCACAAACAGTTGAAAATGCATTCTTTTAGTGACCTCATGCTACAACAAATATGATGTAAAGAATAATTTTCCAGTCTCACTCTTGCTAGACCAGGATGTTATCTATAGGTCACTGAATTAAAATTTAGTCATAGAGAAAATCAAATTTTCATAATTGCTATGTATTTTTATTATTACCTTAAAACACTTTCTATAAGTGCTTTGAAATGAAATTTATTTATTTGTTTGTTTGTTTGTTTTTTGTACTGGGAATTAAACTCACAGGCACTCAACCATTGCCCTATTTTGTATTTTATTTAGAGACAGGGTCTCACTGATTTGCTTATTGCCTTGCTAAGTTGCTGAGGCCGGTTTTGAACTCGTGATCCTCCTGTCTCAGCTTTCTGAGCCACTGAGATTACAGGCATATGCCTTTGTGCCCGACAAATTTATTTTCTATTTATGTATAAAAACATAATAATGTACATATTAATGGGGTAACATGTGATGCTTTGGTACATTTATATATTATGCTATGCTTAAATCAGGTTAAATATATCTGTCTCCTCAAACTGTTATCATTTTTATGGTATAAACATTCAAAATACTTTCCTCCAGCTTCTTTTTTGATGTTTTTATGGTGATGGGGATAGAACCCACAGATGATATAGTATTGAGCTATGTCCTCAGCTCTTTTTTGTTTTGAGAGGGTTTTGCTAAGTTGCTGGGACTGGCCTTGAACTTGCCATCCTCCTGCTTCAGGCTCCCAAGTAGCTAGGACTGAGGCATGTGCCACCATACCCATATCATCTAGCCTTTTGAAATGTACAATTCATTATTATTATCTGTAGCCACCCTACCAAGGAATAGAACACCAGAAATTCTTGCTCAAACTGTGACTTAGGACCTACTGATCTACTTTTCCCTATCCTTTCCACCTAAGCTCCTCAGTCTCAGAAGGAACTTTCTGGGGGAAACTTAATTCAATTGTCAATTTTCCAAACAAGTAAGAAAAATGTGTTATGAAGAACTAAAGAACAAATTGTTAAAGTTGTATGTGAGTCTAAAATATAACTCTAGATATAGGTAACTTGAATAATGCATAATTTTTTAGTATTCCAAATAAACAATCAAGACAGTTAATATTTATTTTTATCATTTTGTATGTATAATAATTTTGTTGTACTGAAGTCCCAGGTTAGACTGTATCCTGAGAGCTGCAAAATGAATCAAACTTCATTCTCCAGGTATGTTTTGGGTCTAGTTGAAAATTGGCATGAGTTGGAACTGCAGCATTTTGCTCTCTGGCACACAAAAACGTAATCACGAAGAAAGGTCCAGTTTATACAAATGAGTAGGTCTGACTGACTTTGGATAGATTAATTTTTCTGGTCTTCATGTATTTGTGCCATAATATTAACTGCAGTACAAGCATTCAGTCTTATAGAAAGCAATAAAGATATAAAATATGGAAATGTGCTTGAAATCTGTAGATAATTACAAATTCTTATGGTTTTATTGTTTCATATACTGAAAATAGGAAGTATAATGGCTAAAATGTATCTTAATGCTCTATTACCAACAGAAAATCGGAAAAATCAATCATGTATTCTGAAATTGACCTCAGTTTAGAATTAAATGTTGATGAAGAAAAAACTAATTTATACTATTAACTATTAACTATTTTTACATTTTTACACACACAAAAACACACACACAGGTTAAATATATCTGTCTCCTCAAACAGTTATCATTTTTATGGTATAAACATTCAAAATACTTTCCTCCAGCTTCTTTTTTGACGTTTTTATGGTGATGGGGTTTGAACCCACAGATGATCTAGTACTGAGCTATGTCCTCACTCCAGATGATTTTCAAAACATTATCTGTATTTAACAGTATAAAAGCCAAAAGCCTTTCAAAAATCTGAAAAGGAAACTTGACCATTGTTTCAACTCTTTCTTATACTCGCTTGACAGCCTTGAAGCTGTACAAATGTCAGCTGCCGGGATTCATTAGAATTATATGAAAATTCTCTTTTGAATCCACAGAAATCCATTGATTGATTCTGAGTATCTACCACTCCTATCAATTAAGGTTAAACTAGAAACAACTACCTGCTGTTGGGTAGATGCTGTTGGCATTGATATATAAGGGCCATTAACTGGCTTCTGTTATGCATTTAAAAAAAAAAAGCACAATAGATGGTAAGATTGGTACCCTGCACTAATGATGGAAATGCTCTTTCCTGTGGCTTACTGTTCATCAATTGATGCATGTGCAATTACAGGAGCAAAATATCAATTTTTTTGAGCACTGGCTTGCTCCTCCATGCTGCACCTATTGCTTATGGTGATTGAATGCTAAGCATCATGTGAAATGCTGAGGAGGAGAGCATCTTAGTGGAGAATTATATCATAGTGATTCTCATCGAGGGACTGTAGGCAGAGTTAGCAGACAGTAACAGGGCTCATTTAAAATGTGGCGTGATAATGACAACATGATGAGCTCATCCAAGAAAGAACATTGTCAAGAATCAGGAAATGGAAACCTTTCAGAAATCTAAATTGGAGACTATTTTCTGCAATGGATAATATTCACATAAAGAAAGAAAGATGGAGGTCTGTTGCTGATCTCAGTTTATAGGGTTTTGTTGTTTGTTTTCCCTTTTTTTGAGAAAAGTTAATTTGAAATAAATACCACATGCAAATGTTTAGAGCCATGACACTGCTAATGAGCCCTGTGTCCTGGAGACCTTTCTTCATCATCTGGAAATAGAGAATTTTACCAGCCTTTAGAGACTGTAAAATTTAATCAAGCTATAATTGGTGTTTTAAGGACCTACAAAATTTTCTTTAATCAAGGTTATACATGAAACTAATTTTAATAATAAAATTTTCTAAACAAAGATACCCCAGCCAAAGATACCAAAGGACACCTTTGAGACAATTAATTGCCTTGATTTAATACAGTTATTTTTCTTAATCTAAGAGAATTTTACTTTTGATTACTTAAGAGATGAAAATTGAAAATTGACTTTAGGGGATATAAGAGGAACATTATTTTTTTAAAATCTTCTTCTATAGGTTTTTCTAATCAACTCTTAAACTGAGGAAGCAGAATTGGCAGAATTGATAGTACAAAGGGAACCTGAAAGGGGGGGGGGCATAGTATAAATTAGTTATATTTGAATAGTTATTATATAAATAACTATATATATATATAAATATAAATATATAATTGTATATCATACATTGTTGACTAACATTAACCTTGTATTTTACAAAAAAAAATCAGTCTCCTTTAAATAGTTATTATATTTATATTTAAATTAGTAATATACAGAAATAAGAAAACACCTAGAAATCATAGCTTAAAAATTAAAACCTAATGTGGGGGGACCGGAAGATGGCGGCGATGGGAGAGCAGCACCCCAGTGCGCCGCGTCACTGTGCGGGAGAAAGACGAGGTAAAATGGCTGAAGCCTACCTTGGTGGGAATTTCCAGTGAAATTGAGGTGCTCCAGAATCTAGAGGACAGATTTCCAGGGCGCGGGATTCAGCTACAGGGGCTTGGTCGCGGGCGATTTCTCCGCACGGAAGGTAGCAGTATCTGGTCGGCGGACCGCCCTGCGGATGGAGTCTGGGGCGCGCGCTAGTTAGTTAGCGGCGAGGTACCAGAGCGGGATTACAGCGAAGCGGATTCTGGAGGCTCCTGCCAGCGGCGCACTGGCCGCGCTGAGTGCTGAGGTCCGGCCTTGAGACAGAGGAGAGAACCAGTCCAGTTCGATTCCCGACACCGGTCGGAACACGGAGGAGGACAGCAGCCGCCATCTTGGAGAGCTGATGCAATCATCCCTGTTTTCTACTGATCTCAGCTCATTCAACTATGGAACAGGTGATTCCAGGCTGGTATTTGCCTGCGTCTCGCAGACAGATCGCTCAGGCTCGGGACTGGAGATCCTGAGGACAATACTCTTCGGGGCTCACCCCTGGCAAGGCGGGCAACGGACTTTGAGAGGCCAGATTCTAGCTCCCCGGGTTGCTTTGGCCCAGGGCGGGGGATCCTTCGGGGACTCAGGGCTGAGGCCAGTTACAAGTGGATTGTGCGCTGAGGGGTGGCGTGGCTCGGACTCCCGGAACAGTTTTGGCCCGGGGTTAGGGAGCCCGCGGGGACTGCGTCTTTGACCCTGCCCCTGGTGGAGCGTACACTGAGCTGGGAGAGGTTGGAGCGGCCAGGCTCGGGCTCCCGGGGCTGCTGGGGCCTGAGGCTGGGGTACCTCTGTGGAGCCTGCTCCGAGCAGAGTGTGGCAGGGATCGGAGAGGCTGGGTTCTGTCTCCCGTAGCTGCTTGAGCCCAGGGCCAGGGAACCTGCGGGGACCACGAGCTGAGGCCAGGTACAAGTGAAACTTGCGACGAGGGGCAGCGGGACTCTGACTCCCGGAACAGTTTTGGCCCGGGGCTGGGGAGCCCGCGGGAACTGCGTCTTTGACTCTGCTCCCAGCGGAGTGTGCACCGAGCAGGGAGAGTCTGGTGCGGCCAGGCTTGGGCTCCCGGGGCTGCTTTGGCCTGGGGTTGGAGAATCCGCAGCGGTTGCTCTGTGGAGCCTGGAGAGGCCGGCTCCTGACTCCCGAAGCTGCTCTGGATCAGGGTTGGGGATCCTACAGGGACTGCTTCTTGGTCCGGGTCCTGCTGGGTGCTGCGGGGGCCTGGGGGGCAGAGTGGAGCTGCCACCTGCACCCAGAGCAGGCTAAGGGACCCGCCGGTGTGGTATCACGACACCCCAACTGCAGCTGGGGCCGAGGAGAGTAGCCGCCCACGCCTAGAACAGGACCAGCGACCCGATGGCGTGGTAGCCAAGTCACCCCATTTGGAGTAGGGGCTGTGCAGAGCCGCCGTCTCATCCTGCAAGGTAGGCAGACCTGCGTCCCACTGGCAGGACAGGCTCGGCAGCCTGCCAGTGTGGTGGACAAGTAGAATCGAGGCAGTCACGTCACACTGGTTGGAGTGGGGGTTGAACAGAGACGCCGCCAGTGTCCGGAAAAGGCCCAGCAACCCATTGGAGAGGCAGTTAGGTACCCCCACTGAGAGTGGGGGCTGAGCAGAACTGCCGCCCAAACCCGCAAGGTAGGCAGATCTGAGACCCACCGGCGGAACAGGCTTAGAGGCCGACCAGCGTGGTAGACACGTCATACCAATTGGAGTAGGGGTGGAGCAGAGCTGCCGCCCATATCCAGATCAGGACCAACGATCCGAGGACGTGGTAGGAACGTCACCACAATTGGAGTGGGGGCAGAGTAGAGCAGCCACCCGTGCCCACAGGGTGGGCAGACCTACGACCAACCAGCATGGTAGATAGATCACTCTAATTAGAGGAGGAGCACAGCCTCTACCCGCCCTACAAGAGAGATATCCCAACTATACAAGAGCAATATAAATAAATAGGGGGAAAATTTCCAAAACACAACAGTTTCACCAAGCAGAAAAAAACGCAAGCAATATGAAAAGACAAGGAAAGAAAGGTCCACAAGCAATGCAGGTCAACACAACTCTAGAAGAGGTAATAGCTGCAACAGATGGAATGTCAGATAAAGAGTTCAGGATATACATGCTTCAGATGATCTGGAGTCTCAAAGAAGACATGAGACAGCAAAATCAGACAATGAAAGATCACATTGACAAGGAACTACAGAAACAAATCCAGGAAGTAAAAGATCAATTTCACAGGGAGTTAGAAGTAATAAAAAACAAACAAATAGAAATCCTAGAAATGAAGGAAGCAATAAACCAACTTAAAACCTCAATTGACAATACTACCAGCAGAATAGATCACTTAGAAGATAGAACATCAGACAATGAAGACAAAGTATTTCAACTTGAAAAGAACATAGACAGCTCAGCAAGACTGCTAAGAAACCATGAACAGAACATTCAAGAATTATGGGATAACATTAAAAGACCAAACTTAAGAGTCATTGGGATACAGGAAGGCACAGAGCTCCAAACCAAAGGAATAAACAATCTATTCAATGAAATAATACGAGAAAACTTCCCAGACTTGAAGAATGAAACAGAATCCCATATCCTAGAAGCCTACAGGACGCCGAAAGTGCAAAATCATAAGAGATCCACACCTAGACACATTATAATGAAGATGCCCAACATACAGAATAAGGAGAGAATTTTAAAAGCTACAAGAGAAAGAAAGCAGATTACATTTAGGGGCAAACCAATCAGGATAACAGCTGATCTCTCAACACAGACTCTGAAAGCTAGAAGATCCTGGAATAACATTTTTCAAACACTGAAAGAAAATGGGTTCCAACCAAGAATCGTGTATCCGGTGAAATTAAGCTTCAGGATGGAAGATGAAATTAAAACCTTTCACGATAAACAAAAGTTAAAAGAATTCGCAGCTAGAAAACCATCTCTTCAAAAAATCCTTGGCAAAATATTACAGGAAGAGGAAACTGAAAATAACATTGAAAACCATCAGTGGGAGGTAGGACAGTAAAGGGGGGAAAGTAATCAAAGAGGAAAACTAATCAGGTTTAGTAACATAAATAAACAAATATGACTGGAGGAACAAACCAAATCTCAATAATAACCCTAAATGTTAATGGCTTAAACTCACCAATTAAGAGACACAGGCTAGTCGAATGGATCACAAAACAAGATCCAACAATATGTTGCCTACAGGAGACGCATTTGATAGGAAAAGATATATATAGACTGAAGGTGAAAGGCTGGGAAAAATCATTCCACTCATATGGACTGTGGAAACAAGCAGGAGTGTCCATACTCATATCAAACAAAATAGATTTCAAGCCAAAGTTAATCAAAAAGGATGAAGAGGGATACTGCATACTGCTCAAGGGAACCATACACCAACAAGACATAACAATCATAAATATATATGCCCCAAACAATGGTGCAGCTACGTTCATCAAGCAAACTCTTCTCAAGTACAAGAGTCTAATAGACCACCATACAATAATCATGGGAGACTTCAACACACCTCTCAAACCACTGGACAGATCTTCCAAACAAAAGTTAAATAAGGAAACTATAGAACTCAACAACACAATTAACAACCTAGACTTAATCGACATATATAGAATATACCACCCAACATCAAGTAGTTACACTTTTTTCTCACCAGCACATGGATCCTTCACAAAAATAGATCATATATTATGTCACAGGGCAACTCTTAGACAATATAAAGGAGTAGAAATAATTCCAGGCATCTTATCTGATCATAATGGAATGAAACTGAAAATCAATGATAAAAGAAGGAAGGAAAAATCATGCATCACTTGGATAATGAATAATAGGTTACTGAATGATCAATGGGTTATAGAAGACATTAAGGAGGAAATTAAAAACTTCTTAGAGTTAAATGAAATCACAGACACAGCATATCGGAATCTATGGGACACATTGAAAGCAGTTTTAAGAGGAAAATTCATTGCTTGGAGCACATTCCTTAAAAAAAAAAGAAAAAACCAACAAATAAACGATCTCATATATCATCTCAAAATCCTAGAAAAAGAAGAGCAAAACAACAGCAAAAGAAGTAGAAGGCAAGAAATAATTAAAATCAGAGCTGAAATTAATGAAATCAAAACAAAAGAAACAATTGAAAAAATTGACAAAACCAAAAGTTGGTTCTTTGAAAAAAATAAATAAAATCGACAGACCCTTAGCCATGCTAACGAAGAGAAGAAGAGAGAGAACCCAAATTACTAGCATACGGGATGAAAAAGGCAATATCACAACAGACACTTCAGAAATACAGAAGATAATCAGAAATTACTTTGAATCCTTATACTCCAATAAAATAGAAGATAGTGAAGGCATCGATAAATTTCTTAAGTCATATGATCTGCCCAGATTGAGTCAGGAAGATATAGACAGCCTGAACAGACCAATAACAATAGAGGAAATAGAAGAAACCACCAAAAGACTACCAACTAAGAAAAGCCCAGGACCGGACGGGTATACAGCAGAGTTTTACAAAACCTTTAAAGAGGAACTAACACCAATACTTTTCAAGCTATTTCAGGAAATAGAAAAAGAGGGAGAACTTCCAAAGACATTCTACGAGGCCAACATCACCCTGATACCTAAACCAGACAGAGACACTTCAAAGAAAGAAAACTACAGACCAATATCTCTAATGAACCTAGATGCAAAAATCCTCAATAAAATTCTGGCGAATCGGATTCAAAATCATATCAAAAAAATTATACACCATGATCAAGTAGGATTCATCCCTGGGATGCAAGGCTGGTTCAATATACGGAAATCAATAAATGTTATTCACCACATCAATAGACTTAAAAATAAGAAC
Source organism: Spermophilus citellus (assembly GCF_964194105.1). Taxonomy (NCBI): domain Eukaryota; kingdom Metazoa; phylum Chordata; class Mammalia; order Rodentia; family Sciuridae; genus Spermophilus; species Spermophilus citellus. The sequence goes on from NC_138182.1 coordinate 256,393,225, forward strand.
CATATGATCATCTCGATAGATGCAGAAAAAGCATTCGACAAAGTACAGCATCCCTTTATGTTCAAAACTCTAGAAAAATTAGGGATAACAGGATCATACCTCAACATTGTAAAAGCAATCTATGAGAAGCCACAGACCAGCATCATTCTGAATGGAGAAAAATTGAAGGCATTCCCTCTAAGATCTGGTACAAGACAGGGATGCCCTCTCTCACCACTTCTGTTCAACATAGTCCTCGAAACACTGGCCAGAGCAATTAGACAGACGAAAGAAATTAAAGGCATAAAAATAGGAAAAGAAGAACTTAAATTATCACTATTTGCAGACGATATGATTCTATACCTAACAGACCCAAAAGGGTCTACAAAGAAACTATTAGAGTTAATAAATGAATTCAGCAATGTGGCAGGATATAAAATCAACATGCATAAATCAAATGCATTCCTGTATATCAGCGACAAATCCTCTGAAATGGAAATGAGGACAACTACTCCATCCACAATATCCCCCCAAAAAATAAAATACTTGGGAATCAACCTAATAAAAGAGGTGAAAGACCTATACAATGAAAACTACAGAACCCTAAAGAGAGATATAGAAGAAGACCTCAGAAGATGGAAAAATATACCCTGTTCATGGATAGGCAGAACTAACATCATCAAAATGGCGATATTACCAAAAGTTCTCTATAAGTTCAATGCTATCCCAATCAAAATCCCAACAGCATTTCTTGTAGAAATAGATAAAACAATCAGGAAATTCATATGGAATAATAAAAGACCCAGAATAGCAAAAACAATGCTAAGCAGGAAGTGTGAATCAGGCGGTATAGCGATACCAGACTTCAAACTATACTACAGAGCAATAGTAACAAAAACAGCATGGTACTGGTACCAAAACAGGCGAGTGGACCAATGGTACAGAATAGAAGACACAGTAACCAATCCACAAAACTACAACTATCTTATATTTGATAAAGGGGCTAAAAGCATGCAATGGAGGAAGGATAGCATCTTCAACAAATGGTGCTGGGAAAACTGGAAATCAATTTGCATCAAAATGAAACTGAATCCCTTTCTCTCGCCATGCACAAAAGTTAACTCAAAATGGATCAAGGGGCTCGATATTAAATCAGAGACACGGCGTCTGATAGAAGAAAAAGTCGGCTATGATCTACATACTGTGGGGTCGGGCTCCAAATTCCTCAATAGGACACCCATAGCGCAAGAGTTAACAACTAGAATCAACAAATGGGACTTACTCAAACTAAAAAGTTTTCTCTCAACAAAAGAAACAATAAGAGAGATAAACAGGGAGCCTACATCCTGGGAACAAATCTTTATTCCACACACTTCAGATAGAGCCCTAATATTCAGAGTATACAAAGAACTCAAAAAATTAGATAATAAGATAACAAATAACCCAATCAACAAATGGGCCAAGGACCTGAACAGACACTTCTCAGAGGAGGACATACAATCAATTAACAAGTACATGAAAAAATGCTCAACATCGCTAGCAGTCAGAGAAATGCAAATCAAAACCACCCTAAGATACCATCTCACTCCAGTAAGATTGGCAGCCATTAAGAAGTCCAACGACAACAAGTGCTGGCGAGGATGCGGGGAAATGGGTACACTTGTTCATTGTTGGTGGGACTGCAAAATGGTGCAGCCAATTTGGAAAGCAGTATGGAGATTTCTTGGAAAGCTGGGAATGGAACCACCATTTGACCCAGCTATTCCCCTTCTCGGTCTATTCCCTAAAGACCTAACAAGAGCATGCCTCAGGGACACTGCTACATCGATGTTCATAGCAGCACAATTCACGATAGCAAGATTGTGGAACCAACCTAGAAGCCCTTCAATAGATGAATGGATTTAAAAAATGTGGCATTTATACACAATGGAGTATTACTCTGCATTAAGAAATGACAAAATCATAGAATTTGGAGGGAAATGGATGGCATTAGAGCAGATTATGCTAAGCGAAGCTAGCCAATCCTTAAAAAACAAATGCCAAATGTCTTCTTTGATATAAGGGGAGTAACCAAGGACAGGGTAGAGACGAAGAGCTTGAGAAGAAGATTAACATTAAACAGGGATGATAGGTGGGAGGGAAAGGGAGAGAGAAGGGAAATTGCATGGAATTGGAAGGTGAGCCTCAGGGTTATACAAAATTACATATAAGAGGAAAGGAGGGGTAGGAGAAAAATTATATAAGTGGAAGAAACGATTTATAGTAGAGGGGGTGGAGAGAGAGAAGGGGAGGGGAGGGGAGGGGAGGGGAGGGGGGATAGTGGAAAATGGGATAGACAGCAGAATACATCAGTCACTAGAAAGGCAATTTGTAAATCAATGGAAATGTAAGTGATGTGACACAGCAATCTGTATACGGGGTAAAAATGGGAGTTCATAACCCACTTGAATCAATCTGTGAAATATGGTATATTAAGAACTATGTAATGTTTTGAACAACCAACAATAAAATAAAAAAAAAAAGAGTAATACAGGAAAGAATGATGAGCAGGAAAAAGTGGTGAACAACAACAGGAAATCTAAACAATCAATGACTATCAAATAATAGCAAGGATAGAATATTTGGAAAATCAAATGAAGTCAAACTAAAATAGTGGCAAAACTAATATACAACATGGAAACAGAGGTAAAGTTCTAAGTAGGGCTAGAAATAAATGGTGCTTACCTTGGGCCCAAAAGGGAAAGGAACATCCAAAAAGTCAAAATTAAGATAAAGGACCTTTTTAAGGCGATATTTTAAAACCAAAACTAAAACAAAAGTCCATGATGCACAAATATTAACATTTCAATAAACAAAAGATCAATATAAAAAAAAAACCCAATGTGGTAGGTAGAATAATGCCTCCCCACCTCACATTTCAAAATTCTTACATCTGAATCCCTGAAATTGTGGATATTTAACTTTACAAAGTAAAGAGATTATGCAGGTAGCACTGAATTAAGTAAAAAACTTATTTAGAGAGGCCTAATATTACCCAAAGGAACTTTAAGAGAGTCAAAGAAGGAGATTTGGGTCTAAAAGCAAAGACTCCGAATGACAAATTTTACACAAATCCTTTAGGCCACATGACTTTGAAGATGGAAGATAATTACAGTCACAGGAATTCGGGTTTCCCCTAAAAGAGAAAAAATAAAATAAAAAATAAATAAGGAAGCAAAGAAAGAAAAAAACGAATTCCTAATTGGAAGAATCCAGATAGAACACAGTACCACCAATACCTTGATTTCAGGCCACTGGGGCTTATATCATATTTCTGACCTACAGAATGTAAGATGTTAAGAGTTGCAATCTTGGGCTGGGGATGTGGCTCAAGTGGTAGCGCGCTCGCCTGGCATGCTTGCGGCCCCGGTTTGATCCTCAGCACCCCATACAAACAAAGATGTTGTTTCTGCCGAAAACTAAAAAAAAAAATAAGTATTTTTAAAAATTCTCTCTTTCTTTCTCTCTCTCTCTCTCTCTCTCTCTCTCTCTCTCTCTCTCTCTCTCTCTCTCTCCTCTCTCTCTCTCTCTCTCTCTCCCTCTCTCTCTCTCTCTCTCTGTCTCTCTCCCTCTCTCTCTCTCTCTTTAAAAAAAAAAAGACTTCCAATGTTTTAAGATACTCCGTGATGATTTGTTACAGCAGCCACAAGAAGGTAATACACAATATAAAAAACCCATTGGCATTAGAAGTAGCCCTGTCCATGTAAATATTAGATCACCTGTAATCAGTTATGCATTTAATAACAATCTTGAGAAAAATTATGAATGATTTATTTGTTCATGTAGTGTGGCTATTCTGACTGAATCTGTAATCCAATCAACAAAGTGCAAAAAAAAAAAAAGAGAGAGAGAGAAGTAAGAAATCAGAGTCATTTGAATCATCCAATAGGTTTTACAATTAAATACTTTATTTAATCAAAATTCCTATTTTCAGTCTCATGACAATCTAGAAATAATTAATTCAAAGCAACTAAGCAGAGTAGTAGTTCCAGCAGTAAAAGTTTCCATCTGCATCCTGACTCACACTGATTTGCTTTCTAAACTTGAGAAGACCCTTGATCATTGAGCTTACTTAATGCACTGGTTTTTTGTAATCACTATTTTCTCATTTATGAGGAAACATCCTCCAGAGAATTACAATCTAAATTATGTCTGAAATGCAGCTTGGTACAGTGGCTGAAAGACATGTGAAACATTATCATACCAAATCTCTCCTTCACATTTGAATAATCTGAAATCTCTGAATTTAAAGAAAATTCTTGCACATGTATCAGCCTGATTTACTTTTTATTCTATTCTTGGAGACAGAGAAGTGTTTTCCTTTGGGAAGTATGTTCCAAAAACTTCTGAACACCTTCTGAAGCTTATGATTTAAAAATATTTTTTTTTCTAAGAAGGTGCTATAAATCCACTTGATTAAATTTTGGATATGCACCTGCTCAGATGATAACCAAATAAGAAATGATGTTTGAGGACCTCTTAAGAAACAGTTGTTCACTGTATCCTCTTAAAATATTTCTGGTGTCTCCCCCCAAACCTTTAAGTTTAAAACCTAAGACACATACCACTCAGTCACAGTGCATAGACATGTCTATTTGATGATCCCAGGCAGGAGAGGTTTCTTTCAAACCAGGAGAAACTTGATTGCCTGAAATTCAGAATCTTTTCTTCTCCCTCTATTTACTTCCATTCTGATTAACTATTCTTAGGTCATACCATTTTATTATTTTTCAAATGTTTGCCTGCTCACTCTAGGGTCCTTTTATACCAAGTACTCAGTCTATTCTCTTTAAATGTACATTGTTGACTCTCATATTTCTTACTTCCTTGCTATAGGTATCAAAACATTTATTTTGTTTTTGCTACGCTAGTTCATCCATTATTGACTAACATTTACATTGTATTCCACAATGAAAACTCCTCTGAGAATTTAAATTACAGTCTCCTTCTATTCAGTTCTTTATAACTACATATTACATGAAAGTATATAAGAAAAATTGGAAGCTAAAAGTAGAGACTTCTGATTGCCACACCCTTTGCCCCAGCTATTCATCAGATACTCATTGAATACTCATTGAACACACTACCAAGAATTCAGTCAAGTAAGAGAGATTTCACAGCTGAATTCTTCTGAGTTTTCCCCTATGTGCTCTTGTCCAACCACAACTTCAAAGTCCACTGAACATCGTTCACTTTATGCTGATCATCATCTCAAACATCACATGTCTAAAATGTCTATCATTCTTCTACTTTTTTGTGTGTGTGGTGCTGGGATTGAACCCAGGGCATTGTACATGTGAGGCAAGCCCTTTACCAACTGAGCTATATCCCCAGCCTATCTCATTCATTTTTTTAAACAACTACTAGCTCTTCCTCTTTTATTCTCTCATCTTACTGATGGCAGTGTGATGTCCGAAATGGTCACAGGGAAGCCTAGGAAAAATAGCAAGGTAAACAGTGTTGTAGGACATGACATACATTTCTTTTTGAGTCATCCATATCAACCTTTTTTGAAAGATTCCATATTTTCCCTCTATCTATAAATATCATCCTAAGGAGGATTTTCAAATGTCATAACCAAGCTTTCAGAGGCAGGCAAGAAACAGAGGCTAAAGAAAATGACCATCCTTTCTCTCTGGCATACACTGGTCATACATTGGAAACAGGAAAACTGGGATGTGAGGAGGAAAAAAAATCCCTATCTTACCCCATCATGAGTCTGTCTGGACTGAAACACAATAAACCCTGGCTCTTATTTTCAACACAGGCTCTAATAGAATAAAGCTATATACATGCAATTAAAGAGAAGAAGCACAAGAAAATATGAAAATTCAAAATTAAGTTAAAGTATTCCTGCTGTCAGAAACATGTTAACATATATTTTGGCCATGCCAAAATCATTCTTAGTGAATTTATGGCTTGGACCAATGGTTTCTTTTTTCCCCTTGCTTGAGATTTAAGTTGTATTCTTGGTACTTGCACTAAAATGCATTAATACATGAAAATTATAATAGAACTGAACAATAGGAAGTGTATTTTTGTTTAATATGTAATCTAATTTGACAGTATTTTGGGGTAAAGAAGTGAGTTATCTATTAGAGAAGACAATATAGATTAAGAAAGGGAAAAAGGGACAGAGTGGGAAGATAGATGGGGAGATAGCAACAAAAAAGAAAACAAAGAAATAGAATGAGAATTTTAAAAAGAGAATGTGAGAGCATATAGTAGTCTATGCAAAATTCTGGCTAAGACAGTAAGAGCAAACACAAGGTTTTCAGAGCATAAGAAACAAATAAATAAAATTTATACATCATTAATAAAAGTGCCAGAAATATTTGCAGGCAAAGTAAAGCATTCTGAAAATAATAATAAAGATCATGAAGAAAGGGATCAAAAACCTATCATAGTACTGTTACAAGTAGTAAATCCAACAATGAATAACTGCATAGTAATATTCCAAACAGAAACATAATAATAATAATTTTTTATTATTTTAATACATCATAAAGTACACAGGTTATACTTTACTACTTATAATTATGCTTCAATCAACTCTAGAATAATTCGCATATAATTCTTACAGATAATATATTCAATCACTATCAACAAAACACTAGGTTGCACTAGAAAAATTATAAATTAAATATCCTTGGCTGGTGCTGATCTATATACATGTTGGTATTGATATAAATGGTATTGTGGAAATCAGTGATCCATATCTATTAACAACACAAGTCTGGGACCCAGATTCAGCAATTCTTATGAAGTGACTTGAAAAAATTAATTCAATTGATTAAAATTTGTATCAGTGTCCATTTTACACCAAATCAAGTCCACCAATAGTCCTGATCCTCTCCTTTCTTCCAGTAAATGTTAATTACAAAATAAATTTATATTTTGTCATTATCTCTCCACAATAACTGCAGTTGCCTTAGTTCATGTCTCGATGGCCTTAACAACATCTTCATAGACTTCTTTCCTAAATTTTACTGCATATTCAGTGTACTTCCATATTACCATCAACATCTAGCAAAATAAAAATGTGATGATTTCCCTCCTTTGCTTTAAATGCTCTAAAAAGGCACCACATTTTCCACAGAATTCAAACCAACCCTCTCATCATGCTCAGCTTTTCCCTCATGAACAGCCACATTTGAAACACTTTCACATCATTTCTTGCCCCTCTTAAATCTTTTTCCTATGCTTCTTCAAGTGCTTTGAACATCTTAGAATTTTGCACAGGTCTGTATTGATTTGTGCAACCATTCCTTGCAAATGCAGTTTCCTTTTTAGTGTATCTCTTCTTTTTTTTTTTTTTCCTCTAAGAGTGGATTTAAGTTCCTATCACTACTTATGAAGAACAGTGATTCCCTACTCCATAACACCTTCCTGGTGGTTCATAAAAATCCCTATCCACCTGCATTTCAAATTCTCTGGACCTGTCGCTGCTGTATTGGAAATGTCTTTTCAATTCTGAAACACAACTATCACTTAAGGTATAATAACTTATAAAATTTTGTGTTATGCTTATCTAACTTCCAAATTGTTCAATCATGAGCTCCTGGTTGTATTCCAATGTTTAAAACACAAATATATTCATTGGTGGGGTTCACAAAGCTTTGCTTAATTTAATTAAACAAATTTAGTAATTGACTGGTTCATTGTGTTACATTTTCCTACAAGAATGATGCAGTTAAATGTATTACTATACATCTCAGCAATTAAATACTTCTAAACTATCAAAGCATGCATTTTCTGTTACTATGTCAGTTCATCTGCCAATTATCGCTCTGTTAATCTACACACACCTGGAATTAATTTAGTCTTGGATTACTGTGACAATTTCAAACTCTTTTCTGTGGTACATTATGAGCAATTGAGGAAATTACAGTCTGTTCTTAATACTTGGTATTCCATGGAAAGTTTCTGAAAAGCTGACAGTTTGGAAACTAAGATTCCCTGTTGAGAATTCAACCATGAAATCAACAACTATTCTGAGATGTTGAACTACGTGCTTTGATCTTAAAACTAACATGTAAAAGACACAATTTTTCTACTAGTCAGGCCTCATGTTGAGCTCTAAGGTGATGTTTCTCAAAGTGTGATGTTTGGAACTCCTAAATCTGATTCACAAGCATTTTCCTGTTGAAAATGGGAATTCACACATTTGAATAAGACCCTCTCGTGCAGTTTCAGAAAGGGATTTGAGAGTCTGATTTTCTCTCTTTTCAGTAACTATTATTCTAATTAATTGTGATAAACACTAAATATATTCTGGCTTTAAGAAAATTAGAACTACAATGAAATCTGTTCCCTGTTGCTCATATCTGGATGACACCTTCTGAAGATGAACTGCCCTGGAGTGGACCCTCTTGCTTCCCGAGTCTAATTAAGAAACTCCAAGTCTGCCTCCTAGGAAGCGCTTAAAAATTAAAAGCTATAGTTATTACTTTGTTTTATTTAGGCAAAGTCGATTCTAAGAGAAATTCGCCAATCTACGGAATTATAATATTTTCTTTTATTGAGTTGTCAATTTTAATAAAATATGACATTTTTACTTCATAAATTTTTTTGGTATTGCTATATGTAGTATACAATAAAAGTAAATGACTGGGTAGATGTAGATGTCTATAAAAACTTTTTGTTTGTTTTTATTTTGTTTTGTTTTTCTCTTTTGGTGATACAGAGCAAATCAATGTGACTCTCTTCCAAGTCAGAAGATTTAACACTTGCTCGCCACTCTCCTTGAAAAATAGTAACATTGGCCACTCTCTATCATTTCTTTAAGGGTGGTTTTGTCACCTCTGAAATAATAATATACATGGCACAAGGTATAAAATATTAAAATAAAAGAACTTCCAGTCTCCAGTCTTTTCATTCTATTACTTCCTAAAATTATTATTCTAGCTTGAATCACATTAGTCATTTCTCCTCCTTTGATCTTTAATCTTGACCTTAACTAGCTGACAAGGTGCCCATAACCCCAGAGACTCTGGAGGTTAAGGAAGAAGGATTACAATTTCAAGGACAGTCTGGCAATTTAGTGAGACCCTGTCTAAAAAAAAATGAGTTAAAGATGACTGGGATGTAAATCTGCAGTAGAGCATTTGCCCAGCATGTGTGAAGCCTTTGATTCAATCATTCAATCACTACAGTACATGTGTGCATGCATGGGCACACACACACATACTTTCACACACATACTACTTGGTTTTATTTATTTTTATTTTTATTTTTTTAGTTGTAGATGGACACAATACCTTTAATTTATTTACATGTGGTGCTGAGGATCGAACCCAGTGTCTCACATGTACGAGGCAAGCACTCTAAGCTACAACCCCAGCTCCACTTCTTGGGTTTTTATAAACTCTACTGAGGACAAAAAGTAGTGGTGGCAGAAAGTTAGTAGAAGATAAAAAAAAAAACATAACTTTTTAGAGATGATACAGGGTAGTTTAAAAAACATATTTTGGGAGAAGTAAGTATGTAATAAGCATGCATAGAAGCATGTTACTTTGGGCAAAATGTATTTTCTTCATAGTCTCCAAGAAATGAAAGCAAGTAATTTGAATATGTGGAAATTTCCTTTATCAGATGGAATATTATTTTGACAGAAGTTTCTATCTGGGATTCAAACATGTTTCACAGCGTCACATCCATCACAGCCTCCTGGTCACAACCTGGTGATTCAGGAAAGATATTCAGCACTTTGCCCTGACAAAGCAAAATTGTATTCAATTTTATTTTTCTTTTCTCCTTTTCCAAAATCTTGTTTTTGAATATATATGTGCTACTCTTTTCCCACAGTTTCCCCACCAATAAAGGATTAGGAGTTTTGTTGCTATTTTACTTTGCAACTCATTGGTTTCACTTCAGTGACTACCACTGACAACCTAAACCCATATGTGATTATCTTTGCATTCAGATAGGGCTTGAGAATATTTTCTTGGGAATTTCTCACCTTTGACAGCCCACTCTCCCTCCCTCTAGTCTCCCTTTGATTTATGAAGCTACTTTAACCAAGAATGTGGAGTCCAAGTCCTGAAATTTAATTTTGACATTTTATATGTGTGTGTGTGTGTGTGTGTGTGTGTGTATTATACACACACACACACACACACATACACTAAGGCATGTTTTTGGTTTTCTATTTTACTCTTTTGCTTTGTAATGAGACAAGAAAATAACAAGTTTTGTGCATTTTCTTTTAATTTGCAGGATTTCCTTTTTTCTTATATTTCAATGAATTGATTTCAAAACAATTTGGAAAATGGTATATGCATTTTTCTATGTAAATTTTCTTGTGAATTATTATAGACTCTTTCTTTTTACATGAAATAAACATTTATACACAGGTTAAATTTATAATAGAATTTGAAGAAGCAAGTAAATTAGCTGTTGAGCTGTTTTAATAAAAGAAAGCAAAGCAACAACAAACTAACAGTATAGGCTCTACCAGGAGGCTTTTTAAAGCAAAACCCAAAACTTCTTGGAACATATTATATATTTTCTTATCTAATATTTATGTAGCAAGAGCGTCCTGAACTTATCCCCTACTTGAAAACAGCTGCTGGAAGATAATTTTATCACCAATTCTTTTATTTATTGAATGATTATACCTTAATTGGTTTCTAATTTAAAATGACTGAAAGTTCTTTTCTTAAAAAAAAAAATCAACCCCAATAAGTTAGATTTTAAAACATCTGCATTTCTGATTTTTCTGAAACCATTTGGAGTATTGCTTTTATCCTTGCTGTTCCAAAATACTTCCTTTCCTTTCCACTGAAACATATACTCCCTCAGCCATTCTTTATCCTGTATTGAGTAATTGCAATGTCCTTCTTCAGGAATTGAATTAACATATGTCTTAGGTTATAACCCATTCAACTTCATCTTTGTAGCTCCTTGAAAGTGACACTATGAGAATGAATAATGTGTGTGCCACTACGTGCTTGCCCAGAGCTTTCACCACCAGCCCAGTCTCATTGAGGAGCTTGCTCGACTCTCGGTTAACATTCTTGATGTGTCAGAAAGCATATTAAACACCATGAAACACTTTCCTTGGCTATGCAGGTACATCTCCTCTGTATCAGAGTGGCTGCTATACTAGCTTGTAATCAGGAAACCCAGCTTTGGACCTCCAATTTCATGAGTTCCCTGTGACAGATGAATGAATTTCCCTTTTCCTCTATTTTCCCATTCTAAATGTACAGAAAAAGATGGTACTCTCCTCATGAAAGTGCTGAATTAATGAAATCAGACCTTGATTACTCTCCATATAGATATGATAAATTATAAGGGAACTGTTCAATTATTAACAGTGTTGGAGCTCAATTCTTATATTACTCCATGATCCCATCCATCACAGGTATTTTCAAATATATATTATTCTTAGCACTCTTAAGTCTTACATCAAAATTAATTTTTCCTATGCTAACATTCTTACATCTTTAAACCCATTTTTATTTCAATCCAGCAAAAGGAATCTTCAACTTTTACTGAAAATCATGTTGTGTCATTTCTCAATAGCTGAACTAGTTTGAAGGAAATCAAGATGATTGAATGAGGCTAGAACTTGAAGAACCTGACTTCTTTAAAAAAAAAAAAAAGATCATGTTCTTCACTTGGTTGTACTTAATCTCTCATCCTAATGCAGCTTTTGCTCTACAGCCCAGGAAAAATTTTCTATGCTTTATCTGCTTCTCCTGTACTGGGGATGCAGCTTAATTGACAGAGCATTTGCTTATGGTAGGCTAGGCCTCAGGTTCAATCCCCAAATCCCCCCATAAATGTCCAACAAAATGACTTTTCTAGAAGCACTTTATTTACCAGAATCTTCTCTTTGGAATTCCTCACTACTCAAATTTTGTAAAAATTGTAAATAATTCCAAGAACTGGTAGAACCAGAAAGCTTATCACTAAACTATTACTTGTGATAATATCAGTGGGTATCTTATGAAGTGTTCATTTCATATATTGGTTGTTAGAAATATTTTAACTGGACATTTTTTTCATTAGTTTCTACCTTTGAAAGTAGAATGACTAGCATTTACCTTTGGACCAGACTCTTTCATAGTTCTGTAAAGAATTAATAGAATGGGTTATTAACTATGGGGATACATTTTGAAGAGGGAAAAAATGTGTAAAAGGACATTATGGCAAAGATTTGCCCAAGTTTTAGCTTATAATGGCTGTTAAAATTAGATTGTTCTTTTTTTCTATGTATGTATTCATCTGAAAGTTTACAAAGGAGAAGAATATTTTTTCTGGCAGAAATGTGGAAGTTATTAATGCAACCAAGTATGCCTCAAGTATGTACAGTCTTTGACAGAGCCTGAATGATCAGAGGACAATAGTAACCCTGAGAAAAAAGTCATCTTAATGATCAGAAGCTCCTATTTTCAGACCAAAATTATGTCATAGGAGAATGGTGGTATTTTATGCCTAGAATCCACTTATTTGCATAGACATACCCTGGGAAAAACAGATACAAATCTATGTAGTGATTTTATAGTTTTCTAACAATGTCATCTGATCCTTTGTGTCACAGGCAGTTTTTTAAGTGATGTACACACTGTAGGAGTCATGCAATATGTAGTATGACAGGAACACTTTGAGCATAAAATAGGTACTATTAATAATTTTACCCTGCTACCAAAAGCATAATTCTGTATCCCATTGAGTGACTGCTGGGCAGGCAGCACCTCTACTTTTTTATCCTGGGAAACAATCCTGGCTTTGCATGGGTAGCAGGGACCTGCAACTGCAAGACCAGGTAATTCTTGGATGACAGAATGCATTTTGGCAGTCAGTGCCTCACACCCTACAGAGGTAGCTGCCAGAAACACTTTGGCACGACAGGTGCAAACCACCTGGGAAAGGACTAGATGTTCTGCTCAGTTGGCCTGAGGAACTTCTTTTCTAATGATCTCAAAATAGAAAGTCAGAATGACCTGATTTTGTAGATTTTTACTACTTATACCAAAGACTTAATGGGAGGATACTGAATAATCTTGCCCTGACAGTATTAAAATATATTCTTCTAAGATTGTATTTTATCTTCATCTTAAAATTCTCAGTTTCTGTTTTTTCCCCATTAATCTAAATCTTCCCCTCCCCCCCCCGAATTTTCCCTTAGGAAGCAGTGCATTGAGACTGTATGTAATATTTCCCTGTAATTATCTTTCTTAATTGAATTGAAAGTATTCCCCTACTCAATTATCCAATTATTAATTTTGTAACTGCTCTTGATCATTATTTGATCTCAACAATTTCATTTAGTAGCATCCATTCACTAATAAAGTTCATTAATCAATTAACTAGTAAATAAAATTCATAATATGTAAAAGCATCACTTTTAAAATACAAAATGATTATACTTTTAAACTAATAAAATCATAAAATAGACAGCTTTTAAACACCTCAAATGTTACTGAATAATTGAATCTGTGGAGTCAAAAGCTAAAAAATCACTTGGCAAAATAATAAGTGCCTATTTGTATATATTAGTGAAATATGTAATTATACTTCTAAATTTTGAATTCAAACATTGGTTTTCTGAAACATTAAATTAAGATTTTCCTATGATACATAATATTTGGAATTTGATATATTGCACAATTTATTTACACATCAGTTGTTATAATGTATAAAATAGAGGCAAATGTTATAAAAAGTAAGTAAATGTTAACACCAATGAACCAAAGAGAAAAAACAGAAAAGTTTTTTCAACGAGTATTTTACTTTTTTCTTTTCATTATTGTTGTGCTACAGATATCTTTACTCCTGATTTTATTTATATTTTTTCTTTACATGAATGTATTTGGTTTTCTTCTGACTTCTCCAATGCTTCCTAAACTCAGAAAACACATATTTTACCTGTGCTTTGGCAGAAATCTCTACAAAGTGAGCTTAATGAATTTTGGTAATAAATTTATCACTTATTATATGTTAGATATTTCATTATACTGTTGCTTCAGTGATGTGGATACATGTTGATAAGACAGGAAACTAACAACAATAGTGGAAATGTCTTACTTTATAGAATGTGACAGATTCCTTCTTTATTATTATTTCATTCCAGTGAGTGAAATGTACATTCTGATGAATCTAGACATTGTTCTGTGAAGCCCAAATCCTCACATGCCATCCAGAGAAATATTACAATTTTGCAGCCAAAAAAAAAAAAAAAAAGTGGAGACAGTGTAGTGCAGAAACAGTTGTGCGATTTGCCTGAGAGAATCTACATCTATTTCCCACCTGTGGATTAAGTAATCTCCACAAGAGCTTTATATTTTTCTTTCCATATCAGCTTAGTTTAAAGATGAGGATATTAGGGTAGTAAGTTTATTTGAAACTACACAAGAGCCAGTGTAGGAGGCACAAGGAGATAGCACAAGTTGACCTGTTCTGACAATCAGGCCCTGCCCCTAAAAACTTGAGTCTTCAGGACAGAGGCAGGATGAAGAGGGCAATTTTGTTTGTACACAAACAAAAGGCCTAAATTTATATAGTATTCTTATGGATCCATTAAAATTGTCTTAATGAAGATTAGCAAATTGTTAGGATTCAGACATGAGGTATACCCCAAAATTCATGTTTGACAAAATGTAAGAATGTTCAGAGGTGATTAGATTATGATAATTGTAACCAAATTAGTGGATTAATACAATGATATATATTAATTGGGTAATAACTACAGGTGATAGGTGTGGATAGAGAAAGTAGATGACTGGGAACATGCTTTTGGGGTCTATATTTTGTCCCAGGTGACATGGACTCTCCTTGCTTCCTGGTGGCCTTGTCCTGAAAGGCTTTCTTCTGCCATACCCTTGTATCTGTTCTGTGTCACTTGTGCCCAGAACTGTGCAGCTGCCTGCCCATCTGCTTGAACATCTGAAATGGTGAGTCAAACTAAACTTCCAGCCCTCTAAACCATTCTTAAATAACCTCTTGCTCACAGTGATGCAAAGCTGACTAAACTGAATTGGGATCATTGCTACGGCTAACTTGATCACAGTGTTTCAGATGTTTTTGGAAAGTTTTGGAGTTTCTGGGAGGAATTTTGAAAATATTAGGGAAGCAAGCTAGAAAATCTTTAGAATGTTGTAGGAGATCAGAAGAATGGACAGAATACAGGACTGTGGAAATTAAAAACTGAGTCCATGAGGTTTCAGAGGTAATGGATGATTCTATTGGAAATTGGCCTAGAGGTCATTTATATTATGTTCTCTCAAAGAAGTTGTCTATATTCTACTCATGTACTAGAACTTTTTATGAGGCTCAATTTAAAGGCAATAGACTAATTAATCTACTGGAAGAAATTTTAATTCAGCAGAGCACTCACTCAGTGGCATGGATATTTGTTCACTGTGATGATCAAAAGTAGAAAGCAGAATATAAAGATTCAAAAACACCTCACAATTTGGCCAGTAAAGTGCAAACAAAACTGGGACAAAGAAAGACATGATTGTTAAAGAGATTATGGCCACTAAAGAGATGCTAAATAGTTTAACAGAACAGTAGGAAAGATGGCTTGAGGGCATTGACAAGACCACCCACCACAGGCTCCATAGTGTAATAGTAAAAATTTCTTTGAGAAGAAATCATGGAAGCACCCTGCTTGCACAATGGCAAGGGGTGTAAGAATTTGTGTCACTATCCTCAGCTACCCAGACAAGCCAAAGCTGCTGTGATCATTGTCTCAGGAGGTGTTGCTGGTGCTCACGATGGTGGCAGACCTTGGTATCAACCACATGATGCTGGTTCTTCAAGAATGTGGGATGCTGGATTTAGGGATCATGAAGGCTTCCACTGAGATTTCAAAGAAAGCCTAGGAGGGCAGGAAAACTGTAGCAGAGTTGGAGTCCTGTGGACTACCTCCAAAAGGATGGTATGTGAAGATTTGAGAAGAAAGAGAAGCTGCAGTGGAGAATCCCAAGATGAAGAGATGCCAATAGCATGGGACATGCTTGGAAGGAAGAAACAAAAATTGAGTTTAAACAAGTTGAGAGTCCATATGTGCTGTAAACAGCAAGGCTTTAGGGACTGAGCTACTCAAGCTTTTGGAGAGACAATCATAACACCATGTGCCCCAGGAGCAAGAAAAATTGTTTGACCAGCAGATTTTGACCTTGCTTTGGTCTCAACCATTCTTTTTTTTTAATAGTTTTATTTATTTATTTTTATTTATTTTTTTAGGTGGACACAATATCTTTATTTTATTTTTTTATGTGGTGTTGAGGATCGAACCCAGCGCCCGGAGCATGCCAGGCGAGCGCGATAATGCTTGTGCCACATCCCCAGCCCCCAACCATTCTTTCTATGTCCTTATTTCTCCCTTGTTGAATGAAAATGTTTACTCTGTGCCATTATATATTGGATATATGTAACTTGGTTTTTATTTTTATAAGAACTCACAGTAAGAATTTACCTTGATTCTCACAGGAGACTTTGGACTTGGATTTTAGAAGGAGGCTAAAAATGTTAAGATTACAGGTCTCTTGAAATGGGACTTAATGTATTTTGCATTGTGAGATGTGCCTGGGCTTTGGCAACTAGTAACTGAATGCTATGATTTAGATATGAAGTATTCCTCAAGAGTCTCTCTGTGAGGCAAAAGAAAAAGGTTCAGAGGTAAAATGATGAGATAATTGCAACCTAATCAACGGATTGGATCTGTTGATTAATCCCATGATAGAGATTACCTATTATTAATTATAAGGAGGTTGAGAGTCACTGGAAGAAGTAAACCTGTGGAAATATAATTTTTGAGTTTATATTTTCTCCCTAGTGAGCAGAGGCGTCTCTCTCTGCTTCCTTGTTGCCATATTCTGGGCTGCTTCTTTCTGCCATGACCTTCTGCCATGATGTTCAGCCTCAATTCAAGCCTTTGTTTATGGAGTCAGCTGACTATGGACTGAATCTCTGAAACTGAACCCAAATAAACTTTTCTCCCTTGAAGTTGTTCTTGTTTGGTCTTTTAGTCACAGTGTTGCAAACCTGACTAAAACACAAATATTTCCTATGAAAAGTTAGGTAGCAAATACTCTAGGTTTTATGAGCCATATAGCCTCTGCCATATCTACTCAATCTTTCAATCATTGCCTTAAAAATACATGCAAACAAATGAGTGTTGTATAATAATTATCCTTCACTTATGGAAATAGGCAACAGTGTGAATAGGGGTGAAGGCCATAGTTTACCAACCTCTGATACAAATTTATATTGAATGGCTAGAATTAACATTTATTTTTCTTTATTACCTAAAGTATTTACCTGGAACTCTAGACCTTGAAAGGATAGCAGGAGCAAGAGCAAAAGAAGCAGAGAAGCGTCTTCAAGGAAGCAAAGACACTTATTTTGAACATGCATGCAAATATATTATTGGATTTTAATTAAACTCAGTGTCAGAACCCTGAGGGGGAAAAAAAGGATGAATTCAGGGAAGGGGTTTATTGGTCTGTTAGTCTATCTAGTGTATTTAGTCACAATGAAACTGAGGTAGAGATTTCTTCAGGAATTGTTAATTTCTACTACTTTCACTGTCAATCCACGCAGATGGAGGGTTGGTGCTTCATGATCCACAGACCCAGATATTTGTAAACATTGGATTTAATGAAAAAATACAAAACATTTACATGAATTCTCATTGACTTAATGATGAAGTTCTATTTGCATAAATGCAGTAAGGTGGTCAAATTTGTCTCCGGTACATCTGTTTCCTTTAGAAAACCAAGGGATAAGAAAAAATTCACAATAAAAGTGCACCCCTTGCAGAAATTTTATGACATTTGAAAGTATATTCAAGAATTGCCAGAAGTATTTAATGACACTATTTAGCCAAAGAGAGAACTGGTGGCATTTTTATACATGTTTGCTGATTTTTTACTATTAGAATAGACACTTTATCCTGTTTTGCTCCTTCTTTAAGTGTTTTAAGCACTTCCCTAATCAAGAAAGAGAAAAAAGGAACAACAACAACAACAAAAGGCTTACCTAAAACGTTATCTTGTAGCTCACTTTTTGAAAAATATGTACATTTAAAAGCTAGCCATTAAATGAGGTGAGAGACACTGATACTTTGAGTGACAGAATGCCTCCTCATTTATTCGATAAAAAATTAAACTATTGCTACTTTCCATGTGCTGCTTCTTTGGCACTATCTGAGTATAGCTATAGGAACAAGGAAAACATTCAACATTCTAATCTACAGACATTCATGAAGCCAAGGATAATTGAATTTTAGAAAGTCTGTGGTCATGATCATGCAATCGATAAAAAAGATGTGTTTGAATATTTTCCAGTTTGGTGTTCAAAACATTTTGTTCTTTTTTGGTTGTGCTGGGGATTGAACCCAGGGCCTTCGGCATGCTACACAAACACTTTACCAACGAGCTATATCCTTACCCTGGTGCTCAAAACATTTTAATTGAAGTAGAAAATGACTGGGAGAGCTGTATTTTCAATCATTTTTTATATAAATAAGGTAGATTGTTTTAGACAATAGCCAGGATTCATGAAATCCTAACAACACTGTTTTGTTCTTTGCCTATTCTTCATAATCCACCCAACAGAACAAGTCTCCAGCAACTAGATAAAATCTTGTCAAATGTCTTGAAAATTCTAATCACTCTTCAGAATAGAAAGTTCTGTGACTAATTTAAATCAAAAAGAGTCTTAATTTAATTATTTCAAAGCCCAGTCCCATGGAATTTTTAAGGAGGCTAAATTTTACCTAGTTTCAACAATGGTCCTTCCAGCTAAAAGGACTTATTACAGTATAAAGTTTGGATACCAGGAAGAGGGTATGATTAAACTCTTCTTTTCTCTGTCCTTTTTACCTCTACTAACCAACCTTTAGTTCTGGCTCCCCAAAACTGAAATATAGGGAGGGAGGACAGAAAATGCAGGCAGAAAATACTGGTATATTTATTTAATTGCTATCATTATAAATTGGCTGCCATCATCTGAAAGTTGCTTCTTATTTACACAGTATCTAGTAACTCAACAATACCTATTGAAATCTTGATTCTTCTAGTAGGCTCTGTTGGACAAGAGCTAGTGTCATCTTATTTAAGCTCTCTCTTGAATAAGGCACCAGAAACATCTGTGTAACCCTTTAACCCAGTAAACTTTTGAAGTGCAGGTTTACTCAACCCAACCACCTTCTTCTAGCCTCCTACTAAAGTAGTGATCCTGGAGTAGGCCGTCTCTCACCTTTCAGATTTTCCAGTTGGGAGGACCAGAACTCTCCATCCCTCTCCACACTCCAGGAGATACATGTTTAGAACTTTGCAGGAAGCTCGGCTATAGCTCTTTCTCCTCTCTCCCTCTTTCTTTGCACCCCCCTCCTCCAAGAAAACAAAATATTTCCTTTTCTAATCTTTGATATTCTCTTTCCATGAATATATAATTATCTTGACACATAAAGGTTTTATATCTAGACTTTTCTCAGATATCATTTTAGAAGTTTCTACAATGCTATTTGTCATCTTACTTTGATATCTGATTCCTCAAGGTTTTGAGGAAAATTTTCCAATTATAGCAACAATATTTATTTACTTTTAAAATATTTTTATTTAATTATTTTATTACTTTATCATTTAGGTTTTCTTATTTTTATTTATTTCTTTCTTATTTTAAAAACTATAACACTTCTTCATTTAGGGCTTCAGAAGTTACTATTTTAAATATTTGCAAAAGTAGCTGATGTGGTCAACAACTAAATTATATTTTTTCTCCTGGTACAAATTCATTGCTCAGTTCAACATAAAATTGTTGTTTCAGCCCTTAATGTATCATGGGAGAATATCTTTGCACTATTTCAATGCCCATCACTTGGAAAACAATACTTTGAATTACAATTTCATCTTATTTATGATAAATGAATGAAGATATTGTAAAGTTCTGTAAATCTTTCAAACTGTCTCATAATATCTTAAAATTCAAAAATATTGAAGAGTTAGTAAAATGAGGAGAAATTTAATTTGATATGAGTGCTCTACTTCTTATACTAAATCACTGTGAATGATGAAAAATTAATTCTTACATTTTAATCAAGGATTGAGTTTATCAGCACAATTAGGAAGAAACTATATCCAAGACAATTATTCATATGCAGTGCATGAATCATAAGCTAACTTTTGTCCTCAAGATAAGTAAAACAAGTACAAATTCTGTAATGATTGTATTTATTGAGAAGAAGTTTAATTTATGTTGACAAACATCACTCAAGATCAAAAAGACACTTAGAATTCCTCTTCATATAGACCATTGCATTCCTCCATTATATATGCAATTGTAATTCTAAGATTGAGAATATACCAGGCAGGGATATAAGCACTAGAAGAATATGTTTTTTGTCTTTTGTTTTTTGGTTTGTGTTACTTAATGTATAGTAACACAAAAAGAAAGAGAATAGGCACTAATTTGACTTCTGACTGAGGAATTGAGTTAATCAGTAGGAGTTACTTAAAGTGTTTCTAACTTTTAAAAGCTAGTGCAATATACAGTATCACATTAGTAAGCTAAATTAATATTAAATTAGTAGGGTTTTGATCTGGAATATGCCACAATTTTCAAGGCTGAAGGGTTGGTCCCCAGTGCAGGAATGTTCATAGGTGTTATTTTTAGGAAGAGATTGGATCATGAGGGATTTGACCTTATCAGTGGATTAATGCATTGGTAGCTGAATGTACTGCTGGGAGGTGGTGGAAACAATTGGCAAGTGGACCATGGTTGAAGTATGTCACTAGAGGTATGCTCCTGAGGACTATATCTTTTCCTAAGATTCTTTTTCTCTCCTCCTCATTGCCTCTTTCTGCTATTGTGCACTCAAAAACTTTCCTCTGTTGTGCATTTCCATCATGATTTTCTGCCTCACCTTGGGACAAAGCAAGGCAGCTGGTTATCATAGACGGAAACCTCTGAAATCATGTGCCAAAATTAATCTTCTCTCCTGGAATTTGTTCTTCTAAAGTACTTTTGTCACAACAGCAAAACATTGACCAACTCAAAAATGTCTGAGTACAATTCTTCATAGGTCTCTCATATTCATGCAAGTCTCCTATAGAAAGCACTGGATGTTCTTAAGATTATGCTTTTAATTAATTATGTTTATGTGACAAAAATCCTTGCAAAAGAATCAGACTGTCTCTTTCAAACAAAAGGAAGACATTATAACTGTTCAGTAAAATATAGAATATGAGAATTAGCAGAATACTTCTCCTATAAAGTCACTGAAATGGGAACTGATTCCATTATGCTGATATTATGCTGCTTTCCATGCTGTAAGGGATAACAAATTTTCTTTTCTATGATGTAGGCATCACTTGTATTCTTTAAGCATTCATGAAACTTAATAATTATTGATAGGTGACATAAATTATCAAAAATAGCACTGTGTAATAAGGAGAATGAGTATTTAGCGAAAGTTTCTTGTAAGGTGGTTATACTAATATATGTTGGAGAGGAAATACCCTTATGCCATCTCTTTGAGTAAAAGCTAATATGCTTTCTGTATTAGCTTTTCATTGCTGTTTTCCAAAACACCCAAGTAATCTACTTATAAGGAGGAAAGATGTACTGTGGATCAGGATAGCAAAGGATTCTATTAGAGTTTGGATTTAAAATGTCCCCTAAAAATTTCACATCTTTAAAAAATGCAGCAATGTTCATAGGTGAAAAAAAATGGATTTTGAGAGCTGTAACTTCATCAGTTGTTTAATTCAGTGATGGGTTAATGATTTGAATGGACTAATGGGTGATTACTGTCCACAAGTGGGATATGACCAGAAAGTCACTGGGGACATGTTCTTGAACTATATCTTTTTTTCTGGTTCGTTCTCTCTCTCTCTCTCTCTCTCTCTCTCTCTCTCTCTCTCTCTCTCTCTCTCTCCTACCCCCTCTTCTTTTCCACTGTTAAAATATGTTCAGCAGATTCCCCTAGTACAGCCTTATGTCATGATGTGGCTGCCTTATCGAAGGTCAAGAGCAACAGAGTCAGCCAACCATGGAATGAGACCTCTGAAACCATGAGCCTTTTCTTCCTCTGCATGGTTCTTGTCAGGTGTTTTGGTCATGGGAGTGAAAAGCTAACTGAAACACATAGTGACTAGGCTCTATCATTTTGGGGCCAGTGGTGAGACAGAATATCATGATAAGGAGAAATATGTTATCAACATAATGTCACAAATTCCATTGAACTTAAGCTGCTGACCCCATGAAGAACAGGAAGTAGAGAAGGAGGGAGGGACTAAGGTATCAAAATAACCTTTCAAGGGCATACTCTCAATGACCAACTCCTTCCTCTATGCCCCAGCTCCTAAAGGTTTCACTATCTCCCATAGTGGCACACACTGGAGACTAAGGCTTTAGCTCATGGTCTTTGTGAGATGTTTAAGATCCATGCAATAATGATTTCCTAATAAAAATTTAATATATATTAGTTCCATTGATTAAATGTCAAGAGCAATAAATTACATTGTGCCTTATGAATAATGAAACATATATAGATGGATGATAACTTCTTTGATAACTGGTTTCTCTTTTTTCAGAGTCAGGAAACAGAAAATTTCTTATTTTTCACATGTATATGCTATGATTAAATTTTGCCAGTACATTCATATTTTAAGTATAAGTCTGAGTGGTATAACTGTGGCATATATTCATGAATTCAATGATGTTAGAAGATGAAAATATTAAATTCAAAATCATCATCATTCAGTTCACTCAAGCTTTTCCTATTTTTCATGTGAAACTTTCAGACTTTTTTGCTTTCCTAGGATTCTTATCAAAACATTCCATTGGGTTTTGTCTCTTCTCACCTGGTATAATATACACATTGTAGTTTCAAATGTTAGTCCACAAACAGTACTGTTTTCAAAAGAATTCAGCTAAGATTTTAGAGAAATGGTTTTTGAAACATGCACATGCATGCATACAAACACACCATATGGGCACGAGCACAAATAAAAAAAAATAATTACTATGCACTTTCTGATGAATGCACTTAATTTGATGACAATACAATTAATGAATGTGATATCACTTAGTGATATGGATTGAAAAATGTTTGCCTAAGTAAGTGCTTTCATGTGCTGTTTATTACAGGATCTTGAATTAGAATCGAATTTTATCTCATCTTTTAAAGTAACTATCAGGAGGACACTTATAGATAAATGATTGAAAGGGAAGAAAAGATTGAAAGATAATTAAATGTAGGAAGGAAGAAAAGCAAGAAGAGAGGAAAAGAAAGAAGAAAAGGGAGAAAAAGAAAAGGCAGTGCTCGAAATTTTTTCCATGTTATTTTTGAAATGATGGTTTTAGTGATTCATATATCGATTTAAATATAGCTGAATTTCATTCAAAGTCCTGCCAATTCAGTTTAAAAAATACATTGAATCTTTATGGTAGAGCTATTTTTAAACAACTACCATGCTAGAAGCAAGGCACAAGGTTTAAAGTACATAAAATAATTAGTATAAAATGGA
Organism: Spermophilus citellus; assembly: GCF_964194105.1. Classification (NCBI taxonomy): domain Eukaryota; kingdom Metazoa; phylum Chordata; class Mammalia; order Rodentia; family Sciuridae; genus Spermophilus; species Spermophilus citellus. Next base: position 256,416,735 of record NC_138182.1, read on the forward strand.
TATAAAATATTTGAGAACTTTATGTACTGTATGCTGTTATTATTTTGCTCAAATGTCATTTCAAGCAATTTTCCTCTCAAATATATTGTTATTTTTCATATTTAAATTTAATTATTTCAAAGATGGCCTCATATTAGAAGAGATTATACAATTCAAAAACATACTTAAGAATGAAATTGTACCCTCAAATTTCAGGGTTATCTAAAAAGGCTTTTAACAAAGAAGACAAATTTGCTACTTCTGGTATTTTGCTGCAGAAACAGTAGGCAGTAAAGATGATTTGATGAGAAGCAATGTCAACCTACTTGGCACAAAAATGGATTTGAAACAAAATTTTGATTTAGGACACTTGAATTTTCAGCAAAGTTCTCAGGCAAGTGAGGCAGGAGTCAAGGGGATGCATAAGTTTTGAGAAAAATCAAGCAATATAAAAGTTTCCTTTCTCTGTATTTCAAAAATAGCATTTGAGCTTTCCATTTTCTTCAACTCAGGGAACTCTAACACCTGAATGGTAGTGGCGTAAAACAGTAGAGAGAGTCTGATGATTAAGTTGTTTTTTCACTACGTTTTTTTTTTTTACTGCATTTTAAATGAACAAGATTAATTATGATATTAACAGCTCACACTTGGGCTAGGGTTATAGCTAGTGATATAGTGCTTGCCTAGCATGTTTAAGGCACTAGGTTCAATCCTCAGCATAAAATAAAAATAAATAATTAAAATAAAGGTATTGTGTCCATCAACAACTAAAAATATTTTATAAAAAGTTCACATTTTTGGAGTAAATTGCATAAAGAAGCTATTTTATGAACTTCTGAAAAAGCAACATGACAAAGATAGATTAATAAACTAAATATTGTACTATGAAAACTGTATTTTTAAAGTTAGTATAATTTCTAATATAATTTCCATTTTTGTTGAGTCCAAAGTTTCTAAATATGGGTCCTTTCTAATATGAAGTGTTGAATCAGAAAAAACACCGAATAGACAAATTATTTTTGCAGTGCAATTATTCCATTATAGTATACTACCATACTTCTTCTGTTTGAGCTATTTTTTAACCAATGTAAAACCAATATATACTTATTATTATACACCAAGTGAAATTCTATCACTATCTTGAACTTGCCTTCCTGAACATATGAAAAAAAATATACACACACACACACACACATACACACACCTTTGGAATATTTGTTTATAGTAAATTCACTGCATTTTCCCCTAGACATCGCATTTATTAGTGGCCTTTTTCCATCACACAAACCCTAGCAATACACACAACAATGAATCAATCCAATTATTTGCTCCTTTTCCCTATTTTCTTGGGATTTTTGCTGGAAAACAATCATACATTTCTTATTGGTTCCACCATCTTAAAATCTTTTATAAAGTTGCTTCCTTTAAGTTTGAGAATAAACCAGAATTTTTTTTCTTGTACTAGACCACTTAGTTATATCTTCATTAGCATTTCATTGAATCTATTATTACTGAAAGGCAAGTGACTCACCTGAGATGGAGATTCAACCACGAGATTTTATTGGGGTTTATTTGGGGTTGCCCAAAGGGGAAGAAAAGGAGAGGCAGAGAGAAAGAGAGAGCAGAGGAAGAGAGCAGAGAGAAAGAGAAAGAGTAGAGAGAGGAGAGAAAGAAGAGAAAGAGACAGAAGGCAGAGAGAAGAGAGCGTGTGCTTATAAGTTTTGGCTTAAGAGGGTTGCCTAGGAGGATGTGGCAGGTGATGACTGGCAGGATGACTCAGGAACAGTGAGCAGACACTGTGTTCTGCAGGGATTAGTTGAGAAAACCTTTGAATTTGGCGCTCTTCTTTGGCTTGGTGCCCTTTGGAGAGGAGGGGGTGGGATAAGGGATTCCATGATGTTCTCTGAGAAGGGGGAGTGTCCCACACACCCAACAATTACTGTAATGGTAACTTACTGTAATGGTTAACTGTAACTTCCTCAAATATTGTTCCAGATATTTTATATTAGTGTTTCATTGTTATTGTTGAGATTGACATTTAAATTCATAGACTTTGAGTAAAGTAAATTATCTTTCCTAATTAATGTTGATGGACCTCATCTAAGCAGGAAAGTATTATGCTAGAAGAATTTCTTTGTTTCTATATTTTTATCTTGTGTGTGCGCGCGCACACACACACACACACACACACACACCCTACTTCCTGTTCATTCTGTTCATCTATAGTACCCTAACAAATGCAGATTTTGTTACATGGTTCTAAAAGAAACATACATTTAATTTTGACAATCTGAATTGATTCTGGAGTTTCTGGAATAAGCTTTCTAGTTTGCTTATATTTAAAGAAAACAGTGATCCTGTGTGTGTAGTAAATATTGCTAAGATAGTCCTGGGATAATGTGATAATGTCACTGTTGGATACTCCTAATCAAACCCTTATAAGGTACAAGGATCTAGGTCACCATATGTAAGATACTATAAATACTTTTGTTAAATTAATTATTATTACTAAAATTGTCTGTTTGCTTTAATGTCACTGAAAAAGGTAGGAAAGTAAAGGATGTGCTAAAAGATTTAATCCCAGGTGTCTTCTATTGTCTGCAAAATATTGTTATTTCCTCAACCACAGAACTGTTTTTTATTGAAAAACAACCTGGACTTCCATCCTGAGTGGTTGGGTTACAATTCAAATTCAATTTCCAACCTCATAGTGTTGGCCATCAAAGTGGATGCAATGGTTGTGAAGGAGTGGGGTATAGTATGTTGGACTAGGTGTGTGCAGGAAGACCCTGATGTACCTAGAGACATCAAGCCCCTAAATTCTGATGAGTTGTCTTTATCAGTAGAATCAGCCTATCCACCTCAACTGAGTAAATTAAACTCCATTTTCCAAAAAAAAGTGTTATGGCCTTCCTTGAGGCCATGGCCTTGAGAGACCACTGAGGGTCCTTGGGACTCACTTTCACTGCCACTCTTTATTTTTGGTTCTATAACTAGAGTCAAGGCCCCCAAATTCCCTAAATATGAAGTATAGGATGGGACCATAAGATCTAAGAGCGCTAAAAGCAAAGAAACTACTCAATTTTTCTAATTCTTATAGCCAGAAATTTGGGGAATAAATGTGGAAATAGATAGTAAGGTTGTGGGATAATATGAAAAGAACATAAAGTTGGATTGAGCTGAATTTATGGACAAGAGCTCACTAAGAAAAATTCTGAATTTAGTGTTGCAGTTAGGGGAGTAGAAAGGATTTTTATATTTTGTTTCTTTGGTTGGCTGAAACATAAAGTAAAATATTCCCCATAGTAAATAAATTTCAATGAGTAAATGCCTTGGTTTCCTGTGTTGTACAGGTTCAGAGATTTACAGAGATTAAAATCTTAGATTAATTTTTCGTTAAGACCTACTCACTCATCCTGGGAGATCCAGACGACACACATTTGCTACCATTGTGAGAAATAAGTTTGTGAAGGGAGTGCCTGCATCCCAGTGATCAATATTTTCTGTAGAATGAAACTTGCAATAATGTACCTGCTGCCATAAACTAGGAAACGTGAATGCAAGAAGAATAACCAGATCTTTGAATGATGGGGGCCAAGTGACAGCACTCATTGTCCAAAAAGCAAATAGTACCTAGGTACTTATAAAGGACAGGAGTCAAAAGAGCCATCAGATTGGTATGAATCATGACATATTTAGGCATTGGTAGGAAGATCATCCTTTTCCTATAAATGAAATAGATAGGAAGCCTATTAACTTATTCTTTTATCTCTATAATCAGAAAAGTTTAGGTCAAGTGAGTAGAAAACCTAAACCAAATCACATAGTAATCACTGCCCCTCTCTAAATTCTCTACCTAAAGTAAGTTTAGAGATGCAGAACCTCTTGAATAAAGACATGGCAGGATCCCTTCAGGAAGGATCATACACATCCAAAAAGTTCATTCTGCTAATCTTTCTCCCATCTTTCTCCAAAGGGATGAAATCTTTCACCAGATTGACTGCACATTGGGGAGAAGGCAATAATAAAACCTTTTGGTGATTGCTATACACTAGCTCTGAACTAACACTAATTTCAGAAGACCTAAAATGTCACTAATTAGTATAGGGGCTATGATTTTAAGGGGAAAAAATGGGTCTTGACTCAAGTCTATTTCACAGTGATATCAGTGGATTCCAAAACCATCTTGTGGTTATTTCCCCAAGTGAAGAATGTATAACAGAAATAGATATATTCAATATCTGGCTTAATTCTCAAATGGTTTCTGTGAACTCTAGAATAAAAGCTATTATGGCAGAAAAAGCCAAGTGAAAGCCAACAGAATAGCTTCTACCTAGAAAAAAACATTAAACCAAAAATAATACTGAACTCCTTGAGGAATGGCAGAGATTAGCAGCACCACCAAGGACTTGACACATCCAGTGGTAGCAATTCTCACCACATTCCCATGAAATTCTCCTTTTTGGCCTGTGAAGAAGACAGATGGGTCTTGGAGAATGACAATGGATTATCATAAACTCTAACAGGTGGTGACTCCAATTGTAGCTGCTGTACCAGATGTGGTTTCATTGCTTGAACAAATTAGTGTATCCCCTGGTACCTGGTATGAAGCTATTTATATAGCAAATTCATTTTCTTCTCTATCTGAGAGTAAATAACTCCATTAAGCCATTTGCTTCTGGCTGTCAGGGCCAGCAATACAAGTTCTCTTTTATCCTTCAGGATATATCAACTCTCCATTCCTATATAATAATTAAGTTCACAAGAAACTTGACTATCGTTTTTTTCTAGGTATAACATTGGCCTATTACACTGATAAAATTTTATTGTTTAGATCTAATGAGCTATAAGTAGCAACTGCTTCAGACTTATCGACAAAATATTTACTTATCAATGGGGTACATTATATACAAGAAAAAAACAAAAACACTAACAAAAACTCAAGGGCTTTAAATTGAAGTGAAGTTCCTAATAGCCTAATCATGTGAGGCATGTTGAAAGTCCTGCTAATATGAAAGACAAATTCTTATGTGTGGTCTCTCCTACAACCATCAAGGAGGCCCAACTCCTAGTGGGCCTATTTGGATATTGGAAGAAACATAGTCCTCATTTTTGGTTACTTTGGCCCATTTACCATTACCCCAAAAGCTGCTCATTTAGAGTGAGATCCAGAACAAATGAAGGCTCTGCAATGTGTCCAGGCTGCCATATGATTTCATTATACCACTTGAGCCATATTATTCAGCAGATGCAATGGTGGTAGAATTATCAGTGGCAGATAGGGATGCTGGCTGTCAATTCCCTGTTGGTGAACTGAAGCACAAAACCTTAATAATTTGGAACAAAACCCTACCTCCCTCTGTGAATACCTACTCTCTTGTTGAAAAACAGACTATGACTTGCGACTGAGCCTTAGTAAGGCTAAATACATAGCCACGTGACACTAAGTTATCATGCGTCCTATGCAATCGTGAACATTGCACTATTTGACTCAGAAGTCCATTCAATTGTTAGGTACAATACTTCTGTTTAATCAAATGACAGTGGTATGTAGAGATTAGGCTTAAGCAGCAGTAAAGACACAAATAAGTTACATGAAGATGTGTCTAAAATGCTCAGGGGTTCCACTCTTGGTAAATTATCATCTTTCTCCCAGACTATACCCATGACTTCATGGGGTGTTTCCTAAGGTCAGTTGGAAGAAGAAGTAAAGACTTGGGCCTGGTTTACAGATGGTTACCCATAATACACAGATGTCCCTGATATTGAACAGCTATAGTGTTATGTCTTTCTAGAGCACCACTGAAGGAGAGAGGTGAAGTTCAATCCTTCCAGGCACCAGACTTACAGGACAGAATCAGGTGTTTAATTTTGCTTAAAATTAGGAATTGCTGGACATGAAATAATTTATTGATTTGTTGACCATAGTCAATGGTCAGGTATGTGATTAGAAAAGGGATGTGATTATGAAATTGATCACAATCATATTTAGGGAAGAGTTTATGGCTAGATGTTTCTGTACAAAGGAAAAAATGAAGCTGGGTGAGGTATCACTCACCTGGGTCCCAGAGGCTTGGGAGTGTGAGACAGGAGAACAGTGAGTTCAAAGCCAGCCTCAGCAAAAAAAAGCAACGCACTAAGCTATTCAGTGAGACCCTGTCTCTAAAAAAAATACAAAATAAGACTGAGGATGTGACTCAGTGGTTGAGTGCTTCTGGGTTTATTCTTGGGTATTCCCAACCCTACCCCCCCCAAAAAAAAAAAGAGAAAAAAGAAAAAAAAATGAAGATATTTGTGTTGTGTGTAAATGTTCACAGAATGGGTTACATCAGCAAAGAAATATTGTAATAATCAATAGGATGATCAATTCTGTGGATACCAGTAAGCCTCTTTCTCCAGCCATTCCTGTTACATCCCTATGGTCTCATAAAAAAAGTGGTAATGGCAGAAGTGATGGTGGTTCTGCATGGAATAACAATGTGGATGTTTACCCACGAAGGCTGAACTGGATACAGGCACTTGTTGAGGGCCCAATCTGACCCTAACAGAGATTAACAGTGAATGAACCCTTTACTGAATTGATTAGCTAGCTACCATGTAGCAAGTTGGTTACACTTGACCACTACCATCTTGGAAGAGTCAACTTTTGTTCTTATTGAATAGACACTTACAGTGGGTATAGATTTTTCCTTCCCATCATTTAATGTTTCTGCTCAAACTACCATCTGTGGACTTGTGGAATACCTTATCCTTCATAAAGGTTTTCCATTTGTGTTGATTCTGACCATGGAAAACAATTCATAGTAAATAAAGTTTAGTAATAGGCACAAGCTCATGAAATTCACTGATTTATCATGTTCTTAACCAGCCTGATACAGCTGTTTATCATGTCAACTAGGCAGCAATACTTTGTAGTTTAGGCATGGTTCTCCAGGAGGCTGTATGTGCTCTGTGTCAGCTACAATGCACATTGCTATTATTATTCCCACAGCAATCAGTACTGAGCCAGGATTCACCGCTTTTGAATTACAGGTTGAAAATGGAAGTGGCACCACTATTGTGCACCATACTTTGACCCATTGGCAAAATATTGTTTCCTAACCCTCTAACCTCTGCTCTGCTGGCTTAAGGATCTTAATTTCAAAGGGAAGAATGCCTGCACCAGTGCAAAACATGATTTCATTGAACCACAAATTAAGGCTGGCCCCAGCCTTTTAGGGGATCTTCATGCCTCTGAAACAAAATGCAAGAGAATTACTGTGGTAGCTGGGGTGATCAATCTGAACTACTAAGGGGTAACAGGACTATTACTCTACAATGGAAGAAAGTATATGTAGAATATAGGGGATCCATTAGAGCATCTCTTATTTTACCTTGCTTCTCTTGCACCTTAGAGAAAATCATTTTGGTAAAGATCACTTCTGGCTCACTAATCACAAGATAAAATGAACTTGTTTCAGTAACTATTTTGTTTGACCTGTGGAGCTTGTCATTTTTTTTTTTGTTATTCCTAAAAAGGTTTTCTTGTTTTGTCTTCCATGATACTATCTTATCCTTTTCTTTTACTTCCTACTAATGACAGCAAAACCTTTACCTGATTTACAATTAAAATTTAGGATTATCTTGCCTCTGTATTTTTTCCTAGAGCATATTACATACTTGTGTGGTTTTTTTCCACTCATATGTACACAAGATATTTTTAATGAATTCTAGATTAATGAATTCAAGTATCTCTAATAGACTTTACCTGGTTATTTTCAAGTAATTAAAAAATAAAATGTCTAACACTAATTTTTTTTCATATTCTCATCCCAAATCTTTACAAGATACTAATAAAAAATAAGCCAAACATCTGTGTCATGTTTTTACTTCTCTTTTATAGTCTATATGCAATTATCCACTAATTTCTGAAGATTTTGCCTCTAACAGTGTTCCTCTAATCTGCCTCATCCTTTATATGTCCATGGTGAATAGAAGTTGACATTTTTAAATTTTCTCCCATTTGGCATTTGTTTTTTAAGGATTGGCTAGCTTCACTTAGCATAATCTGCTCTAATGCCATCCATTTCCCTCCAAATTCTATGATTTTGTCATTTCTTAATGCAGAGTAATACTCCATTGTGTATAGATGCCACATTTTTTTAATCCATTCATCTATTGAAGGGCTTCTAGGTTGGTTCCACAATCTTGCTATCGTGAATTGTGCTGCTATGAACATCCATGTAGCAGTGTCCCTGTAGCATGCTCTTGTTAGGTCTTTAGGGAATAGACCGAGAAGGGGAATAGCTGGGTCAAATGGTGGTTCCATTCCCAGCTTTCCAAGAAATCTCCACACTGCTTTCCAAATTGGCTGCACCATTTTGCAGTCCCACCAACAATGAACAAGTGTACCCTTTTCCCCGCATCCTCGCCAGCACTTGTTGTTGTTGGACTTCTTAATGGCTGCCAATCTTACTGGAGTGAGATGGTATCTTAGGGTGGTTTTGATTTGCATTTCTCTGACTGCTAGCAATGTTGAGCATTTTTTCATGTACTTGTTGATTGATTGTATGTCCTCCTCTGAGAAGTGTCTGTTCAGGTCCTTGGCCCATTTGTTGATTGGGTTATTTGTTATCTTATTATCTAATTTTTTGAGTTCTTTGTATACTCTGGATATTAGGGCTCTATCTGAAGTGTGTGGGGTAAAGATTTGTTCCCAGGATGTAGGCTCCCTGTTTATCTCTCTTATTGTTTCTTTTGTTGAGAGAAAACTTTTTAGTTTGAGTAAGTCCCATTTGTTGATTCTGGTTGTTAACTCTTGCGCTATGGGTGTCCTATTGAGGAATTTGGAGCCTGACCCCACAGTATGTAGATCATAGCCAACTTTCTCTTCTATCAGACGCTGTGTCTCTGATTTAATATCGAGCTCCTTAATCCATTTTGAGTTAACTTTTGTGCATGGCGAGAGAAAGGGATTCAGTTTCATTTTGATGCAAATTGATTTCCAGTTTTCCTAGCACCATTTGTTGAAGATGCTATCCTTCCTCCATTGCATGCTTTTAGCCCCTTTATCAAATATAAGATAGTTGTAGTTTTGTGGATTGGTTACTGTGTCTTCTATTCTGTACCATTGGTCCACTCGCCTGTTTTGGTACCAGTACCATGCTGTTTTTGCGACTATTGCTCTGTAGTATAGTTTGAAGTCTGGTATCGCTATACTGCCTGATTCACACTTCCTGCTTAGCATTGTTTTTGCTATTCTGGGTCTTTTATTATTCCATATGAATTTCCTGATTGTTTTATCTATTTCTACAAGAAATGCTGTTGGGATTCTGATTGGGATAGCATTGAACTTATAGAGAACTTTTGGTAATATCGCCATTTTGATGATGTTAGTTCTGCCTATCCAATGTCTTCTTTGATATAAGGGGAGTAACCAAGGACAGGGTAGAGACGAAGAGCTGGAGAAGAAGATTAACATTAAACAGGGATGATAGGCGGGAGGGAAAGGGAGAGTTAAGGGAAATTGCATGGAATTGGAAGGTGAGCCTCAGGGTTATACACAATTACATATAAGAGGAAAGGAGGAATAGGATAAAAATTATATAAGTGGAAGAAACGATTTATAGTAGAGGGGGTGGAGAGAGAGAAGGGGAGGGGAGGGGAGGGGAGGGGGGATAGTGGAGAATGGGATAGACAGCAGAATACATCAGTCACTAGAAAGGCAATTTATAAATCAATGGAAATGTAACTGATGTGACACAGCAATCTGTATACGGGGTAAAAATGGGAGTTCATAACCCACTTGAATCAATCTGTGAAATATGGTATATTAAGAACTATGTAATGTTTTGAACAACCAACAATAAAATATTATAAAAAAAAAAAGATTTTGCAGAAAATGTAATAATGGGGTATTTACAGATATATAGGCAGTATTAAGAGAACCAGCATTGACTAGTGAAGCATTCAGAAGTTAAATTTGTAGGTATTTTGAAAACCAATTGTTTCACATTGCCATTAACATTGCTGAGTAAATTATATTAAAAGTAAAGGTGAGTGGGGCATGGTGGCACATGCCTATAATCCCATAGGCTCGAGAGGCTGAGGCAGGAGGACTGTGAGTTTGAAGCCAGCCTAAAGCAACTTAGTGAGGCCCTAAGCAACTTTGTGAAACCCTGTCTTTAAATAATAGTATATAAAAAAGGGTTGGTTGTGTAGCTCAGTAGTTAAGTGCCCCTGGACTCAATCCCAGGTATCAAAAACTAAAATAATAAATTAAAAAAGTAAAGGTGATAGGTACTCAAAACATATTGCCTCCTATTTATCTTACTATATTTTATTATTATATGTACTCTTGAGGCTATTTCAATCTCTCATGTTCACATATTGGAGATATTGTATAATTGTGAGCTAATGTGCATTTTTTCTGAGCTGTGCATTCAGCAACATCATGCTGATAGACTAAAACTGCATATGGTTGGAATGTTTACATCATGGAAATCAGCAAACATTAAAAATTAGGAATTAATTCATTGTCTTCTTCATGATCTAGCTATATAAATGTGATAAAGGGAATGTAAATAAATGCAAATTAATTTAAAGTTTTATCATTTTTTGCTATTATTATGAAAAGCCCCAAAATTTGAGAAATATTCTTCCAGTATTCAAAAAGTATGATTTAACATAACTTATAAACAAGGGAAGTTCTGATACATGTCTATGATTTACTTGTTACTCTCTAATGTTAAAAAAAATTAGTCAATTCATGTTAGAACTATTCTTATTGATCAATGATGTGACTTCTTTGCTAAATCAGATGATAAATAACCATTTATCTATAGTCTGATTTTGCCAAATCACAGTTGTTAGGGATTTAAACAGACACTAGAAACAGAGACTGGAATGCTGCAGCTACAAAACAAGAAATCCAAGGATTGCTGGCAGCCTGCAGAAGTTAGGAAGAAGCAAGGAAGGATTCTTCTCTGGAACCTTTTGTAGGGAACATGGTCTTGCTGACACCTTGATTTTGGCCTAGTCTACAGAACTATGAGAGATTTCTATTGTTTTTAACTCATGCTATTTGTGTGAATTTCCTACTGCAGCCCTAGGAAACTAATATAGAGGCTAAATTTGATTTTGGACATGTTGTGTTTATAGTATTTATAGACTATTCAGATAAAAGTGACCATATAAGTTAGATATACATGTCTAGAGTATAGAGGGACCCCAGTTAGAAACAAAGGTTTTGAGACTTTTATCAGTGTATAAATGCTGCTTAAAACCATGGTGATGGATGAAATGTCTCATGAGGAGTATGTACAGCAATATGAAAGGAGAACCAGGACATTGCGTGGAAATAGAGGAGAAGTCAGCAAAGGAATGAAAGGAAATGGAATGAGTAGTGGAATAAAAACTAAGGAAGAACAGTTTCAGGAGGAAGGATATAGAATTATTACATACTGCAGTGAGGTAATCTAAGTTGAGGACTGAAGAATAGTCCTTGCATTTTCTTCAGTAAAGAAGTAAACCTGGGCTGGGGTTGTGGCTCAGCGGTAGAGTGCTCACCTAGCATGTGTGAGGCCCTGGGATGGATCCTCAGCACCACATAAAAACAAATAAACAAAATAAAGGTATGGTGTCCAACTACAACTAAAAAATAAATCTTTAAAAGAAGTAAACCTTCCTGAGGAGGCCCAACCTTTGAATAAGCTCCCATAAGAAGAGTTTTCTCTGTTTGAATTCTTAAATTTCACTCTCAAGAATCTAGAGGAAATTGTAACTGTAAAGAACTAGCCCAAACTTCTAGAGATATGTCCTTAAAGTGTATTGGTATATAAATATGTAAATGTGTTTAACCTTATGTATTCAATGCAGATTTTGTTAAGGACCTCAAATAAGTTGTTTTTGTTTGTTCTTAAAGTTGAATTCTTTTCTATTCTGATTTTTTCAATTAAAACATATTTGCTTTATTTGATTAAACTTTACATTTTCCTAAAAAAAAAAAAATTTTCTCCCAACTCTTAGATCTTCAACTCTAATATCACATTTTCTCCATTACTTCCTATACAAGCTCACTGTGCCCTTTTCCTTCCTTCCTACAAATGTCCCCTATCTCCATCTCAGTTTCTCTGTCTTTGATGCATCTTTTATTTATTAATTTATTTTAATGTTTATTGGTGCATTATCATCATATACGATAGTAGAATTCTTTTTTTTATGCCATATATGTACACATGTATAACAATATGATAATCACATTCCTCGTATTTTCCCTTTCTCTCCTCACCTCCCACCTCCTCCAATTGCTTTACTCTACTAATCTCTCTTCTGTTATTATTATTTTAATCAGTGTATTATATATATATGTATATATAATATTCATAATGGTATAATCATACATGGACATAGAATAATTTATAGATTTTCTTCCTAAGTAATTACCCATAATCTCCCACCATTCTCCACTTTGTTTACCCTTCTCTATTAGTCTATTAGTCTACCGTGTACTTTTGTGAGATTCCCTTTGTATTCCTCTTTTCTCTCTCTCTAGCTTCCACATAAAAGAAAAAAAAATATTTGAGCCTTGACTTTATGAGTCTGGAATATGTCACTTGGTATGGTGTTCTCTAGTTCTATCCATTTATCACCATGTTATAATTTATTTATCTCATTATTCATGGCTGAGTAAAACTCCTTTTTGCATATATACCACATTTTTTTATTCATTCATCCATTGACAGACATCTAGGCTTGTTCCTTAACTTTGCTATTGTGAATTGTTTTGCTATAAACTTTGGAATTCTTGTTTTCACTATAGTATGTTGATTTTAGTTCTTTTGGATAAATACCAAGCAGTGGGATTGCCATACCATATGGCAGGTCAATTCCTAATCTTTGGAGAAATCGCCATACTATTTTGCAAAATAACTTGAAGTCCCACGAAATACGTAGAAGTACAACATTTTTCTCACATCCTCCCCAGAAAATCTTATTATCTGCATAATACCTATCAAAATACCAGTGACATTCTTCAAAAAAATAGGGACAAAAAAAAAAGCAGGCCAAAAATTCTTATGAAAGAATAAAGGACTGAGAATATCCAAAGCAATACAGAGCAAGAGTGCTGCTGGTGGCATCACATTACCCAATCTCAATAAATACTACAGAACTATAGTAACAAAACCAGTGTGGTCTTGACACTAAAACAGACATGAAGACCAATAGGATAGAATAAAAGTCACAAAGACAACCCCACATAGATACCGTCATCTGACACTTGGCAAAGTTTCTAAAAACATGCACTGGGAAAAAAAAATATAGCCTTTTAAGAAATGGTGCTGGAAAATGTTCCTTTGTATGAAGAAGAAGGAAATTACATTTCTTTCGATCAACCTGAAAAAAAAAAGCAATTCAAAGTGGATCAGAGACCTAGGAATTAGACCAAAACCACTGCGACTATGAGAAGAAATCATAGGATCAACACTGCAACATATTGGCAGAGGCACAAATTACCTTATTAAGACTACTAAGGCTCAAGAAATAAACTTAAGGATCAATAAGTGGGATGATGTCAAATTAAAAAGCTTCTGAACAGCAACAAAGTAAATTTAGAATGTGAAGAAAAAGGCTACAGATAGGAAGAAAATCTTTGCTAGCTACTCTTCTGACAGAGGATTTATATCCAGAGTTTATGAAAAACATAAAAACAAATAACTCAATCAATAAAAGGACAAATGATCTAAGCAGACACTTCCCTAAAGAAAGAATACAAATGGTCAACAAATACACATGAAAAATATTCATCATCCTTAGCAATCAGGAAAATTCAAATCAAAACTACTCTGAAACTTTATCTCAGGGTTTTTAAAAACTTTACTCCATACAACCTCTTCTGGAAATGTCAGTCAAATCATTTTTCCAGACTCATCTCAGGTGCTTCCTCATCTGTGAAAACTTTCTTGAGGTCCTACATTTCTTGATACAGTTACAGAGCATCCAGTGTCCCTCCAGTCCCACAATTTGTCTCCACTATAGTGCTTTTGGCATAGTACTGAAGTTATTCACCTTTGGGAGCTATAGAGAATTATATACCCTGATATTGTCTGGTGCAATGGAGCAAAATAGAGACTACCTAGCCTTAAATTTTAACTTCAGAATTTACTGGGTGTTGGACAATGGGTAGATTACTTAGCTTTCTGCACCTCAGTTTTCTCATATGTATTTTTCCTTATAATGCTGTTATGAAAAGATACATAAATTTACGTTCCTAAAGCAATTAGATGGTGCCCAAAGGAATCACTCAGTGAAGTTTACCTATTATATTTTAATGTAGGGGACTTCATATTTACTTTTAACCTCACCAGGCTTAATATGTATCAGGGTTTAATGCATGCTGAATCAAAATATATTCAATAAATAGAGGCCACTGAAACTAGGGACTGTATTTTCATTTTTATATTTTTGTCGTTTTAAACAATTTAAATTTAAGTGTTGCTTCTAACTATAATTCATCTGTAATGACAACTTGGCTTTCAGAATTACACTTAGAGGAAACAAGGGTCACTATTGTCTTGATATATTGCCTTGAGGCTCTGACAAAACTTGGAAATACACAGACATAGGCATGCAATTGTCTGCACTGGAGTAAGCAACCAAATTATCATTAATTTGTGTATGTATACATGCATGTGCATAATTATGTGGATATTTGTGATGCAGGCTTTTTTCTTTGTCTTTAGTTTTAGCAACTAGAAATACCTAATATGTGATTTTTTAAAAGTAAATTAATTTCTGTCTCACTTGACTACATAGAAACTCACACCCAGGTTATTTTAGTAAATACAAAACATGTATTTTGAGAAATAATTGGGTTCAATTTAACATACTGTTATGATTTTTTGTATAAAAAGTAAAGCAGCATTCATTCATACAAAAGGATATCAATGTTAACATCTGCTTCTTTAATACAATTGTTAACAAGGCTAATGGCCACTGAGCCACACACTGTTCTTTCTACGAATTTCTACATCGGATCATTCTTTCATATTTTGATACTTGGAAATAAATTTTCTCTAAATGAATGGAGTCTCCAATAGTAGGGACTAAGCCTTCTTTTAAAAAGAAAAAGAAAGTTAAATTGGAGGCACAATGATAGTAGTCAGTAGACCATTGTGGTGGGCAATTTTGCATTTGCCTTTTTCCTTAGCCCTGAATTCTATATAGTTGGTAATAATCTGCCCTTCTGTGTGCTATCTCAAAGCCTTTATAGAATGAGCAGAAATATAAATACATTTGTATATTGTTTACATACATATATAAAATATGTTGAATTGGCCTCCATGCTATCATATTTTATTCCCAAAATTAGAAGTATCAACAGAGTTAATTAAACTTTAATTAGTTTCCTTGAGGAAAGAACATGTTGGCAACTGACATTTCATTTACATTAGAAGTGTATTTTTGCTGAAAAAAGGGGGTTTTTATTACACATTACCAATGTACAGCCATATACCTGTAGAAATAACACTCTATAAATGTCATAATAGGTTAGATGTTGAATCTACTCATTTTAATACAATCTACAAATGTTGACTTGTCTTCTAAGTGAACCAAATAAATTTCACACCATAAAATTATAATGTTGGAATTCCAGAATACCAAATAAGAACTTGGGCAGTTAACCTAACGTTTCCATTACAACTTAAGATCATTGGTAGGTAAAAAACTATTCTACCTTGAAAAAAAAAGTGTCATTAATTTGTTAACAAAATGTTGACTTTATTATCTCTAATTCTTGTGACTAAAGTCTGTGAGTCTGATCGAATTAAAAATAGAGAGTACCTTCTCTACAGGCATTTTCCAGGAATTTCAATGTGATATATACCATCTATCATAAGCAGAGCTTAGAAAAATGGTTTGGAGCTCTGCCTTGCATTCATTTGTATTGGGTTTCAAACCTCCATCTTTATATTTAGTTAAATAAAAAAGAAGCAAGTGCACCAAAACTACATGAAATTATCTAAACATGTCTTAATGGTTTTTACATCATATGGGTCTATTGCAGAATTGTATAAGCAGAAGTTTTCAGCAATTACCTCAGAGACATCAGAACTTTGTAGTACCTTCGCCAAACTACCTAAGACCCTTCTTTTGCCTATGGTCCTAGTGGGTAGCTGTTATATTAGAAGGACATCTTTAAATTGGAACTCTTTGGGCCTCACTGTTTTTCTAACCATTTGGACTCACTATGATCTTCTGCTTAACCCACGGTTTCAAATCCAGGGATTGTATTTAGAAGGTCATCCCAGGGCTACAAACCCAGACTCAGAATTCTAGTAGGCAGCTGTCAAGGAGATAGCTGAACAATGCCATGTTATCTACTGTTACTATTGTTCTTTTGTAAGATTATTTGAAACTGAATACCCAGAATGGATCTTACATGGCAAGCCAAGGGACTCAACTTTTATATATAGACAAATGTCCAGTAAAAAAAACAAAAGCAAACCAAATTATTTTGGGACCCATACAACTGTGTGGTAATCCTGAGTATATGTTCATTTTCAGCAGTTTCTACTGGAACTTATTTTTCACTCTGTTACTCAGTAAAATTTAAATACATTTCCAAAGAGCAAATTTTAAGCAAAATAATACAAAGAATGTAGAGCATGAACAGATATGCTACTTTTACCCAAATTTTGGAATCACAAGTCCAATCATGCTTCTCTATAGCTTAAATTTTCAGAAAACTCACAGGATTTAATGTTCAAGAGACATGACCTTCTAAACCATGTCCAAATAGCCTTCCTACCATTGTTTTCCATTTCTGTCTTTGCATTTATTTTGCTTATTTTGCTCTCTCCTCAAGAGAGTTAATCTGATTTCATTAAAGTTCATAACAAAATCATTTAGAAAATTTAAAAGAAATTTCACAAAATCAAAATAAAATAAAATATTCATTTTTCTGGAAAAATGTCTTTTTAAAAAAAATATTTTAGTTGTAGTTGGACACAATACCTTTATTTTATTTATTTATTATTATGTGGTGCTGAAGATGGAACTCAGAGTCTCACACAGGCTAGGTGAGTGCTCTACCACTCAGCCACAACCCCAGCACTGGAAAAATGACTTTTTGATAATGTGGATAAATTTTATCTATCTTAGACATAAGGAAAATTTTTAATAAAAGGAAAACAATTATCAAAACAAGCATGCTGAAACTATTACCATTGACTATTTTTTAAAAATCTCTAAGCTTGTAATATGGTTTTAAAATTGTATGCTACTTTCAGTATCAAATGGTGTACATTTCTGATCCAGTATTTATGCCTTTGACCATAAGTAACTTTAAAATAACTTGCAAAACATAACAAAGATAAATTGTTTATAAATATAAGTAGGTCAAAACAGACAGGTTTTTAGAACTACAATCCTGATGGTGTTTCAAGCTTTAAATAAAAAGGGAAGGAATTAATCCTGCTCATTCAAAAACTTCAATATCAATTTAAGATATTATGCCTGGAGATTTTTCTTTTTGTCTCTGACTTGACCAGTGAACAATTTCAGACTGGCTGCAAACCATATGTGCTAAGGCTTTTTATGACATCTACATATTTTAACTTCGTTTCTTCTACAAAGAATGACAAAAATGGAAGCAAAATAAATAAACATGGAATGTATTCCAAATACACACACACACATTTATTATTTTCATTAAAATAATCAGGGGGAATTAGAATAAAGAGGGGTTAAATGATATTCCAAAGCTTACCCAGGCCATGAGTCAGGAAGAGAAATCTTGGATTGTAAGTCCAGTGGTCTAGTCACTGGTTTGTTCACTTCCTGTGCAAAACATCCATACACAATACACATTTCATATTCCCCCTTCCTATCAAGTGGTTGTCAAAAGAAACACGCCATTACCTTTCCCACATATTGAGGTTCGGAGCCCATGTATTCCTCCAGCACAAAAAATTGATTCCATACCCAACCACGTTTAACTCGTTGGAAATGTGGTCGTTGCCCTGGCAGATGGATAACATTTTCTCTTGGTTCTGTGCCTAAAGTCTGTTGAGGCTGTGGTTGAAGTGGTGTTAGGAGACCTCCATCAAACAGGATCCAGAGAAGCAGGGATAAACAGTTCCTTGTAAGCATTGGCAAAGGCTTTCCTATAGCAGAGTACTAAAAACTCCAGTGCTTAATATAGAATTCTGGAATCCAGGATTGAGGTGCCTGTGGTCTTCACCACTTGGATTTCTGTTTTATTGCAGAAATGATAATCCAGGCATTAATCCTTTTGAAGCTTCTGCTTTATTATATTCCATCTAAGGGGACCTATGAAATAGAGCAACAAAGATACATTAAATTAATAAGACTTCATAATGATATCATCAAAATTGTCATTGTATCTACCAACATTTAAAGAAACAAAAAGGAAAAACTTTGAAGTACTATCTTGGGAAATATTCAGGGCTATTCAAACTGTTATAAGTAGAATAAATTATATAAAATTTTTCCAGACTTGAAAAGTTATCAATTAAAATAAAACAAGATGAATTACTTCAAACAATAATATATTTAAATTTAATTATCATTTAAAGGAAAGAACACAGATAACTGTTTAAAAGTGAACATTAAGAGTATGATTTTGCAACTTCAGCACTACTGACATTTGGGGGTGGATCATCCTTTGTTTCTTGGAGCCCCTTTATACAATTTAAAGGTTTTAGAAGCACCTCTTTATCTACTCTAAAGATGACTGTATAACTTATCTCATCCCCAGTTATGACAACCAAAAATATCTGCAAAGTTTGAAAAACTTTTCCTGCAGAAGAAAAATAGGTCAAGATGGAGAAGCAAAGATTTGAAGAAGGAAAAACAAACAAACGAAAACCCCAAAACTATTAAAGTATAAAGATTCCTAAAGTAAGAGAACTGAAAGAAAATAATTACAAATGTAAAATAAATAAAAAAATCTCACTAAACTATAAATGATTGATAAATTCATATTGTTATAAGAATTTTTAAACTTTAAGTAGAAAATGTGCTTCACCAGATTCACTGTACTAGAAACATTGAATGTTTGGGAATAATTTTGTAGATAGTGTTCAGTGTAGAGCAAATGTGAATCCCTATGGCCAGGGGCAGGGGATATCCATTCTGGATTTAGGTATAATGAGATTTGAACTTTCCTTTATAATAAGCGGGTTTTTTTTGTTTTGTTTTGTTTTTTTTTTTACTTTTGCCTAATGTTCAGTGACTAAAGACATTATGTGTTAGTTTAAAGAAAATAGACAGGGACTTTAGATAGTCCCTCTAAAATCATAAACAGAAAACAACCAGCCAAATAAATAATTATTAGCAAATTATGCCAATAATATGAAAAAGGCAACCCAAATATCCTGACAACTTAACTTAGGTGAATAAAATCCTTCTCTAGGTGACAATTTCATTGAGAGCTACAATAGGACCATTCCTGTGTTTTATGAGCAGGTATGTGGAAAATGGTGTTGTACCAGGGAGGATTTATAGCATTAGGGGCACAAGGCCCAGAGCCTATGAGGGTTTCAAGAGCCAAAAATGTTACAGGCCAGAAAATATACATAATACTTTCAAAAGAAGAGAACTGAAACCAAAGTCAATAATGGATTGATTAAACATCTATAAAACATGGAAATTTTTGTCAACCAATCAGTTTTAATTAAGGCCAATACATACTCAGTCATGTATCATAATTAAAATGTATAAATAATTCTTCACAAATATTATAATTTAAACATTTGATATTGGAGCAATTCACTACACTTGAGATAAGATGTGCAGTGTTCAGTATCCAAAAGTTATGCTCTGGAAGTATTCTATAAGGACATTCCTAAAATAAAAAGCACAAAGAGGCATGGCATTTTATGTATTACCCAAAGGAGTATGACTGTCAAAAACATAAATATTATATATTTTATTACATTTGTAATTGTGGTGAAATGATGTTTCTATAATATTAATTACACCTATATTGTCCATTATGGGAACCACCATTTACACGTGGCTATTTAGTAAAAAATTGGTGACAAGGGAATGTACTCTACTTTTTAAAATGTACTCAATTTTTAAATTATACACTGAATTTCAGAAACTTAGGATGAAAAATAATGTACAATATCTCACTATTAAGTTGTATATTTATTACTTGTTAATACAACATTTTAGATCAGAATAAATAAATATATAGTAAAATTAATTTCACCTATCTATGTTTACTTTATTTCCTGTAAGAAATAAAAAATTAAACTTACATAGGCAACTCAATTATGCCTTACATTATTTTCTGTTGGAAGGCACTAGTTCGCATATTACAGTTTACAATCACAAACTTTGACTGAATATTATTCTTAACATTCAAAGGCAAATACCTAAAATGAAATATGTCTGTAGGAACAATGCATTAGGAGACTAGAGAAAAGATGAGTCTATTTTGAATGAGCATAGTAGGCATATTTTCCTTATCTGTTTTTAAGTTTAAATTGCTAATGTTAACTTGTAAAATGTATTATTGACTTTAACTTTTCATTTATTCTGTTTCTTCCCATACTCAACTCAATCCTAGTCCTATCACATACAGGTTAGATGGGGAGATAAACATGAAGAGGAATTCCAGAACTCTAACTTCTCCTTCTACCATAAGTAATTGGTTTGTGCTTCTGCCTTCTTACTTCCGCGAAATCTTTCTCCTCCACTTTTTTTGAGATGTGAGGTTCTGAAATTCAGAGTTTAGAAAGCATTCACATCTAAGTTCAATACTCAAAACAAATGTTTTCTGTTGTATATTTCCAATACATTTAAAACTTGGATCACTTGTTTTTTGAACAATAATTTAAAGTTTAGTCCAGCTATAATGCAGGTTATACTGACTTTAAGGTAGCATCACATGACATACTTTTGAGTCCATTTCCAAGATATTCTGTTGTACTTATGTCTGTTTTATGGATCTGTGCAATGTCTGGCACTAAAGGTTCATCTGGATTTGGATCACATAGCAATGAAAAAATGGATAAAAGAACTTTAGAAATAGTTAAAGCAAGAGACCACTGTGATCCTAGAATATCAAGACAAATGCTGCCATTACTGTTAATATTTGGATATTAAATTCTTGTTGTAAATGCAACCATAGGTGGTTTGAAGAGGTAGTCTATAGGAAAATGAATTGTCAAAAAGAATACACCACGTTTATATGGGCTGTCATAAAGTACCCTAATTGTATCTTGCCAATGAATTAGAACATTTTTTAAGCTGAACATTGGGTTATATTCATCCTTATTATCATTAAGGGTTAAAAGTGTTTAAAAGCTGAGTTTTCATCCCCTATGGAATAATAAATAAGAATTTCTAATCTACCTATGCTCTCCTTCTCTATAGTACTAGAACATGGTTCTGTGATATGAAATAATTACTTCACAAATAATCAGTAAGTAGTAAACAGTGTAAATATAACATGAAAAACTTGTTATTTCATAAGTCAGTTTTCCATCAAATTTAAAACTTGCATGACCAAAAATGGCAACTAAATGCAAAATATATGAATAAGGCTGAAGTTAACTGGAGCCACAGAAATAATCACTGTGGAACATAATGCTCATTTCCCTCCAGCCCACATTCTGTTCGTTCTTTTGACTCTCATTCAACACATATTCTATAATAACATGCTTTTTTTCTTTCACATTTTTGTGCATGTCCCCCTTTCTCTTTTCTTAAGTAGTCTTATATCCATGTTATTAAATATTTATCTTTTCTTCTTCACTAGTATATTTCCACTTGTTCCATTTCTATGACCAAATACTTGGTACTAATAAAAATGTAAGTATTAGGTATTACATTATGTCTTTTAATTACAAAAAAATGTTCACAAAATTTTAACTTAGACCTACATTGTCCAATATGGTAGCCCCCAGTTACACATGATGATTTAGAGGGGTGTTTAAGTAATTTATTTTTGCTAATATCCTCATTAAAATGATGATTGTGAGTGATGATTTTGTGGGTTTTAGGAAGCATATATTTCCATGAATTCTGACAATTTAATATAAATTTTGTAGGATGCAAAATTAATTATAAAATTTCATATCACATCCTAGTACATGTGATATTTCAGAATTTATTAGGACTGCATAAGGTACCTCTGTATGCTTGACCTTTGGCAATTTCCCCCTCTCTTGAGTTCAAAATCTTCAGTTTATATTAATAATAATAGTAATAATCTTTATTAGAGGTATATTCTTGCACTCTTTCTGAGTGGAATGATGGGTAAAGAGAGGCTGGGAAGTAGTGGAGGTGTTTCTTTTGTCATCTGTTCTCTCTCCAGTGTTCATAGTATTCCCTGTTATATGGTAGGTACTAAATCCTTGTCCACCTTGTTTCAGTGGATTATTCGCAGGATGACAGTAGTTAATTTTATTAAACACTTACTTGTTCCACATAGCACTGAATATTCTGTATCTGTACAACAGCTCTTTGAAGTAGATGGAATTGTAGTACACATTGTACAGAAGAAATGGAAAAACCTAGAAGTTAGAAGACTTTAGCATAGTCCACAAATTAGTACATAGCAGGTAGGTTTGAATATGGGAAGTCTGACCCAGAGCTCATACTCCTGGTTGATATGGTATGCCACCCCTCCATTAATGAATGCATAAATAGATAAAAATGTCAAGGGATTCAAATATTCACTTGACGGCCTGAGATCCAATATTTTTTTTCTAAAGAGAAGTAGGCAACAAAACCTCGGAAATGGAAATAAGGAAAACCACTCCATTCACAATATCCTCAAAGAAAATAAGATACTTGGGAATCAACCTAACAAAAGAGGTGAAAGATTTATACAATGAAAACTACAGAACCATAAAGAGAGAGATAGAAGAAGATCTCAGAAGATGGAAAAATGTACCCTGTTCATGGATAGGCAGAACTAACATCGTCAAAATGGCGATATTACCCAAACTTCTCTACAGGTTTAATGCGATGCCAATCAAAATCCCAATGGCATTTCTTGTAGAAATAGACAAAGCAATCATGAAATTCATATGGAAAAACAAAAGACCCAGAATAGCAAAAGCAATTCTAAGCAGGAAGTGTGAATCTGGAGGCATAGCGATACCAGAGGTCAAACTGTACTACAAAGCAATAGTAACAAAAACAGCATGGTACTGGTACCAAAACAGGTGGGTAGACCAATGGTACAGAATAGAAGACACAGAGACTAATCCACAAAGTTACAACTATCTTATATTTGATAAAGGGGCTAAAAGCATGCAATGGAGGAAGGATAGCATTTTCAACAAATGGTGCTGGGAAAATTGGAAATCCATATGCAACAAAATGAAATTGAATCCCTTTCTCTCGCCATCCACAAAAATTAACTCAAAATGGATCAGGGAGCTAGGTATCAAATCAGAGACACTGCGTCTGATAGAAGAAAAAGTTGGCTACGATCTACAAATTGTGGGGTCAGGCTCCAAATTCCTCAATGGGACACCCATAGCCCAAGAGTTAACAACAAGAATAAACAAATGGGACTTAATTAAACTAAAAAGTTTTTTCTCAGCAAGAGAAACAATAAAAGAGGTAAATAGAGAGCCTACATCCTGGGAACAAATCTTTACCCCCGACACCTCCGATAGAGCCCTAATATCCAGAATGTACAAAGAACTCAAAAAATTAAACAATAAGATAACAAATAACCCAATTAACAAATGGGCCAAGGACCTCAACAGACACTTCTCAGAGGAGGACATACAATCAATCAACAAGTACATGAAAAAATGCTCACCATCTCTAGCAATCAGAGAAATGCAAATCAAAACCACCCTAAGATACCATCTCACTCCAGTAAGATTGGCAGCCACTATGAAGTCAAACAACAACAAGTGTTGGCGGGGATGTGGGGAAAAGGGTACACTTGTACACTGCTGGTGGGACTGCAAAATGGTGAGGCCAATTTGGAAAGCAGTATGGAGATTCCTGGGAAAGCTGGGAATGGAACCACCATTTGACCCAGCTATCGCACTTCTCGGACTATTCCCTGAGGACCTTAAAAGAGCGCACTATAGGGATACGGCCACATCAATGATTATAGCGGCACAATTCACAATAGCTAGACTGTGGAACCAACCTAGATGCCCTTCAATTGATGAATGGATAAAAAAAATGTGGCATCTATACACAATGGAGTATTATGCAGCACTAAGAAATGACAAAATCATAGAATTTGCAGGGAAATGGATGGCATTAGAGCAGATTATGCTAAGCGAAGCTAGCCAAGCCCTAAAAAACAAATGCCAAATGTCTGCTTTGATATAAAGAGAAAAACTAAGAACAGAACATGAAGAAAGAGCATGAGGAAAAGACTACAGTAAACAAAGACGAATCGGGGGAGAGAAACGGAGAGAGAAGGGAAAGCATATGGAAATGGTAGGAGACCTTCAAGGATACATAAAATTATAAGAGGTTATGAGGGGCAAGGGGGAGGGAAAAAAAAAAAGGGAGAGAATTGAACAACAGCAGGGGAGGTAGAGAGGGAAGATGGGAGGGGAGGGGAGGGGAGGGGGGATAGTAGGGGATAGGAAAGGTAGCAGAATACAACAGTCACTAATATGGCATTATGTAAAAATGCGAATATGTAACAGATGTGATTCTGCAATCTGTATTTGGGGTGAAAATGGGAGTTCAAAGCACAATTTGAGTCTAATGTATGAAAGATGATATATCATGAACTATGTAATGCGATAAATAATCAATTAAAAAAAAAAAAAAAGAGAAGTAGGCATTTCAATATTGGTTAGCTTAAGTTTCCTCAAGTAAGTTAGCTCTTCTGTAGAAGAGAAGATTGAAACTATCAGGTCAATATAGTTCATTTGAAGTCAGAACATTCATGAATCCTTTTTTCTAACCCCAGGAAGTGAGAAGGACACATAATTTTAGGAAGAGACAGAAAAAAAAAAATTCCACGTCTTACAGCACTAGTATGCTAACAGGATTGGATGGTGGCTGGGGATTCTGAAAGTGCTCCTACAATGTAACTAATCCACCTAAGGAAGTGCTAAACTAGTCCTGTGACTTGCACTAACTGCTGTGCTAAGAAGAAGGCAAGTTGTTCCCAGTAACTGCAAAGCTACAGGGACTCTGAACTATGGGTGGTGTCCTAGGTTAGACAGGATTGGCATCCTATTTGACCCTCTTGAAAACTCTGAATGTCAGAATAGTTTCAGGATTGGTTTCACTAAAGATAAATAACTCTAATTAATTAATAAAAGGATGGGCCTGAGAACTACATTCATCTTAGGTGTCATGTTAAAATAAATCATATCATGGTTTTATGCTAAGTAACAAGTAGCTTTTGAGTGTGGAAATAAAGCCACAATGTTCTTCTACCTGTAGAGGATATAGATGACTCCATAAATATTTATTAATTTCTTTAGTCAACTAAAACATGTGTAAGTACAACTACTAACTCATAATTATTTTGTGACTCTAACATCCATTTCAAGTCTGTACAACTCTGCAGTCCTTTAATAATCAGTTGAACTGATATTTTCAGTGCATGATGGTGCTCCCCACAGATACCAGCCTCTGGCCTCAGCTGTCAGTCAGCCAGAGAGATTTAAAAGTGTAATATCACAACAACAACAAAAAAATTGCAAGCAAATTGAAGGACCCTGGTTCTTAGTTAAACTGGAAACAACTATCCATGACATACAACATCAGCTAAACTATAAGGAAAAAATACATTGAGCCATCAACCAGGCGCACTTGCCCCTGTATCAATGATGCTGTTATAACTTCAGAAAGTCCAGACTTATTGTGATGTATCATTGCTTTGTGTAAGCAGAATAACCTCAAAGAAAACTTAATCATTAAAAAAGATATTGCCAGAGGGCTGTTTTATTCCACATACCAACTTCAGGGATAGTGTTTAAAAATCCATACTTGTCTAATATTACTAAACTTTGTGGAGCCAAAGTAGTTTTCCAAAGACTTCCTAAAACTGATTTGCATCTCTAGGAGCCAAATATTCCTTTTAGCACAAATGACAGTTTAAATAAAATTCAAAAAGTTCATATATCAGAGCAGGGGATGGTGGGTTGTAAAATATCTACAGACTGTGACATTTCCCTGTGTGCCTCCAGAGCTGAGATATAGGGGCTATGGTTTCTGAAGCTATTTATTTAATTTTGTATATGTTTGCTTTTAAGACAAATACTGATGAGGGGCCTTATTCATATGCATAATGAAAATGCTTTTCAGGAAGCATTTATTAATCTGACAGATGTATTAATTATGGCTAACATTCTATGACTATGTTCATTATTGGACAACTCTTTAGTGGTGACAATGCTTGTGGTATATTTTTAAATAATATTATATGGATTCTCAAGAGCAATTTTCAAAGATTAAAGAAAAAGAAGAATCATAGTTTCTCTTGTCCCTTCTTTTGATAAATGGCCTTTCAATTTGAAATATTGATTGAAAATGACCCCCTATCCAAATAACATGAGGGACAGCCTTATTTTTCCTTAGGAAAAGTAATCAGTGGCAACATAACATATGTCATTTACAAATTATTAAAATATCAACAATAAACTTTATATTTTATCTCAGGCTACTTTTTTACCTTGAAAACATAATTTTAAAAAATGTGACTTAACTTCACAAATTACATTTTCTTGATTCCCATTCTATTAAATTCATCATAATCAATAAACACTGAGAGATTCCAGGCAAATCAAATAGTGTAAGAATATAACTCCTGGAAAGATTATCTAAAAGTTTTAATGGACATCATTATGTAAATTTTGACTTGTGTTCTGAAATAAAAGTTGTTCTCAAAATGCTTTGGGAATGAGCAACATTCTCACCAACGCTCTGTTGGTTGTAGTTAAACACATGCCAAAATGAAACTCTAATCTTTCTGTGGAGTAGCAAAATCTTTTCTGTGGCTCCTCTGTTTTGAAAACTGGCCACTGAGAAGTAGAGGTAGTTAATCTACCTCTGTTGCCTCATATGAGTGAAACAAGAATGAAGGTGATTCTTGCTCTCTGGTCTTACTTAGTTCATAAAGTCAATTATTTCCTGGGTCTGTGACTTGTCCAGATCCTCCTTCTTAGTTCACAATTATTTAGGAATCCAACAATGCTAACTAATTTCATCTGAAAGAAAATTTCTGATACTGGTATCTCCTGTAATCCAAGAAAAATATATTGGAAAGAATGAAAGAACAAAAGAGAGAGAGAGAGAGAGAGAGAGAGAGAGAGAGAGAGAGAGAGAGAGAGAGAGAAAATAAAGAAAGAAAGAGAGAGAGAGGAAGGAAGGAAGGAAGGAAGGAAGGAAGGAGGGAAGGAAGGAAGAAATAAAGAAAGAAAGAAAAAAGAAAGAAAGAGAGAAGGAAGGAAGGAAGGAAGGAAGAAGGATAGAAGAAAAGAAAGAAAGAAAAAAGAAAGAAAGAGAAGGAAGGAAGGAAGGAAGGAAGAGAGAAGGAAGGAAGAAAGAAATAGAGAAGGAAGGAAGGAAGGAAGGAAGGAAGGAAGGAAGGAAGGAAGGAAAGAAAGAAAGAAAGAAAGGAAGGAAGGAAGGAAGGAAGGAAGGAAGGAAGGAAGGAAGGAAGAAAGAAAGAAAGAAAGAAAGAAAAAAGGAAAAAAGAAAGAAAGTCAACATGAGTCATATTCCCAGTACTTGATGATAGCAATGGAATCTCTTTTACTGAAAAGAGAAGCCTGAGCACAGGCTAACTTTTGTTAACTGCAGTCTAAACTCCTGGATGTTATGTTTTAGAAATAGTACTTTATTTCTGCAGTCTTCCTCGTAAAGACCCAGAATCACAGCTGACCAAAAGAAAAAATCATTAGACAATTCTCAATTGAGGGGCATTTTGTAAAATATCTAACTAACACTTCTAATAACCCTGAATGTCATCAATAACAAAGAAAACCAGAGAAACTGTCACAGCCAAGTAGAACATCAGGAGACCTCACAACTGAAATCCTCCAGTGGAAGGAGATCCTTGAATAGAGAAAGGATCTTAGATAAGAACTAAAAGTATGGACTCAAGTCAGTAATGATAGGTCAATAGTCTGTATAAAATATACCATAGGAATGTTAGATGCTAGGGAAAATGAATGCCAGATATATGGGGACTCTGAACTATATTTCAATACATTTGTGAATCTAAACATGTTCAAAAACAAAGTTTATCTCAAAAAAAAATAAAAACTAATTGTAACATATGAGATTCAGGAGTTTAAAAATCCAACAGAAAGACAAAACTTTCAGAAAAAAATGGTAGAAAGTCACCTTTTGAAGATAACTATGGTATAGTGAAGGGGCAATAAACATCAGTCCAGATTGGAGAATCCAAGAGACAGAACATGAAGGAGTGAAAATTAATGGATCAAAATGAAAACATTATATGAGACATTTAAATGATGAAGCGGAAGAGTACCGTTTGTTTAATAATTTCTTGGGGAAGTAATGATTGTACATAGAAGAGTAAGTAAACCCAAAAGGCAGTAATTTACTTCTTGGAAACAATATATATATATATGAAATTCAGTTATATCATTATGTTACATGATTTTATTCAAGGGAATACAATTTTGTAGAATCATGAGTTGACATAATTTTAGATAAAAACACTTATGCTAATATTTACTAGAATGATAACTTCAATGGGCATCCTAACTCAATCTTAAGAAACTGAAATCATTTTTTTTTTTTGGTAATTTGAGAAATTATGGTCAACTAAATGAGATATCTTCAAAATATTTCAAAATATTTGCTGACAAGTAGCTGAAAGCTCAGCACCCAGGGACTAGATTAAAAACAACAGTAAAAACAAATGGTACAATCTACATTCTGCCTAATACTGAGGGAATATATAAGAAGTCCTGGAACAAGAAAGAAAAATAAAAACATGATTCCTGCTAAAAGAATCCCTTCATAATGGATGGAAATCTTCAATATCGAGAATAATTCCAGGGCTAAAGGCTACAGAATTTTCCTTTTCATTGCTACTGCATAATGCCTGAAAGAAATGAAACTACCGACAAAAATAGACTTTTAAAATAGCATTCAGATTTTCTATTAACAAAGCTCCAGCAGGGATAGATTGAAGAACATTTACAGGAAGCCAGACACTATGGCCTAATGGAGAATAGCTTAGAAAATCAGCTCATAATAAACTTCTATTAAATTTTAGTTATAGCAAATATGAAGATCATCCGAAGAACCTTCAATTCACTATACTTCTGAGTGGCCTTCCTAAATTCTCAGTTTTATGAAACTAATCAGGTCTGAAGGAAAATAAATTATTAGCACATTCTGAAAGCATAATGCAGTATTTCTGCAATACTTCTGGGATGGCAGTGTATGGAGTTCAGCAGGTTTACAATACAACCCAATTTCTAGGGAAATTATTTAATGACAATTTTTAAAGTCTATAAAATGTCTTCAATGTGTATGGCAAATGAAGAAACATTAATTTAAGGAAATCTACTAAATTTTGGCAGAAACATATCAAGTCTGTAGCATTGAACCTGCTTTATCTGGGTTCAAGAATCAAGCATGTAGCCAAGAAAAAAGCTGGATTTTTTCTGTACCCAGTCCCAGAGCTATGATTTTACTCTGGGAGTGACAGACTGTCAACATGGATTCTCATCACATTTCCCAGCTTTTGTTACAGAATCACTATTTCTGAAGCAGGTGTAGCAGAGAGGACTAAACTTCAATTATGCCCAATCCCAAGTATAGCACCAAAACGTTACTCCAGACCCATCAGGGCAAGGATACTGGAACCTGATCCTGTCACTCTAGCTCTCTTATGGAGCAGAGATTCCACATTTTTAAGAGCAACCTGGGAAGACTGGAGATTGTTACTGCTACCATCTCCAACCCAATGCTTTCTCATACAGTGAGAATATTACAATAGGAAAAGTGACTCCTGACTCCCCTTTGCTAAGGTGATTCAGGTACTCTTACTAGGGGGGAGAAAGGCCCAAAGCACAAAGGGCTCTACAGCTCTGTTGAAAAGGATACACATTGCTTCGAACAGAATGCAAATCCTTGACTAATTATGCTATTGAAATTAATGAAGATCTGGAGAACACTTAGAGCAAAATTACAAAGTCATTTGAGATCAAATAAAATGAGAAAACAGGATACAGAAGCACAAGGGGAAAATGTTAGCTATCCATCACTGGCAAAATACCAAAGGGAGGGATAGGAAAATAACAAGAAGGAATCATACCAAACCAACAAAGACTCAGAGAGGCAAACATTCAATCCTAGCTGCTCTACATTCATGTGGTAGCAGAAAGTGAGATCCAAAGTGCTTGAGCATCCCACTCCTATACCTTGCTGGCTGCATTCCCCATGACCTCTCTCTATGCTAGCTCTGATAGAGCAACACACTACCTTGGCTCACAGACTTTCCCTTGAAATCTCAGCAGAAGCACCTAGGACCCCATCACTCATACATTCCACTTACTTGCAAACTGGCATAACACAAAAGATAGAAAAGTGTGTCACTGGCAAAAGCAGTAACATAATCTACATGAATTATGGATGCAGCAACTTCTGGAGTTCTTGGCTAACTGAACACAGGGAAATATATCCAAGGGAAATAATTTCCTAAGTGATCCTGTGCAAGCAAAGTGAACAAGGACTCTCTCCTTAAAAAATAAAAATTAAAAAAAAAATGAGCCTATAATGGGTGTGGTCTTGCTGATTGTTGAGAGGCTCTCAAGACATTTTATTATCTGCTGTCCCAGTATTTTGTACTTGTTTTTATTTTAATGACCTCAATCTTTTCACCAACTCTACCCTAAATTTAAAGTTGCGGCCACAACTTTAAACTCACTCCTTTTCTGATCAAACTGCAAAATTTCCACATTATTCTCTCTGAGTTTTGCTCCTATGCTCCTAATCCCCACTCTAAAATTGGCTAAAATAACCAGTAACATCCATTCTATATCTTGAATGTTGTATTACTTTGAAAGTTGTGCCATCAGATAAACTGTTCCATCACCTTTATTTTTTTATTGGTTGTTCAAAACTTTACAAAGCTCTTGACATATCATTTTTCATACATTAGATTAAAGTGGGTTATGAACTCCCATTTTTACCCCAAATACAGATTGCAGAATCACATTGGTTACACATCTACATTTTTACATAATGCCCTATTAGTAACTGTTGTATTCTGCTACCTTTCCTATCCTCTACTATCCTCCCTCCCCTCCCCTCCCATCTTCTCTCTCTACCCTATCTACTGTAATTCATTTCTCTCCTTGTTTTTTTTCCCATTCCCCTCACAACCTCTTATATGTAATTTTGTATAACAATGAGGGTCTCCTTCCATTTCCATGCAATTTCCCTTTTCTCTCACTTTCTCTCCCACCTCATGTCTCTGTTTAATGTTAATCTTTTCCTCCTGCTCTTCCTCCCTGCTCTGTTCTTAGTTGCTCTCCTTATATCAAAGAAGACATCTGGCATTTGTTTTTTAGGGATTGGCTAGCTTCACTTAGCATAATTTGCTCTAATGCCATCCATTTCCCTGCAAATTCCATGATTTTGTCAATTTTTAGTGCTGCCTAATACTCCATTGTGTATAAATGCCACATTTTTTTATCCATTCATCTATTGAAGGGCATCTGGGTTGGTTCCACAGTCTAGCTATTGTGAATTGTGCTGCTATCAACATCCATGTAGCAGTATTCCTGTAGTACGCTCTTTTAAGGTCTTCAGAGAATAGTCCGAGAAGGGCAATAGCTGGGTCAAATGGTGGATCCATTCCCAGCTTTCCCAGGAATCTCCATGCTGCTTTCCAAATTGGCCGCACCAATTTGCAGTCCCACCAGCAATGTACAAGAGTACCCTTTTCCCCACATCCTTGCCAGCACTTGTTGTTGTTTGACTTCATAATGGCTGCCAATCTTACTGGAGTGAGATGGTATCTTAGGGTGTTCCATCACCTTTAAACTCAGACTCTACAAAGTCTAAGGGTATGAACAAAAATATAGACAAGATCTTTGCTGGAATGAAGCTCATGTGACCTGTAGTCCTATTTTTTTGGTTGCTCAAAACATTACAATGATCTTGACATATCATATATCATACATTTGATTCAAATGGGGTATGAATTCTAATTTTTCCCACATGTACAGATTGCAGGATCACATTAGTTATACATTTGTAATAGAGACTTCATTTCCACATGAAACTTCATCAACATGGCCTTTACTGTTTAAATTCCTAATTGATATTCTGATTTTTGAGTTCTTCCTAACCCTAGAAACACTCATTAATCTTCACCTCTACCATTACAGGCTTTCTCTGCCTACTTCTACAAATTTCCCCAAACTCCTGGATACCAATTCCAAATACTTCTATACCATCATTACATATAGTCATGGCAATGGCACCACCACTGACAGTTTTCTACAAGGATGCGTAATCAACTTAAATTTAAGTGATGATACTATAAGACTCAAATAAAATGTAAGATAGGCAATATGTATTTCAATAATCTGTCCTCCAAAGTACACATGACAAATAAAAGATAATTGGACTGTGTTAAAATTGAATGAATTAACAACTTCTTCATTTCAAAAGCCCCAATTATGTAAGTGAAAAGAGAGCCTACAGGGTGAGAAAATATGATTAAAACTTATCCATGACAAGAGATTTGTATTTAAAGTATACAAGAACATTTACTATTCTCCAGTAAAATACAACACAATCAAGAAATCAAAGAGGTAAGGTGAATTCATATTTTCCCAAATAACATATATAATGGGCAATGAGCACATGAAAGTATAATAAAAATTATTAGTCACTATAAAAATTCAAATAAAAATCACACTAAGGACAGCTATAATCAAAAGGTAGATAGGTAAGTTTTTAAGTATTTGGGGGCTGATCAAGGAAATGTGTAACCAATAGAAGTGGTAACACATAAGTCTTATTAGTAGTGCTTGCACAGTGTTCTCTTATTTATTGAGACCACCCAGAGGATTAAGGTAAGGGTCATTGTTCACAGGGGAAGTGAATAAGGGAACTCGAAGGCAATAAGAGGTACAGAGAAATGATTTACACATTTGGAGGAGAACAAGAGGAGTCCCAGGCAATAAGAGATACAGAGATACGATTTATCTATTTAAGTGATATCACTCAACTTCATGACCAGGGGTCTCTGTTCCAATGAGCTCCAAAGGGCTGCAGAAGTTTAGGTTTTATAACCACAAAAATATAAAGCAACCTGGTAACAATGTAGAAGGCTCACACTTGGCTCATTTATATGACACCATGTAATGGAGTGTTAACAGTGAAAAGATATACAGCACATGCTATAACATAGATGAAACATTAAAATGTTATGCTAAGTGAAACAAATTAATCACAGAAGACCATGATACATGCTGCATGGATTTCATTTTCATTTTGTATAAAATATCCTGACTCAGCAAATACACAAAGCTAGAAGGTAAATTGGAGGTTGCCTGAGGCCAGTATTTCAAATACAGCTTGGGGAATAATTACAAATGGGTCTCATCAGATTTTTGTAGGCAGTGGTATGTTTCAGTATTAGACTGTGGATGCTGGTACATATGAACATACTAATGAAACACTGAATTTTATACCTTCAGTGGATGAATTGTGTGGCATGAAAGCTGTATCATAATAAAGCTGTTGTAAATTTGTTTAGAAAAATAATGACTAGATGACACACTTTATACTCAAGAGTTTGGGCTATCACTAAGGGACCTGCAGTTGTCTTTGCTGTGGAAAGTAAATTGAATAAAACAAGACCCCAGTGTATTAATCAATGTAATATTTTATAAGACTTTAATCAGAGTCCTTCTCAGTATTTGAGAATGTCCCTAAAGATTTACTTACTGTAGCACCTTTCCTATGACTACTTAGGCTTCATATAAAACCACGTGGAGTTGAACAGAACCATCTAAGTAGGAAAAATCCCAGTTTTTGCTTTATCTGTGCTGCAGAAGGCAATCAAGAGGCAAATTGTTAACACAGATCATTTTCTTTAAACAAAGGCAATGCACTTAGGTGAAAGAGAAGTCTGAATCTATGCCTTGGCTTATTTGTCAGACTAAGCCATGGAAGCCCATATATGTATGTGTATGTGTGTGTGTGTGTGTGTGTGTGTGTGTGTGTGTGTGTGTATACAAAAATAAATAGCCCTTGAGTTGGAAACTAGATGACATGCTACTCTTTACAGAGAACAAAAAAGCTTTGAAGAATGAGAATATTTAAAGAGTAGTGACTTCTTCTCTCCATAAGATCTCCAGAAAAACTTACTCTAGGGTGAAAATGAGGTTGAATTTAGCACAAACTACATTTTCAGAGAAATATGTGGGAGTAATGAGAGACCATCAGTACCTCAAAGAGGTCACATGGTGTACAGGTAGGTGGGTGTGTAGAGAGGAAGAAAAAAGGAAGAAGAAATTGTGGAGCCAGATTTGGACTTGAGGTATATTTTAATAAACATTAAGAGGACACAAAATGTCCAACTTCATATCAGTACAAATTTCAAGTTGCACAATAGCAGCTACAAAGATATCAATAGGATTTTTAAAAATCAAGACAATATTTTCTTTGACAAAGAAAAGAATGTTGTATTTATTAATCAGTATTTTAAAAATGTTTAGATTCCTAAACCTAAAATACCTGAAAAGTGATCCTTGTGATTTTTTTCTTTTTTTCTTTCTTTCTTTTTTTTTTTTTTTTTTTTTTTTTTTTTTTTTTTTTTTTTAGGGGCGGGGGACGGATAGTCAGAGATACATTGAACACTACAGGTAGAAATTGGATTTTAACTTTCAAATGGAAAAGAGAAATGTTGGTGGCAAATGTACTTGAATGTATTAATCCCAGACAATACTGAGATAGCATAAGACAACTTTCTTTAGAATCTACTTTATATTCTTCTGTAAGTTTAACTCTTGATGTGCCTCATTTTGAAGCTTCAAATATAAGCCTACAAAAATAATATACAACTCCCCAAAGTCTTACCAGAATATTATCACTATGATGTCCATATCTATTATATTGCCATATCTATTATATGGCCATATCTATTATATGGCATAATATATATATTATATATATATAATATATATAAAACATCTATAGATATCACTTAAATATGTACATGTATAATTACATACTTTATATATAGAGAAATCATTCTATCTTTAAATAACATTTCCTAATTATAAATTAATCTGAAGATGTCCCTGCTCATCATTGCCCTCCTTATCTTTATATACCACAGAGGAGGAGACCTAAGGGGTTCTTTTTTTGCAGGGCAGGGGCTGTCTCATAATTTCTGACCTCATACATGGATTTAAGTTGTTATTGCAGAGGGCTGACTACAAAAGAAGCACACTAGGGTCCCTCCCACCATATCCACCTTCCACCATGGGATGAGACAAAAAGAGGTCCCACACTAGATGCCACACAAAGGTAGACAAATAGGTAGACACCTACTTGCCACTCATAAGGTAGGGAGCTCTGACATCACCTTTCCAAACAAGGAACAGACCCTGAACTGCACTGCCTGTCATGAGGCTCTGAAGAAGTGTTCCCAGGGTGACTTGTTCACACTCCTCACTCTCATGAGTAATGAATACAGCATTTCGGCAGATGCCTGCTCTGACTTTCAATTCTCAGAGACAGCAGATGGGTGACAGAACAAGAAAAACAAAACCGTACTTCCGTGACAGCTTCTAATCTTGGATCTTGATGTATCCTGTCTCATGGAATTAGATCTAAAACCCTTTCTCTCTTATTTATTTATGCACTATTACTATTATTTTTCTTCTTTTACCTTCTCCCTCTCAGGAGTTGTTTTCAAATAGGTAAAAAATATGTTCATACTGAACTCTAAAGGATGATGCAGATAGATACCTTTCATTCTTGCAGTTAAAGGAATGACAGAGGGGAAAAAGGATCTTAACACCTTTGCAGCTGTTCTTACTCACAGATATCCTCAAATGATAAATAAACTGCCCTCTATCTGCTGTTGTGAACACATAGACAAATATTGATTTGGACAGATGCGCTGGGCTTTTCTTTAATTTCATAAATTTCTTTGTGTTCCCTCTTTATTGCCATGAGACTCCTTATTACTTTTCATGCAGCTAACCATTTATTGCTTTTTAGACAGCCAAAGCCAAATTCCCCAAACTAGATTTTTAACAGATTAATACATCTCTTCAAGAAATCTATGTCATGCTATGGTTTCATACTCACTCACTCTGAACTCAACTTTTTTATATGACAGACAGAAATATCTCTTCCATATCTAATTTGTTTTCAGAAAGTAACATTTTGTATCTATCCAAGTTTAAATTCTTTTGTTGTGAATTTATTTTTTGCATATGCAATAACAGGGATATAGAGGTATGTTTACTGGTGACACTGTATACTTAAGGGAAGTCATGTCTTTTTTCAAGTTAGAATTTCATAATAAACATCAATTTGTTTAGATATTGCAGTTTAAATCATTATGATTAGGAAGAAAAATCAATAATGTATTTTTAAGGGTAGTGTTCACTGAATCTAATCCCAGACACAGTCCTTGATAAGGCCACACTTTAGGTGAACTTACAGTGGAATGTTATAAAAAAATTAATGGCA
Source organism: Spermophilus citellus (assembly GCF_964194105.1). NCBI lineage: Eukaryota > Metazoa > Chordata > Mammalia > Rodentia > Sciuridae > Spermophilus > Spermophilus citellus. Next base: position 256,453,392 of record NC_138182.1, read on the forward strand.
AATCCACAGCCTTAAATTTGAGAAACTAATCATCAGTTATAGAAACCTTGCAAGAAAATACATGTATCATCTATACTATACTGTGTATGTCATGCCAAATTAGAAACTACTACAAAATAATTGACTATCAAATAAGCACTTTCAGTTTCTTCATATCTATATTAATTAAATAATGTAAAAATTAGTATCATCTTAAAAATTTTTAAATCTAGTATTTAGCAATGTCTATATTTTGATGTACCTACACATAAGAAAAGATTTATTTGGAAAGGGTATTGTTTCATTTTGAGTCAGTTTAATGGAGAAAGGTAGAAATGAAAAAAAATACAAAAGGAAGAAAGAAGAAAATAAACTTGAAGGTGGTTGTTTTTTTTTAGTTTAAATCTAAAAATGTTTCCTAAAGAGTTTATATTCTAGGCTGTACAGCAACATGTAGCAGCGACAAATTGGATTATGGGATCTATAACCCCATCAGTGGATATGAAAGGATTACTTGATGGTAACTTGAGGCAGGTGGGCCATGACTAGAGGAAGTAGGTACTGAGAGTCGCTTGGATGACATCTGTCCTTGGCACCTTCTTTTCTTTCTCCCTACTTAAAGGTTACCAAGATGTGAGCAGCTTTCCTCCATTATGCCCTTCAGCCAGGAAGTTTCTCCCTTGGAGCTAGCTGACCATGGATCAAGACCTCTGTACCCATGAACCCCCCCCCCCCCCGGCCCTAAACCCTTTTTCCTCTATTTTTGTCAGTTATTTTGGCTATAACACAGAAATTGGTACTAAGACTTGTGGTTACTGATATGACAACACCAGACTACATGGTTCAGAAGCATTTGGAACTGGATTGTGTAGGTGTGAGTGGGGGGTTGGAATTATTTGGAGATTCAGGATGGAGAAGCTACAGCATTACTGCAATCATAATTAATGAATAATTCTGGTGGTAGATCAGAAGACCAGAAGACCAAAAGGAATGTGCACTGTAATGATGGAACTCGTGAAGTTCAGAATGGAGGGAGGACTCAGTTAGGAACTGGACTACAGGCTACACATATGACATTCTGCAAAGAACTTGTCTTTATATCACTCATGTCCTGAAACTTTCCAAGAGGCTGAATTTAAAGGCAATGGACTAATTAATCTGGTGGAGAAAATCTTAAAGACATCACAGCATTCAGGAAGTGATATAAGTTTTGATGGCAGCTTTTATCCAGCTTTACTGTGATAAAAGGGAGTAGAAAGCAGAGAGAGAAATTCAGAAAATTTGCTATTTGACAATAAATCACAAGCAAAATTGGGACCAAGGAAGGTGAAAAGATTACAGTCACTAAAGAGATTCTAATTACTTTCACAGAGACAATAGGGAGAGTGTTTGAGGGCATCTCAGGAACGAGCCATAGCACACAGAGACTGGGAAAACTCAAGGGTATAAAGTTGAAAAAAGTTCAAAACCATGGGAGTGTCCTAATTGCACAGGGGTCCATATGAAGGTCTATTCCAGGACTCATTTCAATGGGCTCAGAAACCCAAGAATTCAGAAGCTGTTGCACACAAGGTCCAAGTGTGTCTGGCTACTGCTTTAGCTGATGGCAGACCTTGGTATCATCCACATGGTGCTTGTTCTGTAAAAATATAGGATATTGGAGTTACGGGGTCACAGAGGCTTTGAAGGAGATACCAAATGAAGGCCTGGAAGGTTAGGCATAGTGTAGCAGGACTGGAATTTCTGCAGGAAATTACTAAGAGGGCCAGTTGTGAAGGTGTGTGTGAAGTAAAAATCCCAATGGGGACCACTGGTTTTAACAGATGTCAGTAACATGGAATCTCTGTCAAGGATAGCTGTACTTAAACAAATTCTAGCAAAAAGGAAATCCATATGAGTTACAACAATAAGGCCATAGGGACAGAGATATGAAAGTCCTTTGGAGATCCTATCTTGATCCCATGTGTCCCAGATGATGGACATGGAACTATAGGGTTTTAATGTTTGCATTTCTGGGTTTCACTCTTATTTTGGTCCCATTCCTTTTTTTTTTTTTTTTTTTTTTTTTTTGCAACACTCCTATTTCTCTCTTTTGGAATGTGAAAATATTGTATATTGGATGCATGTAACTAACTTTTGATCTTTGCAAGAACTCTTAACTAAGAATTTTCCTTGAGTCTCAGGACAGACTTGGGAATGGACATTTGAGCAATGCCAGAACTGTCAAGACTATGAGATTCTTGGAGACAGAACAAATATATTTTGCATTGTGAGATGAACATGAACTTTCTGGGGAATGGGTAGAATGTTATGGTGTGAGTCTAGAAATATCTCCCAAATGTTCATATGTTAGGAAATATAGCAACGTTGATTGGGGAAAATATCAGATTGTGAAAGTTTTAATCTCATCAGTGAATTAATTCACTTGATTAATTAATAATTTAATGGATATATGGGTGGTGATGTTAAGCAGGCGAGACATGGCTGAAGGAAACCCATTACTGGGAATGTGATATTAGCTTATATCTATCCGTGGCACTTCCTATCTTTCTCTCTGCTTCCAGTTTACCATGAGGTAAGAAGCTTTTCTCCACCATCCCATTTGGTCATTATATTTCTCCCTTGCAGCAGCTGATCACAAATTAAGAATTATAAAACTATAAGTCAAAAATAAACTTTTGGTTCTCTATGTTATCATTATCAGATAGTTTGGTCACTTTAATGAACAGCTGATGAACACAATTGTTCTATTTTTATCAACTGTGCCCTGGAAGGAAGGATTCCCTAAACAAATTAACAAAAGGATATGTGTGTCCTGATAATCTCAAGAATACATATATTTTAAACATTGGGTGATATTCCCAGATTGGCTTTCAATGAAGGTAAACATTGGTACTATTTCACTAAAATAATAAGAAAACCTACAATTTTTAGCCTCTAGAATTCTTTCTACTTCTAGGCTTTCTGATCTTTATAAGCTAATGACAGTTGAGATTTATAAATTAGTTTTAATTTCACTTTATAAATTATCACAGTGGTTTCCCATCAATCATCTATCTATATTTCTAATGAATGCAAGGCATTCAACATTTATATGTATTTATTTATTACTTTTTGTACATTCTTTTACTGGAAAATACACAAGAGTTTCTATAAGCAAATATTCCACAACTTGTGTGGCTAATTTTTTTTCTTACATTTCAGGTAACTAGAAGTCTGAAATTAAGATTTTGCAGGGTTGGTTCCTTTCCTTGGTAATGAGAAGACTGTGGTTCATGCCCCCCGCAATTTTTTTTTAGCTTCTAGTAGCTTCTGCTATTCCATGATTTTTATAAAGCACTCTCTTTGTACCTTTACATTATCATATATGTATAGATGATATAAATGTCTTACTTTTTTATATTTATGGGAATTATATCTATTCTCTGATGTTTTCATCTAGTACTATTATTTTATATTTGTCAATTTTCAGTCCTTGAAATGTATTTAAAGATACAGAATGATGGAGGTATTCATCTATACTTTATCAAACAAACATGCCAACTGCCCTAATATCTTTTAATAAATAATACATGTAATAAAGATGTATAATAAAATAAAAGTGAAAATTTATTAAATGTGCAAGTTAATATTTATTGAATGTTTCTTTTATAAAATATAGGCAGTCTTCTAAAATCTTAATATTATTACTTATTTACCTTTTTCAAAACAACTATATTGTTTTTTTAATATATATACATACATTTAAATATATATTTGGTTGTTGATAGTTGTTTATTTTATTTATTTATATGTGGTGCTAAGACTGAAACCCAGTACCTCACACATGCCAGGGAAGTGCAATACTGCTGAGCCAAAACCCCAGCCCTGATGGACCTTTAGTTTATATACAGTGCTGAGGATCAAATCCAGTGCCTCACACATGCTAGGAAAGTGCTCTACCCTTGAAGCTCAAACCCAGCTCAATATATATATATATATATATATATATATATATATATATATATATACTTATTTTTTTATTTTAAGTTGTTGATAGGCCTTTATTTATTTATTTTTTAATATATGGTGCTGAGAATTGAACCTAATACCTCACACATGCTAGGCAAGTGCTCTACTACTTATCCACAACCCCAGACAGACTATATTGTTGTTTATCTGCATTTTATATACCAGAAAACAGAGAGCTTGACTTGTCCTGCATGTTGCAAACATGCAAAGGTTCCATGCGTCCAATCTCCCTGGTTAAGAAAATATTTAAGACATCCTCATGCTCTGGAAAAGAACATTCCTCCAACAATTTATACAAATATTGTTTGTCCACCAGATAATAATATTTTTGTACTACTATTTGCCTCTTTCCTCCTCTGTTCTCCACCAAATACATAAAGGATGTAAAAACCAGCCCTTAAGAAATGTCAGAGAATGAAATTTCTGTATTTCATGCTATATATCTACTTAAGCATCTTAAGATTTTGAGCAAAATAGTATGCATTGGGCTATCTTCAATGTAAAGGGCTTACTTCATGTATGACACCAAACTAGGATATTAATTACTTCAGTAAAATTATAGTTTAAAGCTTGATGTATTAAAAACAATTTACAAGATTTTTATAATAACTGCAAGAAAAAGCTGATACAAAAATCAGGTGAGAATATGAATCTTGCTATGTGTATTACTATGACTCGTCTATCAGTATGACTTTAGGATAGACAATGGATGTAAACACATAACTATGTGTCTTTATAGCAGCAAGCATATAAATGAGTTATAGGCATAAGATGAGATACTATAAAGCAATCAAAAGTAATGGAGTTACATGTAGCCACACTATAGTGTTGAATGAAAAATCATGGTACACAAGAATATTTTTAACAGTGACAATGTCTGAAATTTAAGAATCATGCAAAATCATAATGAAATTTTATCACATTCATCTAAGGAATGGCATGAGAAGACACAAACACCCTTGAATGCCTATTTCTAGATGTATGGAGGCATGGAGAAGAAGGGTGATGGAAAAATCCTATACATTATACAGATTTGATAAGTATTGCATTGTGCAATGATGACAGTAAACTATGATGTGAAGTATACAATCAATTCAGGTTTGGTAATATGTGTTCTGACAGAAAGTGAAAAGCAGCTGGGAGTACATAATGTGGGCAAGGCAAGCCCAGAGTCCAACACTTAGACATGGAGTGGTTCTATTGCTACAGAAATGCCATCCTGTGTCATAACACAGATGACAAATGATGACAGACTGCAGAAACCTTCAGCATAATAATGTGTCTTATATCACATTAGGCTCATAATGAAATTGGAAAGGACTTGAAGAATTAATCAATGTTTTTTCCAGCAACTCTGATGAGAAAATGAAAATGTTATACATGAGTACCATATTAATTTTAAAAGTACAAACACATTACTGATTTGAGATAATTATTTTTCAATATTGGTATGTATAATTTAAATAAGCATCTTAAAATTTACCATTCAGTTATTAGAATGTTTTGAATCAAATACTTGACAAAATATCATCATTAGTATGTGTACAAAACTATCGACTGTGATATTATGCTACTTCTTTTTGAAATTTGGAGACCACTCTCCATGTATCTCTTATGTTTCTTCACATTTTAACACAAATGAGGTACTGACTACATTTTTGAATCTGGACTGTCTTTTCAAGGATAAAAGATAGAGATGGCATCTTTCACTGGTGCAAAGGGCAGGTCTACTTACAGTCTCAGGCGATAGAGATAAAATCTCCCTCTAGAACAAAAGTCAAGCAGGTTTACTGCCCATTATAAATGATTCAAATTTTCTAAGCTCAGGGGTCTTTCCCAGTAATGCAACTCATTATGTGTGCAGGTGTTACTTGGTCCTTTTCATATCACCTGTGGGATTTGAAGCTCAGAGAACTGACACAAGAAAATGCTGATACATTGGCTACTGCTGTCAATGTGAGTAATGAAGTATATTGTCTCTGACCTGTGAATCTCATGCCTTCTACCATCATCCATGAAACTGGCAGTCTTACTTTCAAATTGCAGGAAGGCTAAAATCTTGAACAGATCACTGGTCTTGGAAATATTCAAGAGTTAAAACATTGGTACTCTATACTTTAATTTTTGTCATCATCTGCAACCGTATCAAAAAGAGTATATTTTATTTATCAACAAAGAGATTCCTTAGGTTATCCAAGTTGTTAAAAGGGGAAAAAGTCCACTTTTAGTGTGCCACCATGAATTGTGCACAAGTATTTGAAACAGTTACTAAACTATATTATGTGAATTAAGTAATTCAGAATGTTGGCCAAATCTAAGATGACTGAATAGGGAAGAATTGTATTTACATCCACCACAGGAAGGAACCAGGACAACAAATAAGCAACTGAAGCAGAATTGGGGAACTCAGTGGGGAGTAATGAGAACTGAAGAGAAAAGCACAGAGACTTCCTGTGCCAGTACACAGTGAAGAACAAAGTGGACTATAGCCTTGATCCTATCTCCTCTGCCAGGAGAAGTTAACTGGGAAAGCAACACTGATCTCCACTATCACTACAGATTGGCAGTTCTAACTATGCAAGAATTCCATAGTCCTCATAGACTTTAAGTTCAGATGGGGGAATTCCTAAGGTCCCTGTAACTACTTTTCTCCAGAAGAAAAAAAAAAGTTACATTGAGTATGTTACCAGTTTCAAAACAGAGCTATTGCTAGACACATTCTGCTCTAGGAGTAATGAGACAGCTCCAGCACTCCTGCTCCTCAAAGTCCCAGATCTGGCCCAAACCCAACAGAGTGAGAGGATAGGCCCTTAAGCAAATGGCTATTTAAGGATTCCAGCTACAAACAACATCAGTCAAGCACAGAGTGGGACCTGAGACCATGCACCTTTGGAATGCTACATTCACTGAAAAGTTACATCAATACCTTCACAAGCATCTGCAGTCTAGATTATTGAGGTTTTCATAAAAACTGCTTCTATAGATTATAACTACAGCAATTGCACAGAGGCTATACTTTTGAAAACTAATATTGAAGAACTCATGCAACTGACACCTGATATCCCATCTAAACAAAAAATTCTTCCTGAGAAAATTTTAATCCACAGAATCGAAAAAGGTGACTGCTATACCAGGTATGCAGGAATCAACATAGGATCACAAGAAAAAGAAAAGGCAAGAAAGCATAGTATCTTTAAAGTAACAATATTTTTTCCCCAAAATGATCCTAAGGAAACTAAACAAAATATAAGAAGATTCACATAGAAAATTCGACAAAAAGAAGAAAATAATTGATGGTATGAATGAAAAATTTACAACACCCATAAATCATGATAAAGAATCAACTAGTAATCTTGGAACTGAAATTTCCAATTCAAGAAGTATACCTACAGCCTATACCAAGCAGAAGAAATAATTTCTAAACTTGAGGATAGATCTTTTGATAAACTCAGACAAAAAGCAAACAAACAAAACAAAAAACAAAAGACCTAAACTAAAAATAATGAGGAAAAATTATGAGACTTATGGAACAAAATATTTTTGCCTTATGAAAGTTTTAAGAGGAGAAAAGAAGGTAAAATATATTAAAACTATTTAAAGAAATGATAGATAAAAATATCTTTGAAGAGATATTAAAGAAAAGGGCTTTCAAGTGAGCAATACTATCAAACTCCTATTAGATAAATTGGACTTTCAATTTAAAAGAAACTGTAGAAAGAGAAAAAGAATGTCATTATATATTGAAGGAAGCATCAATTTGGCAAGACAATTTAACAATTGTAAATATATGCATACCCAACTCTTCATGAATTGAATACATTTTAAAAATGTTATTATATCACAAGTTATAGAATCCAGTATCATAACAGTTTGGGATTTTATTTAGCACAATACTTTCATTGATGGACAGATCATCTGGACAGAATATTGACAAAGTCAAATCAGAGTTGATATATATACTATATATATCATATATAGCATATCAAATGGAGTTAATTCATATACAGAATATTTCATTCAAAAGTTGATGAATACACATTATTCTCCTTAAGCCCATGAAAAAATATCTCCAAGACAGACCATATGTTAGGCCATAAGAGAGCATTAATATATTTTTAAAACTTGAAATCATATCCTGTATCTTCTCTAATTATAATATTAAAACTAGAAATTGACAAGAGGAACAATGGAAAACATAAAAATAAGTGAAACTTATGCAACATGCTTCTAAACAGCAAATAGGTCATTAAGGAAATTAAAAGGGAAATTAAAATGTTTCTTAAAACAAATGAAAATGAAAACAATATTTTAAAATCTGTATGAAAGCAGCAAGAGTACAAAAAGGAAAAATTATAAATGAAAATATAAAAAAAGAAAAAAGGCTTCAAATAAACAACCTAAGAATGTACCTCAATGACTTAGAAAAGCAAGAACAAATTAAACACAAAATTTATAGAAAATAAATAATAAAGATCAGAGCAGTATTATGTTTTCTCTCATATGTGAAAGTGTCACGGAGAAAAAGGGGGGAAAACTAATGTCATGAAAGTAGATAGAAGACCATTAGGTAGAGAAAGAGGATGTGGAAAGGAGAGGGATGCTTGAAGAAGTATTGGGGATTTGACCCTATGTTTTTATGTATATACAAACACACCACAATAAAACCCACCATTCCTTATAATTAACATGAACCCACTTTTAATACACCAAATTAAAAGTCAAATTTGGCGTGAACATACTTTATACACAGAGTTACTAAAAATTGTGCTCTAAATGGGTAATAATGAGTGTAATGCATTCCACTATTGTCATGTATGTAAAAAATAAATTAAAAAAATAAAAGCATAATGTGTCTGTCCAGGGGGAAAAAGTCAGAAAAAAATGAGACAAAAATCAAAACAAAACAAAACAAAACACTGAAGATGAAATAGCCAGACATGGTAGCACCTACCAATAGTTTCCACTAATTCAGAGGCTGATGAGGGATCATCCCTTGAGCTTAGATATTTGAAGCCAGCCTAGGTAAAATGGTGAGACATTTATCTTAGAAAAAAAAGTAATAAGTAGTAAATAAAAATTTAAAAAAAACTTTAAATGAGATTGAGATGAAAAATGTGAAATCTAAACCTAGTATCACAGAAATATGTAAACAGGTAAAAAAAACTATTATGCACAATTGTGTGGTAACAAATTGGAAAACCTAGAAGAATATATAAATTCCAAGACATATACATAATCTGTCAATATTGCATTAAGAATAAATAGAATTTCTAAACTAGCCAAAAATAAGTAATGAGACTGAAGCAATAATTAAAATTCTCTCATCAAAGTAAAACCCAGGAAGTCTTTATAGTTAAATTCTACAAAACATTTAAGGAAGAACTAATTGCAATTCTCTTAAAGTACTCTAAACATTGAAAGTGAAGGAACTCTCCCAAACTCTTTTTTATAAGAGCAGCATTATTGTGAGAGTAAAACCAGGCAAACTTTCAACAACAACAAAGAAATATACCAACCAATATCCTGAAAAGCATAGATTTAAAAAATTCAATTAAATAGGAGCAAATGGAATTGAAGAGCACATCCAAAATATTATATGCCATATTCAAATAAGATTTATCCTAGGGATTCAGGTATGGTTCCTCATTCACTGATAAATGAACATCATAACACACCACAATGAATAATAAAACTCCTTTGATCTTCTCAATAAATGAAGAAAAAGCATACAAGTTTCAACATTGCTTCATAATTAAAACTCTCAGCAAATTATGTATGGAAGGAATATATCCAGTCCAATAAAGCCTATGATATTTATCAATTTTTCTTCACTAAAATAAGATACCTGACACAGGATGCTTATGAAGAAGAAATTATTTAACTAACATTTTCAGAGGGTCAAGGGCATGGCACATCCATATACTCAGTTCTTGGTTTTACCATACAATGGTGGACAGCAATGGTGTGAGTGGAAGCAAGTTAGTGATTATATCTTAAACCAGGAGGAGACAGACTTGGGTCCTGCATTAATTTTGCTTCCAATTTGTCTAATACCTCCCACTAGGCCTCACCTATTAAATGTTGCAGAACAATTCCCAATAACACCACCATGAGGTCTGAATGTACAATCAAAATAGCTCATTGGGTGACAATCAACTATAACAAAACCATATCATATTTATACGTAAAGCCAACAGTCAACATTATACTTAAATGGGTTAATCCAATTGCTTCCTCTAAGATCTGGAACAAGAGAATTATGCCCACTTTTACATGGCTTTAGAGTAAAAACAAGAAAAATTAGGTAGGAAAGTAAAATAAACAGCATTTATATTGAAAAGGAGAAAAAAATCACATTATCCTTGTTTGCAGATGATATAGTTCTATATGTAGATGAGCCTAAAGTCTGACCCTAAATCTATTAGAATTGACAAAAGAATTCAGTAAAGGTACATGCTCTAGAAATCAACATATTTTTATACACCAAATTAAAAAATGTTACAGTAAAGCAAATCAAAGAGCAATTCCAACACACACACATACACACAAAAAAACACAGTGAACACATAGTAAAAGACCTCTATAATAAAATGATAATATATTAAGGAAAAAAAATAAAGAGGACACCAAAATATGGAAAAATCTTCCATGTTCTTAGTGTGAAAGAATCTATATTATTCAAATGCTCCTACAGATCATTTCCACAATTGGTGGAAATGTAAATTACTATAGCCATTATTGAAAACAGTAAGTAACTTCCTCAAATATCCAACAGCAATCATACGATCCAGTAAGCTCAATACTGGATATTTACACAAAGGTAATACAATTATTATATCAAAGAGATACCTGCACACCTATGTTTATTACAGCACTACTCAAGATAGACAAATCTAATATCAACCAATGAATCCATAAACGAATGAAAGGATAAAGAAATTATGGAATGTATTCACAACAAAATATTATTTTTATATTATAAAAAATAATAACATTCTTTCATTGGCATCAATATGGATAAAACTGAAGGGTGCATTTACATGAAGCAAATCAGCCACCGGAAAAAATGCTGCATGTTTTTTTTCATTCATTTATGGAATCTAAAAAAAAAAATGATCTCATGGAATAAAACAGCATAATGGTCACTAGAAAGAAGTGTAGTGGGGAAAGTGAATGAAAAGAAGATAAAGAGGCTTCAGAATATAGATAGGAGATATTGGTTCTGGTGTTGGATAACTTAGTAAAAAGATTCTACAAAAATCTATGATATATTTAAGAATAACTATAAAATTATGGTTTCCAAAATATAGAAATGATTGTTTGAGAAAATGAAAATGCTAAGTATCCTGATTTGATTATTACACATTGTGTGTATGTGTGTATATATATATATATATATATATATATATATATATATATATATATCAAGTTTTCACACTGTATTCCATGAATATGTATATATTATCTGTCAATAAAATATATATTATAAAATGTTAGAGTCTGTAAACAAGTCTGGATGGCGCCTGGCATTTTGCAGAGGGAGTGGTTTGTAAAGTAACTCCAGCGAGCCATTAAGTGTGGAGATTCCTTATTGGTTGACTGCTGTATCTAGTTTATGTTAATTAAGATAAGCTGTGTGGAATGTATAAATACCTCTGTTGTCCTACAATAAAGGGCTCCCACTCCTGCTGTATCAATCTACACAAGTTGTTCATCATCCCCCCACCTCCGTTATTTTGCTGCAGCCCCACTGCGGCAATAAAAAGTTCTTTGGAAGAAGTTTGGGGCAAGACTGATTTTTGAGAAGAAATCTTACCTGATGCTTATCTTTGTATGAATTAATCACCACATCAAACATAGTCTGACAAGATCTGTTTTCCATTATTTTTTAAAGTGGTTGAAGAAGGGATTGCTAAAACAATGTTAGTAATTTTTGTCATTGGAGAACTGTATTAAACATGTAGTATTTACCCGAATATTTGAATTTCTTTTCTTTTTTTTCATTATGTGTTTTTAATTTAACCTATACTTATTATTTTTTTTTAAATTTCACAGTCTGATAAGGTAGGCACAAGTCATGTATTGCTATTGATTATTTAAAACATTCGTAGCATGAATTGAGATGTGCTAAAAATGTCAGTTACGCACACTGGATTTCAAAGACGGTACAAAACTTTAAAATAGCTCATTGATAGTTTTTGTATTGATTGAATATTGAAGTGACACTCTTGATGTATTGGGCTAAATAAGATACATAATTATTTTTTAAAAGTTCCCTCTTATTTTCTTAAATAGGTGGGGATGGTAATTACTCATATCCCTTTTCCTGTGATCTCAGGTAAATATTCTTCTGCAGGTAAAGCTCATGCAACAACTCAACATGTACACACTTGCCAGATGATGTCCTAAGATGATATAGTGATTTGACAATGCATGGATGTGAAATGAGAGTGTAGTAAAGAGAGATATACCCATAAAAATCAGCCTTCATTTAAAATAAGAGAATATGTAAAGGTTAGGTCAGAGTATGTGGATCATATGCAGTTGCTTCCTCCCCATTTTTCCTGAAACCAACCCTTTAGGCTCTGATCATAAATTCACGAACATTCTCTATACTTTGTTGAATAATTTAATTTAAGTTTCACTTTGTATCTGGCGCTCTTGGTTTGAAGTGAGTTTTTCATTTACATAATCACATTCTGCCCACTTGAATATTCCCAACGCAGTTGCACTTTTATATAATATACTTGTTCACCATCTGTCCTCAATTTTGGTCAAGAGATGCTTCATATTTTCTAACACTTCGCATAGCAATTATACCACCCCAAAAGTCATTTTTGTTAATACACATCTTGCTTGTGTACTGTCAATAAGACACTTTAGGCTTTTACTGGCTGAAAGATGGCCTTTCTTTGGAAGCTCTGCAGCCACAAAAGATAACTTTCCTATACAGCCATCAATTATAATTTTAAACTTAAAATGCATGTCTACACACATACGTGCTATAATTGATATAAAGGAACTGCTGAAATAAATGACCTTGCATGTGCCAACATAAACTACAGTAGTTTCTGTCTTGATTTCATATATTTCAATTACAGAATTTATCTTAAAATTATAATGAGATGTATAAGTAATTAAATACCACTCATAATTTGTAAAAAAAAATTCCTTGGGCAATCCCTTATGAGATTAAATATGAAATATTTATTTATTTAGAAACTATTTTAGATTATCAGGCAGATTAAACCTCTCTCTTTTTTCTTACCTTCTGGCAATGTGAAAAGTACAATTAAATGTGTATGGTAAATAAAAAAAAAAAAAAATTTAAAGGCTTTGAATAGACCAAATACTTTGCCTGAATTTTCTTCAAATACACAGATGTCAGAAATTTTGATATGTCTTGGAGGCTTTCCCTCAGGTCAAACTAGTTTAGTACATTCATATTTGTATATACACACACATTCAATGAAAATCAACAGTTTTGCCTATTCTTATAACACATTTCAAGCTACATGGTCAGTTGTTTTATGGTTAAATTTTTATGAGAGTCACCAAACTAAATGTAATATATCAAATTTGAAACATCAAGAGATTTTTACAACTTTTTCTTATTCTTCCAATTAACATTTTGTAAAATTGGTAGATTTTATGGTTTAGCATGGTCTTTTTGGTGAATACTTTTTTTTTTTTTAAAGAGAGAGTGAGAGAGGAGAGAGAGTGAGAGAGAATTTTTAATATTTATTTTTTAGTTCTCGGCGGACACAACATCTTTTTGGTATGTGGTGCTGAGGATCGAACCCGGGCCACACGCATGCGAGGCGAGCGCGCTACCGCTGGAGCCACATCCCCTGCCCTTGGTGAATACTTAATTGCAAAGAAAAGTGATTTGTGATGGGCATGGCAGCATACACTTGTAATTCTAGCTATGTGGGAAACTGAATCAGGAGGATCCCAAGTTGGAGGGTAGTAAGGGCAATCCCAAGTTGCAGGACATTATGGGCAGTATGGGGCCCTCTCTCAAAATAAAAAATATAAACATCTGGGGATATATACAGAATTCCTGGGCTTAATCCCTAGTATGAATAAATAAATAAAGAAAGAAAGAAAGAAAGAAAGTTAAAAATCCTTTCTTACAGTAATATTATGTAGATCTCCAAGCTCAGTAGAGCATAATAAAATATTTATCAAAATAATCAAATTTTCTACTAATAATACTAGAGAATCATGTCAGTTTGTAAGTCAAAGGAAAGTTTTAGTAAAAACCTGAATTTGATTGCCCACTGAGGACCTTCCTGGCTGTAGGACTTTATGTAAGTCCTGTATTATTTTACAGCTAAGTCTGTCTGGGCATTTATTTCTGTTAAAGGAGTGATTTAATTCAAACTTTTCAATTCACACTGTGTGAAAATATATATGCAAAGTCATTAGCACAGCCCACGGCACAGGATAGTCTGTCAATAGAGCATAGTCATTATCATTTTAATATCAGTTTAAACTATAACCAAAGAAGATATCAGAATAGAACTGTTATGGTTTGAGTGTGAGATGTCCCCTAAAAGTTCATATGTGAGAGAACGGAAGAAGCTTTAAAGGAGAAACGATGGTGTTATGAGCGCCTTAACCCAATCAGTGAATTAATTCCATGGTGAGATTAACTGAGCAGTAACTGAAGGCAAGTAAGGTACAGCTGGAGGAGGTGGGTCATTGGGGGTGTGCCTTTGGGGTATATATTTTATTTAATATATATGGAAAGTGGAAACTCTCTCTGTTGCCTAAGCACCATGTGAGCCACTTTCTTCCAATACACTTTTCTGCCATGATGTTCTGCCTCACCTTGGGCCCTGAGGAATGGAACAGGCTGTCTGTGGTCTGAGACCTCTGCAATCGTGAACCCTCAAATAAACTTTTCCTCCTCTAAAGTTATTCTTGTCAGGTCTTTTAGTCACAGCACTGCTGAGTCTGAGTAAAACAGAAATAGTCTCTCATTCTCTCTGCTTTTCCACTTATTTTATTATAGTATTCCCAAAGACTGTGTACAGGTGCTTATTTTAATAATCTTCCACTACTTTCTGCCTTCCAAGTGGCTTTTTTCCTGAGGGGAGGAGAAGTTCTCAGTCTGAACGAACAAATATTAACAAACTTAACTGCATTGCTGTTATATTTTCAGCACTAGCTTTTTTATTATTTAATATTTATTATGTGTAGTGATACAGATGCCTTTTAAGAGTACTTTAATCAAAGAAAAGACTTGTGTACAAATATATGGATACCAATTTCTGATAAAAGTATTATTTTTCTTTCTTATATCAAGTGGTGAATGATCATTTTACAAACTTTAGTTAGAAACATAGCAAAAAGTAAAATATATAAATAATTTTTATGACCCTACCATCCAGAGTAAATTGCTGCTAACATTTTATGCTATATTTCTGGATTCCTGATGTTATCACTTTCTTAAATGTACTTTTCTATGTATTTTAGCCTTGTTTTACTTGGATGCCATTTCTTAGGAGTAAGTACTTTTGTTGAGCAAAGTAAACTTTGCTAACAATGTGTAAGCATAGATTTCAAAAGATAAAGATATGGTTGAGACACTTAAGGCATCAGAAGATGAACAGACATTATATAAATATACACACAAAGAACAGACAGCTGTGGGCCGGGTTTCTGTTCTCACAACTAAAATGCTCAGGGGTCACTCCAGGAAAACTGAGTTGACTGGGCTGTGCAAAATAACCACACAAGAGACACAAATACTTTTTTCTTTGGGGTTGCTGTGATGGCTCCTCTGACCTTAAGGGTCTGCAGGAAGAGAGAGAGAGGGAGCAAGTGTGATCCCTTTTATTTAGGAAAAGCTATTCAAATGAGGCAAGGGTTCAGGTTTCAAGGGGCTGAGTCTATCTTAATGATGTCCACTGTCAGCAGGTTGACTGACATCTAGATATGCCACACCCAAGGGCACAGTAAGAGAAGGGGACACACACAAGGCACTTCCATGGAACATTCTATCCTAAACAGGGCAAGAGGTAATATTACAAAGAAACAGGTGAGCATAGCTCTACCCATGAGTTGTAGGAAATCATGCCTGGGCACAAAGACACAGTCACTTGAACCCTAGAAGAGCTGGGCAGTCTAGCAGCATGGGTGCCTGATGCCACATTGCCCAGCAGGGGAGTTAACTCATCACGTGCTCGGTTGGTCTCCCAAAGTTGTGCAAAAATAACAAAAATTAGAAGTTCTGAATCTGTTTCTCTTCCTTCTCCACCCCTCCATGTTGCTATGAATTGAGCACAGGACCACATGCATGCTAGTAGAAGGTTTTACCTGAATCTTGATTAATTGATTTTGCCTTTACTACTGTTAAGAAAGAGAGAGAGACAGAGAAAGAGGGAGGAGCAGAAGAACTCTGTGTGTGGAAGATATCTCAAAAATAAAAACTGCATTACAGTGTTAAACAATGTGCCCAAAGATCTGGATCCTTGGGTCTTCAGACTGTTTGCCTTCAAATCCATCCATAGATCTCTGGGAGGTACTCTGGGATGACTTGCAAGTACTTGTCAGTTAAACTTTCTCCCCAGATTTAGCCAATTGGAGATGTTAGAGAGATCTTTAGAGCAGGAAGGACAAGCTTACATGTTTCATCACCTTCAGCATCACATAAGATGGCTTCTGTAGCAGCTGGCTGGAGTTCCCACAGAGAGGTCTGCTTGATTTCAGTGCCCACTGTGTAATAAGTCAGGGCTTTAGAACAAGCAAATCCCCTTCTGTGCTGTCTGTAAACAGCAGGAGTCAAATTTTGCTAGGCCTACTTATTCTACCTAATTGGCTTCTCAGCTTTTCTTCTTCCCATGCTAGCAGTTCCCTGCAATGAATTCCGTTTCAAATGCTCAGAATGATCTTTCTTTCCTGGTTGGTGTGCAATTGATACTGTGTGTAATTGAAGTGTTATTCTATAGGCTATTTCTACATGATATAAACATATATCATTTTGTAATGATATGAAATTTTATCTTCAGTATTAACTCAGGGCATATACTCTCTCCCCTTTGGATATGCCTTCAGAGCTCTGTGCAATTTGTTAAACACAAAATGTAGCTAACTACAGAAAGCAGTCACAAATGATTAGATTCCAAAAGAAAAGAATTATAAAGGTGATATCTTCAATTGTTAAGTGCTTTGCTTACTGTATAGAGGATTAAAAGACATCAAGTAACCACTGCTTTAATAAAAACTGCACACCTAAATTTTTGTATTTAATAATAAGGTACATGGTTCTTTATTTTTTATTTTATTTTATTTTTTAAGCTGTTGCTCTCCTTTGGAAAATAGTAGTACTATAGTTTTAATTTTGTTATAAATTAACATATGCATAATCTTTCCATTTGAAGGCACATTATATAAAATAATTCTTTACTATCTATTGATAGACACAAGATAAAATCCAGGATATTAATAAATTGTATATCATCTCTCTCCAAAAGAGATAAATCAGGTAAGTTTACAAATAGTTTCATATTTAAGAATAAGAAATAAAACGATTCCCGGAAACCACAGCACAGTGGATATGAAAACAAAGAGGTGAAGTTTTCGAAGCATTACTTATTTGCTATAGTGAATGCAAATCTCCAGAGAACAATTTTGAGGCTAACAATCCAGGAACAAAGAGGTTTAAAGTTTACATCTTGGTTTCAGTCAGTAAATCCCAGGATAATCTATATTGTCTTTTAACCACCAGGATAAACACTCTTTTATTTACATAGATGCTATTTGATAGTATTCAAACACTATCAAATCTTAATGCTCTTGATAATATTGACAACATCACTTTCAGCTATCTCTGAGGACTGTCTTTTGTAAGCTGACTTTGGAGTGCTATGCATTTTAACCACAAGATCACATTGTCTGTTTCCATAATGCTTATCTTTATGACATACATCTTTGTTTCTTGCATGGTTTAACTTCATCTTAGAAATTTTAATTTATTCTTAATGTTTTCAGAACATTCACATAGTTACAAACACATAGATTTTTTTCTCAGCTTCAAAAATGGATATGATAATAAGATGAGAGAATGCATTGTAAGATGAGTGGCTAAAAAGGCCTTATAATATATTATCATCAACTGCTTCATGGCACCAATTTTTTATTAGTTAAGTATCTGTTTGTATCTTCCATTCATGAAAAAGTTCAGTTATATGTGTTGGTTGTAATAATATTATGGTGATATATGTTTGCATTTGATTGTTTGACCAATCCCGGCAGATGCCCAAGTGCCTCTTTGGGGCTCCTTTCCCGTCGCTTACCCAGTGGAGGTGACCACCCCCTAAGTGTAACTGTCCTCTTGACAAAGTGATATTAGAGACTGGGGGACGCCCCACCTCTAAACTCATCTTCTAAGTCTTACCATGGGCAGCTCCTGATTATTCCCTCCCATAGTTCCCTAGGCTACCTCCTGGCTAACCTGGTCTCTCTCTCTCTCTTACCCTAGACCTAAAACCCCCAAAACTTATCAGTTTGTGCAATCAGATCTGGCTTCAATATCCTTTGGATATCTACTCTAAATGGCTGCTTAATGGCACTCTAGATCCCAATAATACCAGGGATTTTTTCTACTATTGCGAGCGTTCAGGAAACTGAAAAGTGATAGCATACATTCAGGCCTTCTCCTCTCTCTAAGCCCTCTCTCTACAACTCTTGCTCTCCTGCACAAGTCTTCTTAGCTCTCACCTCCCCTATGTCTGCTTCCAAAGGGACAGAAGATCCTACCCAGGATTCCTCCTCCTTCCACCCCCACCATAACACAATTCTCTTTCTGATGGAGCGACCACAGCAACTGTCCCCTCAGCCCCTCTGCCATTCTCGCCTCCTGCCACATGCTCACAGGCTGCTGCTGCCCAACCTGCATCTCTGTGTCCACAATGAGAGGTGGCTGGGGTAGATGGTGCAATCCAGGCTCATGTGCCTTTCTCTTTGTCAGATCTTTCACAGATAGAAAAGCTGCTTAGGTCCTATACTTCAAGTCCCACCACTTATATCAAAGAATTTCAATATCTCAATCATATGATTTGATTTCCATGATGTCCATAGGATCTTGTCTAACACCCTCCTGCCGGAGGAGTGTAGGCAAGTTTGGAAGCAAGCTAGAAATTATGCTGATGAGGTACATCAGACCCTCCCATCCCGTTGGCACTGAAGCAGTCCCTGATCGGGAGCCCAATTGGGATTATAATTTGCCTAGAGGAGTAACTAGTAGAATCCAATTCATTACTTGCCTCATAGCAGGACTTAGAAAGGCAGCCCATGAGGCTATCAATTATTAAAAGCTCCAGGAAATCATCCAAGATAAGAATCAAAACCCCTCAGCATTTTTAGATAGGCTAACCAAGGCTTTATTACAATATACTAATCTGAATCCTGAGACTGTAAATGGAAGACAGTTATTAATGACCTACTTTTTGTCAGAGTTTCCAAGATATTAAGGCCAAATTAAGGTGCTTTGAGAGGGGGATCCCTAACTTCTCAAACTGAGGTTCTGGCAGTTGCCTTTAAGGTATATAATGGGAGAGATGAGAAGGCTTGGAAACAGAAATATTGGATGCTTGCTCAAGCCATACATCCAGTCTCATCATCTGTCCCTGGTTCCACAGGCCCATGGAAGGGTCACTTGGGACTGCCCAGACTCTGTTTTAAATGTGGTCAGATGGGTCACTGGGTTCGTACATGTACCAAGCCTTGCAAGCCTCTGAGCCCTTGTCCTATATGCCTTCAAGAGGGACAGTGGGCCATTGACTGTCCTCGAGCCCTATAGAGGCCCCTGGCCATCCAGCTCTTCTATTTCCCCTTTTCAACTCTTAGGTCTGGCTGCAGAGGACTTACGAGGCTCAGGACCCCATCACCCAACCACTACCATCACTCCGTGGGAACCCAGGTTAACTTTGCATATTTCAGGTAGGCCTGTATCCTTCCTCCTAGACACAAAGGCTACATATTCAGTCCTCAAGGAGTTCTGGGGAACTACCACTTTTTCTATGACCTCTGTTGTTGGGGTAGAGGGTAAAACTTACCAACCCTTTTAGACACCTAGTCTGTTTTGCACTTTTGGCTCTCTGATTTTTACCCATTCTTTTTTGGTCATTCCACAGTATCCTGTTCCGCTTATGGGAAGGGACATCCTCACAAAGATGGAGGTTACACTTTCCTTCTCCCTTCATATATGCTTCCATACAGACTCACCTGCGACTCCCCTGATCCTTACTGTTACCGTAGGACCATCCCCTATTCTATCTGCTAGTGCCTTCCCATTACCCCCTTCCAAGATGGGCCCTATTGTCTGGGATATTTCAAGTTCTTCTATCACCTCACACCATGAGCCCATTCACATTTGTCTCAAAAACCCCCTTATTTTCTGGCCCAATCATAACACTGTCTCAATAAAAACTCCTAGGCTTACAGCCTATCATTCAAGACCTCTTGCAAAAGGAATTCCTTACACCTACTTATTCCCCTTATAACACCCCCATCTTGGCAACAAAAAAGCCCTGTGGTTCCTGCTGCTTGGTCAAGATCTTTGTTCCATCAACTCTTTGGTCATCCCAATCCATCCCATGGTAACCAATCCTTATATCCTTCTATTCCAACACTCCTTCTGGGACCCTCTACTTCTCAGCGTTAGGCCTGAAAGACGCCTTCTTCTCTATTTCCCTTCATTTCGACTTTCAAGACACTTTCGCCTTTACATGGACAGAGCCTGAGTCATATAACTCCACTCAGCTGATGTGGACACTTCTCCCCCAAGGGTTCCAAGACAGCACTCATATCTTCAGACAGGCCTTGGCTAAGGACCTACCATCCATACATCTCACTCCGTCTATGGTGCTACAGTATATTGATGACCTTCTTCTTTGCCATCCCTCAGGACACCTGTAAACTTCCCAACTTCCTTTCTGCTCATGGCTATAGGGTTTCTCCACCCAAGATACAGCTTTCCTTAGCAATGAAAACATACCTAGGCCTCCTTCTGACCCCTATACACAAAGCCATTATGGTTGATAGAAAGGGCCTTATCACTGATATACCAACACTCTCTAGTAAGGAAGAAATTCTCTCATTTCTAGGTATGGCAGGATTCCTGAGAGCTTGGATTCCTAACTACTCTATATTGGCTAAGTCTCTGTATGATGCTGCCCAGGGCCCACTCTCTGAACCCCTATTGCACTCTGTTACAAAGCTGTTCACCAGGCTCCAGCAGGCCCTCCTCCAGGCCCCTGCTCTCCATCTCCCTGATCTCACGTGCCCATTTTACCTTTACATGGCTGAGAAGCAGGGATTTGCTCTAGGGGTCCTTGGACACGTGCTGGAGCCAACCTTTGCTCCATGGCTTATCTATTGAAGGGTCTTGATCCTACTGTTTGAGGGTGGGCCCCTTGCCTACAAACTTTGGCCACAGCCTCTCTAGTCATTAATAAATCCAAGAAACACACCTTTGGGGCCCAAGTCACCATCCTGGTTCCCCATTACCTAAAGAAACATCTCACCTACAAGGGCTTACATTCCTTACCCCCCTGTCCAATTTTATCTCTATGGGTTTCCCTGGTGGAAGATCCCAGTCTTACTTTCCACATGTGCTCACCTTTAAACCAGGCTACTCTCCTCCCCACTCCTCAGGACTCTCCATCCTCTTTCCTCTTACTCATTAATGCAAACTCTGGAGGAGCTTCTTCCACATTCCTCTCACATACAGGAAGTCCCCTTGAATGCTTGCCCCAAGTCATTAGATTTGTTCAAGACCACATCCAAAAAAATCTCTAACCAAACTATAAACCAGCTTTTGTTACAGGAATACCAATCCCTCACCAAATTTGGGCTGCTGGAGACAGCATTCCACCACCATTCAATCTCCATTATCATTCAAATGACATCCCATGCCCATAATGAGGGACTCAAACACTGCTCCTTCCAGCAGGAAGGAGTTATGGAAGATTGACCTACATCCCTGTTCCCTAAGGGGGCAAATAAAAAACAAAAATGGGGGAAATATAAGGACCTTCCAAAGCATCTGGACAGCCAGCCATCATTTTAAGGAAAAAAATTCACTTTCCCACCCAAGGTTGTTTCTAAGAAAGGCTCACCACTCCCTCATACCAACTGAACGCCTAACTGCCCACATTAGGACCCTCCTGGCTCTGATTCCTGAGCCAGCCCCATTAAAGTCCCAGAACCCAAGCCTGTTTTGCCTCTCTCTGCTTTAAATAGATGGACTTTATTTGACAGCTCTGACAAATAAACTCTCGTGTGTATCTCTGACTGGTCTCCATCTTTTATTTCTGGCTTACTTATCTCTCATTCCTTACTTTCCTTTCAACACCCAAGTGAATTCTGCCAATATCAGTGATCTTAGAATGGAATCCAAGCACAAGATGACAGTGCAACCCTGGCCAATACAGACATTTTGGCCCAGTGTTGCCTTATGCAGAGAGCCATTTCAGCTAGGCTAGGCTTCTGTACTTTAGAGCCATGAGACAACAAGTAGGTGTTTTTAGGCTATTACATTTGTGCTAATTGTTTTCAGCAGCAGTAGGTAACAAATATGTTGACCAATGTCATCTTCACTGAACTGTTCTAAAGTACCTCCAATACTCATGGATTTTGTGGCAGTGTTTTGTTTTTTTTTTTCCAATCATTACTTTTCTCTAAGCAACTTGATTGCCCTCTGAACTCTGATTTCACATCTATTTGTGAAATGAACAAAGAAGCAATATGTTATAATGATGAAATAAGAAATAGGGGTCATAAGGTATGAGTCTAGGCCCAACTTTGCCTTACTTCACATTGCAAACTCATTCAGGTCAGGGAGCCTTTCTGGGTCACCCCTTCATCTGCTGAACACAATGAAAGTTCACTCTAATTTCCACAAAAGTGTTAAGGTGCTATGATTACATGACATATTTATTGAATTTCTTACATATGCTGAATTAATTCTGTCACTTTAGACAATATGAAAAAAGTTTAAAACAGAGTGTCAGCCGCTAAGTAGATTATTTATTTGAGGTAACTTGGATAGGTACATAAGAAGTCTTAATGAATGATATGAAAATATAAAAAAAAAACTTATGAGCTATGTACTTCAGAAGCCAAGAACTATTTTGTTACCTAAGAAAGTATATCACTGGGGGAGTAGAGGAAATGTCAGGAGACTAAAATTGACTAAATTGTATTAGTATGTGTGCATTCACAAATATGTAACAGTGAATTCACCCATTATATATAATTATAGTGTGCCAATAAAAATAGTATATATTATTATTAAGAGCTGCGGGTCATTGATTTAGAAAACTGGATATAACTCAGTTATGAAATGATGAAGAAAAATGTTATTCATTTTAAATTGACAATTTAATGAGTGTTTAAGTACTAGGCAACATAAGAACAATGAAGATAAGCAACCTCCCTGGTCTTGATGGGATTATGGTTCTAGAAGTAGACATATGTGCACACTGAGTGCAACAAAAATGATAATATTAGTGTCAATAATAACAATAGCTTTCCTTTATCAAGTGCTTTCTCCTTTGATTTACCAAACTTTATATTTATCACAACACTTTAATCCATATAATTTTTTAATATGTTTAAGTGTCACCATTTCTCCTTTTTTTTTTACAGTAAGCCAAACAGTGAAACTAGTAACATAAATAATTAGTTTAAAGTCACATATGTAGAAAACAAGTAAAACATGACTTATACCTACAGTTCCCTACTCCAGAACCAATGAGGAATCAAGCCAATGTCCTGTAGCTATCTCTATTATTTCCTTGGAACATAAGTATGTCCACTTTTCCATTTACTGTATCTAATGGAGAGAAAACATTATGACAAACAACCTTTCTTTCCAGTTCAATTCCAACCCATCATCAAGTGTGTTGCTTCAGCCTTTCCTGTATCTCAGATTTATTCACTATCTTGGTCTCTGCAACCATGGACTCACTGCCACAGCCATCCTGAGATTGTGATCTAGATTTCAGAGCCCATGTCATGATGGAAGTACTGCTATCCGAATTCAAATCCAATCCAAGTTCATTGAAAAACAGAATTCTTAACATTAGCTCAAAGCCTCAGATTATGTATTCTTTCATCTCTAGAACTATGAGTTAAGTAAATCTCTTTTATGAGTAAAGTTCCCAGTGGCAGGTAGTTTGGTATAACAACACAAAACAGACAAATATACTCTTTTTATTCACATACATTTCAAAAACAAAAGAGTACACTGTCTTTTAAAATAAAAATTTCTGCTTTTCCTTATTCGTTAGGATCCCAAAATGTCAAAGAACCACAATATTCTCTCCCTTTGTACTTATTATTCACAGTCTTCCATCTATTTTGTTTACATCTCTTCCTTTTCTCTTTGCCACCCTCTTCTATATCATACGCTGAAAATGTCCTATGTGGGTTTCTCTAAGGAATATGGTATTCATATTGTACCACGTTAGTCAGCCTTCCATAGCTATAACAATTACCTGACATAATCAACTTATAAATACAAAAGTTAGCTGGGCATAGTGGTATATGCCTGTAATTCCAGCAGCTGGGGAGGCTGAGGCAGGAGGAATATGAGTTCAAAGTTAGCCTCAGCGATTTAGTGAGACCCTGTCTCTAAATAAAACATAAAAAGTGGTGGGTATGTGGATCAGTTGTTAAGCACCTCTGGCTTCAGTTTCCAGTACAAAAGAGAGGTGGGGGGCAGATGGAGGGAAAGAGGGTGATAAAAGTTTTGCTTTGGCTTATACTTTTAGAGGTTCAAGTCCATGACTATTAAACTCCATTGCCTTTTGGCCTGTGGTGAAACTACACACACTTCATGACACAAGTGTGTGTCAGGGCAAAACCACTCGCCTCATGGTCAGGGAGTAAATAAGAAGAGGAGGGGGCTGGACAGCCATTATCTGCTAAAAGGCCATGCACCAAGACATGAGGACCCCCTATAATATCCAACATCTTAAGGGTTCCACCACTTGCCAATACTGTATTTAAAACTTGAGCATTTGGAAGACATAAAAAAATATAATCTGTAGTCCACCCTAATTGTTTTTCTCACTAGAATAAAAACAATATAGGGTGAACTTCTGTAGGAGAATATTGGTAGTAAACCAGTTAAGCAGGCCACATTGAAATGTTCTATTCTAGGGACTCTTAACTGGAGTTATAAAGTAAAATTTTGACAGCAAATATGATGAAAAGAACAATTTAAGAATGAGAAGACAGTAATAAGATCACCTTTTAAAATCTTCCTATGTGCATGGAAGGCTTCATTTCCAGTCAAGTCCTTAAGCACTGAGAAAATAAAGATCATATGCACTTGATGTGGATTTGGTTGTAAGAGGAAGGCAATACTCTACCCTGGTCAACTTAAATGCCCTGTATCCTCACTATAAAGTTGTTAGCACTAACATTCTTTTTTATTTCAGCATACGCAACATAGCTAAAGAAAAGTATAAAATTGGACACTGCTGTCTTCTGTTTCTTAAGACGCATTGAAAGAAGAGTTGACATTTCAATATATAAATTAGGAGTTCTTGTCAAAGCACTTTATGTCTTCACAGCCAAAAGCACTAGCAATCTCTGTGAGCTATCTATGCCTTGATTGTCTTTTTTATTCACTCACACAAAGTAAAGCCTTTATATACAAGAAAAAATGGAAATGTGATATATATCTAATTTTAAAATGCCTATAACTCCAAATACATACCAGTGTCCCTAGGTTGCTTGGAGATTACAGATTTGAATTGTTTAAACATTGGTATTATTCTCAGAATAATAGAATGCTAATAAAAATTCCATTAAAGAGGAGACAATTTGCATTTGAACAAGAAAACTCCATTCCACAAGGATAATGTTTGGTTTTTTGAGAGCTAAGCAAATGTGACAAACTTGCCTTGCTGCCATTTATTGATTATTTTTGCACCCCTAGGAAATCAAGGGGAAAAATTCTCAGATACTTTATTTCCATCAGCTTTCAACAGACTGAATCATCACTTTCTTTTCTGGTAGCTGAAACTCCCAGTGCTAGTATTTTCTTATGGATCAAAATTCTTAGAGGTTAAATGTCTTTTCATTGAGTATCATCATAACTGCGTTGGACCATGTAAACACAAAGTTAATTTTGCCTTGACAGCAGAATTGAGAGCTAAAAGGCATACCATGACAGGGAAAATAAATATACATATCAAGTTGAATTTAAATGAGCCTTCAATACAGCATCCCACACAAAACACCAGTAGAGAGGACCAATATTACATATTATGGGGTGAAATATTTTCCATATGAATAAAATTATATTTGAAGTTATGAAGGTTAAAAAAACAATAGGTATTCAAGTTCAGAGGCAGAAGAAAGCAAGAAACAAACCAGTACAATTAAGTGCTATGTTGGCATATTTATAGAAAACACAAGAAGATTTATTTACATGAATTTTCAGATGATATTTTGACATCATGAATAATATATTTTACTTGATTTTAAAATATGTAAATATGAATAAAATAGTGCATAGTAAAACAATTGTTATGAAAGCCATAATACAAACTTATGAGAAGTAGTTTATGAAGGCAACCTGACATTATATATTTTTACATGGTTTTATTTACTTTATTTTCTTTGATTGTCCTAATTTCCTAATGAAATGAGATTTATTCTATAAGAATTGAAGGGTGGAAGGTAATATGGATTTTTTACTCTGTAAATTTTATTTTATTTTTTTAAATGATCATGCCATTTCCATAACATTAAATATTTATTTTCAACTGAATTCAATAATTTTATTGTTACACGGTGATTTTTCTGGACAATTTCAATTGAAGTTAACAGGACAAAGTATTTTTTGAGGGACACTTTTTCTAAAATAGTTTGTTAATTGAATATTCATCAATTTTATTACAAGCAATTATACTTTTGAGATAACCACAGCAAATGGCTCCATTTATATCTCACTTAATTGTCAATTTAGAATTCAAAATTTATAATTATATCTATATTTTGATTTAAAAAATACCTTTGCACTTGTGAATGTTGACAGAAAATTCTCCTAGGTCTCTTGCATTTCTGCAATCTAGGGAAGAGACATTGATGGCCTTTGTTTTAGAATGTCATTTCTAGGATGTGTGTATTAACAACAGCCTTGGAAGATAGAGATAATGTCTGCACCACCTTGGCAGATATTTTACAAGCTTCCCTCTTATAAGATTTCTGGTGTCTTAAACTCAACAATCCTCTGCAATGATACAAAACCACTATATGTGCAGCATCTATCTAGGTTGCTTCACATCACCTTTTTGGCTTTGAGGGAGAAATAGGAACTAGTATGTGCATGAAGTTTATGCTATCTGCTATTCATGAGTGATAAAACGTCTGATTCAGGAGTCTCAGATTTCCACTAGCATCCATAAAACTGTGAAAAGCTCACTTGGTAACTTGCAAGGAGGTTAAAAGGTTAAAAAACCAAACAATAACACTAGACATTAGGCTTCTGTTTAAAATACTTTTGATTGCTATAAACAAAACGTAAATTGTATAGGAAGTTACATAAGCTTTTATGAATAAAATTTTATGTACTCTTTCATATAAAAGACTATTGCTCGTTTATATTTATAGTTTGTCATATCATTGGGATACTGCTAGATGCATTTTCATAAAATGAACAGGTATGTAGATCTAGGTATGAAGACACCTAGGCCTGAAATCCAGAAGCAGAATATTACCAGCCATCTGAAAATGCTCCTACTCAGTGTTAGTCATATATTCTCCATCAGAGATAATGACTATCTGAAATTTTAATTTTATTTTTTTCTAATTAGTTATGCATAACAACAGAATGCATTTTGACTAATTGTACACAATGGTGCACAAATTTTCATTTCTCTAGTTGTACATTGTAGAGTTATACCATTCATGCTATCATACATGTACTTAGAATACCTCAATATTGTAAGAGTTATCTATGTTAAGCCCCAGGCCAACATCATTCTAAATGGAGAGAAATTGAGAGAATTCACTCTAAAAATTGTAACAAGACAGGGGTGCCCTCTTTTACCACTTTTATTTAACATAGTCCTTGAAACTCTAGCCAGAGCAATAAGATGAAAGAAATTAAAGGGATACATATAGGAAAAGAAGAACTCATACTATTACTATTTGCTGACTACATGATTCAGTATTTAAAGGATCCAAAAATTCCACCAGAAAACTTCTAGAATTAATACATGAATTCAGCAAAGCAGCAGGATATAAAATCGATACCCATAAATTAAATGCATTTCTATACCTAAGTGATGAATCCTCTGAAAGAGAAATTAGAAAAACTACCCCATTCACAATAGCCTAAAATGTGGCTCAAGTGGTATTGCGCTTGCCTGGCATGCGTGCGCCCCGGGTTTGATCCTCAGCACCACATACAAACAAAGATGTTGTGTCTGCCGAGAACTAAAAAAATAAATATTAAAAAATTCTCTCTCTCACTCTCTGTCTCTCACTCTTTCTTAAAAAAAAAAAAAAAAAAAAAAAAAAAAAAAAAAAAAAACAACTTGGGAGTCAATCCAACAAAAGAGGTGAAAAACTTCTACAATAGAAACTACAGAACACTAAATAAAGAAATTGAAGAAGACTTTAGAATATGGAAAGATTTGTCATATTTTAGATAAGAATAAATGGTATTGTCAAAATGGCCATATTACCAAAAACATTATACAGATTTAATACAATTCCAATTAAAATTCCACAATATTCTTCATATTAATAGAAATAACAATCATGAAATTCATTTGGAAAAATAAGATACACAGAATAGCCAAAGCAATCCTTAGGGAGAAAAGTAAAACAAGAGGCATCCAAATACCAGAACTTAAAACTATTCTACAGAGCCATAGCAACAAAAATGCCATGGTATTAGCAACAAAATAGACACATAGATCAATGATACAGAATAAAAGATACAGATACAAACCCACAGAAATACAGTTATCTCATGCTAGACAAAAGCACCAAAAAAATACATTGGAGAGAAGATGTCCTCTCCAACAAATGGTGCTGGGAAAACTGGAAATTCATATACAGCAAAATGAAATTAAACACCTCTCACCATGCACAATACTCAACTTGAAAAGGATCAAGTACTATCTGAAATTATAAAAAAATAAATTAATTGTTCCTTTCTACTACATTTCTTACAGATATATTTAATTAACAAGGATTATTTTGTATCTGTCTCACTCAATCTTATTATTTTTTGAGACTGACTAATATTTTTGCATAGTTATAAATTGTCTATTTTTATTACTGTTCAATATTTTGTCATATGGATGTGTTAATAGTTATTTAGATATATGTTATATTCTTAATCAGCATTTACACACTTTCCTGTTTAAAGTCACTACAAATGCCACTATGAATACTCTGGTATGTTCTTTAATGAGCAGACATTAATATTTCTGTTTGAATTATGTCTATGACTGGATTTTTGGAGCCAGAGAATAGTTATTTCTTCAGTTCTGATAGACATTAGCAAAATCATTGTACTAATTTACACACTTAAAGTAAAAAAATATAAGAAACCATGGTGGTTCCTATCATTGTCCCCTTAGTATTTTCTATCATTCTTCTGTTAACATATTAATAGATGAGCAAATACTTCTCCTTTTGACTTTAATTAATAATTCTCTGAAGATTAAGAAAATTAAGCAAGATGATGATCAATTAAAATATATTTATAGATAGATAGATAGATATAGATTCCATACAAAAAAATGCTACAACTGAAAAAAAAAGAAGTCCTCCAATGTTTCAAAACTATGAAATGCCCACAATCATATGCTGGGCACGGTGGCACATGCCTGTAATCCCAGCAGCTCAGGAAACTGAGGCAGGAGGATTACAAGTTCAAAGCCAGCCTCAACAACTTAGTGAGGCTCTAAGTAACTCAGTGAGATTCTGTCTCTAAATAAAGTACAAAAACTGGCTGGGCATGTGGCTCAGTGTTTGAATACCCCTGAATTCACTCTTCAGTTTAAAAAAGAATTATCATCAATTCTTCTATTTAATAGAAAGACAATGAAAACCTTTTTCCCCCTGGGTACTATTCTAGGATTTAGGGTAATGTGATGGTGCTAGTCAAGTTTTCTAGAGATTGTTTTATAAGTTAGATATTAGAAAAAGCTTTATTAAAGAACTTGGTTCACAAGATTATGAGGCTAAGCAGTCTTCAGATCTCCAGAACATGCTGCGAAGCTGGAGATGCAGAAGACTCAGGAGAGTTGATGGTTTAAATCTGGTCCGAAATCTATCAAATTTGAAAACTAAAAGCATATTTTCAGTTAGAGCTCAAAAGCAGGAAAACAAGTTGATGTTCAGCTCAGGCAGTCAGACAGCAGTTTACCACCTTACACCTCAAAGGGCCAGCTTCTGTGTTATCTGAGGTCTTAAATGAATTGAATGGTGGACATCTACACTGAGGAGAAGGGGCATAATTATAAAATGCATTGATTCAAATATTAATCTTATCCAAGAACACCCTAACAGATGCACATGGAATGATGTTTTAACAATCATCTGGACACTTCATAGCCCAGGCAAGTTGTCATGTAAAATTAATCATCATACCTCCCACATTTTTCTTCACACTTCAACTCCAATTAATCAACATTATCTTGAAAATAAGTTATCAACTTCAATGTTCACAACCACCATGTTCTTTTATCCATCCAAGAATCTGATTTCCCATGGCAGCCAGAGTGACCCTTAAATGATATATTTTAGGTTATATTATATGTATCCTGTTTAGAATCTCTATTCCAATATAAGTTTATATTTGTCCTTGCTTCAAGGTCAGTAGACTGCATCTTTGGAAGCTTTAATATTTTGAAATGTATGGTTTTATATAACTAAGTATAACTAAGTTGTATTTATTTTGTTCAGTTTTCTTTAATGACTCAGCCAATTCTTTGTTGGTTTTACATATTCCCAGCTGAGTTAGTGACTCATCTATTTACTTTACTGGTATTTTTTAGCATTTATTTTTATTTTTAATTGACACAGAATATTTGTTCTTATTTATGTGGTACAGTAAGACAATTTATATATACATAAAATATGTAATGATCAGTATAATTAGCATCTTCTTTTCCTAAGATTTTTTTTTATTTCTGTGTACTTGGAACTTTACTCCATTTCTGCTACTATCTTCTTCCAGAAAACACTCCACAGCATTGTAACTAGACTGGAGGCTGCTATATATTCATATTGAGGAGAATTTAAAGTACTTCATCTTTCACCTTTCCCCAAGTTACCTTCATACCCTGTCTCCATCCTCATTTTAAAAACACCATTGAGCCTTTTTATATATTTTCCTTTTTGTTGCAAAGTAAAACTGAAGAAGGGGGAAACCTGAACTGATATTGAGACTCTTCATTTGATTTATCTCAAAATTATTCTTGATCAGAATGATATCTCTTGAAAGTTGGGGTGGAAATTGGATCCTTCCCTATTTTCTGCTTTCATAACATTTAAAAGAATATCTTGTTTATTCTATTACTTTGGAAGCTGATTTTACTATTATTAAGTTTCTCGTAATAGTCACGTCATTACTTGTTATAAAAACACACAATAATCTTAATAATACCTTTAGAAGTAAAGTATGTATAAAAGCCCGTATTTATTTATCTACAATAAAAATAATGTGCTACATTCTCCAAAGACTCCAAGTTGCTCCTTGGTGTTGCATGAAGCATTTATGGAAATGCATCCAGTAATTCAGGTCATACATAAGAACATTATTAGACTATAATAAAGGCAACCTGGAATTCTCAGCTCTCTAATTGGCCTTTGTTTTGTATCAACTACTGTCCCCCTCTACACTAAACTTTCTACTAATACTTATTATAAAGTACTAAGGGAAAGTTACTGGCAGCAGCACCTTGTTCTTTGGTTTGAGATAAAAAGAATGGCAGAAATTCTACACATTTCATGAGAGGCATTAAGAATACATTTTGCAAAGTAAGCAAACTGACTCTTGAGATTATCAGTTTATCTTGCATCTAAAACAGCTTGCAAATGTTTTGGTTAATATATAAAAATAGCAAATATCAAGAAAGTTAGTTTTGGAAAACCAATTGCATGTCCATGGATATTGAGTATTTGTCATATATACTTGATTCACTTACAAGATGTATCTTCTTCACAAAGTAGGCAACAACTCTGTCCCTGGAGGTTGCTGCAGAGCCTGTGTTGCAGTCTCCCCTGCACCTGCCTCTCAGAAACTTGCAGAACTGGCAGCTGCACCAGAAAAACTGGTTAAAAGATTTGCAATCTTTGAACCAAACTGTTATGATTTTAAGAAAATGACCATTTCCTTTGATTACTTCCAGTACCTTGTAAAAATGCTGCAAAAGCAGGAGTTTAATGTTTTATACACATTGAATCACCCTAGTCTTAAAAACTATGCTGTGGGGAAAACAAAATTTACCACAGAATCAACAAGAGAGCATGTGCTAACAGAGGACTTCTGGACAATTTTACAGAGTTGGAGAGTCTCAAAATCCGTGTATGTATTGGAGCATTGAATACTCATAGCCTGCCATTGAAAATATTTTAAAACTACCCCCCCCCCAAAAAAAGCATTTTTCCCCCAATAGACACACATAAAGAAGAAGAAAGACAGATGTTAGAAATAAAAGAAAGAGAAG
This sequence comes from Spermophilus citellus, assembly GCF_964194105.1. Lineage (NCBI taxonomy): Eukaryota > Metazoa > Chordata > Mammalia > Rodentia > Sciuridae > Spermophilus > Spermophilus citellus. Next base: position 256,486,106 of record NC_138182.1, read on the forward strand.
GTAGGTGAAAAGAAATAATTAAATGGGAAAAAGTATGTCAGGAGAAATTGTCTGAAATACAAAAATCCAAAGGATGACTTTAATGTATTTTGAGCCAAAGAATATTAACCAGAATCTTATTTTTCTTCCCTTCAGGCTCTTCATGTTGAATAATATCCATGCCATTTTCACAACACTCTAAAACTTCAATGTATTTTATACGTTTTCAGAATATAATATCATGCAAAAAAAAAAAAAAAAAAACCTCAGAACTGATAAAATTAGATTATCTAAGGTGTTCTTATATGTTCTGTAGGATATACCATCATTTTTTGGCAGCATGATTTCCACAGTATTGTATTCAGTTCTAGAAATTGATTTAAATAAGTTATTAACAAGGAAATATAAAATACAAGAACTTATTATGGATCTGAATATTAATTTATTAATAGAGGAAGATATACATAGTGCACTTTCTTACTCGGAAAATCACTGATATAATGACCTGGCATTAGCATATTTGATGTGGAATATGCTATCCAACTGGGGCTTTTTATGAAAGCTACAGGTTACGACCTACTGTTCATTACACTTAGTTTCTAAGGTGCAGAGATTGATGTGGAAGCCAAAGAGCATTATTGTTCTTCACTGGACCTTTGCATTTATGAGTCACGAGACTGATGCTAATGGGATTCACTCTTTTGTTGGATTGATGTTTAAGGTTAGATGGGGAGATGAGTCCCTGATCTTGACCAGAAATGATTTGCCCACTGCCAATTAGAAAAGGAAAAGGGCAAGGTGGAGGTTGAACTTGGAGTTAATAGGAATAAGAATAATGCTGAGGGTGCATGATGAAACTCAATGAGATACTGCACTTTAATCTTAGACTGACAAATTTACATAGTGAAGGGACTTTTTATCAATGTCAGCCAAACAATTATGATCCTATGAAAAATGCCCCGGCTACTTTTGTACTCTCTCCTTCTTTTAACCTGTGCAATGGACAAGAATTTAAAATAATCTGTTAGAAGTATGCATTATTTAATATATTTAAAACTTTCTATTCATACATGACAAAACAAAAAAAAATCATTTATTTTAACACATAAACTCTCAGAGTATATGACCTCCTATAATTACATCTAGTAAAAATATAATTTAATATTATGATGAAAGTGAAAAACAGAAACAGGACAAAGTAGTTTTTAAAGTTATATTTGCCCTTCTAAAATATTGTCACACTAAAGAATTCTTCCCACTTTTTCTTTTTTTTCACTGTGAATCATTCTTCAAAATGTAGTAGAGACCTTTGTGGTTACCAATGAGAAATATTTTGAACAAAAGTAGTCTGATGCCATTTTTAAGAACTTTTTTTTTTCTCACTTAATATTCTACAAGGTAAAAGTACTTAATTTGGACATGTCCAATTTCTCTTGCTATAACAAAATACTTAAGTCTGGATGACTTTATCATAAAAGAAGTTTATTTTGGTTCATAGTGCTAGAGTCCAAGGCCAAGGGCTCACATCTTGTGATGGCCTTTTATCTGGCAGAATCCCAGGTTGATAACAGTATCACATGGCAAGAGGCAGGGAGCACTTGTGTGTATGTGTCCTCTGGTCTCTTTCCCTCCTGATCTGTAAATGGGCTTAACAAATCCAACTTCATAGAATTGTCATGAAAATAAAATGTAATCATGTGCACAGATTGCTAGGCAGAGTGTATGCGCTGCATTGAGTTCTCTACAAGCAATACCTACAATTTTTATTCTTATGATTAGTATTTTCATCCTTCCAGGAAGTGAGAAAATCTCAGTAAAAGTAATCATTGTAGGCAAGATCTAGGCAAAACTGTCTCTGTCATGTGATTTCAAAGGGTAATTGAAAGTGATCAGTTAAAAAAAAAAGATAGAAAAATTAGAGGTTGAATTGAAAATTAGATCTTTGAGTGTTAACAATAGAATACTGAGCATGCTTATTTTTTTCTATCTAAATATTAGCACATACCTGTGCTTTTCATTTCTCAAAAAAATATTTCATTACTTTTGTTTGATTTAAACAAAGTTTTCTGATAAGCACTGAGAACAGGCAAGGAGATATAAGATTTAACATGACCTGTGCATTAGTGGTATTCTCACGTAACAGCAGTGTGTAGGGTAAATTGGAGAAGAGTAGGATGTGATTAGAAACACTAAGCCTAATGATAACTATAAATATTTGTCAAAACAACTGCCAAGATATGTAGACAGGGTAGAAATAAGAATATATGTAAAGAAAAATCCTAAGTGCCGCAGTCTTGGCTGGGCACAGAATCACGAGCCACCACACAGCTTTGTAGATTCAAACAGCAATTCTTTATTCCCGAACTCACACCGGCCTCCACACACGTTCTCTCGCAATCCCAGTTCTCCTGCCACCCAATTCACCTACTCCACGAGGCTTATTTCCCAAAATGCTCTCTGAATCTCACGAGAGTTCAACAGGAGCTTAGGCAGCAGGAACGCCCTAATTCCAGCAGCAATAATCCTCAACATCGAACTTCCCTAAAATCCAAGGTCTTAAACTGGGAACGCCTTGTCTTAAACCGGGAACGCCCTAAACCCAAGGATTGGGATACTTCCTCAAACTGCAGGATACACCCTAATCCTGGATCCACCCTCGTCCTTGGGCAGGGTCACCTAACATGCAATGTCAACAGCGAAATTAACATGGGGTACGCTGGCAAGGAAATTTCCTACTTGGTAATGGCCCTCAGCATCTCCCCCCTTCTGATTAATTAAACAACAAGCAATGTGGCTTAAGGACCGTGCCTGGTAGGTTGTCCAATTCAACATATGGTTCTTACCCGTCATGGGAAAACTGACCTTTAGGCGTCAGCCTCCTGTCTTAGGTTGAATCCACTGCAATCAGATCAACCCGTCACTGACTACCGGTCCAGCATTCAGCCAAGCTTGTGGAAAGGCCTATGCACCAGTGGGGGGGTGAGGTTTCTTGCCTCACCTCTGTTGGCCCCCAAATTTAGCCTTGGTGCCAGTGGGGGGGTGAGGTTCTTTGCCTCACCTCTGTTGGTCCCCAAATTTTAGACCATCGCTAGTAGAAGGGAGGAGGATACAGAAATGCCAGGACACCAAGCCAATTGACGGCTCCTTTGGAAAAATTTCGTCACTGGTAACACCATCAGCAAAGATATGCCAGCATTACCACAATTAACATGGGGTGCGCTGGCAAGGAAATTGCATCACTGGTGACACCATCAGCAAAGATATGCCAGCAGTACCACAATTCGCTGCATCAGATGATATTTCACAATGTATGCAACTGATATATAGTCCAGGCAAGTTCTGCAAGCAGTTCAAATTGGAGGAGTCTATCAATATGTCCATATCCTCCCAAAGTAAATCAAGTCCTTGATAGCATTACTTGTTGAGTTATATTCATTGATGCATCAGTTTATACAGTTTACTGTGATAGCTATCATAGAAGCTGTAGTTTGGTTTTATCTCAGTCTTCACTGGAATTGGGATGGAGATGGAAATTCTGGCAATGATGGTAAAGAGACATTATCCTGAACAGAATTATTAAATATAATAAAAAGAAAAGGTGAAAGTAAACAAACAGATCTGTTAAACTCCTTTAAAAACAATCCTTAACAGCCGTTTACCAAATTTAAATTAGTAAGCAAACAGATCTGTTAACCACCTTTAAAAACAATCATTAACAGCTGTTTACCTAATTTAAATTAAACCATTTAAATCACGTGAATAAAAAAAAATTCGGATCCATTTTTTCATGAGCGCTCCTTATATATGAAATATGGACATACACACATACAGACATACAACACAAAACAGTGCACACATAACATACAACACATAAGACAATAAAGGCCTTGTAGTTTTACCTAGGTGAAATCTCCATTGCAATGTTTAAAAACTCCACAGTCAAAAAATAAAACACAGTCAAAAAATAAAACTGATCAGAAAAACATTAACCTAGGTTTGTATGAGCTCAAAAAATAAAATAGAACTTTACGATGTGGGAAAAATGCAATAATAAAATAGATATTGAAAAAAGCACCGTGGTTAATCACTGTCACAGATGTAAGAATAGCCAAGCTGGAGCTCTGGATATCAGCTGTTATGGATTTGAGTCAAATTATCTTCTTTTTGGTCTGTAGAAATTGCTTTAGTTACTGGAATCCAAATCGGCTGCTGTTCTCCCTGTGGAAACAAACACAAACGGAACCCCGACTCCAGACAATAACTGGATCAGGACCTTTTCATTGTCCTGTTAGAACATCTTTCCAAAGTACCTTAGGCTTATGTACATTTTTCGGATACATATGTCTTTCCGCAGCACTAAGTCCTGATGAATCCAAATTTAGAAAGTTTATTGTAAAAAGGGTTATTTTATCTTTGGGGGATATATACCCCTATAAGATCCTTTTAAATTCAAGTCATTCAAAAGCATTCTGCCTTAGTTTTTAGAATTACTTTAGTCCTTTTAATTTTTTGATGTGGTTTTAAACCATAGTTGTCTTAGCCTCTTGCATTTTCTATCTGAAATACCTTTACTTGACATTTTCAACCATTTTCTATCTTATTTCTATCTTCTAGTTTTCTTCTAAGGTTTTTATATTTACCCTTAGTTGCTTTTTTCTCTCCTAGTTTTCTTTTGTTTCCTATTTTGTGGGTTTAAAATTCTTGTCTTTCTACATCTTTTTTATCTTCCTATATCTTTTTTATCTTTCTACATCTTCTCTCTTTTTTTACCTTTCTGTACTTCTGTTTTTAAAGTTTTTCACTTCAAATTTTTAATCTTCTTTATCTAAATATCTTTTATCTTATTATCTTCCCATTTTCATGGTTTTTTTTTTCCATCCATCATGAAGGCATCTTAACCACCTTCAATTTAACCTTTTAAAGCCTTTTGCAACTTATTTAGACATTTTACAACTTTTTACTTTACCACACAAAGATTATCTCATCTCCCTCTTTATAGTTTAATAAGTACATTTAAATAGTTTGATGAGTAAAGCAATCTTTTTTCCGCCATGAAGGTATCTCGACCACCTTCAATTTAACCTTTTAAAGCCTTCCAATTATCATCTATACTGTACTTTTAAATGTACTTTTTCACCACCTACAGCTTCACTCTTTTAAATGAGGCTTAGATTCTGTTTAAATCGCTTTAATGTTAGTTTACATGGCTGCCCTTCAACCAAAGGCTTTTTTTTTCCCATTAAGAAGCTTTGTCTCAATCTGCCATGTACAAATATCTTTCTCTTCTTTCTTCCATTCTCAAGCTTTTAAATTAAGTCTAGTTTCCTCAAAATCTTTTTAAATGGCATTTTACAACTTTTTACTTTACCACACAGAGATTATCTCATCTAGAAACATTTCTTTTTCCTTTAACCTTTTATATTAAAATATATTTCCACATCTTGAATCTTTTTATATCTCTTTTTTAACCATTAACCCTTTTATAAATTCACATTCTGAAACAACTCTTATAAAATTTCTGATTTAGACAAATTATCCACTTTAATAAGATGAAATACTTCCATGTTTTTTATGGTACTATTATACTGTAATTGAAACTCAACTGAAACTTCTTATACTCTTTGTATATAAATTACACATGATAGAATCTTAACTCTTAGTAACCTTGTTTTAGCAAAGACACAGACCAAAGCAATATTAAACTTTTTTCTATTTACCAATTTATGAAAACACACATACTGTTTAAATATATTACCTTATGGAACTTAATAAGTAAAGAGTACTTGATTTTATATTTAGTGGTTGATATTTTAACACTTTTTAGCTTTGTAAATTAATCAGATGTCTGTAAAACCCAAGATCTTAGACAAGTATAGTAAACAGAACTAGCCATCTCTTTCTTGTTGAAGAAAAATCCTTCTACAGGATACCATGATGGTCCCATTGATATACTTAATAACTCATCTTTAAAAAGCCATGGGCTACATTTTTGTACTGTATCAACATATGACCTTATTGTTCTTGGTCTTACTGGGGTGCCTCCTTCCTCTAACAATTTCTCTTCCTCCGAGGCGAACAACTTCAAACCTCGAGTCAACCATTTTCCCCAGTTTGCCTGAGAAAGTTCTAGGAACAGGCAACTTGAAATAAAAACAAAATAAATCAAAACAAGAACACATTGTTTTTTGAAATGGTCACCCATTTTTTTTGCTCTCCTTCAGGAGCGAGCAAATTCACTTACCCCCAAGCTTCAGACATCCCGCGTACGGACCACCAAATGCCAATGTCTTGGCTGGGCACAGAATCACGAGCCACCACACAGCTTTGTAGATTCAAACAGCAATTCTTTATTCCCGAACTCACACCGGCCTCCACACACGTTCTCTCGCAATCCCAGTTCTCCTGCCACCCAATTCACCTACTCCACGAGGCTTATTTCCCAAAATGCTCTCTGAATCTCACGAGAGTTCAACAGGAGCTTAGGCAGCAGGAACGCCCTAATTCCAGCAGCAATAATCCTCAACATCGAACTTCCCTAAAATCCAAGGTCTTAAACTGGGAACGCCTTGTCTTAAACCGGGAACGCCCTAAACCCAAGGATTGGGATACTTCCTCAAACTGCAGGATACACCCTAATCCTGGATCCACCCTCGTCCTTGGGCAGGGTCACCTAACATGCAATGTCAACAGCGAAATTAACATGGGGTACGCTGGCAAGGAAATTTCCTACTTGGTAATGGCCCTCAGCACTAAGGATTCATTAAATAGATTGTGTGATAGATCTAAGGGGAAGTTGAGATTTACGTTTCAGATTCAAGGTATTTCTTGTAGAAGAAGATATGGAAAGTTAAACTTAAGATATTTTGAATTACACCTAATTATAGACAGTGGGATAGATTTAGACAGTTGTACACCCCCACAGGACCATCTCCACATTCACAAGGTAGAATAGTATTGCCACCCATAAAACATTTCTTTTCCACCTCATCATCCCATACCATAACCACACATGAGCACTGACTTTGGATCTGTCACTATGGAATGATGCCTTTCCAAAATTGTATTTAAATATTATCATGGATATGTCATGTTTTATTGCTGGCTTCTTTATCTGAGCATACAGTTTTTGAGATCAATACTGTCACTGAATGTCTCAGTGGTTATGTCATTATTGTTCCTAAACATATTTTATGAATAATATTCACTCAATTTATCCCTTTTATTAATTTTTTTTTCAATTTTTGAAGAACATTTAGGGTTTTTCCCATATTATGCCTAATATTAATAAAGCTGCTATGAGCTTTCCTATACAAATCTTTGAGTATATGTTTAAGCATTCTTGGAAAACTCAGAAAACAGACATTGAAAACTCAGCATTGGTGTCTTGTGTAGATGAGGCATTAGTTTTCTAGTTTATTAAATAGCAGGACTACACCTTACAAAATGCCTCTTCACAAGTCAGTTACATACTTGGACTCTGCAGACATTTAATTGTAAATTGCTGACTGTAATCCTAATCCACACTGAGCCAACAGTCCCTGGGATAGATTATAGTGATTATAAGCTATGACTGTCTGTAATATGTCTTCCACATCCAGTCTAATTAAGATTGTTGAGTGTTTGTGAGTCAGATTTCTATTACTTTAATAAATTCTTAAGATAATTAACCCATAAAGAGAAAAGTTTTATTTGTCTCACAATTTTGGAGGTCCCAATACATATATAGATTGACCAATTAGCTATGGGCCCCGAGTGGGGAAAGCAGATTGCAACAGCTGAGAAAGTGTGGCAGAACAAATCTACTCACTCCATGACCAAGGGATGAAAGGAGGGAAGAGGAAGAGTCTGGTTCCCCCTCTCTATTTCAAGAGCATACTCCAGTGGCCTAAACAAACCTCGGTAGCCCCACCTCTTACCCTTTCTGCCACCTGCTGTAGTATCATCTGAGGACCAAGTTTCCAAAACCTGAGGCTTCAAGAGACATTAAAGGTTCAAGCAAATGCAAAATGAAAGAAAACAAAAATTCATCTCCTTAGTGATTAAATGACTCTCCTCTTACTATTCTAGGTCACCTGCTGCCTTAGTAAAAAATAGAGAAAGATCCTTGCCTGGCTCTTTCTTCTCCTCTTGGCATACATTCTCCACAGGCAAATCTCATTTTGCAAGAATCTCTTTCCAGGTAGAATGTGAAAGTATTTTTTCTCTCTGGTACATGAGACTGAAAAGTACATCTTCCTATTTTTCCAAATCTAAAGAGGATAAATTTCTCTGCTATCATTTTCAAATTATATAAATGTTTGGTGAGTGAAGACTCCTGTCTAAAACATTGATCTAACCCAAGGTAAAAGGGGAAAAAAATGTGTGTGTGTGTGTGTGTGTGTGTGTGTATCAGATCCCTTGCTATTTCTCTATTAGCTGGAGGAAGTTGAGATTATTCTGAAAGGCACTATACTCTAGCACTTGTTCTTAAGCAGAAATGAAAATGATCAGCTATTAAAAGAACTTAAACTCTTATTTCTAAAAGTGTAAAATGTGTATCTCCATGAAGGGTCTGCATAACCCTTGCAGGCTGTATTGCCTTCGGGAAACCCTTTTCTTCCTCTAGTCTTTCAATTCCCTATAGTGCATGCACCCTCTCATTCCCACTTTCTCTCATAGACAAGATGGATAGAACACACAGGCAGACATCCTTCAAGTCTTCAGAGGAAGTGCCACAACCTCACTCAGTACTGTGCTAAATGCCTTCTTAGGAGATGTGGTGGTTGGGTTGGGAGGAGGAGAGGTCTTCTACAGGCAGAAGATAACATTTTCTGAAGTGGAGAAGAGCAAAGAGAAATAGAGGAACAGAATAACTGAAAGGGAGCAGAACCTGGGAATCAGGTCACAGCCGTGAAGGAACTTTGCTTGGGGTTTACATTGCTTTTCTTTTCCATTGGACATATACAACAGTTATATTGAGTACCCATAATTTTAATTTGTTGCTGTTTGGGGGTTTTATTTGGAATATTTCCTTAGAATACTCCAGTCATGGGCAAAAAGAGTCACACATCATGAGGGTAGGGAAAAAATAACAAACGTGTTAAGGAAAACAGAAAGGAGACAACCAAGCAGTTGTTTAGAAAAACAACAGTTAAGCTTCAGGGTATTTATTTCTTAAATTTCCTTGTATGAGAATAGAAATATACCCCTGCCTCCAGAAAAAAAAAATGAAATTCCCATGGTGGTGTTGCTACTTGTCATCACATGCAAATAAAACATAAAGGCAAATACTTAAGAAGGAGGCCACTGAAGCAGGCGAAAAGTGGCAGGCATTTAGGGGATATGCAGATTCCATCCAACTTAGCTAAGCAACTTGGCCCAGGATTCCTTCCAGCTCCTAATTGTTCCAGATTCCAAGAAGTCCCTGCTTCACATTGATGCACTCTGCTTTCCTCACAGCCTTCAGTTCTGATCAATTATGCTTTGGTCTTTATTATTGCATATTTTATTCTAAAGCCAAATATTATTTCCAGAAAATATGTTATGTCATTTTAGAAACTGAAAAAAATCTGAAATGATTGTATTTACTTGACTACTTTGATGGTTGTCTCAAACATATAAGCTGGAATTTAATGTAAAGTATTATAGTTTGACAGTGGATAAATTTGTTTTGAAGATTCATTGAGCCATTCTTAAATTTCCTTGTATGAGAAATGAGTTAAATTGATTTTGCTAGTTAATATTTTGGGAGATATTACTTTACTTTAACTAGTATATTATAACTAGAAAGTATTTATATCTTCAAAATAATTCCGTTGGGTACCTTGGCAAGTGTGTCTCTGGCAATAGTTTAGCCCAACATTCTAGAGTGAGCACTGGGGAATTCTCAAATCCATCCATCCATTTCAAGTTGTGGCTCTCATTTTGCCCCAAATACAAGTCAGAAATCTATGGGAAAATTATAACACTTCTGACATTTTAAAAACTAGTTAAAAGAAACTAATGTCTATGCAACAGTGAAGATAAAACTTTTTCTTATTTATAATTCAATCTGAATTAAGGACTTTTAGTTATAAGCATTAATCAGGTTAGTACTACATATGGACTAGATAAACTGATAAGTTCTAGATAAACAAATAATTTGAAGTGCCATTGTCTGAACAAGGATGGTTTCTGTGTTATGAGTTTACTTATAAGTCATCCGGCATATGAAAGAGTGAAGTCTACTTGGATAAATGAATAAAGAATTAAATAAATGCTACATTTGTTTTTATTATGCAAGTTCCCACATAAGTAAATACATATAAATGTAACTAAAAATTGTCTTTTTTTAAAAATATATTTTAGTTGTTTATGGACCTTTATTTTATTTATTTGTATGTGATGCTGAAAATCAAACCCAGTGCCTCACACATTGAGGCAAGTGCTCTTCCATGGAGCTACAAACCCAACCCAAATGTCTTTTTTAATAGTAAATAAATGAGAAAAATATCATATGCTGGACTTCACTTAATCAACCATGGGTATTTTAATTCAACTCAAAACATTGTTAGTTTGGTAACTAGAGAGAAAATTTCTTTTTTTTCACTTTTAACTTTTCTTTACCACAGCTAAGGTTTTCACATAGATTAGACATGGAATAGTGGTTAAACATTGAAAAGCCTTGTTGGAAAGTCATGCCAGCAATATAGCAGTTTGCATAGTGAAAACCAAGAAATATCAATGAGCAAATGCAAGAATAATGGTAGAACTGATATTATACAAGGTTCGTAACTTCAGATAACCTGTTCTCATTGTGAGAGCATATTTTTATAGTGCATCATTTATCATTTATCATCTTTACCTTGTACCCTCTTCAGGATTCATGAATAGAGTAATAAAGGATTTTTCCTGATTCTTCTAACAGGTAGAGAAAGCAAGTGTCCAGATGCACTGCTTTGGAACAACAATGCTACCTAGAGTGAGAATTCAACTTGAACTGTAGGCTATTAGCTTTCTCTAAGCATGACTAATAGTCACCATGAAATTCAGTGGGCAAGGCTCATTCTGAAAACCCCACCACACTTCCTTTTTGTAATAAAGTATTTTCTAGGATCAGTAGTTGGAATTTGCATTAGAAGGGGGGGGGGGTATAGGCACTTTAGTCACTGTTAGAAAGTGAGTGGACTGTGACATTGACTGAAATAGATTAACTCTGGGAAACAGATATATTTTTGATCTTTTTATATGCAGCTGGGTAGAAAGACATTAAGCAGCAGGAAAGGAGGGACTGATAAAAGAAAGTCTCTTTTCTTCCTCTTCATTCTTACAATCCCCCCATTCTTTAGCCAGGAGCTTTAAATATTCTTGTAAGGACTTTCTTGAGAAGACTGTTGTTTTACAGTAGTTTTGTATGTACTGAGATCCTAAAGCTATGGATGCTGTACAAAGCTACAATGTAAATTTATTTCTCTTCATAATTCCTGTCACTTGCCTTGTCTCCACATAAAAAGCCATCGATGTAACATTTCATTATTAATTACAGCAGCAGCAAGCTGGCTGTCAGAGTCAAACCGATACACTTTCTGGACCAACTGCTGAGCTTTCAGACATTCACTCATTAAGCTTATGATGATGATGGAGTTTTTAAAACCTGCTGTTTGTAATGGACAGTGGAGCTTAAAAATCTGTCATAAACTGCTCAACTGAGGAAACCAAATTGGCAAAGAGAGTGAACAAGCATAAGAGCAAACAAATTGCTCCATAGAAGAAAGTTGTCTCGTTAAATGAGCTTTTATTTTTACAAAGAATGTGAGGGTAATTCTGAGACTATAAGTGGATGCTGTGGAATTGTTTAACTGAGAGCAGTTATTCACATTAAAGAGACTAAGCACATAGAGAAAGAATAGAAATACACCCCTGCCCCCAGAAAAAAACAACAAAAGCACCCTGGAATGTTTTTGTTGTGGTTGCAAATAATGTGGTCCCAGTGAATGAAAATGACTAAATCATTTTTTTAAAGTGTGTATTCTCCTAACATTTTAAAACAAAACTATGTTGAAAGCACATTTAAGTTAAGGATCTAAGCATATGACAGAATTAACTCTCACATTTATAGGTTTTCAAAATACATATTTTTGGACATTTTTCATACATTTCTAAGAACTTAGGAATACAAGGAAGAAGTAACTAAAAACGAAGTCCTCTCTAAAAGAGGAAGCAATAATAGTGACAAAAAATGTGTGTATGTGTGCATATGTATATTACGTAGCACACATACACACACATACATATATATGTATATAATGTATAGTTAAGTTACAAGAGATAAATGAGGAAAAATAGGAAAAGCAGACCAGGCAGAAGGGAACAGGAAAAGCAGATATGGTGGTGAAATAAGAGGAGGATGCAAGTTGCACTGGGGCTGAAGTTGGTGCCTGGAGGAAGAACAGCTTCCAGGGGGAGATTAGATCAGGGAGATTAGCTGGAGAAGCAAACTCTCCTTTGTACTCAGTGGAATGTCTTATACCTGAGGGGAGCAGAGGTGTTGTCAGGCTCATTGTTTTCCAGAGGAAACAAATCATAAAACAAATTTTTGCAGCATGGGTCAAGGAGTTAAATCCTGTTTCCCCACAATGATATATATACTGAGCTCTTTTCAAGGTATATATTTAGCCCCCAAAATGTCTTTACAAGGGGGACCTGTGTACATCTCTTTTTACACACACATATATCTATATATGTCAACCTCCAACTATTTATATATAATAAGCAACAATGAATAAAATGTAAATGTGCCAATGTACTACCATTACTATTTATTATTGTTACTTATAGTATCAGAAGAATGTTTTTCTACTATTGTATTGTCATATAAACCAATTCTTTAGAGTTATTAATCCCAGGAATCTATTCTACCTGCATAATATAGATGCAAATTTGCAGAGAAAAATAATTGCATTACTACAAATATATTAAAAACGAAAGAAAATCCACTTTTATAATATAGAATTTGTTGCTTAGTACATAAAATCTTACCTGCACAAAAAGAAATAATTCTGAAATTGTATCGAAGATGACATGAAATGATCAATAGCAAATCAACAAATATGAACTAATATAACAAAAGGAAAAAAATTTACAGATTATGACCAGAGTAGCTCATGTCTGTAATTCCAGTGCTATGTGAGGCTGAGGCAGGAGGATCACAAGTCGAAATTCAGTCTCAGAAATTTTATGAGGACATGTGTCAACATAAAAATAAAAATAGCTGGGAATGTAACTCAGTGGTAGAGCTCACCTGGACTCAATCCCTAGCACTGTTAAAAAAAAAAAAAAAGGAGGGGAGTAATGTATGAGTCATTAAAACCTAAGCGTTTGTTAGTCTCAAATGTGAACGTCAAGATGCAAAGCTCTTTAACCTCAGTATCTCAGTATGATCTGCAAGGCAGTTTCCACATGTAAAATCCTGTTACAACTCAAAACTGTGTAATTTTTCTAAGAAACACACTTGAGTGTAAAGACTTCTTTTGAATTTTATGCTTTTTTTCCTTTTTGTATGTTAATTGACATTCAATTTTGAGTAATACATTCTCCATGTTCCTAAGTATGTGACTGTACATACAAATTATTTTGAAATAGGTTTTCCCAGTGTTCTGTAGTTATGATATATATGTAATATTGGCATAACTGAATCTCTTCACAAGTTTTTGAGTCTTTGGGGAGTGATATTCTCTGTCTGGGTATTGTTTTAGATTATTTACTAAATACAGTACTGTATGTTTCTCAGTGATTATTGTTGACAACATTCAGTAGCTTTTTTGTTTGTTCACAGAACACGAAACACTGTTTTGTGTTCCCATTTAACATATCTGATTTTAATTTTGGAAAACGACCCTTGCCATCATGGATGTGCAGTCCTCTCAATCCATCCCACCAATTTCCCAAAAGCAAATGGTATAATTTATTTATTTTAAATCTATTTTTAAAAATTTGTTCTAATTAGTCATACATGACAGTAAAGTGCATTTTGACACATTGTATAGAAATGGAGCACAATTTCTCATTCTTCTGCCTGTACTTGGTGCAGAGTCACACCAGTCATATAATCATGCATGTACATAGGGTGATCATGTCTGTCTCATTCTACCATCCTTCCGATGTCCACACCCCCCTCTTCTTTCCTCACTCTCCTCTGCCAATCCAATGTGCCTTCATTTTTCCCAATCCCCCACATTATAGATCAGCATCTGCTTATCAGAGAAAACATTTGGCCTCTGAGTTTTTGTTTTGGCTTATTTCACTTAGCATGATATTCTCCAGCTTCATCCATTAACCTGCAAATGTCATAATTTCATTCTTCTTAAGGGCTAGGTAATATTCCATTGTGTATATGTACCACATTATAGCTCAAAAATATGAAAAAATGACAATTTGCATAATTTAAATATTTACCTAACTATTCTCCTTCTATTGGAATTGAACCCATCTATTTTTTAAAGTAAACTCTACTCTTATACTATTATGCCACTTGGGTAATTCATTGAAACTCACTGCTTTAACAGACACAGAGGAGATACAAATAAAGAAATCTGATAATGGTTCAATCAACACTAGGTTCAATGGACAGACAAGGAACTCTCATTAAATTTAAGGTAGAGAAGAGTCTGTAACTTCAAATCCCAGCACACACACACACACACACACACACACACACACACAAAAGACAAGCATTGAGAAGTGTCTGAAATTTATCTGGATAAGTTCTACCATCTCTCTGTACAAACTAGTGTTCATTATATAAAAAGAGTTTTGAAAGACACCAGCAATTTGCTTAAACAAAGCATAAGTGAAACATGGTCACAGAGGCATAATTTGTTGTTCTAAATTAAAAAGAGTAAATAAATGACTGTGTTAAAAAAAAAAGTATTAATATGGAATCAATGAGGTTTCCAGTATAGAGATATTTCACATTTTAAAAGCTTGCTTCCAAATTTCCCATTTTGACAACTTTTCTTTAATTTGTTCTTTTTTTAATTTTTTTTATATTGGTTGTTCACAACATTACAAAGCTCTTGACATATCATATTTCATACATTAGATTGAAGTGGGTTATGAACTCCCAATTTTAACCCCAAATGCAGATTGCAGAATCACATCGGTTACACATCCATAATTTTACATAATGCCCTATTAGTAACTGTTGTATTCTGCTACCTTTCCTATCCCCTAATATCCCCCAACCCCTTCACTCATATCTTCTCTCTCTACCCCATCTACTGTAATTCATTTCTCTCCTTGTTTATTTTCCCATTCCCCTCACAACCTCTTATATGTAATTTTGTATAGCAATGAGGGTCTCCTTTCATTTCCATGCAATTTCCCTTTTCTCTCCCTTTCCCTCCCACCTCATGTCTCTGTTTAATGTTAATCTTTTCTTCCTGCTCTTCCTCCCTGCTCTGTTCATAGTTGCTCTCATTATATCAAAGAAGACATTTGGTATTTGTTTTTTGTTATACATGATAATAGAATTTATTTTGACATAATTATGCAAGCATGAAATATATCTTGTTTTAATTCAGTTATTTTGTCAGTTTGCTAAATAGTTATTTTTAAAATTAATTTCTTGTGGATACACACAATGGTGAGATTCACTGTTGTATATTCATATATGTGGTAAGAAAGTTATATCAGATTCATTCCATTGTCTTTCCTTTTCCCTTCTCCCCTCTCTTCCCTTCATTTACCTTTGTTTACTCCACTAAACTCCTGATCCTTCAATCTGTCTTCTTCTGTGTTAGGTTCCACATATCAAAGAAAACATTCAATCTCTGGTTTTAATGGATTGCCTTATTTTACTTAGCATGATAATCTTCAGATCCATCCATTCAATGACAAATATCATAAAGTCAGTCTTCTTTATGGATGATTAATATTCCATTGTATATTATACCATATTTTCTTCATTCATTTTTCTGTTGAAGGGCACCTAGGTTCACTCCATTGCTAAGCTTTTATGAATTGTGCTGCTAGAAACATTGATGTGTCTGTGTCACTGTAATATGTTGATTTTTAAAATTCTTTGGATATATACCAAGGAGTGGGATAACTGGGTAAAATAAGGTTCCCTTCCTAGTTTTTGGAGGAATCTCCATACTGTTTTCCAGAGTGGATGCCATAATTTGCAGTCCCGGCTACTATGTATGAGGGCAGTCTTTTCTCGTTATTATCGCCACAATTTATTTTTACTTGTATTTTTGATAATTGCCATTCTGACTAGATTGAGATAAAATCTCATCATAATTTTAATTTTCATTTCTCTAATTGCTAGAAATGTTGAACATTTTGTTACATAATTGTTGGCCATCTGTATTTCTTACTTTGAGAAATCTATTTAGTTCCTTTGCCCATTTATTGATTGGGTACTTCGTTTACTTTTATTTCCTACTTATACTTCACATAACCTTTCCTGTCTTTGAAAATTAAAAATGGCACTCATGGTCTTTTATTGTTTTCATGAACAATTCAAACAATATAATCTAGTATTTTAGCTTGACTGAGGAATTATAAAGACATAGGTCCAAAGGTTGTTAATTTATAAAATGACCAGTTACCTTATCTGTAATGTGAAAGGTTTAGAAATAGGAAGTCTGAAATCCTAATTATATTTAAATTTATAATATAAAATGGAATTAAATTAATAGAAAGTAACTCTGAAAAAATAGTTAAATTTGTTTTTTTCTGTTAGTGAAAACTTTAGTTGTTTTTCTTTCTCAAAGATTACTTACAAATTGTGTATTAATATTTATGTTTTAAAATATATTAATTATGAGAATATAAAATCATAATGAATATAATTGTCTTCCTTTCAAGTTATAAAGAGACTCTAAATTATTTGTCTTTGAATTTTATGGAATGTTTTTAAAATTACGTTTACTTTTGACACCTCAAGTGCATGTCTGAATATGAATAAAATCTAGGATATTTTGAGTCAGACATAAGATCTTACAACATTTGTTTCATTGTCATATGAGGTCGGATAGAATTGATAAAAGAATAGGTAGAAAGGAGACATAAAGGAAGAACAGGGGAAAGACTTTAAATCAGAATTTTCTGATATTTTTCAGACCTGTCACTCCCCAATTCAGTCTCTCTTTCCTGCCTGTTACTCACAAATTCCTAGTAATTCTGTAAATCTCCCTGTGCACTATAAAATAACTCCCCATAAATAGATTAAAGAGAGATGTAATATCTTGAGGAAATTAAAACTTAGGGGACTTTCCAATGCTCTTTATTGATCAGATAATGAAGACAATGTCAGCCTAAGAATTTGGAGATTTACCAAGAGCACTAGAACCCATCTTGAGAGCACCAAACTGATATCATACCTGCATATATTTCCATATACACCCCTCACCACGTTTCCTTTAAGAGATGAACTGGGACTCCCCCCAAACTATATATCTCACTCTCAAGATCACCCACATTCTCCCTTGAATATATATCTCATGTAGTTGACACCAAAAGGCATTTCTGTCTTGAGATTGCCCTCATTCTCTCTTCATTGTGTATCCATTTTCTTGAATCAGACTCTATGCCTTTGATTGGCCTGTGCTAAAATTTTTGACATGGCAAATCTTATTGATTATTTATAAATATGTAAGATGAATTTACGTATATAGATATGTTATATGGAAATGGAAATCTTGTCTATTGACAATTGTCGGTCACCTTTAAAATCAGACATAAACTGAAATCTGGTAGACACAACAGACAAGATATTCTTTTACATCCTTCTAATAATTTGAATATCTGCTAAAACTGTTATGATCAAATGTTTTGACAATTAAAATCAATTATAGTAATTGTGGAGGATTAATAACCCTGTGATTTGTTATTTCAATCGCAATGATTCAATATATTGATCAAAGTGGCCTTTATATTAAAACAAACAAGAAAACAGAACCCTACTTGTTATTTAATATATACAACTTTGTAAGTGAGGTTTCACAGCAGAAAACCACTGCTTCACTGGCAAAAGTAGCATCATTCTTTAGGACCAGCCCAAGTATTTAAATCGGGGGCGGTTTGCAGTGGTGTGTGAGTTGGCAGGCCTGTGAGGAAGCATCTGCAATGACTGTCTACAGCATGTTTCCATTTAGCTGGTGTCACATGCTGTCACTTTCATCCATTCCACAATTTGCACGAAAAGAAAGCATTCCACAACAACCCTTTAAATTCTTGAAATGTATGGTAAATTGTCAGCTTCTTTTCAATGTTGTTGTTTATCTCAGGATGCTTCTTGGCACATGATTTCTCAGTAGATGTAGTCCTCTTTCCCAAATGCAGCAGCAATTCCACTGATCAATGCAAGTTACAGCACTTTTCAACATCAAAATGGAGACAGCTTAATTCCTTACATTAGGATTTGGCTCAAACCCGTAGAGTTTTCCTGATAAATTACTATTAATACATTTAAAAGTATCCAACTTTTCTATCTTGTTTCTATCGGCTCAAAATATAAGCCAGTGCCATGTGGCTGAATCTTAATCATGCTTGAGCTGGAGAGCCATCCGCTGAAAGCCTGTCTCCGTTCATAGATCTGAGAGATTGTAATATTTTAACATTTCCTACTGCCAAGTTGCTAAGCAGTAAAACTATCTTGGCACTTTCCTGCCAGTTCATCATGAAGAACTACTTTAGTTTTGCTTAGTCTCTTGATGAAACAAATGTAAGGCAGCTGCACCAAAAGGCCTTTCAGAAATGTGTTGCCAAACAAATCCCTGGAACTTTCACCCTTTGCATAGCTAATTGAGATGGCTTGAAGCAGAGAAATCCCACATATGCATCAGAATAGAAATCAAGTCTTAAATGTTAGTGATTAAGATTATACAAATATTAGCTTATTACCATTCTAGCATCCTGTGCTCCTTCCACATGTGCCTTCTCCAAGGCACAGAGAAGTGTGATGGTTTCTTAGATTACAACACATTTTTCAAACTAAAGTCAAACTAAAGTCAAGCATACCCATCAAACTATATTCTAAGTGAAATACATATTCTACCTGATATTTACTAATCTTTTTAAAGTTTTGATTACACAATTAATGTCAAAAGGTCTGTGAGATTGATAAGCAAACAAGAGATATGTATAAAGTATAAAAAATATATAAAGTATTAACAGACTGTATGAAGATTTTCCATCACATGCAGCCAACCTATAATTTTGTATGTATTTTTCAGAACTTTCTCTCTGTGATTTGAGGTTTATATATTTGTGTGTATGTATAAACTAAGAATTTTGATCTACAAATTCATAGCAAAAGTCAGCAAATTTTTTATTATAGTTATTGTCCTTAAGAAAATTGAAACAGATTTTGAGTCCTCAACCTGCCATCATATCAACTAATTTCTCTCCATCTCAGAGGAATCAGAAAGTCCCAGAAGTCTTGATTAGAGAAAAATGTTTTGAGAGAGCTCCTTGAGCTTAGAAGATATGGGTCACATGGGATCCTCTGTGCAAACTCACACTATCCACTGAACAAGCCACTTGCCTCCTCTTTCCACAGACTGTATCCTTTTTGGCCTCAGAGAGTGTGCAAAGGAGTTCTTCCTCAGCCAGTCCATATCCTTCACCTAGGTACTCCAGCTCTCCTGCAATCTTAGCCTGAATCAAGCTAAGGCTTGTCCCCATGAAGTAAAAAGGCACTGTGTATTTCCCGCATGATACCTCTCCCACTTGCTTTTGCCAACTCCCATTTTCTTATTAAACTCTGATCTCCATAAGAGCAGGATACAGTGCTGGATATTTATTTCTCCACTGGACAGGTGAATTAATATGCTGGATGCTGAGGAAAGAGTGCTGTATTGAGATGCCCTGATATTCCCTCTCACTGTCCTTACCACTGAGGTAGAGGTGAACAATGAAGTTCCTACAGAGTTGCTTAGCTATAGTACTGGTCATGTTTATGAGGGGGAGTGTGGTAGTCAAGTGAGTGCTCAGAGTAGGTTAGTCTGGTTTGAGAGGTGTGTGTTTAGGGAAATGCCCCAGGAGAAGCCATCTTTGTATTGAGAGGCTTAGTAAACAGTGCTTCATCAAGTGGAGATGGGAGTCCTTTGCTACCTGGGGAAATGGAAAGTATGTGGAGTAAAATGATTAGAGATCTTCAGTGGGTGGACACCTGCCTGGAAGGAGAGGGAGTCAAAGATCAGGTGGGTGAGCCACTTACATATAATATTAGTCATTTGCATTCCTCATCCCCTGAGAAAACTAGGAAACAACAAAGCAGTATTAAGAAAGGAAGTTATAGAAGTAAATGTGCAACAAATTACCTTGTTAGTTTTGCCCAACTTCTGGAAAGTAAAGAGAACAGGATTCAGAAATATTTTGGATTTAGAACTGGAGGAACTTAGTGACTGACTGAGTCTGGAGGGTCTGCATTGAGGAAGATAGAGGTAAAAAAAATAAGAAGAAAAGCATCCACATAGTGCATGTACAGTACCAATAATTATTCAAGTGTTTCACATTTTAAATTTGCAATAACCACATGAAGTGGGTACTAATATTATCACACATCATGGATGAGGAAAGTGAAGGGCAGAGATATGAATAACATTAGGTAGGACAGCTGTCGTTCAGTTTTTTGTGGTTTGGCTCCAGAAAGTTTCACTTGAAGTTGCTCCTAGTCTTTTATAATGAGAAGTCAAGAAGAGTGCTGCCATAAATGGAAGAAGAGTTCACTGGAAAGGGTACAAAACAGTATTATAGTATGACTTGAATTTTGGACATCTAGAAATTGAAGTGCCTCTAGACATGCTAGTGAAAATGGTGAGTCTGGTATTTTACAGTTGAATGTGAGCAGAAAACATCATTTGGGGACTTAATGAAGTGTATGTGAAAACTAAAACCAAGGGATAAATGAAGTATTCAAGCCTTCAATAGCCAGTAGGAGAAAAGAAAGCCCACGTTGACTAGAAAAAGGGTACTGTCATAGGACTCTAAAAAGGAGTTTTCCAAGTACTCAGAGAAAAATAGTGGGATTATGTTGTTACAAGAGATTTCTGTCAAAGAGAATGCAACCAGCAGAGTATAGGTTCTCAGAATGAGTACTGAATTCCTGATTATTCCTTAGACTGTGTGATGACATCTATATATTTTATCCATGTTTCAAAACAATTTTACCCATGTATAAATCTGAGAATGTGGTCTCTGAAAGTCAGTCCTTTTACTACTCTATGAAGTATAAATTTTAGAAAATAATAAATTATTTTCTCTAGAAATATAAAATGTTCTTTTTCAAAAACCTTTCAATGAGTAGTTCAGAAATATAATTAATTTCTATTCTGAAAAAAGATTAAATCTTGAAAAATCATATCTATGTTTAAATCTAGTATATTTAATATATCTCTAAAAATAAGTAGATGTTAGTTAATTTTAATTTCATCCAATTACTACTTGAAAAAGGGCATTGCTTTATATTGCTGCCAGCTTTATAACAATTTGAATGAGTATATTATTAGTTACAGCAGCATTAGCTTCAATTTTCCATATAGACACAATGAAGACACACAGGAAGAAACTCTTTTGATTATTGTTTCCATCATGGTAAATGTACTATAATAAAAAATCAACTAAGATTTTATAACATAGGCTGGAGGCATTACTCAATAGTAGGCCATCTGCCTGGTGTATGTGAGGTCCTGGGCTCAATCCCAGGCACCACCAAATACATAAACACAAATATATTTTTCTCTAAAGGTAAAGTAGAAAACTGGAATGGAAAAGTGAAGTGTGTTTTATTTGCAAAGAAACATCTTCTTGGCAATGACATTTAGTTTAATGAGAATTATATAAACATTTCTTCCCAATTTTTCACCTTGTGATAAGATAAAATTTTGGCATAGTCTTATGCCAAGTTTTGATTGCAACACAACCAAAATCAAATATGCATAGTTAGATATATAAATTCAGGAATAAGTATCAGGTACTTTTTATGGCAAATGTAGATAAATACCTTAAATGTCATTTAAATTGAATTATATTTACTTGACAGTAGGGATATGAAATCATTTGACAGTGCAAACACACAGATTTTAAATTCATTTCTAAAAATATATCCCTTATTAACATTTTGACATCCAAAACAACACCTCTATCTTACGTGAAGTGAGAGTTGATTCTGAGCTATTTCCACCCATTTGAACACATTGATCAATGAATGACTGATTTTTAATATAAATTAATTATTTTGGATATCTCATGGAGATATGTGATTTCATTTTTGAAATATTTTTGAAATTAATTTAAGTAAACAGATATTTTTTTCAGAGATGTAGATTTACTTAGGAAAGCAGATACACATTCAAGGGGGAATGTAGTGTGGACTCTCTTAAGGAAAAGAATGTCTTGGTAAAAAATGCACATTCAAGATAGAATGGGTATCATTTCCAGAAGGACAGTCTTAAATATATATTTTTAAAATGTAGAATTTAACATTTTATCGAGATCCTTGGGAGAATAAGTTTTAAAAAGTAATATATTAATAATTTATAGAGATTATTTTCTCATATAATATCCATTAAGTTTCAAAAGTGATACAGGAATACAAGGTTTTCATTTTCTTCTTCAATTCTCCACTTTCTCCCTCATTATCATTTTTCCTCTTTATTCTAAGTTATTCCCAAAAGCTTTTAAAGAATCATGAGATTTCTTCTATATATCTTTAAAATTTATTAAAATTTTATTATTATTCCTAATCCAATAAAGCACCCATCTGCGAACTCTGCTGACTTTCCTCAAAGTCATATATGACCACTCAGCCCACCTGACATTCTACCTTTAAGGCCAGCCGCTACCATTTCTCCCACCTGGATTTCTACAGTGGCCTTTTATAGTATCTTCTGCTTTGGTCCTTATAATTATTTCTTCCTGCTGCACCCAGTAATTATTTTAAAAGGTAAATCAGGTTATATCCTCTCCCGCTTACCACTATCCATTGACAACCTGTCACACATTGAAAAAAAAATACAGATCTTTATTGTGACTTCATTGTGATCATCCTGTACTTGTGTCTGAACTGAGTTACTTTCTCCTCTGGCTGGCACTCCCCAGTTGCTGACCCTCTCCCTTTTGCTTTAACAGTTCAAACTCATCCTTACTCACAGCAAGACTTTGCGCTATCTTCCTTCAGCCAGGGAAACCCTTTCTCAACTACTTAGTCTGTCTGTTTGAATGGCCTCTTACGTGAAACCCTGCCACTTATTCCTCTTGCTTTTGTTTCCTACATAGCTTTTTATTTTATTTTTAATTTTTTTTGTAGTTGTAGATGTATTGCATACCTTTATTTTATTTGTTTATTTTTATGTGGTGCTAAGCAACCAAACAAGTGCCTCACACATACTAGGCAAGCTCTCTTCCACTGAGCCACAGCCCCAGCTTTACATAGCTTTTTACCAATATTTACTATCACATTTTCTCTTCTCTCTTTCTTCTATCCCTCTCTGTCTTCCTTTCACCCTTCCCTCTTGATTGTCCTGTTTTGTTATTATGATCCTTCTATTTTTCAATTCAAGGAAAGGCAATCTTTCTACATTTGAAGCTAAAATTCTGGAACTTTTTTATTTTTCTATCTGGAACATAAAATTAAAAACAGACAATTATTTCTTATTCTAATTCAAATGGAAACAATTTTAAATCTTGTTTTATACAGGCATGATCAATAGTTAATAGAAAATATTTTTATGTTCCATGAATATATAACTTTTTTTTATAATTTTTCATTATTATTTTATTGAACTATATGTATTGTACATTATAGAGTTTTCAAATTAAACCAGATTATGATAATTTTATAGAGTTTAGCTGTATTTCCAGCTGGAGAGATATATTTTTATTATCAAAAGAGGGAAAGTATCCTAGAGCTGATATAGCAGCTTCCTTTGTTATTTTACAAAGTAAGATGCCAAAACTCTCAGCATTTAAATTACCTGTCATAAAAGATAGAGGATTCTGGAAATATGGTGACATCAATCAGGGTTTCTGTAAACCCATATAAAGACAATTGTATTTTGTGAGAAAATGTTGACTGCCGTTTTTAAATTAATAAAATCATAAACAATTATATAAAATTAATTGTGTACATTTGTATTTTTACATATACTATATGACCTTAAATTATTAAGGCTTTTTATGGCTATAACTAGTTGTGTAGGATATGGAACCACACCATCTTCTTATGAGATCTCTGTTCTTTCCATTGCATTTGTCAGCTTGTTCATGAAGTAAGAGGTTCTTAACTATTTACTGAAGTACTGTGAAAGTGATGGCAAGAGGTTGCCACCTGGATCCTCTCTGGTACTAGAAAAATTCAC
This sequence comes from Spermophilus citellus, assembly GCF_964194105.1. Classification (NCBI taxonomy): domain Eukaryota; kingdom Metazoa; phylum Chordata; class Mammalia; order Rodentia; family Sciuridae; genus Spermophilus; species Spermophilus citellus. The sequence continues at coordinate 256,510,411 of NC_138182.1, forward strand.
ATTGACTCCTAACAAGTTAAACTTCAAATCAGTTTTTGCCAGTGTGATGTTCTTGTCCATGATATTTTGCTGTGGGTTACTGTTCCACCTATATCTGTTCCAAAGAACAAGCATACCTGCATATTCATCTCTTATTTCATTTAAACAAAAATTGAAATAAAGAGAAGGGAAGAAGTCCAATTGTGGAAAATGGCAAAACGAACATGGGACTACAAAGTATTTTCTTTGAAAATGGTATAGACTAACGGAAAGCACTTGTTGAATCAATGTAGTTTGAAGGCATTCACACTTAGGGACAAATTAAATAAAATTTTCATTAAAATAAAAAAATACATATACATATATATGCACATATATGTGTGTACATACATATATATATATATATATATATATATATATATATATATATTCTAACATACTAACATAGTGAGACAATGCATTAATAAAGGAATGAATGATTATCCTGAAAAAAAGAGATCTAAGATTTGAGAATATAGATATTCTTTAACCATAACACAGCTCAGAAATTCATTCTGAATATATTCAAGTTCAGTGCCTTGCAAAATATGCTCAGTGATTGCTGATTCTTTCTCTCATACAAAACTAATTCATAGAATTTACACACTTTCAAGCATGATGATGCACCTAGGTTATGCAATATACACATTACCTAACTATGAATATAGTGGTTATAAGCTCTTGATTGTAATAACCTGCAAAACAAGCTATATTTGTAACTCAAGAATTCTGATCAACAGTACTTAATGAGATATGTGACAGCTCATAATAACTTTTAAATACTTTTTGTGACCACATTGATAAGAATTCTCCCATTTGTATTAAATCTAAATTTTAAACACTGCATTAAGTTAGATAAAATACATCTGAAGAACATTACCTGAAACACTCAAACAGAAGCTGCTAACATGTCCTTAAAATGTTGATCTACTGCTCTCAGAAAAAAAAAAAGCATTTTTCCTGTTGTTATTATTACTATGATATTCTTTATGTCAATCATTATTATATTTTCAATTTTTCATATACTTTTACAACAGGTACAATGAAAGGCTTAAAAGATTTTTAATACAAATTAGGAAATATTTTCTATGATTTAAAAACAGAAGAGATACAAACAATAATTTGGTAATCTAAATGTGCTTATATATGTGTTTCATGGCCCCATTCCATTATGTTATTAATTTTCCTATAATTATAGATCTTTGGCTACCAAATATATTAAGTGTACCAGATACTTGTAACTAGGAAACTAATCATCTGTAGGACTCTTTGATTTTATTTTGATTTTGTAATGAAATATGTTTTCATTAACTTAAAATTTGATATTTTGAAAAGGCAAAAAAAATCATTATTTCTATATTTCTTAAGATATATGGAGAAAAAATAGTTACATATCAATCTTGATACAACAGGTGTTGTTTTTTTGTTTTGTTTTGTTTTGTTTTTCTTAAAGCACACAGTGCTGTGACGGTTTCTCCCTGAAAGGTTATCTCAACTTTAGTTTGTATCATATTAAAGAAATAGTCTCCCAGGAAGCTGTGAATTATCTATTTCCACATCCACAAAAGCTAGCCAAGACTGTAAGAAATAGAGGACAGTTTAGCTATAACCTTCAGAAAGTTCCAGAAAAGATGTTTATTGCAAATAGCAAATAGGCATTTATTATAAATGTATGTAAAGTCACATCTTTGTGATATTAATTAAATGTATTCTTATGGAAACTTAAATTGTACATCTGTTCTTAGCTTTTCTGACATTTATTTATTGTTACCATTAAGTGAAAACTTAGCACCCTACTCTTTTTTTGCTTTTTATTCCTATTCTGTCACTTATTTTACTTCCTTAAAAGTCCTTTCAGCCTAGTTAATTTCCAGTACCATTTTTTTAAGGAACTAATGCCACTTAAGGAATGATTGTCATTTGATGTTTTATTCCAAGGGACGGTGAGGCATTTGTCTCTAAGTTTTCACTCAATTTGTAATAAATACTTTCTGATTCCCTTTTAGTTGTACTGTTCGTTCTTTTCTTGACTTGCTCCCCAACATTAAAATTAAACTAGTAAAACTTAAACTTATAAGTCACAACTGTCTTCTCAGGAACACAAGAGAATTGAAATTAAAAATTAAAATATTAATTATCAGTATCTGACATAGTTTATTAATAGCAGGTAATTTTTGTTTTTTAGTGCTGGAGATTGAACTCAGGGCCTTGCATATGCAAGGCAAAGGCTCTACCACTAAGCTACATTCTCAGACCACAAGTGATGGTTTTGGAAAATACCATCCATCAGACCCATCTGGCAATGGCAGGTTAGTTAGGTACATCATCAGAGGCAGCTGGTTCTGGACTTCCATGCTAACTCACACACATCCTTCATTTCTGAACTCAAGTGCATAAAACATGCTATTTTGCTCTGCTTTTTTTTTTTTTTTTTTTTTTTTTTTTTTTTTTGCTGCTCCTACCTGATGTGACAAATTACTTCAGGAACATCTCTCTATACCATGTTGCTTTCCTCACTGCCACATACACGCTATTAAGTACTTAAAAACTCATTCTTGTCAGCAGAATTCTGATGCTTGCTTATACTTCCTTATGCCAAATGTCTATGTATGAGCCTCATATACTTGTTCTTGCTCCCACCTCTATAGCTGGAAGTTACCATCTATTAAGCATTTGCTGCATTTCAGAAATTGCTCTAAGTACCTTTCTTCTGTTGTCTCACTTCATCTTTTTTTTCTTTTTTTTATTGGTTGTTCAAAACATTACAAAGCTCTTGACATATCATATTTCATACATTAGATTCAAGTGGGTTATGAACTCCCATTTTTACTCCAAATACAGATTGCAGAATCACATCTGTTACACATCCACATTTTTACATAATGCCCTATTAGTAACTGTTGTATTCTGCTACCTTTCCTATCCTCTACTATCCTCCCTCCCCCCCTCCCATCTTCTCTCTCTACCCCATCTACTGTAATTCATTTCTCTCCTTGTTTATTTTCCCATTCCCCTCACAACCTCTTATATGTAATTTTGTATAACAATGAGGGTCTCCCTCCATTTCCATGCAATTTCCCTTTTCTCTCCCTTTCCCTCCCACCTCATGTCTCTGTTTAATGTTAATCTTTTCTTCCTGCTCTTCCTCCCTGCTCTGTTCTTAGTTGCTCTCATTATATCAAAGAAGACATTTGGTATTTGTTTTTTAGGGATTGGCTAGCTTCACTAAGCATAATCTGCTCTAGTTCCATCCATTTCCCTGCCAATTCCATGATTTTGTCATTTTTTAGTGCTGGGTAATACTCCATGGTGTATAAATGCCACATTTTTTTATCCATTCATCTATTGAAGGGCATCTGGGTTGGTTCCACAGTCTAGCAATTGTGAATTGTGCTGCTATGAACATGGATGTGGCAGTATCCCTGTGGGGTGTCTTTCCGGAAGCTCATAGATAGGGAAGATCTGTGTCATGCCTGTTTCTTGGCTGTGGGTAACAGCCTGAACTTAGCTGTGGGTGACAGCCTGCTATGGGTGTGCCTTAATTAGCCACACCCTTTATTAATTGCCAGGAGGGTGGCTTTCTTGCTCCTGTGTGTCCTCTGGGTCTCTATAATCTATCCTCCCTTTCCTTTCTTTCATAAGAGCATGAACCATTGACTTTAGAAAGCATCTCATCCAGTAGAAACTCATCAAGATGACTCCAGCAAAGACCCTATTTCTAGATAAATCCACTTTCTGAGTGTTATAGGGATTGGAAGGTGAACATTTCTTTTGAACTCGACTTATCGAAACATCTAACTCCAAAACATGGGCTCAGCTGCAGAGCTTGAGGTCCATAGCATATGGCCCTTCTTACTGCTAACTCCCTGCTACAGGTCTGCATGCTGTGGACTCTGCCACCTTCCTTCTCCACATCCATTCCAATTGCATTGTTCTGTATGTTTTTTAGACCCAATTTTAAGCCTCTCTTGGCAAGAATTTGAAGGAGAAAATCTTTAATACTACATAATGACTCCAACAATCCAAAATAAATAATGCCTCCCCTGCATAGTCCTACTGTGTTCCCACTGCCTCTGGAACCACAATAAAGCTACTCCTCCTGAGCCCTATTAGAACTTTTGTAACTATTACATGTATGATTTGATAATCCATAACCTCAATAGACTTCAGGCTGGTAATAAATAGAAAGTCCTTGATTTGTATTTAGAATATTTAATTTATGAAGTAATTTGCTCAAAAAACATTACATTTAGATTCACCCAATCACTCATTTGCCTACATTAGCACATGGTACCACTGATACTTGACTTTAAATCTTGGAAATACCTTTAACTCTGTCTATATCTACTCAAGTATGAATATTCTATTTGTGTAATTTTTGTTTCTGCTCTCCCCACTCTTTTGTGATATGCATAGCCTCCTTATCTGTTAACACTTTTAATTTGATAATTACCAAATTATCAACAAAGTTAGTTAATATTTACACATATTTAATACTTCCTTTGTTTTACTAGTTTCTATGTACTTTTCTTGCCTTCTAAATAAAACAGAAGCCCTTTAAAGACAAGTGCATAATGCAATAACTTTATGAATTTCCATCCTACTCTTGTATGCATTCAATACTCAATAACTGTAAGTAACTGTAGTATGTATACCAATAACATTTTTTACATACACACACACACACACACACACACAACACACATGGAGAGAGAGACAGAGAGACACAGAGACAGAGAGAGAAAATGACTGTGATACCTATATTCAGCATTTATATATATATATATATATTTTTATATATATTACATATTTATATATGAGAAAGAGGGAGAGAGAGAACCTTGGAAAAGGAAGAAAATTAACTTCATTTATGAAACTCTTCAGAACAATATGCAAAGTGAAATAATTCAAGCATAGAAGACAAATTATTTTCTTAAATCAGGAAACTAAAAGCAATAAATTTCATAGAAACAGAGAGTAGGATAGTCATTTCCAAGGGAAATAGGGAGATGATGGGCAAAGGGTGCAAAGTTTCAAATACACAGGATGGACATTTCTGGAGAATTAATGTACAATATGGCAATTCTAGTAAATATACTATATTTTATACTTCAAATTTGCTTAGAGAGTAAATTTGAAATGTTCTAATAAGCAAAATAAGTACATAGATATGAGGTTGTGGAAATGCTTGAGTATGATAATCATTTCACAATGTATACACACATCAACAGATTGCATTTTACATCATAAATGTACTCTATTTTTGTAAATTATGCCTGAATTAAGCTGGAGAAATTCAGCCTGAGCCAACATTAGAAAATAAATAAATAAAATAAATTTAAAATGGCTTACAAAACTAAAGCAGCAGGATCTTTTTCTGAACTCCTTAGTTCACAGGGCATTGCATTTTTTTTGTCTGTTTTTTTTTTATAAAGCATTCTCAAGAATGTAGGTACTTAAAGCAAATTTATTATTACACCATTTCTCTTGGTCAGGAAGGAGTCTGACATTTTAACTAAGACCTCATGTGACTCAGATCAAAATAATATCCAACTGTATTCTCCTATTGAGTCCGGATTTAGGAAAGGCCTACTTCTGACTCTTCTCAGATGGCCAGTGCACATTTCCTTTCTGGTTGCTGGACTGAAGTCCCTGTTTTCTTTCCATAGTCATTTGTGATTTATCACAGCTGCAGGAGGCTGCCTCATGTTGTGCCTCCATAACAGCAATAAGATACCTTCCTTGATTGAATTCCTATCACAACTCGAATCTCTCTGGCTGCCCTTCTGTTTCCAATGAGAAAAAACTTTACTTTTATAAAGACTCATATGATCAAATGATGACCTTTTCTAAGATCAACTGTACCATGTCACATGACCAAATCATGGTATGAAAGCTATGACAGGGGCACAATGGCAGAATTATGTAGAGTAGTTACAAGAGCTGAGGGAAAGCTTGAGGGCTAATGTATATGAACACTTAAGTAGAGCCAATATATAACTGGAGACACTCAATAGCATAAGCAAAAAGTGGAATTTTCGTTTGATTGAAGGAAGCATATAGTTAGAAATTCAGTGTTTTGAGCTGATATAAGAATCTTCTAATCATGGTGTCATTTAACTGTAACATTGGATAAAAGTATAATAATTAAGAATATTCTATATTTCAGCAAAGCAAATTATAATTTTATTTTAATGGTTTATTCTCTACAGGCTTTGGGTTTTGGAACAGTTCATTGAGCATAATATGGTTTCAAGTACTTAAAAACTCTTTAAAATAAAGTGAATTATTTTATAGAAGCAAGGACAAAAATATTAAGTGGGAAATATTGTATCACATTATTATTATGCTTAAGGAAATATGCTCCTAAACAATAGGAGGAAACAAAGCAGTGATCATTTTAAAAAGATTTACAGACATGAAATGTTTGCATGTGTTTTATGTGCTGGAATAATTCCACACCTTTTAGAAGCAGAGAATATGCAATGTCTTATTCTGCCTTATGGGCATTCTGAGCTTTTAATCTAATAAAACCTATGTGTCAGCCAGTAGCATGTCAGGGTCTTATTACTCTGCTTCCGTAGCACTTGATGTGCGTGGCTAAGTCCCTGCACAATCTACCCTTTGGGGCTTCCTGAGGTAGAGCCATGCAGGTTTGCATGTTTACTTACTGACAATAAAGAGAGAGAGAGAGAGAGAGAGAGAGAGAGAGAGAGAGAGAGAGAGAGAGAGAGAGAGAGAGAGAAAGTGTGAGCAGTAACATTAAATATTCTATCCCTGTTTTTACTTGTGCATTCACTAAGAATGATGAAAGCATAGAATAGACTATGTGGAATGGTTTGAGAATTGTGCATGAGCAGGTTCTTTGTCCTCCATGTCTCATGAGAAGTCAGTTTCTAGTCATGTTCAGTAGACAAATGTGCTACCTCTTTGTTACAATACAACTTGAGCTTCCTCAGAGAATGCAGTCATACAAGTTAGCTTCAAAGCCCAACTAATGACAAAAATGTGCACTTAATTTTCACCTAACTTAGAAAAAAAATGACAGAGAATTGACAAACCTTTTCAAATACAATTTCGAAGGCATCATTTTTATTAACAAACTATAATTGCCTATGAGGCTTAACTTAATGAAAAAATGCTAAGGTAAATTTTAGAGAGTCCTCACATTAATGCTTTACATTATGGAATCACATCAACATATCCTTAAGGATGAAAAATTAATAAAATTTATCAATCACTGAAAAAAACAGTTTTTAAAAACCACATGCAACATTTAATTTATTTAATGAATGAAGGTGACTGTAAAGCACATAGCTTTTATATAAGATACCAAGTAGCTTTCTGGGGTTGTTAATGTTTTAAAATTTTCAATCATTAAAATAGAATACTGCAATAAGTGTGGGAGAACAGAGAAGTTTTAAAATAAAATTTTATCTGCACTTACTCTCATATTGTCTCCTTAACCTCCTTGACACTTTAATTGCTTGCCATTTTTCACTGAGATGGCAAGCGTGTTTTTACATATGCAGAATGCAGCCTGTGTTAATGTGTATTGATTAAAGTATAGATGGTGATGCTAGGATGTTGGAATTTTCCCCAGTGTGACTACTGAATAGCTTTTTATATCATCTCCACTCACTTTTTTTTTTAAATAGAGGAAAGAAAGCATGAATTTTCCAATATGTCTCTGTTACATAAACTATAGTATTAATAGGTTCAAAAAAAAAGACATTATTTTACCAAAAAAAAAACAGAAAACAGCTATATCAAGAAACTTGCTAAGTCTTTCATTTTTGTATTGAAGACGCTACAGGAAAATCAATAGCTTCCTATAAGTCCGAGTGATCTTGCAGCTTCTGAGAAATTTACATCTCCCTGACAGGCACTTTGTAAGATCTGGTTCACCTGGGTCATGAGAGTCCACATAATTTGCATCTTGAGCAATTTCTCTTTTTCCTTTATCTGTTCCAGGAGGAAGGAAGATTGAACCTGGTCATAAAGAGGAGCTCATTATGTAAGTCTCAGCTTGCGAAGAGTAATTTTGTAGGTGTTCCTAAAGTGCAAGAATGTCACATAATGATAATATTTTCTCATAGCTCCTCAGATCTCCCACATACACTAGAAAATGGAAGTGTCATATACTGATGCACATTTTAAGTTTCATTCACCAAATAAAATTGAAATGTCCCATCAAGGTCATTGGAGAAATATCATCCCAAGATGGATTCACAAATTATTTGCCAACGAATATACAAAGGAGAAAGATCCTTGGTTTATCTCTCATAAAACAACAACAACAACAAAACAAAACAAAAAAAATGTATATATTATTCTGTCCTTTAAACTTGACAAGTCTAAACATCAAATATATATATTTATATCATGATATGCTATTAATTCATAGCCTATATTTTATAGTAATGCAATAAGTACAGTTAATAATAAATAAAAAGCACATAGGCAAACTGAAATATTTTGAATTAAAAATAAAATGCAATAGCAGTGACTAAATAGTTAGGGCTTAAGTATGCTTACTTGAATTTAACCGATAGTTCAATGTGGATATCTATCAAAATAAATTCTGGGACGGTGTCTGAAATCCACTTTACTTCAGTATTTTCATTTCAGGATAAGGTTTTGCCTAGATTCAGATATATAAATTTTCCAGTATTCATAAAAACTACAGTTTAGATATAAATTACATTTATTATTACAATTCACTCTCATATTTATACACCATGTATGAGATTTGATATATAAAACAAGTGGACAATTCAAGTTTAAAATGGTATTTGTATATTCATTTTATAGTTTTACTATAAAATTTAAAATGTAGGATGGATATCCTTTAGAAAACATTATTTTGGCTCCTACATTATCATGTCTAATTAGAACAACTGAAGTCATGCACAAATAACCCTCAGTGTTTAAGATTGCCTAAATTGTGGTTGATGAAAGTAGACCATCTAATCTTGCAAAAATATTCTGGAATGGGACTAGACATTGGCACCATTTGGAAAGGAAAAATGACACTATCACTTTTTATGTTCATACTTACTTCATTGCTTTTGCATATAATAAAAACAGATGATGTTTTTTGAGCACTTATTATTAGACAGATGTCTTATTAAGTGACACATGAACATTTTCTGTTTCTCTCCAGAAAACCATTCTGAGGTTGGTGTAACATAGCTGCACTTTATTGGAGGATCCATTCATGAAGACCTTGCTATCACATAATGAAGATCAATTATCCACAGGAGCAAATAAATAGCTGAATGGGTATTCTTTCAAACTTTATTTAGAGTGAAATTCTACTGTCTGCTTCACTGTATTTGGTGGCTTGCCTTACAACTTTATCATTTGCATGCCTTAGTTCAATATTATTATTACAGAATGCACTTATTTTCTGTATGGTCACCATGCATGTTCAAAAAAACCCTGCACATAAGCACAATCAGTCACACATTTTTTTTTTTAGAGAGAGAGAGAGAGAGAGAGAGAGAGAGAGAGAATTTTTTTTTAATCTTTTTATTTATTTATTTTTTTTTTTAGTTTTCGGCGGGCACAACATCTTTGTTTGTATGTGGTGCTGAGGATCGAACCCGGGCCGCACGCATGCCAGGCGAGCGCGCTACCACTTGAGCCACATCCCCAGCCCAGTCACACATATTCTGATACACTTCCACAACTCCCTGATTTACTACATGCTGACAAACTAGGGCTTGTCACTCTTTTTATTATCTAAATTCCTATTGTAATATAAAATAATAAAACATTTATAATGGTGTCCTCTCAGTTTTGAAATTTTCAGACAATAATAGCTTTACTGGTATGATTTTAAAGTTTGAAATATTAAATGAAACTTCATTATTTAAAAGTTTGTGTAGAGTTATTGATTCACCAGTTCCCTAAAAGGCCTATAGTTTTCCTGGAGCAGGTTTTAGAGCAGGGGTTTATTTGAGGGGAAAAAGAGGAGGAAGAAGAAAGACCTAGTAACAGACCAGTTAGAAGAGAATTTATTAATGCACACCATTCAACAGCAAAGACACAGGAGAGGATAAGACAGGATATGTTGACAGTGGGATCTACAGAAGGTAATATTTAAAAAAAAAAATACTGCTTTCAACTTCATTAAATACAATCACCTATCATTCAAATATCTTCAAGTTGAAAATTACTATATTTCTCTAACTAAATCTTCTAAGATAATGAGTACATGCCTATGAATACATGCATTTGTGCTGGAAAAGCCTGGTTATTTTAATTAGAAAATCAGGCTTATGTGTAATTTTCTTGGAAATATTTTTTTTTAAGTTGCCACATTTTTTCTTAAATTATATTAACTGAAACCATACTACTTTCCTTTATATCCATATTTATGATTTACATGGCCTGGATGAATTTCTTGTCTGGAAGCTTTCTGTCTAACATAATCATTGCTGATAACCAATTCTCATTTTTATTTTATTACCTTTTGTTTATATTGCACATATGTAAATGTTGAGAACTACCTAAAGCTCATCTGGCTTTTACCTAATAAATAAATGACTTATCTAATTGGGTCAAACACATGGATTGTATGAGAAATATCTATAAACACTAGAACCAAGTTTGTCCTAAAATACCTGAAATTGTTTAATATTTTACAAATTGCTACAAATTTCTGAAAAGAAAAGTTAGTCAAATGTAAATTTCCAAAACACAATAGCAAAAAGTGTGTATGTGTATGTGTGTGTGTGTGTGTGTGTGTGTATTTGTGTTGTGATTCCTTAAGATATTGTTAGAGACAACAAACAGTAATAGGGTAAGAATAAAATATGCACCCGCCAATGAAAATTAGAACAACTTCACAAGTCTTTTTAACATATGTTGCTCTTCTTTTCTAGCTCAGCTTCATAAGCATGTGTTCTACACAGTTCAGCAATTACTCAACAACTCTTCATTTCAGTAAGTTATCCATTTTTTGGCACATACACTTGAAACTGGCAAGAGGTTCAATTTGACAATAAAATTTTCATCAGAAAGTTCTTTTGTTTCTTTTCTTTTTCTTTACATAAGAAAAACATAAAACACATAAAATTTAATTATTAGCACTCCACGGTAGATATGTTAGATATTTTCCCCTATGAACCCTATTGTACCTTCTTGACTGGATATTTTACAGAAGTCTAAATGCAATACATTCTTATGTTCTAATACTGGTTCTCTTTGTCCTTTGAACATGGAGCAGACATATGAATGCTGCTTACCAGGAGGAGGTAGATCAAGTCAATAAGTCTGTCAGATAATGAGGATGAGAATAGGCATGATCTTACACAAATCAACCAAAATGGATTGTAATGTTTGTCCTATTCTTCCATACCATAAAAACCCATCACAAACCAGGTAGCTTGTAAACAACCAAAATTTATTCCTAAGAGTTCTGGAAGATTTGTTCGATTGAGGGTACAATTTCTGGTTCCTAAATATTGTCTTTTGGCTGTGCTTTCTTATGGTGAAAAGGACAAACAAGATTGACCTTCCTTAGGCTTTTAAATAATGGTAGTAATCCCTTTCATGAAGTATTCACCATAATTCCCTAATCACCTCCTAACAAGACCTACATCACCTCAGGGAGAGGACTGGTTTCAACATATGAATTTTGAAGAGAAATAAATAGTCAGATATGGCAATATCAAATGCCATAAACAGCAAAGCATTAATTCTAGAATGTTCTTTATAACTGTGTTTGGGAAAATTGCTAGTGGCTTTGCACAGATTCCCTGCTCAGCTCTCGTTTAACATGCATGGCCCTTGAAATACACATGCTCTGTGACTTTGCCCAAATTCTGCGTCTTTTGCACTATAATTGAAGGAAAAGGTGCATAGAATTGAGCTGCCACAGGAGTTTATATATTAATTATTTTTCCCTTATTCCTTTCATTTTTAATATCTATGCTATAGCATTCTCTTAAACTTTACTATCTTTATGTCACCCTGTTATCTTGTGATCTGTTGTAAAAATTAAGGAGAGAGATTTTAAAAGATATATGAATCCTTATGAAATAACAATAAGCCAATTTAGGAAATTAAAAATACTAAAACACTTAAAAGAAAGCAGGAATGTTTTATGAATGATCAAAAACTGCTAGAACAAAGAAATCCAAGGACTTTGACTGTGTTGGTTCGATGCAGTTGGATGCTTAAATTTAAATTTACTTTAAGCTGAATTACTAGAGAAGCATATATGTTTATTGCTTATTGCAGAATGAAGGATTCACCTTCCACTAAAATGCATTTGTCAAAATTACCACACCACTCAAGTCAGACTCCCATCTGCCATCCCTTCTGAAATACTCCCATCTCCTGCATCCGGCTTTCAATATATCCTGTTCTCCTCATTTTACCAGTGTACTGTTCCCTGACAGTTTCTTTTGTCAGTTCCTTTTCTTTATACTTGCCTTTTAATGTCATGCCTCAGGGCTCAGTTCTTGGCCCACTTATTTATTCTGTTTATACACCTTTGGTTATATTTCTCACCTAGGGTCCTCAAAATGATCACAACTCCCAGATATATACCTCCATTCAAGACTTCCCTCCAGCTTTGTGTATTTTCATGTGCGTGATATCAAGAATTGTGTTTCTTCCCACTCAATATACACCACTCTGATGTCTAATATATGTGTCAAATTTGGCACTTACAAAACTAAGCTCTGCCTCCAGTCCCACGCACACAATCTATTTTCAGATTCACCCATTTCAGAAGACAGCCACTCCATTCAGACTAAACACTTTGAAGTTTTTCTTGAATACACACATTTTATTTTTATACTTTAAAACTAATACTACACACACTATTCATAATTTGAAAGTTTTCATCATCATGGTTGCTATTTGCCTGACAGGAGCCACCATTGTCTCTTGCCTGGGTTATTGTTATTGGTAGCAATCCCTAGGATTGGGCTGTCAAATGAGATTCCTCAAAATCAGATACTTAATCCTCAAATGATCTTATTAATATTCTCAATTTTGCAAAGTAGATGAAACATGGGGAATTCCAAGATGCCCAGGATGATGTCCTATGACATTTTTATCTCCTCAAATTGTATGTGTTCCAATAACAGATACGATTTCTAGTGAAGTTTAAGGCCACCGTATTTTAAAAGATATTGATAACAGAATGTCACCATTTGGTACTCATATTGGTACATAATTGCATTATATAATCCATGGATCTAAGTCCCACCAACCTATAGCTTTCAGGCTTGCTTACCAAAAACAGTTATAGAAACAGTATATACTCTCCAAATTTTTCCATGATAAGGACTTTCCTCCCAGCACAAACACAGAGTTTTCTTGCAAGAGGTCTGTGTCATTTTCACTTTCAATGGGAGATCAGACTTATCTTTGAATGCTCCTTGCCCAGGATCTTTCCTTGTGTGGAAGGAGTTCATTCACCAGTTCATGAAGACCCACCCGCCATGGAGACACTTTCATCTCATCTCTTAACAATGTCTATTTCTTTTACTCTTTCCCTGCTTCCACTCTGTTCTCAAGGCAGCAGTTAGAAGATGGTCTGACCATGTCATTCCTTTGCTCACCATTTGCAAGGACTCCACATTTTATTCATGATGACAGCCAAAGTTTTGGCCAAGCATGACAAAGATTCACATGAGCAGTCTCTAACTTTGTCCTCTACCATGTCTTTCACTTTCCTCATGGCAGCCACACCAGCCTCCTGGATGTCCCACTCATTAGGCACATTTCTGCTGCTCTTCTCATAGACACACAGGAATAATTCTCCCATTTCCTTCACACCTTCACTGAACTGACTCTTTTCCAACACACTGACTCCAAACACTCATGGCCTGAAGCTCTATGGTGTTTTAACTGTTCTTTCTTATCAGTTGCCAGTATATTCCATATACTAATGAAATATACTGTTAGAATATGAGGTTCAGAAAAGCAAGAATATTTATCTCTTTTGTTCACTGAGGTACCCCAAATACCTAAAGGAGAAGCTATGTACAGTAAGTTGCAAATATTTTATAAAGAGTGTATATGCAATTGTGCATTTGTTTTGGATATCTGGTTATCCTCTAATAGGACTAATTATTTTTCTCAGGTCCACATCATACTGCCTGACAGTCAATTATAAGAATAACTTTTCCCAGAATATCTTTCACTAAAACAATATTTTTCTTCAAATTTGCTGCTAATAAAATGTTTCAGTTATTTTGTTAAAAATATTTTAAAAGTGGATCAATCAGAATAAATCTGAAGGGTAACTATTTTTTATAATAGTATATTGCCAAGTCCTTATTTTGCAAAAAAAATGAATATATACTTTAAAGATATTTTGACAGGTAGAAAAGCACAGAGTAATTTTATTTTGTTGCATATGGATTTCCAGTTTTCCCACCACCATTTGTTGAAGAGGCTATCTTTTCTACAATGCATGTTTTTGGCACCTTTGTCTAATATAAGATAATTGTAATTTTGTGAGTTAGTCTCTGTGTCCTCTATTCTGTACCATTGGCTACCAGTATGTTTGGTGCTAATACCATGCTGTTTTGTTACTATTGCTCTGTAGTATAGTTTAAGGTCTGGTACAGTGATGCCACCTGATTCACTCTTCCTGCTAAGGACTGCTTTAGCTATTCTGGGTCTCTTATTTTTCCAGATAAATTGCATGATTGATTTTTCTATTTCTATGAGGAATGTCATTGAGATTTTGATTGGAATTGAATTAAATCTGTATAGTGCTTTTGGAAGTAAGTTCATTTTGATAATATTAATTCTGCCTATCCAAGAGCAAGGTAGATCTTTCCATCTTCTAAGGTCTTCTTTGACTTCTTTCTTCAGGGTTCTGTAATTTTCATTATATAGATCTTTATAGCACCAACCTAGATGCCCTTCAGTAGATGAATGGTTAAAAAAAATGTGGCATATAAACACAATGGAATATTACTCAGCAATAAAACAGAATAAAAAAACATGGAATTTTCAGGTAAATGGATAGATTTAGAGAAGATAATGCTAAGTGAAGTTTTCCAATCCCAAAAAACAAATGCCAATTTTTTTCTCTGATATAAGGAGGCTGATTCATAGTGGGATAGGGATAGGGAACATGGGAGGAATACACAAACTCTAGATAGGGCAGAGGGGTTGGAGGGGAAGGGAGGGGACATGGGGTAATTAATGATGGTGGAATTTGATGATCATTTTTATCCAAAGTACAGGTATGGAGACACAAATTGGTGTGAATACAGCAGAAATATGAAATATTGTGCTCTATATGTATAGTAAGAATTGTAATGCATTCTGCTATCATATATTTTAAAAAATCACAAAATATATATTGTAGTTAATGCTTTTAACCTTATGGATTTTATATTTTAAAATAAACATTCTGAAATTTAAAAAAAGAAAAGTACAGAGTAAAACACTACTGTAAAATAATTAGAAAGAACTTCATTTCATAGAACTATTGATGCTCTAATTAATATATTTCAGATATATTTTTAATTCAGTGTTTACATTTGAAAAATGTATTTTAGTAATGATTGTTCCATGGATAGAAAGAATAGATTTTAAAGAAGATAATGTTTACTGTGAAAGTCATTTTGAATCAAATCTAGTAAGTCTTTTAACTAATGTCATGTAAATTTTTATTCCTTAAGTTTCAGTAAAATCTTTAATTGCTGAGCTTGTTTTAGATAAAAATGTTTGCAAAAAATGTTATTTTCAACTGAGCAAATGATTTGAAAATAATTATTCACCTTTGCTAATAATAGTTACATGAAAAAAATATATACTAGCTTTAAACATATAAATACTCACACACACCCACACTTTATTTGACAGTAAACATACATACAGAGGAGAAAATAGAGGTGTAGATTGTTTAGATCAAGCTCCTTTCAGTTCAGTGGGAGGAAGTGTATACATACATGGCTTGGAGACAATGTGTTAGAAAGTGTTTATATTCAAAGAACTGCTAGTCACATGAGTGATTTTAAGCAGCAGAATATATAAATGCCAATCAAGGAAATCACTCACAGAGAGCCAGAGCCTTGCTGAAAGAAAGGTACTCCAGGGAATTGGAATGACCTTACACTGCCAAACCGAAGTGGATTGAAAAGTTTAATGCCACCGACAGATTTTGACAGTGGTAATGGCATTGGTGTCCTTGGCTTGGTCCCACTCTGGGGAGTTATAACTTTAAAAGCTTTGATTTTTGTTTATCATGACAAGTTCTTCAAATATATTGCTCTTTGAACTCAATGCCTATGACATGGCCCATTTCTCTTCTGAAGACTTGGAATCAACCACAAGAAAAGAAAACATGGCAAATCTTTATTTATAAAACATTATTTCAATTTTACTTCTATTTTGGTACTCCTAAATACTATAAACAGAGAGTTATGATCCAATAATGATGTCATGATAAATAAAACAGGTTTTCATTTTACATAAATTTGTTAAATAGCTTTCCATTACTACACTAATATACTTGAAATTATTGGTGTGTAAGAGAAAAAATTTAGTTAGCACACAGTTCTGGAGATTGAAGTCTAAGATTGAGAAGACCCGTGACTTTGGCCTTCTGTTGGGAATGCCACAAGGTAATCATGGTGAGTGCATGGAGGAGAAAATTGCTACCTAATAACTAGGAAGGGGCCAGCATCCCCAAATCCACCTCTGGGTTCACCTCCAATGACCTAAGAACCTTCCACCTCTTAACATTTCACCATCGAGCTAGGGAACAACCCTCTAACACATGGGCTGATGGATGATTTTTAGTATCCAATATGCAGCAATAAGCTTGGCTAATTTCTTTTGTCAAATATTCTTAGTGTGATTTCTCTGAGGTTTTAACAATGAAATTAAAGTTAAGCTTTAAAAAATGTTTTCCTCTGATATGTGAATATATCTGATCTCCATATGCCTTGCCAATCCTGCAGGCTTAAAATCCGAGCATCTTGGGATGCTGAGGCAGGAGGATAGCAAGTTTAAAGCCAGCCTAAGCAATTTAGCGAGGCCCTATGCTACTTGGTAAGATTCTCTCTCTCAAAATAAAAATAAACAGGGGCTGGGGCTGTAGCTCAGTGGTACAGCGCTTGCCTAGCACAAGTGAGGCACATGTGAGCCACTCACTGGATCCTGAGCACCACATAAAAATTCAAAAATTAAACAAAGGTACTGTGTCCATCTAAAACTATTATTTTTAGAAAATATTTATTTATTTTTAGAAAAAAAAGTAAATAGGCTGAGGATGTGGCTCAGTGGTTTATTGCTCCAGAGTTCAATCCCTGATACTAAAAAAAAAGATAATAAAATAAAAATTAACAATTTTTTTAAATTAAAAAGAGTGAGATCATGCTTTCTTTCCTAAGTCACCTTTTTCTCAACCTCTTGTCAAAGCAATGACATTAGGATGCATACATTTTCCATTGTTCCTATAAAATCTTCATTTTCCTCCCAGTGTATACAATTGCCACACACAAAAGAGGATGAAAAGGTTTTCCAGCACCCAAGGGGATGCTGAGGACTGTCAGAGAATGATCAGAGTTTGTCTTTTTTCTTATTTTATAAAAAATTATTGGGTTCTGTACTGATAGTATCTTTGATCTGGTTAGGAGGGACATAACTTTGCAGGATAATGTGGTGTATGCTTATATGCATGGAGAAATAGGTACATTTGTAGGTTTTTATTAATTTTGAAAGAATCACAAAAATTATGTGGTTCTTCTTTTCATATTTCTTCTCTCTTTATTACACTACTGAGCACCAAACCCATTCATATTTTCCAATTTCCTGAATTCCATTCCACAGTCACAGCTCAGTTCTCTAATATGCTATCTACTACTTGTGTTGTAATTGCTTATATATACTGCTGTCATCAGAAATCCGATGGAGTTGGCCATGTTAAGCCACTTGAAGGAGAGAGGCATTTAATTTTAAAACAGACTGTTTAGAGATTACAGTCTAACAAAGGCAGATTGATACTTGTTTATAGTAATATTAATATTTAATATTTATGTTTCTCCTGTTTCTTTTTCATTGCCCTAAAATTAAATGAAAATAGGCAAAATCTGGCTTTTGTTTGCCTGTTTTTTACTTTTCAACTTCTAATCCTCTGTCTCCTTGTAGTGTTCACATATGGACACATATTATTTGTGTTGAACATGATTCAAGTACTGTTTTGAATTATGTGGTTCAATGTTTGAAATATGTTGTATATAAAAATAAAGAGTCTAATACATTCCTTCAAAGAATAATCAAGGTAAATAATGTGCAAACAGGGAATACACTGCACAAATAAATACCACAACGGGACAGCAGTCCTTGCTGTGCTGCACATATCTTCCCTGGTGACCTCCCCAATGACAATATTCACACTTCTCTAAGGAAGAATAAGGATTCTTTTTATTCTAGCAGATGAAAAGAAAGTACTATTATTTTTGGTGCATTTATCTTCTCTTTTTTCATCTGTCCTGCTTCCTTGTCCATCCCATTTCTATTTCTCAAGTCTAATTCAACTTTTCAGACATGACATGGTTTTTGCTCTCCAGTCCAATATTTCTGTCTCCCTTTCTCTTTCTCTCTGCTTTTCTGTTATATATTTCTTTGAATCTCACTTTCTCTCTTTGTCTCTATCTCTGTGTTTGTGCTTGGCTGTATGTTTGTGTTGTGCATCTCCCTCTATTTATATACACACACATTCACACTTCATTTTTCCTCTTTTTACTTTATATTCACACAAACACACACACACACACACACACACACACACAGAGAGAGAGAGAGAGAGAGAGAGAGAGAGAGAGAAAGTGAGAGAGATAATTTACACTTTATAGGGTTAACTCATCCCTGTTCTGCTCTCTTGAATAGTAAAATATCAATCACACTAACCCACTTACTGAGCCAAAGTTCTTCCTTACAGTCGAGAAACCTCCTAAGAGTCTAAAAATGAACAGACTTATCCATAATGATGACAGCATGCATCTTATTTGCATAGTGCCTCTTCAGTCAAACTCTTATGCAGCCCAGTTAGACTTCTGAGTACAAGAGTACATACAGACTTACTTAACACAGTGACCTTGACAAGCCTCACAGTCAAACTACATTGTGAGAGAATCACATTTGAAAGAAAAAAAAATTACATCTAGCATTCCAAAGTCTAATTATACCCATGATAGGCATTATTTCTCAGGGATGAATCTATGGCTACATTATATAGTGCAATGGGAAAGGAAAAGAAAGAAAGAATTGTTTGTTGGATGCATATCAGTGATTAAGCACATGGCTAATTATTTTATACATACTATCTCATTTCCTTCTATGTCACACATTTATCCTTCTGCATTACTTGTTATATAAATGAGGAAACTGAATTTCTAAGAAACTAAATGTACTTATTTAATGTCATAAATTTAGAAAGTGGTATGTTGAGGCTTCAATCCCAGAGGCAGAGGATTTAAAATGTGTGATTGCTATTTCTTTGCTGGATGTCTTATTGAAACATGCTTAATTGGAATAACCCCATACACTTTTGGTTTCCATTGCCAACTTCAAGTTACTTTTCCAAAAGCTGACATCTAGCAATTCCTGAAAGTGTGAAATGTGTGGCAGAAATACAAGAATATAAGAGGAATATAAGGGCAGAAACCTGAGTGTCACACACACACACACACACACACACACACACATACACACACACACAAAGCTGCTTCTCTTGAACATAGGTCATAGAAAAAATAAATATTCTAAAATGAAAAGTAATGATATGATTAGAACACTTAAGTTGTTCTTACTTTCTAGGCATATCAGTTTAGGGTAACTGAATACCTTGACTAATTCAATTGACTACTCATGTTCTATTGACTAACATTTGTTGACTAGTAAAGAGCTGAATTCTGTTAGGAAAGCTTGAATCCTTAACATTTTTCACCCTAAGAACAACCATAAATACATGATACAGTGGAGCTAGAAGAGTTTGGTTAAGTATTCAAACTTAGGTATTAATTAAAATGGTGAATCAACACATATATTTTTAAATTTTTTTCAAGTTCAATACTTTTTACTAATCACCATTTTTCCCAGATCAAGTGAAGACTGACTTTTCTATACCAAAGTAATATTCTGTGTTACCATTCTAAAATCCAACCTTTATCAATAGAAGCCCTTCTTCATGGAATTTGAGAATTGGTGGCATATTACTTGTGATAATGATGACCTTAATAGTAAGAATTTTTTTTCTAACCTTCAATTGATTGAACTATAAAATTAACATTTATCTTGTTCTACTCATTTTTGTCAGTAGCTACTGTTAATTAAAATTTTAATTAAGCTGCAGTTGTTAGCAATTCTAACTTGTTAGAATTCATGATTGTCTAAAATGAAAAGGTTAGTAGATACATGCTTAAAAATGGGGGCTATCTGAAGTCCATAAACAATTATTCTTGCCTGTTTGAATGGCTAAGTTTAGGTATACTTACATGTTATTTGGAAGGAAACAATTTAAGGATATGCAGTTCAAGAACTAGCATGTTTCTCTTAATACAATCCTTGACAAGGAGTCAGGCCTTTGCTTCTATTCCTGCTTATAAGCTGAAAAAGTCATTTTGAACTGGCAAGCAGCTCACTGGTTTTCTATATCAGTATTGTTATCAGTAACATGGAGATAATAGTTCTGACCTACCTCACAGGGATCTGTAATGATTAATTGGATAATGTCCACTAAGTGCTTAGCACTTAGAATAAATGTACTATATAGCTATTAAGCATTGTTATTATAAGATGTTGCTTCAATGTAATATCAGCGACTGACTGCTCCATGATTATGAAAGAAATTACTTCCTATAGTATTATGAGTGCAATATGTATTGATTTAAATATATATCTTTTGGAATACATTTAGGCTTTTTGAATGAGCTAAGCAAAGGGAAGTATTCTGGATAGTTTTGTAGTTGTATATTTAATAACACACACTCCAGGTATTTTATAAGCACTAATATTATACATAGACACTATTTTCTCACATGTTATAGAAAGAACCTAGGGCATTAAAACTTTAATGATTTGCCCAAAGCCACGGAGGTAGCAAACCGAAGAGCCAAAACAAAATCCTTGGAAAAACTGACTTTAGAACATTCAAACTTGACCACTTAGCTACACTCCATGTCTCTTATGATTACACTTACATTTATCTCTTTGTTCAAGAAAGTAGAAGGCTCAAGTGGTTCCATATCATATGTAAAACTTGCTTATACATCTCCTTGAAGACAAGTCCAGGAAAATTTCCCAAGAGAACAGTAACTTAATGATGGATTGACATACACAGAAGGCAAGAGCTAGAGTCACAAAGGAAAGGTAAGCTGAAGGTTCCTTTCCATGTTCAGCCTGCTCTCACTTCCTATTCTTTGGGGAACATATTTCCAGTGTAATCTCAAATTTAATTGTTTTAGATTTTTGAAAATACAGAAATAAAGAATAATGGAGAAATAAAGGAATTGTGTATGCCTCTGGGAAATCAATAGATATTTTTTTATTCTCTAATCTTTCATCAGCTGGAACAATTTGGTTTGTAAATAAAATGAAACCCAGTACAATGTATTTAAATAAAACCAAATTATTGTTTCTGAGATCCAGAATCCCAGAGGTAAAATCATATAATTTAACTTTTAGTTCAACACCTCAATAACCATCACTGGGGCCTGGACTCTTCCCATGTATCTCCTCTCTACCCCACAGCATGGTGCCCGTTTCTCTCTTCCTTTGCAAGAAAGCAGCAGCAGCTTCACATACCAGTTTACACACACAGATCACTGGATAAAACTTGATTGCATGCTTACCTCTTATAAAAAAAAAAGTAGCAAGAGAAATAAACTTCCATGGCTAACTAAATTATTTAAAATGCATTCCCTTGCTCAGGGACCTGAGCTCCCCTTTATGAACCCCAAGATTCATAAACAAATGTGGTTTTCTGAACATAATTAGCATTCTCTTAGCAAGGAACAAGAAGAATGTCTATTGGATGGACGACCCAAAAGGGTCTGATATCACCATTATATTTTAATAAATACAGTTCTGTTTTTTCTATTCTTTATATTTCTAAAGTGAGAATGAATGTATTTAATTTTTATTGATTTTAAATATCTCTTAATGAAATTATACATAGCAAAGTGAGGAAAAGTCCAGTAGATTCTGTGGCACTACTGATCTGAATTGTCTTCTAGTTTCATAATTCTGAGTATGACTCACAACCCATTTTGAAACAAAAATACAGACATTACACAAGATTCATTAATCAGACTCAATGACATTTATGTCTGATGTGCATGATCCTCTAGATGTCAAACCAACATGCACAATGCATAATATGCACAATGCAAACTTCCCTAACAGGCATGCCCATTTCAGGACTCTATCCTCTTTAATATGCCATTTACATTTTGATTTAGTGATTTTTTTTAGCATAGCAGTTTGTGGTTGCTGGTGGTGGTATGTGTTTATGTGTGTACCTATGTACATATATTATATTACATGTACCTATGTAATTGTATATGTACAAACAGTGAAATGGGCTGTGGGTACCCTCTAACTCTTACCTTCTTTATGGGTTATATCAAATATTATGAAGGATCACTTAACTTGATTTTCACAACACTAATTAGGACTCCCTTTCTATGAGATTTGCACTGTTTTTATTATGCTGTGAGTCTGTGTGTTGCAGCTATTTGTATAATTATATCATTACTCCTACTATACTAAGATAATAAAGACACAACTAACATTTACATAATGTATAATTTCCTCAGTATTTTCCATGATATAATAATTTCCTGCAGTGATAATAGGTATTGTATGACAAAGGACTTCAGTTACAATTTTTGGAGAATGCTAATTTAAACAAAATTTTTAAATTTCTAAATGCTTATATGTAACATGCCACTCTAAGTGGAATAGATATAGTATGATAATAGATATTATGTGATGTATTTCCAAAAAAAATTGACCAAGAATCACTTTTCTTGAAAGTCTTAGCAGGACTAGTATTTGGTGAGATGAATTACATTAATAATAATATTATGATTTGTAAAGCACAAGATACACTTCAAAATATGTTTTATATGATTTTCATAAAACATTGTGTGTAGGTAGATCAAGAATTAATATTAATTACTCATTAGATGAGAAAACAGATATTTAATATGTGCCACATAACTGTATTATAAATTCAAAATAAAATGGGTTCAAATTTCTACTAACTTGTGCTGTCATCATTACACAATTAGAAACACATGCTTATATATTGATTTTCTTTGTATTTCTTTCTGCACCTGGAACAGTAATTTATACCTTGTTACATACTTTAAAAACTGCTGTTCCTTTAAACTACATCTGCTTTAGTAGAAATTGCCATTAAAGCAACAAACATGTAATCAAGATATATAACTAATATTATACAAATTAGTATACAAGATATACCTAATATTTTTTGCACACATTTATATAACACAATTATTTTTATTTAATTAGTTCTAGGTCCTATGGAATTTTTAAAAGCCTGTCAAAATGCAATTAATTCTGTTTTATTTTCTATCAATCTGCAAGCCCATAATATAGTGAAAAATCAGGTGTAAATCATGAATTGGAAAATCTGTTCTGACATAGCTCTAGGTATGAAATGGGATGATTAATCCAGACCATAACGAATATAAATGGAGTTTTACCTGTTCTATTAAGTCAACCACAGGAACTAGTCAATACCATTTGTCTTGAAGACAAGTAAAGATTGAGCCAATGTACACACTAAAAAGGGCTCTATCGATGTGGATTGGTAATTAACCAGAGTCCCCACAATCTGGTCATGAATAATAAAAATATTATACATACATATCTGCATATATATAGAACTGATGTCAACCCCTGTGCAAAGGCATAATATTTAATCTCATATATTTTAACTATTTTACTTTTGAAATAAATTTTCCCTTTTAAAGACTCTAAAAATGACTCTGTGACCTTTCTTTATCTTTCCCTTTCACCATGAATGGTATTATTATAAATGTTCTATGTCCACTGAGAGTTTAATTGAAATTTTTACCTAAACATCAATTAAAATACGTAATAGCTGTCCAATCACTAAACATAAACGAAAGTACCTACTTTTTAATCAAAGAGATATTACAGACAAAAGGAAAAATGTTTTGGCTTCATGAATTATCTAGAATATAATCTCTGGTCTTCCTTTTGGCTCTGATCATACCTGGTTTAACAGATTGCCAATATTTGCTAAAAACTCATGTGATAACACTAACTTGGAAAATTTAATTTACAGCCCAAATTTCTTTTTTTTATTTATTTTTTTTATTGACATATCATATTATCTTGACATATCATATTTCATACATTAGATTGAAGTGGGTTATGAACCCCCAATTTTACCCCAAATGCAGATTGCAGAATCATGTCGGTTACACATCCACAATTTTACATAATGCCCTATTAGTAATTGTTGTATTCTGCTACCTTTCCTATCCCCTACTATCCCCCCTCCCCTCCCCTCCCATCTTCTCTCTCTACCCCATCTACTGTAATTCATTTCTCTCCTTGTTTATTTATTTTCCCATTCCCCTCACAACCTCTTATATGTAATTTTGTATAGCAATGAGGGTCTCCCTTCATTTCCATGCAATTTCCCTTTTCTCTCCCTTTCCCTCCCATCTCATGTCTCTGTTTAATGTTAATCTTTTCTTCCTACTCTTCCTCCCTGCTCTGTTCATAGCTGCTCTCATTATATCAAATAAGACATTTGGTATTTGTTTTTTAGGGATTGGCTAGCTTCACTAAGCATAATCTGTTCTAGTGCCATCCATTTCCCTGCAAATTCTATGATTTTGTCATTTTTATTGCTGCATAGTACTCCATTGTGTATAGATGCCACATTTTTTTTTTATCCATTCATCTATTGAAGGGCATCTGGGTTGGTTCCACAGTTTAGCTATTGTGAATTGTGCTGCTATGAACATCAATGTGGCAGTATTCCTGTAGCATGCTCTTTTAAGGTCTTCAGGGAATAGTCCAAGAAGGGCAATAGCAGGGTCAAATGGTGGTTCCATTCCCAGCTTTCCAAGAAATCTCCATACTGCTTTCCAAATTGGCTGCACCAATTTGCAGTCCCACCAGCAATGTACAAGTGTACCCTTTTCTCCACATCCTCGCCAGCAGTTGTTGTTGTTTGACTTCATAGTGGCTGCCAATCTTACTGGAGTGAGATGGTATCTTAGGGTGGTTTTGATTTGCATTTCTCTGACTGCTAGAGATGGTGAGCATTTTTTCATGTACTTGTTTATTGATTGTATATCCTCCTCTGAGAAGTGTCTGTTCAGGTCCTTGGCCCATTTGTTGATTGGGTTATTTGTTATCTTATTGTCTAATTTTTTGAGTTCTTTGTATACTCTGGATATTAGGACTCTATCTGAAGTGTGAGGAGTAAAAATTTGTTCCCAGGATGTAGGCTCCCTATTTACCTCTCTTATTGTTTCTCTTGCTGAGAAAAAACTTTTTAGTTTAAGTAAGTCCCATTTGTTGATTCTTGTTATTAACTCTTGGGCTATGGGTGTCCTATTAAGGAATTTGGAGCCCGACCCCACAATATGTAGATCGGAGCCAACTTTTTCTTCTATCAGACGCAGAGTCTCTGATTTGATATCAAGCTCCTTGATCCATTTTGAGTTAACTTTTGTGCATGGTGAGAGAAAGGGATTCAGTTTCATTTTGTTGCATATGGATTTCCAGTTTTCCCAACACCATTTGTTGAAGATGCTATCCTTCCTCCATTGCATGCTTTTAGCCCCTTTATCAAATATAAGATAGTTGTAACTTTGTGGATTAGTCTCTGTGTCCTCTATTCTATACCATTGGTCCACCCGCCTGTTTTGGTACCAGTACCATGCTGTTTTTGTCACTATTGCTCTGTAATATAGTTTGAAATCTGGTATCGCTATACCGCCTGATTCACACTTCCTGCTTAGAATTGATTTTGCTATTCTGGGTCTTTTATTTTTCCATATGAATTTCATGATTGCTTTATCTATTTCTACAAGAAATATTCATAAATAGCAGTGTATCCACTATCAGATGTAGAAAAAATATATTTTAATAATACAAAATGAAATATGACAGCTTATCCTCTGTGGGGTTATTTCGTTAAATGATGGAGACACATGGACTAAAAGGAGAAGTTGATGCAAAACTATTTGAAAAGTCTGAGAATAGAAAAAAAAAATACAATTTTTTTTTGCCTATTTGTTATGTTTAAGTTTTTTTTCAATTATCAGAAGAAAAGTATATTTTCATGAGGTTAAATTGGAGAATATGGTATTAATAGGATAAATGAAACACTTCTGAAAAAAAGAATCTGCATGGGTGGCATCTACTTGGGACAAATTGCAGAGAAAAGTGAAGATGCCAGTGGTAGAATGAAGTCTAACTGGGTTGAGGAGAGAAGACCTGTTGGCACCTTGCCTTCATCCTTCAAGTGATTTCCAAAGAGATTGCTCCTTTCCTCTGAATGGCCTAGGAGCAACTGGATGAAACTGCAAGCTAACTTCTGAGAACTCTCCTTTCAGCATGGCCATTTCCTTAGGCAGGGACCAGTAAGCATCACAGAGTGGCTAAATGCAACTCTTTTTTTAAAATTTACCATACGATTTATTTTTATTTTTTTTTAGTCATACATGACAGCAGAATGTATTTTGACATATAATACATACATGGAATGTACATACATCAATCATATTGTCTATTCTATTCTGCTGCCCTTCCTATACCCCCTACTCCTCCCCTCCTCTCCCATGATTTCTCTCTGTCCAATCTAATGTGACACATTTTTTAATTTTTCTTATTCTCATCACAACATCATATATGTATTCTGTATAACAATGAGGTTCTCCTTCCATCTTCCGTGCAACTCGCCTTCTCCCTCTTTTTCCCTCCCTAAATGCAACTCTTAAAGTGTGTAGACCCTTACAAGGTCTGGAGGCTTTCTACCATAGTTCTTCCTGTGGTGAACTACAGGTGCACCTGCTTTTAATGGAAGAAATTGTAGATCATTTGTGTCATCCTGTTTCTCAAAAAAAAAAAAAAAACCCTCAATATTACATCTACACTTTAGAGTGCTATTGATGCGTGTCTATCACCCCTATACTGTAAGCCAAGAACCTTATATCTTAACACATCTGCAAAATCTAGATTTTATATTAAACAAAGGACTTTGGAATTCTAGCTTGGTGGTAAAGTGCTTGTTTGCCATGTAGGAAGCCATGGGTTTGATCCTGAGCAACACAAAAAATATTCAGAACATATTAAACAGAAGATTCAAAGTCATGTAAACATGAAAATGTCTTTTAGTGTTTGGGGTTTTTGCTATTTTTATTTTGAATATCTCCTTTAATTTAAGTTTTTTTTTAATGACTCAACTCAACCTATTCTCTCCTAAGCCATGTGTTTAGGAAGCAGCCCTTGTACTTGTAATAGCTATTTGCAGACATCCACATGAGTTCTATGACACTCTATGCTCTATCATCTTCTAATTTTGCTTTCTTCCTGCATTCCTCACCTGAATAAGCTAGGGATTTAGCTTCTAATAATATACACCAGGTTCCTTCTTTTGTTGCTTTCTTTGATTTCATCTTTCATTTCAACAGTCACTCCAGTTGGTTTTACCTCAAATATCTTCTGGATTCTTGGACTTCACATCTCTCCATTGCAAATACCCTACTCCAGGACAACATCAGTGTCTGCCTACTGCATCCTAGCTCTCTCCTTCCTCTCACCCTCCTTTCAAACCAACTCTCCTTCACAGGGAAATGAAACTATCATTTCATTAGACCATGCCATTTCTTTCCCACTAAGAGCAATGTTCAAATTCAGAATTCTTTCTGATCTGGCCATTTTCCACTATTACTTTACCATCTACCATTCTCCATATTTTTCCTTGGAATTTCTTCCCGTAGATGTTCTCATGTTTTGTCCATTTACATTTCAATGAAAATGCCATCTGATAAGAGAAGTCTACTTTACCACCTAACTAACAAACAGGCCCATGTTCATATATACAACTTCAATCACTCTCACTTTTGTTTTTATTCTATAATATTGATGACAACTTTATGTCATACCTATTAATTTTCATACATATTTACTTATTTATTGCTTCACTGAATGTAAAAGTTATAAAATAGGGAATCTGGCTTTCTAGATTATTATTGAACACTTTGTACTCAACACATTTACTAATGTAGCTGTTCATATAAATTATGCAGTCATATGGCAGAAACAATAAATTCTTCATTGTATGTACTTATTTTAGAATATATATTTTTTGTATTTGTGGATCAACAGAATGCCATCATTTTATTTGTTTACTTTTATGTGGTGCTAATTATTGAACCCAGTACCTCACACATGCTAGGCAAGTGGTCTGCCACTGAGCCATAGCCCAGCCGAAGAATTTTTTTTTTTAATAGAGAAATTATTTTGCTTTTTCTCTTGTCAATTACTTTTATCTCTTGAATGCAATTAACATATATTGAGAAATAAAATGAAACTTCTCCAAATTCGAGTGTGAGACTCACCCTGTAATACCTGGTGCCTTAAGATTTTGCTTCAGATAGGAGTATATTTGGAATTCCAGATGTAAATTGCATAGCACAAGAAGATATCATATCAACCTAGACATTTCCAGAAGTTGATTGAAATTACAATGACTCAAAGAAATCCACAGAAAATCACAAACTATATTTTAGAATTACTTTTCTTTGGGATCTGTACATAGCCTGCAAAACAAAACTAACTTTGATTTCTGCATTAAGGAATTAATGACACAGCTGGATCATGGCCATTGGGGGTGCAGTATTAGAGCAAACTTGCTCTGACAGACTATGAAAATGTGAGGAGAATGGCCCCCACCACACCACCAAGCACTCCTGCATTCATACAACCTACAGAGATATTGCCTCATATGTTCTGCTCTCTAAAATCATTAGTTAGAAATTTCTCTCTTAGCTTTAGCAACTCTTGGTGAGTGTTTAAAAATGACAGATGATTTTGACAGATTAATACAATCTTGTTTAATAAATATAGGCCTGTCAACTCTTAATTCCCATAATAGAATATTATTTTACTATCTTCATATCATGAGAAGTAGGAAATAGGAAATGTCACTACTGATGGTGAGATAAAGGAAGTGAGGATCTGCTGCATGTGTCTCCAGATACACTGTTCTGCACTGCCCTAGTGTTGCAGGACACTCCAGGAAAACCAACATGTTTGCCATGTCCTGAATAGCACCCTCAGGGCTCAACTGGCCATGCCTCTGCCTAGAAGTAAATGACTTTCTCTCTTTCTTCTTGCTCACTTTTATTCAAATTTTAGGTGAGGGTCCAGAGTTACTCTCCTCCAGATGGCCTCATTCTCACCAGGGATCCAAATGAGGCATTGTTCAAGCTGGACTCAACTGAAACACTATGGGTATTCTGAGATATTATTGACATAATCATTCACATGCTCATTAAAGCCCTCCTTGTGATATTGGGCTACATTACTGTTAAGGAGGGTATTGATTATCCTCATATTGACAAGTAGCTATGAAAAGAACAGTAATATTTTGTAGGTATATCATTTTTTTGATATATACATAGTTCTACTTTTTTAAAAAGCATTTTGTGATAAATAATGAACATTAATTTATGAAGAGGAAAATTTACTCATTAGTTCTTGCACTTTTTTTCTGGTTGTGTCTATTAATTAAATTGTTGGAAGCTGAAATTACTGGATAAATGATACAATGTCATAGTGCCATTATGAATAGTTGTGCCAGATTTTTTTTAAAAAAATTGTTAATGGGTATGTCTTTTCCCCTACATAAATTCTGGGTATCATCAACTTTTCTAACATTGAAAAACTGAGATAGAAATGAACTGTGTTGTTCTGTGATTCTACTGTACCACAAGAAGACATGAAAGCAGACAAAAAAGTCTTAATGCCATTACAAATTGATATTGAAGAGAATTTCCCTTTCTAGTTTTACATATCTACTTTCAAGTTTTTTTAATGAATATACTACACTTTAATCATAACATATGTACTAAAATTATTTTCAATTGATAAGTCTCTTTAATAATGTGACTTTAAAAAGACAGTCTTGCACATTGTTTGAGATTGTGAGGTCAGAGGTCAATTGGACCCAAGTTCAAATTCAAGCACATGCAGTTGAAACAGTGTCTTTGTCTGGACAGGGAGTGTGATAAAACTCGCACACTTAGGGTGCAAATACTGAGGACTCACACAAGCATCAGCACATAGCAGTTAAAACACGATAGCATTGGAGAAACTCATGTTGAATACTGCAACTCAGACCTGTGAGTTTTCAAAACAGAATAGCACTCATCTCTCTGTGTACTTGGACATCTAGTCTTCATCATGTTTTTTTTTCCCTTTCTTTCTTTCTCAAAGATAATGGATAAAAGGAAGCAAAATTAATTTCCATGTGATCATTTGTTATCAAATATGGGTTTATGACAGAATATTGTTTTGGTGAAGATTAATTGCATTTGCCCCCCCCCCCAAAAAAAAAACAGATTTAGTACTATAAATAGAAATCACTTAATTTTTTTGGAATTTCTCTTAAAAGTAATTGAAGTTAAATATAAACTGATATTTTTCTCATTATCTTCAAGTGGAAAACAAATTAAAGGTTTCAGAATTAAGTATTTTAATGTGAACCGGGAGTCAAATTACTATTCTTCTAAAATGCAATACATTAGCTCTAAAATTTTTACTCAGTTATAAGTTTAAGGGGGAAAAAAATCCTTGATAGTTTAGAGTACTTAGCTGTGGTTGTCTACAATATTTTTTTTAATTATTAATTTTATCATCCTAGTATTCCCACTGAATAAAATTCAACAGTATATACAATTAATTAAAGGAACAAATTAAAAATAAATTCACATGTAAATTAATTGACAGAACAAATTTGTCTTTCCCAATATTAATTTAGCATGCATGAAGTTTAAGACACTAGTGATTCAGGGCTGTATTGAGGAGGTAAGTTTTGTGATCTGTCTCAAAAACTGAGAAGCATTAATTTAGCAAACAAAGAGAATGGTCAGGTAATAGAGCACAGGAAGCAGCTGACATATGCAAACAGAAGGGTTGGGCCAAGATGCAGTCTCCCAATCTGTTTGGTGTGGGAGAAGCTTGCCATGAAGCTCATGAGTCCCATCAGAGTCATGGTAAAGAATGAACTGTTTTGCATGTTGTAAAGTTATGGAATTGTCCTAGAGTTGGTAAATACACTAATTCACATTAAATTTAATAAGTTAAAATTTTTAAAAAATGAACTTTTAAGAGAGTCAACCTTATTTACTTTCTTCACTTATCAATTAAATTTGAAATTCTCAGAGATTTTGTCTCCATTAACACATACTGCAATCTTGGGATGACATGAATGGCACAATTGATAACTTAAACTGTCAATCATTTCCCTGCCTAATCTTGCAACTTTTCCTACTTTTGCTGCTCTGCAGTCATTCTCTTTTCTCTACACTTCAAAATATAAGCTTCAAAATCACATGTGACATATACATGATAAATGTCTTACTCTTCTTCCTAAAACAGATAAATTAATCTAAGTCAACAATGAACAACTTTTTAAAAAATCCTTTCATGGCAGATAAATAATCTATTTCCCTATGCAGTACAATCCTTTTACCAAAGAAATCTGTACTCAATGGAAGTATTTCACTTTCTGAATCAGAATGCTTTTAAGGAATAAACTACAGTTTCTCACAGCCTCCATAACAACATACTGTTTATAGCTAGTGATCTTTCCTACAGAGGTCACATTGTTAGAAATCACTGTCAGGGTGTGATTTTAGACAAGGCACAGAATAACTATTAACTATTAAGTGGGCAACAATGACTATTCTTAAGATTGCATGAAGAACTGATTAAGACAACTATTCAAAATACTTGGAATGTAACACCTGCAAAAGAGGTAAAAATGCCCTGCAGGATGGCTCATACCTGTAATTTGAGACAGGAGAGTCTTGAGTTTAAAGCCAGCCTTATCTAGTTAGCAAGGCACTTAGCAATTCAGTGAGACCCTGCTTTTAAATAAAATATTTAAAAAGTGCTGGGGATGTGGCTTAGAGTTTAAGCACCCCTGAGTTCAATCCCCATTGAGAGAGAGAGAGAGACAGAGACAGAGACAGAGACAGAGAGAGAACATCATTTTTCTTCTTGACAGAGCCCTAAATTGCAAGAAAATAGTGAAATAGGTAAAGTGGTTTATGGCCATGTATGTATGTGTATTAATTGTCACTAACAAAAATTTGCAATGCTGCTTTTTCACTAAGCTGAAGTTCAAGGCAGAATTTAACTTCAGAGCCATAAATAGCCTTGTTGGGGGAACCTTTTTTATCCATTCCTCAACAACCATATCAAATCTTTTCTCTGGGTATAACATTTCCATTCCTACTAACTGTGCAAATAGTGACCTAAAGCAAATAAAGAGTACCAAGCTTTTAATATATGTGCATTCAGAACAAATGAACCCTGGAGTCACCAACACAAGAAAGAAAGACCAAACTGGAAAGCAGGAAATAGAATACTTCTGAGCCCCCTAATTCTCCTCACTTAGGGTTCATGTACTGATTTCACCCATGAATACTTGGATCAAGGTCAATTTGTAAGGGTCACATCATTACACTTCTGTGAACTTCATCACCAAACTGTTCTCTCATTCTTCACATCTCTATTTTGAAAACAAGACCATTCATGCATTTGCTTAAAGTCTAGCTTCATTAACACAGTGCCTACTACATAGTTAGTATTCAAGGCATTTTTATTGTTTTATCTCATCAAGTCTTGTTTATCTCTAGATGTGTGCTTATAAACTTTCTCCTCCCTTTCACTCCTCACAAATAAAATATTTTATTTGCTCATCTTAAAAACTAAACAGATTTCTCTCTTTCTCCAGGGCAAATATCAGAGCATATTACTAATCTCCTTTGTCAGAAATGGTACACCTGAGTTATTGGCACACAACATTAATTGCCTGGAAGAAATAGCTATGTAGAAAACCTAAGATGTTTACCTAACCATTTCCAGTATGGCCCTTGTCAAACCATTTCTTGTCTTAACTACATTTAGGTATAAGTGAGAGAATCCTGTGATTATCTTTCATAATATAAGTGAAGAGGTTCATGGTCAAAATTAATCAGACCATGCAGCAAGATGTTTATTTTTATTTCTATTTTATAATGTAACAGAAGTTTTTTTACTAGTAATTTATCACTGAAGTAGATGTTGAGAAATCAATTCAATTCACATTCTTTCTGCAAGAGATTTCTGTTTCTTATCTATACCTGAGTATGTATTAATTTTGCTGTTGTTATTATTGTCGTTATTGGGGATTGAATCCAAGACTTCCCACATGCTAAGCATGTGCTCTACCACGGAGCTGCACCCAAATCCCCTGCTTGTATATTCTAAAACTCATTTTAAAAAATGCTGTGTGATTTGCACTAAGAATAGTAAAAGCTAATGTTAAGGTACTTTATAGAAAGAAATTGGGAATACAAGTCACATTAAACACATTTGTAATTCCCAAAACATTTTGAGGGGATACTTGAGTCATTCATTTGATTCTACATACACCTGATAGAAATTCATCTGGGCATTCCCTCAGGGGAATTTTCTCTCCTTAAGTGCCCTTGAGTTGAATCTCTCTTGCTAAGTACCTGGTATTAGGAATCTTAATTTTATACTTGCGTTCTTATACAGGCTCCTTAAAATTTAGGAAAAGTAACACTGCCTCTTTCAAAGTCAATTTAAAACACACTTATGTGGGGAACTATTAAAAAGTAACTATTTTATTCTGTAAATCTTAACTGAAATTTATTAATTCTAAGCCTTTTGCCTATTTTATTCTGACTAGATTTTATTTCATAGAGAAAAGTTTGAAGTCAGTCTTTGAACACAGAACTTTGCTTTTCTGAAGACAGAAGAATTAGTGAATATCTCTTCACATATTTTATTTTTCATTGTCAGATATAGCAACTTTTCTATGAGCATTATCTACAGCATTTTATGTACCCACATAAGAAAGTTTGAAATTATATATTTTAATCATGTAATTGAACATAATGATTTCCATTTACATAAGAGTATATTAGGAAAATTACTTAATAACATAAGAGGTTTTAATGAAAATATCAGATAGTTAACTTCTTATTTTTATTTTACTTTTATTTTTTACTTATATGGTATTAGGGATTGAACCCAGAGGTCCTTAAACATGAAGCCATATTCCCACCCCATTTCATTCATTATTATTATTAATTTTTTTTCCTGAAATAGGCCATTGCTAACTTGCCTAGGTCTTCACTACGTTGCTGAGGCTGGCCATGAACTTGAAATCTTCCTACTTCAGCCTCCTGGGCTACTGGGACTATAGACATATGTCACTGCACCCAGCCTGAGTAACCTTCTTGAAGAAAACATTTTTAATGAAAATTTTAGGAATTAAACCTGAACCTCATGCCTAAATACTTCAGTATATTTAAATCTATTTAAAATAAAACTTCTGAAAAAAATGTCCATATTCAGATTAGGGATGTTGTATTAAAGGAGGAGTAATCATAAATGAGTTTAACATTAGGATATGATTTTGCTTTTGAGTTACCAAGTCTAGACCTCTGCATTTTTTTTTTTTGTGGGGTTTTTGTTTTATAAATTATCGGTGTTGGCTCTTAGGTGCATGTTGTTCACAGCTGAGGGCTCTTGTGCAAACACCTGAAGGAACACACAGCACAGTCCTGAGGAGTAAGAGACCAGTGCTGGTACCACAGCAGATGGGACTTACATTGCTAGGCAGGTGGTGTAACTGAGAAGACTGAGTTATCTCAAATTCCAGGGACCAGTACTTTCATCCCAGAAATGAAATTACCCCACTTACTGATCCCAGAAGTGGAAGAATCTGCTACTGAAATCATTCTAAACCATTCCTTTGTTCTGTCACCTTCTCAAAAGGAAACACAGAGGCACTGTTTATTTAATAAACAACTTAAAGTTATCTTTCCTCCCCTCTCCTAAGCTGCTCATATTCACCATAACAGTGGCCATTGAATCAAGATTCCTTTTAAGATGGTGAACGCTAGCTGAATATCTCAAAGAGGGTGATTTCCTTCACTTTCAAGTCCATTTTGACCCCAAATGCATTAACCTGGGTTGCCCACATCTCTTCCTGTGCTGTCATGTAAGATATACTCCACATAAAATAAAGAACATCGACCTTGAAACCAGAGAGAAGAAGGGGGAAAAAGCACATTTAGTAACCCCGACTAGAATCTAGGCTCTGTCAAAGTGATTTCTTATTCCATTTTACTGAAGCAGCTCCATGCTTTATCACTCCTGGGTCCGTGTCTTACAGCTGAGGCAACCCACTTGAATTGCTAAGTTGCTTAGTTAAAGTCTACATGTGCTGTTCACGTTGTCATTGCGATTTAAAGTGAAAGAATTATTCTGCAGGTAAAATGCTATGGAAATGCACTAAGTAGGAACAAGAAATGACAAATTATGTGTAATTAACAGCTCTGATTCAAACAGGTCCTCCTGAAATCTTTCAATGGCTGGAATGCAGATGCCCTATTGCTGGTGGGGAAAAGATACTTAGTGATGATGGTTCTGATTTAGCATTATCCTACGTTCTTCATTCAAGTTGGCTTCAGGAATGAAAATGAAAATCATAGGTCTGATCATGGCAGCTATATCAGCTGTAACTGTTAACTACCTACAACATTGGAATACTATATAATCTCACAAAAATTCCACAAATGTCTTCTGTGTATTAACGTTTTTAAAGGGCTTTATGACCACCACACTTTCATTTTGGAGATAGGAAAGTTTCATTATCTTCGATTAAAACTCTCTAGAAAGAAAAATTGGCAAGCATTTATTTATATATTTTTCTTAGAGTCAGCATGGGAGTCATGGATTTTGTAAAGTAGGCAGGGTGCTGCTCTGTGTTGCAGCAAAAGGCAATGCTGATTTGGAATAATTCTCCTAATGTGAAGCTATCCCCATTAAAACATAAACCATAATTGTGAAAAGCAATTTGCTCAGTAGCAGAGAACTAACAGGGTTTCTTATTGTGATTCAGTAACAAGGGAGCACGGAGATGTAATGCTGAAAAGGCTACTGAAACTCTTTTAATTTTGTTGAAATGTGATTTTCCTCCATGAAACCAATGTGAAGAGTTGAAATCATTTCTCTTACGCTCAGAAGCAAGACGTATGTACATTTTCTATAAATTAGCATTTACCAAGTTCAGTGAATTTCAACACTATCCTTTGAACATTCCAAAATGTAAACTGATAAAAACTTGAGCCTGTGACACTGCTGTCAAACAGTGGAAGCAAATCCACAGCTGGGTCAAGAGTGGGTTTCCTTACAGTTCTATAAGATTCATAATTACACAGTTCCTCCCTTTCACTAGCAATTGATATAATTCAGTAAGTACATATACCAGTGTGAAAGCTTAATAAATATCAATAATAAATATGTTGAAAACTAATTACATTATTAATAGAATCCTTGCAACATAATATAGTTAAAATCAATAATCACATATAAATATATCAGATTCTTAGATATTTCATATTATATGCTACTAAAGTAAAAATCAATATTAACAATCAGTGGATCTTTTATTACTTACAATAAGTAGATAGTCCTTTTATATATGACTGTTTATTAGGTATACCATGGATTAAGCAAGTGTTGGAAATATACATGATTCTGATGAATTTAGAAGAAGAGATTAATTTGTCTAAAATTTGTAGCCAACTCATTTTTTTAAGCATTATCCACTTTCAAAGACAAGAAACATAAATACATTTTATTTTCTCTTTAATTTTAGTGGTAGTGCCCAGTAGTTCTACAATCAATGCCTTGGGGATTCCTGTGACCCAGGGGATAAGAGCACAGGTGCACCCTCCCCCAGTCCCTTGGCCCTGTGTGCCACAACTCCCTGCAGTCCCTGCATGCTTGTGTATGTCTTGCTGGATTCACAGCTGGAGAGCGGATACTTTCTTTCCTTCACCTCTTGGCAACAGATGCCTCTCACTTAGGCACAGATGCTCAGTACCCCTCCCCCCATCCCTAACATTAGCCTTGTGTTCTGGACTAATTGGGCCAGCAGAGTTGCAATTAAGATTTGAATAATTAGATAACAGACATGATTACTTTTGTAATTAATCGTCATATTGAGTCATCATGATCTGCTCTGGGTGAAGACCACCTGTCCATACTTAATTCAAATGGAAGCAACGAGTATTAAAAGCAAAGCATTGCCAAAAATATTGTCTTATTTCTCCCCAAGAATGAAAGTATTTTTAATATGACACTATGTATAGATATATAAATTCATTTCCAAGTAGATTTTTATTGGAATCTGCTAGATGAAGAGCACTCATTTTAATTCATTTCATTCTAATGAGTTTGGCTGCTACACAGTTTCGTGCTGGATACCATTAAAAAGAATGCTTTCTTTGTCCCTTTTCATGAAGTTTATGTTACAATAAAAACATATCCATAAAAAAAAAATTGAAGGTGAGCCTTCTTCTCTCTCTTGCCTGCACAAAGCCATAGATACTAGCATTTCTTTTGGATTGGCCATGAGTCCCTTCTCTTATCCCTTGTCTCCACATCTTGTCCTCATCAATGGCCTGCAAAGTAATACCAAGAAGAAGTCTAATGCTGAAACACACTAGAAATCAAATTCCAGAGTAGATTTGTCAGATCTCTTTTTTCTTCCCATCACTCACTGGGATCCACTTTGAATCCAGTTGGATTCATCCTCATTTCAGTGAAAGAATCTACCTGCTCCATAAATCAGAGTTGTCAGCCACATTCTCCCCATTGTTCATTCCCATGATCATAACATTCCAACCCACCATCAAACAATGATGACTTTTCTTTTGAAATATTTCTCAAGTCCACCCATTTTTCCCCATCACCATAATGCAGGGACTACTGATCTCTTCCCTGAAGTAATGTATTACATTTCTTTTCCCATCCCTGTCCCATTCCAAAATTTTCACAACTTCCTTTTCTTCCCTTTTTTTAAATTGTTGTTCTTTTTAGTTGTACATGACAGTAGAATATAATTTGACTTATTTATACAAACATGGAGTACATCTTATTCTAATTAGGATCCCAGTCTTGTGGTTGTACATGATTAAGAGATTCATTGTGCTGTACTCATATACATACATAAGAATTTTATGTGTCAGAATCATTCCATTCTCTTTCCTATTCCTGTCCCCACTCCTGTTCTACAACTATGTTCCCCCATGTCTGTCTTTTACAACTCTGGCATCTTTCAATTTTCTGAATATAGCAACATCTTGCTTCTGCAGGAAAACGCCCCATCAGCGTGGCGTGTTCTTTCTTCCCTCTTCACCTAAAACTGCCCAGGCTCAGGGTCTTCTTCATTGGTTCTTTCAAGGAGCCTTCTCAAGCTCTCTAGTTCTTTCTTTATATTTTTTTCATAGCATTATTAATATTTATTTTGGAGTACTATACTTATCTTATGATTATATACTTTTTTGTTGTTTTTGTTAATACTTTTGGCTATGGTTACTCTGAATCTGGCCCAGTTTCTGAAATATGAGATTTTTTTTTCTATTAAAGTAATAAATAGGGCTGGGGATGTGGCTCAAGCAGTAGCGTGCTCGCCTGGCATGCATGCGGCCTGGGTTCGATCCTCAGCACCACATACAATAAATATTAAAATTCTCTCTCTCTCTCTCTCTCTCTCTCTCTCTCTCTCTCTCTCTCTCTCTCTCTCTCTCTCCCTCTCTCTCTCCCCCTCCCTCTCTCACTCTTAAAAAATAAAGTAATAAATAATAAGATAGGATTAGAACAAAAAATACCATTTATATGATAAGTAACCAAGAAAGAGGGAGATCTCAAAAGTCATTACTTAGTATAATTTATAAGTTGGTCATAATATCAATACTCTGTAAGGAACAAATTCCTTCATATGTACTCATGTTTAACAGAATTAGTAGTGAAGTATAAACAGTGACACAACAGTATAGATCATTGAAAATATGAATAGACTTAAGAGAGAGGTTGGGCCTTCAAGGAAACTGAAATCTCACAGGTGATACAGATCCAAATGGCAAAACTGAGACATGATAGGGCAAATGTAGTAAAGTCAGTGAGGCTGTGGGCTGGAGATCAGAGGGAGGTGCCTGTTGCATAAGATGTCTGTTTTGAGTTTCAAAGAGAAAGTAGGAATCAGCTAGAAAAGGAGGAGTGTAAAGATAAGGGGTAAAATGGGAACACAGGTAAATGTAAGGCCCCATGGAGGACGTGGATGAGATGCATAGAGGGTACAAATATTCTCAGGGATAATTGTGTATGTTTGTGTGTGTGTGTGTGTGTACAAATTTATATGTGACTACAGATTATGGCAGCGTCTAAAGACAAAGGAATGGTGAAACCTAAATGGGATGGGAAAAGTTGGAGTCTCACATGAGGTCATTTTGGCCTTGACTTCCTTGTTAGAGACAAGTTCTTGGTGTAAGTAATAGCCATTAGAGGTTTCACGTAAGAAAGTGGTAAAGTCAAACCTGTATTTTAGAGAGATCACGACTAGGAGACTGCATGTAAAGGAGAAGATTCTGAGGCCAGAATATGAAAGAGACGGCTGAGCCCAGGAAAATGTTGCTATTCTTACCTGTATAGCAGTGTAGCAAGAATAAGGTGCTGCCTTTCAGGGAAAAACAGCCAGTATGAAGATGAGGTTACAGAATTCAACAATCAGGAAGCTAAACCAAGAACTTCAGTATAGGGATGGAACATGGAAAAATATATATAGTTTAGTAAGGCATTCAGAATCAAACATGCATGTTGGGGGAAATTATAGGTTAAACAAATACACTTGGTATCTCTGACTGATGAATTCAGTTCTTATAAGGCTTTTTGTTTGCTTATTTTTGAATGCTGCTTTTACAGTTTGCATGAACGCAAAATCTAACATGAACTAAAGTTATTATAAAGTCCCAAATTTTCAGGCTAATGTATCTGGTAGAATACAAAGCCGAAATTAAACTAGGAATATAAAGAAAATTGATGGAGAATGTGAATGAAACTATTTTCTGAGGTTGTATTTTTGAAGCTGTAAATGGTAGATGATGGGAAGACTGTTGTTTCCTTTATGCTTTCCATGGGGTATTTTTTTTATTTTTCTGTTTTGTTGGCCACTTTTCCAGGCATTGAGGATTATAAATGGATTCATACTTTACCTTTGGAGTAGGTTTTCACCTTGTGCTGTCAACCTTGTATTTGAATATGCACAATTTAGTTTAGAAAGATAAGTATTCTGTTAGGCTGTACTCCTTTTAAATCTTTTTAACATCAGGTGTGTATGGGCTTGTGGAAGCAACCAACTCTGACAGACATATATTTGGGAAGATCCATGCTTACATAATCGTTCTTGTCATTATTTACATATACAAAGACCAATGAAAATTGCTGGTGAATTAGGGGTCTCTACTGCATATTTTTGTTGCAGAGAAACAGGTAATATGAGTGTGGTTTGGCTCAGAATGATTTTCTAAACTGCCCTTACATATGTTATTTAAGACTAATAGAAACAATTTAGGTAGGATTATTTTCTACCATGAAGAACTTGGTGGATAGAAGTGAAGAATGATTTTTTTTTTTTTTTTTTTTTTTTTTTTACTAAAATCAGGGAGCATTCCCATACCCAGTACTTAAGAGAATTAGCATCAGGAAATGAAAATGAAAAGTTCCCTAATCAAAGTGCAGAATGTAGTCTGGGGTTTTACCTTGTATGCCTCATGGGATCTGAGTCCTGACCTCTATTCATAAGATCTGTTTGAATGTAGTTTTGATGAGCAAAGAAAGCTGACTCTTTTCTCATGGTGAGTGAAGTTTTCATCAAGCATTTGGGTACCTGGCCAGAGACTTTGAGAGGTGATATAATGCCTAGCTGTCAACTGTGTCTTTTGTATTCTACCTCCCTATCACCATTTCTTGACTTTGTGAAAGGAAAACAAAACTTGATACTTAGTCTTGAATGTGCTGGGTGGCCTTGATGAAAAGGCCAGGCTCATGCTATATATAAAAAGCATAAGGAAAAGGACAGTATTCTAACCCTGTGACTGCAGTTATGAACAGTGAGAACCATGTACAGGGGATGGTTTTGCCCAGAGGAGTTGTGATCTCCCAAGAGACATCAGCAGCATGGGTCTTACCTGACATATGTCAAGAGGTCAGAGAAAAAAACACGACTCTTGTTTTCAAAAACATGAGCTAGCATCTTGGGAGCCCTCACATGCAGCCCGGGAGACACTGAGTGCACCAGGTACAGCAATCAAGGCAGAGGTCCTGAATCATAAAAGTAGCCTTTGATGAAAATAGAATCCAATTTTATTACCCCAGGACTAGACATCTGGGTTGTCATAGCCCCTCCACAAAAGTTAGTTTTCCAACCTCCTGGTACACAAAAGCTTTCAAGGCTTGAAATTAGTAGAAATATTTGGGGTCAAGGTTAAAAATGGGGTCAGAAAGAATGAAGCTAGCAACTCTGAAATGGAAAGAGGTTGAAAGATTACAAGGGGATGGGTGAGGGAATATGTGGACCTGGGCCATGCAGTTAATGTGATAATGATAAAATCCACAAGAGCAGTGTGAGTGTTATAAGTCAAACATTTTGCTAAGCACATTTATTATGGTAGTCTACTATGTAATGGCCAATAAGATTCATGATATAATCTGTGTTACACTAGAGCAGGAAACCAGGGCTTTAAAAGAGTGAAGAAACCTGCCTAAAGCTCAAAGGAAATAAGTGCTAGAGTCAGTGTGGAATGGCAAATGCCATCCCTTTAATCATTAAATCATTACCCTCTTTTGGGTTTTTCCTCTACAGTCCTGGGTGTGCTACCAGAGAAAAAACAATTATTATTTTTTTTTCTTTAGAAATTGTCATTCATTAGGCACTATGATGGGCACCTTTTTCATGCTTTATTTCATTGATCCCCCCCAACAAATGAGGAAACAATGTATACTTTAGACCTTTTAAAAACAAACAAGCAAGGAGACCTCTGACTTTTACTCTATTACACCAGGATTGTTTCTTAGGAAGATTTATCTTCTATAATCTTCTGAAAAATAGAGCATGTTCTGTCGTGTTTTTCTCCTTTACTTTCTTGTTCCTGGATTTAGCTCAACATGAGGGAATAAAAGCTTGGGGATGAAGTGCTCACTTTTTTTTTTCCTGTACAGTATCTTTTTAATATATATGTACACACACACACACACACACACACACACACGCACACAATCAAATTTTAAAGCTTAAAGAAAAAGAGGCATCTGTATATTAATCACAAGATTTAATCCTGTATGTCTATAGGAATTTTAAGTAAGGACATAAACATCTCCATTTTACATTACATAAGTCCTGGGAGAAATTGTGTAAATGTTTGTGTATTTTGAAACTTGTGTGTGCATTTTCCATTCACTTCTGAGAGATAAATATAATTTCCCTACTGCTGTCTGGTGTACTTCATTTCATATAATATCACATATGCAATTCAAATATAAAGTCAGATCCTGCCTCTACTGAATTGACCTCAATTAGGTGGAAGAATTTATACAGCATTTAAAATGCCCTTACTTTTTTCCTTAGAAAAGATTATCTGCAAAGAAGATAGGGAATAGGGGAATTTACTCCAACATGCAAATCAGGTTTAACATGACTTGGGAGGTACCATAGGCTCATATAGGCCTCTCTTATCCTCTCCCTTTGCTGTTCCCATTTCTCCCTCATCATCAAGTCACTGTGAATTTGGGATACCACTGTGGCTCCTATCAGGATCATCTTTCCTTTTAATTATCTCATAGGACAGTCTATTCTTCTTTACTCCAACACTTAGGGTGCAGAGTGGCTCAGTCCCAACTTCTCAGTCCCCAGCCAATAAGATAAAAATAGATCATGATAACATATTGGTTAGAAAAAAAAAGTGCCGTTTGCGTTTTCAGCACCAGGGACTTCAATATTCTCAAAGCAAAGAGGGTTGGGGGAACTACTAACCTTGGCAAAGTAGGTTTTATCAGCAAGGTCTGGGGAATGCTTTGGATGAGAAGAAACTGCCAGCATTGTGACTTCCGTTCTGCTCAGGCAACTCCACTGTTTTCTCTTAA
This sequence comes from Spermophilus citellus, assembly GCF_964194105.1. Lineage (NCBI taxonomy): Eukaryota > Metazoa > Chordata > Mammalia > Rodentia > Sciuridae > Spermophilus > Spermophilus citellus. Next base: position 256,553,734 of record NC_138182.1, read on the forward strand.
ATTAGCATCCATTGCTCTTTTAAAGAATATGTTGTGGGAAAGTGTCTATATTGCATTTGCTCATCTAAAACTATGATGCTATTATCACTGATTTCTAAAATACACCTGCACATTTAAAAGTTTGGGACAATTATTTTATTTCTGTCCCAACCTTTCATCAGATAAGCTCTTCAAACACAAAATCATTACCTTTAAACAAATGTCTCTCAACAAGTATGGATTTCTCTGATTTATAAATTTGAATGCTTCTTACAGAAAATTCTTGAATGCTTCTCAATTTTTTTCCTATGAAGTTGTGTGCTATCAGTTTGAAAGCTATAAAATATTTGGCACACAGTTACTTACTTGAAAATTGGTGAAACAAAACTAATTATGGCATAACTGAATATAGTGAGTATTTTTTCCTTCACAATCATATCAATCTCAATCTTATTTTTTAAAAAAATAATATATTTATAATTGCAAAAATGTTTATTGCAAACTATTCAGAATAATATTTTATTATTAAAAAGTCATACTTTATATGTATCTGTGTGCATATAGATAAGTAGAGAAATAGATAGATGGATAGGTGGATATAAATTCATATAAGCACATTTCCTATCAAAGTATCCATTTCTACTCATTCAGAAGACTATATATATATATATATATATATATATATATATATATATTACATATATATATATATATATATATATATATATATAATATTTAGGTGTAGATGGACACAATATCTTTATTTTATTTATTTGCTTTTATGTGGTGCTGAGGATCGAACCCAGTTCTACACACAAGCTAGGCAAGCACTCTATCACTGGGCCGTAACCCTAGCCCCAGAAGACTCCTTTTTTGTATCCTTTCTCAGTCAATACCCCCAATAGCAAATCACTTATAATGTTGACTAATATTAAAACATTTTCGTCTCATTTTATGCTTTCATTATATAATAACTAACAAGTTTGAAAATTGTTTCAAATACGGTGTCCACACCAAATGAGCCTGCTGTGTGTATTAGTTCACTTTTCAACTGCTGTGATCAAAACCTGACAAGAACTTAAGAGGAGGAAAATCTTACTTCGAGCTCATGAAAGCAGAGGTCTCAAGTCTGTGGTTAGCGGACTCTATTGCTCTAGGTCCAGGTGAAGCTGAATGTCATAGTGGAGGGTCATAAGCTACTCAGCTCAAGTTGACCAGAAAGCAGAGAGAGAGGGACAGAGGTGCTAGGAAAAAAGTATGAATCCCAAGGACCTGTCCCCCATGACCTACTTCCCCACCCATACCCTCCTTGTCTTCAGTTAACATTCAGTAAAATAGTCCTTTCATATTATTAATTCACCAAAAGGATTAATACACTGATGAGGTTATAGCACTCACATCTAATCATTTCACTTCTGAACATTCCTGCATTATCTCACACATGAACTTTCAGGGAACACCTCATATATAAACTATAAGCTATACAAACATGATACATAGATGATAATTATGCTATGTGGAAACAGAAAAAGCCAGTGTTTTGATATCCATCAACAGTTTTATTTAGGAATCATAAACAAGGCCCCAAAACCTTAATTCACATTAAATTGTTTCTGCTGTTTAAATTGTGTTTAGCAACCCAAATGTTTAACCAGCTCCCTTTGCATGTATTCATAAGGTCCCATCAGATTTGAATGAACAGCTTCATTCTTTGTATTCTTGTATCACTTCAACAGCTCTACTGTATACAGTAAGTACTTTATACATAAAATTCAAGGTTGATATTTGAAAATATCTGTTACTTATGTTGTTAATAATGGTTTCATGTATAGAAACATTTCATTAATTCTAGAATTTTCTCCTTGAAATGAAAACCAATGACACATTTCAATGAGTGTAAGACTAGCAGTCACCTTCCTTACCAATCTCAAAGATTCTGAAGTGTTTAACAACCCAGATGATATGGTTTGGATATGGTTAGAATGTGTCCCCCAGGAATTCATGTGTGGAAATTTAATCTGCTTTGTAAAGTATTAGAAGAGTGGAAACTTAACCCACCTGACTATGGGGTTTAGACGTGGGGTCTCTTGGGGGACACTAGGATTAGACAAGATCATTATGGTGGAGCTGCCATGATTGAATCCTGGTGGCTTTGTAAGAAGAGGAAAGAACCAGATGAGATACAAATACACATATGTTCCCTTTCTCTGGCCATGTGATATCCTGTAACACCTCAGGACACTGCCAGAAAGAAGGTCATCACTATATGTGGCCTCTCTACGTTAGACCTCCAGAACTGTGAGCCAAAAAAAGGTTCTTTTTCTTTCATCTACCCTGTTGTACTAGCAACAAAAAATAAACCAACACACCTGGCAAGGCTTATTTTTTTTTTTGTAAAGCAAGCAAATAAGCCATAGCTTCATATATGGAATAGGTCAAAGGTAAGACAGTATGTGGTCTTTCAAGAACCTCAAGCTATCCTACACTCAAGAGTGGATCATGGATTTACGCATGTACCTGGAGTCAGTCACAGGGAAAGCATTAGAGTACTGAGAATTTTAAGCCTGGATAATATTAATTATATTAGAAAAATGGTTTTCATATGGAAGAATAATTTTATTTTGCTTATTGACTTGTTAATTATTTTACAACCACACTTTTCAGAACCAGCCAAAGGTAGTTGAAAAAATATAATTTCATTTCTATGGTTCTAAAGAGGATGGTATCTGTAAGCACTCAATTCTGCTCAGAATGAGAGAAAGCATTTTCAGTCTGCTTCCATATTGGAATGAGCCATTTTGAGAAACAAAACATTTTAATTTTGCTGCTTCTAGTCAAGCAAAAATCAACGAATTTTTTAGTAGGATGCTACCACCATAGACACACAAAAACACAAAATACAGAGTCTCTAGGTCTCTGTTTATTTGGTCATGAGAGTTAGATGACCCAAGTCTATAGAAACTGGAGTGAGAATAGAGAAGGTAGTGAGGGTAGTGCTGGCTGTCTCACAAGTTACTATGCTGTTCAAAACCCAGGGCAACATGAGCCACCATCACACAAGATTTGCTTGCTAAATGGAATCAGGGTGACATTTCCATTACTTCATGTAAAGGTATCTGTGTTAGCCATTCTCACTCAGTACTGATTAAGTCTGGGCTGGTACTTTTTCTCATGCCTGCATTCCTAAAGAGCATAATTGAACCTGTTTTTTTTTTTTTTTCCTCTGTCTCTCCCTCAAATGTTTCAAAAATAAAAATGGCTTATTACTCAGCAGAGAAAAAAAATCCTGATGTCTAATTATACCTCTGAGTACATATAGAATTGTAAAATATTAAATCAATTTACTATTTTATTCTGACAAGAGATATTTCTTTATTATGCTTATATTATGTTCCTCCTTAGACACTAGTCACAACATTTATCTTTGCATTATGTTTCTCTCTGCCTTTCAGATGTTTGCCTTCAGGGGCACTGAAAGAAAACATTATATTTGGTGGATCTGCATTAAAAATCACTTCTCTTCCTGACAAGCTATTTAAAATGTTATTTGTGCCTTGTGAAGGCTTTTAGAAAAATCCAGAGACCTAGACCCAGATGACCCAAACTGTGTTTCTGCAAGGACTGCAATTTCCTTTTGAGGATTATGGTTCCAGGGAAGATTGCTGCTAAATATCTGTGAGAAAAATACCTTCCAAAATTAATGCTGCCGTTCACTCTGTATTGATTTTTAGAGCAGTTCACCTCACCCCATATAAAGGACAAGTAATAAAATACAGTTTAATTATGGTAATATTAAATAAAACAATGCAGCCATTCTTTAAACATGAGAGGTTACAACATATCTATTCAGGATGTGATTTTTGATTACTGATTCATAAGTAAAAAAAATTCTGTTGTTTACTCAACCAATTATATTTTTTAATATCGAAAAGCTTAAAAAATAAGAATTAGTGTATATTCCCTGCACTAAATATCACCTACTTACAAAATAAGGAGGCATAAAAGTCTAACTTTTGTAGAGAATGAACTTGTGAATTTAAATCTGCATGTTCATTGTTCACAAAGGGATAAGAAATTTCATCCTGTTATTACACAGAAAGGAGCTGGTTAAAACAGGTGACCTTTAGTCAATGTGTGTGAATAATTTCTACTGTTCATTAAAGACAAGATATCTACATGTTGTTTGAAAGCATTAAACAGGTTTTAGTAGTTAGAATCATTAATCTAAATGTTACTATATTTTTATGTTTTTTTTTAAATTTCTTGAAGATGATTTGGAAGATGATAACTCTTTTATGAATGGTAGGAATTTAAGTTCTCAGGTGAAAAGAACAAACATTTGCCTATGAATAAATGACTATTTTTAATTCAGAGAGGAAAATTAACTGATATTTTTACCGAGGATTTTGTATGTAAGCCTCTGCCACAGAAAATGTAGTAGTGAATAAGAAAGGTTTAGAGCTTGCCAGCAAAGAATTTAGAGTTTAGCGTTAAATAAACAGCACAGTGGATTCTATGATTAGAGTTGAATTGTCACAGAGTATGTTTCAGAAACTTCTAGGAGGGGCCTTCAACTTGTTCTGAGAATCAGGAGATCTAAAAATGCAAAATTCAACTTAATATGACAGCAAAAATAAAGCCTCAGAAATTTAAATAAAAAATAATATTGACTGAGGCCAAGTCAAACAATGATGGAAGTTAGGCAAGAGGAGAGGATACAGCATCCAGGCCATGTGAAGAAATGGATGTTAAAAGAATGTCTTCATTCCTAAAAGAGATGGGAAACTCTAGGTGGAGCCTTTAAAGTAGGAGAAATTTGACAAGTTTGTGTTTAGAGTGATCAGTTTTCTAGCACTATGGAGCATTTATCTTGGAAAAGAGGAGTACATAAAAGTAACCGGAGGGCAAGTAACACACTAAGGTGACATGAAACACGAGAAAGAGAAAAGAAAAACCCATGTGAGAGAGATTTAGAAGACAAGATTGACAGGACCAGGTATCTATTGGATGTCTGCATATAAGAAGTCATGGGGTGCTGGGGCTGTAGCTCAGTGGCAGTGTTTGCCTAGCATGTGTGAGGCACTGGATTCTATCCTCAGAACCACATAAAAATAAATAAATACAGGCATTTAAAAAAAAGAAGTAATGGGGCTCCTATGTAGATGTATTTCTAACTGGACACACTGGTTAAACAATAGCCCACTGTCATTTACCAAGGTAGTATGGACAGTAGTGTGGACAGCAGAGGTAGAAGATTTATGCACCAAGACTGGAAGATGCATTCATCCCTCCAGCTTGCCTTCTCCATTTTTTTCTCTTTTCCTTTCTCACTTCTTTCTTTCCTCCATTTAAGGCAGAGGTGCTAGCTACATGATAGACACTGATCTATGTGTTAAGGCAGTAGCAATAAACAAAGCAAGGTTCACAGAGCTTATGTTCCCATAGGAAGAACTATCATCAGACAGTAAATAGTAAATGTGAGATGAACAATAAGAGGGATGCTACCTTAGGTGGAATAGCAAGAGAAATCTTTGTTGAAGAGGTAAAATAACCTATTTAATTTCAGCTAAAATTAACCATACCAACAAAAAAGTACCACATAAAAGAGGCAGAGTTTTGCCAAGTAGAGTTAATATCTAATATTCTACCTCTGAAATGAAAGGCTCAAAATGTTTTCCTCCAAAGAATGGTAATGCTGATAATTCTGGATAGTTCATGTAGAGTTTGGCTATCCAAGAAAAGTAGAGGCCTGGCTTTATGATCACAGACAGAAAACAGGAGAATGTGAGCACTTCTCCATTCAATATGTGTATATCCATTCATAGTCTGTTACTTTTGCTAAATTTTGAAATTGAAATAAATTAATCAACTAAGCTTTCAATATAGAAACCCTAAAAGTTACTTATAGATTATACTTTGCCAAGTTCAATGATCATTGAAGCTTACATGTGGTTCAAAGTTATACATGTGAACTTCCACGCATCCTTTGCATAGAATTTTAAGTGTGTTTCTCTTTCTTTCTTCAATCCCCATTATAAAATTACTTTATCTTTTGATATTTTTGGGTTGTTTTGAATTTTCATGTGTCTTTTTAAAACTGCTGATGTCATCATTCTATAGTCTGGTGTCATTTAATGATGGGGATATGGGAGAAATTAGTAGATAGGCAAATATTTTGTCATTGTGTGAACATCATAGAGTTCACATACACTAGCTGAGAAGGCTATATCTTACAAGAATCTCACATTTTATCATATGATAAAATCTTATGGTACCACTATCGTATATGGAGCTCATCGTTGATGGAAATATCATTATATGCACATGATACTATGTATTCTATTTAATTTGAAGTAATGAAAAATAAAATGCAAGATTCAGAACAAATCACTGAAAAATTTTTGTTTTCCATTTTCAAAATTCTTCCAGGGTTTTCATTGTTCCTAGGTTAAAGTTAAGCCTTCTTATACAGGCATATATAAAGTTGACATTTTTTTCATATATACAAGTTTTTTCAAATATTATAATGTTAATGTGGTGCTGAAGGGTGTCAGGAATTCTCAAATTCTGTCTCTGCTCTTTCATGCATAATATGACTTCTTTTAAGAGTCAATGATCCTTCTGTTTAATTGCAAGTTACCCTTCAATTTTTAGCTTAGGTAACTTCTTGGAAGCAAGAAGTTCTTTAGCTACTCTGAGTTAAATTAGGAACTATTCTCTGTGTATTAATAATACATGATACATATTTTCCATCAGTGTACACCTCAGTGTATTATAACTACTCTTTCTCTTATCCCTGCTGCCATCATCCAGCTTAGCATATTATGCTTAGGAACTAGGTTTTGTCCACATGTATCCCTAGCATCTAGCACAAAGTATCTGAAACTTGGGAGGTTTACAATGATTACTGAGGTAACCAAATGGACAGATTCAATAAAAATCTGTTAAAGTCTTATACAGTCCTAAGGGAATACAAATATCATTTAGTACTTGCCTCTGTCCTAAAATACAGACCATACATCTATTTGATTACATTGGAACATCCATCCATTCATTCTTTGTTCACCAGATATTTTCTGAGCACCAGCTCTCTCTCTCTCTCTCTCTCTCTCTCTCTCTCTCTATATATATATATATATATATATATATATATATATATATATATATTTGGCTGCAGCTTTGAAAAGTATAACAAAAATCTCTGCCTTCATGAAGCTCACATTCCAAAGTCTGATAGGAAGTGGAACAACAAATAGTAATAAAATCAATTCCAACTATTAGTTTCTCTGTCCTTTTGAATATGTATGCATCTTTTGCCACTAAAATGAATTCCCTTTAACTTCCCTTTTCATCTCATTTTGATACAAATGACATTAGTATTATATCTTTGTATTTTATTTTTTCCTAATAGTTTGTCTATTTGGAAAGAAGTGCATATCACAAATACTAAGTTTACATCACACTGATTATTATGTTCTCAGTAATAATCAGAACATCTAGAAACAAAGACTTCTAAAAATACTACTTTCAAAAGTTAGAAGTAAAAAGTACATTTTTTTTTTGTTGGTACTGGGGAGTGAACCCAGGAAAACTAAACCACTGTGCCACATCCCCAGTTCATATATGTATATGTGTGTGTGTATATATATACACACACACACACACATACATACATACATACATACATACATACATGCAGGGTCTCTCTGTGTTGCTTTGGGTCTCACTAAGTTGCTTAGGTTGGCTTTGAAATCACAATCCTCCTGCCTCAGCTTCCTGAATTGATGGGATTATAGGCTTTTGCCATCCTGCCTGGCTACAAAGTATATTCTTATTTTAAACATCTGTGCCTATGAAATTACTTAGAAATTGCTTTAGATCAATTAAATTACTTTAAGTAAAGCAAGAGTTATACTATTATAATGGTGATAGAATTACTTGGTACCATTATGAATATGGTAAAAATATTCATGTGTTTCATATCAAATACTGGAAATATTCACCATATAAGAGGTAATAAAGTAGTATGGTATAAGGATCATAAACTCTGAATACCCAGATCTGAGTTTGAAACTGTTATATGAATTCATAACCCACTGTGGTGTACCCTTGGCCGGGTTACATATCTTCTCAGCTTTTAACTCCTTCTCTGGAAAATGGAGATAAATAACATTATAATTTGGAATTGATGATTCTATCAACATACACATAAAGTTTATAACTCAGTTATCTGGAATTTTAAACCACTTCAAATATGTTATAGATTGCTTTTTTCTGTTGTTTTTTTAAATTAAAAAAATATAGTGGAGCTTCATGAAGTTTTAATAGTCATTTTTCTTTAAAATGTGAAACTGTGTTATTCCAAATGAGGTTGTCCTATAAAATATTTTCTGATCTTATAACAGAAATAAATTTTCATATGCTGAATGAAAATGGGAAAGAGATATGGTGGTAGCTGAGGGCACTATAGTAACTTTGAAAAATAGAAGGGGGGAAAGGGCTAACTAATTTACATAACTACTAATTTTCAATTGCACTCAGTACTTTCTTCATTTCTTATCAGTGTGGATGATCCAAATTAAGACAAAATATACATAAATGACAAAACTCCTTTAGAAACTTTAGATAGATGCTTTGGAATAAGAATTATAATTACTTGCATGTTTAAACATACATATTTCATTATGCACTAAATGCACACTTCAGTGACCATACACTATTTATATACTTGAGTGGTAAGAACATCCAATAAAAATTCAATGGGATTGACAGCCATCAATTTTGAACTTGGCTCATGGCACTATCTTACACAGATATTTTGACCAATGTACAGGTTTTTTAGTATTATATGTGCTCCTACTTGACTAATGTTCCTTATTTCTGTTTATTATGTTTGCTTTCAAGAAGAACAATGAAACCAAGGACCCAGTGACAGTCACTGTAGTCAACACAATCTTCTCATAGTTTTCCTTGAATTGATCAAGAAACCATTTGCCCCCCAAACAAGAAAGAAGTCTTAGTGCACCAGAAGTGGATAGCTGTCTTCAGTCTTTGGCTGAAAACATGCAGACAACTGGCAAATACATGTCAGAACCTATCCATATCCTGAAATTTTCCCCCTAGGGTAAGAACCAATAACATCAAGATCAGTCTGAAAAGTTCTTAAAGGAATTTCAGAAGGACAGCCAAATACTATAAAAAGTGTTCTGACATCTTTATAAAATATGCTACATCAAGATACTTAAAAATACTAGAGATACTCAAGATACCCAGGAAATATGAGTGCTCATTCCAGAAAATATATTTAAGATGCATTCTAAATTCTAATACAAAAGAAGTTAGATATTTACACTGTTACCATTAGATATTTACTACTGAAATTCGTTTTCTATATATGTTAAAACAACATGTGGCTATTTTAAAATGTTTTTTCTCATTATCTGAAAATAATTTCCTAGGAAAAGTCCTAAATAATAGCAAAAATAAAAATAAAAAAATTTGATTGCTACTTTTCATATACTTAGAGTGCTAACAAATAGGTCACATAAAATTATAGTAATAGAATTAGTTTGTTTATCTTAATTACATAAGACTTAAACATAAAATTGAATAGAATTATCATCCTATATTTACATGTACTAGCTAAAATAGAAAAGAAAAAGTTCAGATAACTAAGCCTAAGTTGGGGAAAAAGTTTCTTCTATTACCTTTGTAAATTTTATTAACAAGCTTATGAGAAAAAGTAGAAATAGAAGAAACAACGCAAACAAACTTATCTACATTACCTGGATACTTACCCTAAACTATAAAAAAAATGTAAGGCTAACCTTAATTCACTACTGTTTGATAACAAAAGCCCACTCAAACATAAAATATCTAAAAGTCAGGATTTCAACAAATGCATAACATTAATCTCTTAAAAAAGAAATTTCTCATCAAAAATAAGCATTTTAGAAAGTAGTTGATTTTCTTAATTTATTAATCTATCTCATACAAGAATTACCTCTCTCATGTATATGAACCATAAAGCATATCAATTGAATGTTAAAACTTCTAGGTTCAGGTTTCTTAACAGTTTCATCAGAAACTGTAACATTTAAATTTTAATCTCTAAATGGAAACATTTAAAATATTAGGGATTCAGCCCTAAATCCTTAAGCCAAAAAGGATCTCAGTGACATTGCTAACGTAGAAAGCTTCATGAAATTTCAACTCCCATTTGCAAATTTTCTTTTTGTCTAATTTAACTTTCAACTCAGATTTTATCATAGGACATCAACAGACCACTTCAAACAAAATCCAGTTGCTTTGGCAGTGCACAGTCCTCTAAACAGATTATTTAAAAGACAAAATAAGAAATGAACTCTGTTTTCACATTTTCTTCTATTTTATTTTGATGCAAGGCAGAATGGCTGTATTTCAAAAGAATTGCTCCGAAATATCATTATCCCCCAATGCCAGGTCTCATTCTAGGACACTTGCTTATAAGCTAAGCCTTTTTTCTGACATAAACAGTCACTTGCTGCAGTGCAGAATGTCAGTTTAGTCAGTTAGAACTTTCAATGCAGAAATTCAGTGCGATGCAGTCACCCAGATAAAGCCGGCACTTACCTTAATTGAAATATTTTCTGTGAAGGAGGTGAGAAATCAGTCAAATCAACCGTGAAAGGGGTGGGAGATCGAAGTTTTCAATCAACACCCTCCAAGTAGCAGCATACTGTGCTCTTTCCCCTGTTTATGTTGAGCTCCTCACTGTCTAAAGGGAGAAAAAAGATCAGCTGAAATCCTCAGAGATTCCCAGTGAGTAAATGAGGACTAAGCGGTGTTTCTTAACGGGAGATTTCCCCGTGAGCGTGCAAGATTTGGAGGCTCCCTAACTGCTGTGATAGACTCCTGTCATGTCCCTGGAGCACGGAGATACTCATTGACCTGATTAGCAGGAAAAGCCCCCTCTGCCCGGCAACACGCAGAGATTTGGTGGGTCTCCCGGGAACTGGAAAGGAACCGAGGCCACTTGGGGATCTGGTCTTTTCCAGCCTAACGGATGAACTACAACTATGATCATAATTTGCAAGATTAGCCACCGTGTTAGTCATTGCAGGATTTAAACAAATGTGCTTTCTCCTGCTGGTTTTCAAGATGCATTCGTGCTAGATACAAGGTACAGTGAAACAATTACTAGACTGAGAGAGCTGATTTGTAAGACAAGTCTAAAGCTGAAAAAATGTTTAAAGCAATGTGATAAAACAGATAGCTGCACTTGCCTTTGCCCCCAGCCTGCCACATATATCAACCTTTGTCTAAGTAAAATGAATTTAAAGGTTTATTACAGCTCTCCAGAGTGCAACTTCTGAATTTATAAAAAGGTAGTATTCATACTAAATAAGCATATTTGGCAGTTTTCTACAGATATCAGTACTCAGACCAAAGCATGCAGGAAACAGCATTGCTTGTGTAGTTTATCAAATAGCATTTTCAGTTAGCACCACACTTGCAAAAATGTTTGCATTGTACCATTAACCTGAGTAACACAGGAGAGCACAGTATTACACATCTCTTCTATTACCTGTCAAACTAATGATTTACTAAAACAAAAACAAGAAAAGGTATGAAAGGATCCAAAATATCAAATAACTTTATAAATGTAGTCATGTGTCTTTGCCTACCTACTGATCTCTATTCCTCACCCACTCTTTCTGCCAGTGACTCCCTTCTCAGTACACTGCTATATCTCTCAAACCCAAAGTTACTATTTCCCTGAAGAGATCTAATTCTCTGGAAAAGGTCATAGAACTGAATGGAAAACTCCAAATGGTTAATTTTTTGACAGCTCTCACTTTTGTGGAAGAAAATTATGCAAATAGCATAAAAAGAACAGATGAAAAAGTCACTTGCATGTCTTGAGGATGAGAAACTTCTCATTGCCAGAGATAAAACTGACTGCCCTCTCACAAGGATGCTGTGTGTTATGTTCAGCACTTCTGTTTTCCAAGTAGGTCTCACTTGGGACATATGGCATTTCCTTTCTCTCTCTCTCTCTCTCTCTCTTTCTCTCTCTCTCTCTCTCTTTCTCTCTCTCTCTCTCTCTCTCTCTCTCTGTGTGTGTGTGTGTGTGTGTGTGTGTGTGTGTGAGAGAGAGAGAGAGAGAGAGAGAGAGAGAGAGAGAGAGAAATACTATATTTGCATTGCAATATTTAGATGCATCTCAGAAAACCTTCAAATATCCATTGGAGAATAATACACAAAACATACACAATAAAATTTGCCTTATGATCCCAAGTAAACTTTCTTTAAAGTATCTAACTAAATACAAGTTATTTGATGCAACTTCTTGGGCAAAATAAACTTTTGTGTAATGAACTTGCTGTAAACAGGATAGATGCTCATACTTGAACTCAAAATGCAGATATCCCCTCAGAAGCCCCAGGAGGAGGGGCTGATACAGCCTCCTGTGCAGAGGTCTCCTGCTCCCTCAGCTGGTGGAGGATGAGAGCTGAAGATGAAGAAAGCTGATCAATACACCCCAGGAGAGGGAGAACAACTTTAGCTGCTGTTAAGCAGGAAGCACATTATCCAATTATAGACTGGCATCAGAGTGCTCCACTAGAAAAGAGGCTGCTTAAATTGAAATTGATGAACCCTGAGCATAAATAGCAAACAGGAAACATAACTGCTAATCTCTTCTGAGAGGGTCCTGACTAGTCTTTAATATAGCCCTTGTCAATGACTATTGGTTGGATTTCATGGTTCTGGTGCGTATTTGTTCATGCAATTAAAGCACTCTGTTTTTCCTAATGCTCTAAGCCCCATTATGTGGATCTTCACTTTAATTATAACCTTTTAAAAACTTTTTAATGCTTTAACATAGAGATAATTTTCCTGAACCCTATTCACTGTACAAATTGATATAAACTAAAGCAGGTGCCTACAAAACTTTGTGCCATGGTACATGTTTATACCTGGATCACTTACAGTGGTAAGACCATAATGATGATGCTTCCAAACAACAGTCTTTCCATTCTTTTTTTTTTTTTAGAGAGAGAGAGAGAGAGAATTTTAATATTTATTTTTTAGTTTTCGGCGGTCACAACATCTTTGTATGTGCTGCTGAGGACCGAAACCACACGCATGCCAGGAGAGCGCGCTACCGCTTGAGCCACATCCCCAACCCCAGTCTTTCCATTCTTAAAGAGGGTTTCTTCACTCTAAACCATGCCTTCAAGGAGAAAAAACTGATGCTTTAGGAATTCTTAAACCTATGTCAAATCCCTAATTGATCTTATGTGGGTGTTTATTCATGACAAACAAAGCAAAATTAGTCTATTCTGTGGACACCTGTTAATAGTAGAGATGTTTCAATAATTGTTGCTGTATAGTTGCTAAGAGCCACATTTCAAAAATAAAGTTTTGTTCCTGCTTGAGTGGCTCGTGATTCTGTGCCCAGCCAGACTGCGGCATATAGTAAGAACCTGCTGTGTGCCAGGTGCTTTTTATGCACTTTAGCTGTAGCTATTCATGAAATCTTGTTATGCGGACTTTATTTTTAATATTTTTAATTAAGTCTCAAAAAAGTTAAATAAATTGACCAATGCCATACAATCAGTTCAGAGCAAACCAAGAATTACCACAGAGGTCAATCTAATTATGAGGTCGTAATAAACATTAAGAAATTACTCAACATTAAAACCAACAAAATATACACTTCCAACAGAATAGAGAAGTTGTTTAGTTTTTATGATTTGCAAAAATCACTTTTGCATACTTACAAATGTTTCCAAACTGATAAAATAATACATTGTAATAAATTACATCCTTACAAATGTGTTTTAAAACTGATAAAATATTATGTACTGATATTTTTTTAACCAAAAATATACTTGGGTATATATTTCCATAATAGAGAATTCAAAGTAAACTTTAGCCTAAAAATAAACTCATTCCTGAACTGCCAAATATTTTAAGTTAACAACACTGATTGACCAAATTCTAAAAATGTGTTGTATCTTTTGTAATTAATTTGCTCCCTCAAACAACCATAGTAATTATGGGTTTTTTTTAAAACAGAAAAATAATCCCGTTCTGAGTATGTGGCTATTTCAAAAACACTAAATATATATTAGTCAAAAATTATGGTGATCTTTGATATTCAATTTTTCCAGGAATCACAATGTAAGAGCAAAGCTCAGAAATAATGTGGAGCTAAAAAATTCATTTCTAGTTTGTTCAGGTTTTATCTAGCAGTTTCTCCAACTTCACACGAATCCCACTATTTAATATACTTCTTTGAAATTCCCAGACACAATCATAAGCTTCCAGAAAAATGTTGTGACCACATTTTTATAAAGTGTCTAATAAAAATTCTATCTGAAAACTAATGATGATAACTCATATTAATTCAGCCTTTAAACTTTGCCAAGAACTTTCTTACCTATTATCTCATCCGATTCTTTCAGGAATTTTGTGAAATAAGTCTTTGTAAGTATATTCTCTCATTTTAATAATGGAGAAATGAGTTATGAAAAAGATGATTTTTTTGTCTTTAATCTTCAATTTTTAGTGAAAACTCTTTGTCCTCCTTTTCAGAAAAGGTTTAATGTTTTTCACTATGACTAGTAAATATGTTTATCTGAATCATGTTGGCATCTAAAGTGTTTCTTAGTATATATGCAAATGCAGGCACTCTTCCTCTGTTTACTTACATTTGTGTAAACTGGAATTGTCATTTAAGAGAAGGTAAAATTACTAAGAGCCAATAAGGAGATTGCGAATGTAATTCTCCTCTTAGATTTCTCCTAGACTTTGCCTGATCTTGCCTATCATTATCTGAGTCTTAGCTATGTTAAGATAATTGCTCAAATGTAGTTTTTATAATCCTTTTAAAATCTAATCTTACATCTCCATACAACTTTGGATGCCAATATTACCTGCTTACAAATCTTTGTGTTTGTAAGAAAATAAGCCCTCAAATATTTAAATATAAGAAAAACAAGTCACCTAATAACAAATTGATCTTTCAGCAGCAGCATGGAGCTAATATTATCACAGAGATATTTGCTGAATGTTAATAGATTCCTATGTATTTTAGATATTTCTGCTTATGTCAAAGTCATAGAAGTTGAATGGTGCAATTTACTAGCTTTTTTAAGGGAAAAGTTTTATATTTTTGGAACCAGCTTTATTCATATATATATATATATATATATATATATATATATATATATATTTGTAAGTCTAAGATACAATATATATATATATATATATATATATATATATATATATATATATATATTTGTAAGTCTAAGATACAATAAAATTTATGGGGAATAAAGAAAGCTAGACAGGATATTAGAAAGCTTGGCCTATAGTCAAAAGTATGACACTAACTTGCTTCAGAACTTCAGCCATTAAAAAAAGAATCTAGTCAATAAATTCTTTGTAAAATGTGAGGAAATTAAACTACATTGTCTCTAAGATCTCAGCCAGCTATAAAAACACATTATCTGACTAATAATTTGTGATATCATTTTTACCTAACTCAAAAATAATCAGGCAGTCAAGAAGAAAATGTTTAAAAATTCTGATTCTTAGCTGAAAAAAAAAAAGAAGAAAATGTTGTGCACAAATAACATCGTGTCCTCCCTCACCCTTCACAATTTGTTTTTGTGTATAATTAAAGAAATAATATTTTTATTTTATAGTTCAAGTAATTTAAGAATCAGCTTCTAAGTTACCAATACAACATTTTATCATGGGTCCCATGCAGTACTAGAAAGATTGCTCAAGTCAGAAGCATTATTTAAATACTTTTATATTACTGGGACATTTGCCTATAAAAGGATGTAGTTGTTTTATTGTAATTACATTGGATGGTTTGCTTTTTCCTTTATTGTTGTGGTCAGTGAGAAAAATGAAAGTAATTTAATTAAAATGATTAAAAATTAACTTGGAGCTGGGGAGCATAATTGATAAATGGACACATAATATTAATGTATTTTGGCGTTTTTAAACCACATTTTCATGTTAGGGTTGTTACTACAAAATAATAAAAAAGGACACTGCAAATTAAAATAAAAAAAAAGCTTTCTGTAGACATAATTGCTTGGCATTTTAAACCTTTCTTGTTAGCTGAGATTTACTGTTTTGTATCTTTCAAATGTGACTGCTAAGTGCAAGCAAAATGAAATAAGTAATATGCAAAGTTTTTGATAATATTAAGTTTAATTTATATTAAACAGACTTAAAAATTAGTGATGACTAAAATCATACATATTAAGCCCAAATCTAGCACATTTTATCCTTGGTTAAGAAAATAAGTCGTTAAAAATATACACATGTGAGTTTTCAATGATGAGTAATATTTCTTAATAGTACAAAGAGGGGCAAGCTTATTTCTTAATATATTGAGTGGATTTTTTGACCATTTTTTTTCTTTCTTTTCGGAGAATGGAGAAGTAGAGTCATGTATAGAGAGACCTAAAGTCATTAATGTGAGATATCGTATAAAGTCAATTTTCTGCTCCTATGGTTGCAGTAAATCTTCATTTAAATGTACCTATTCAGGCTAGAGCAGCAGGGCAGGCCGGCCCATATCCTCCCACACTGACCTGCATGGGACCCAGGCTCACAATAGGCCCCAGTCCATCCTGCCACCTGTAGACACCAGCCAGAGCCCATCCTCTAGCAAAGGACCACTCTTTTAAACCAGCAGACTACTGTGGGAGCTCAGGCCCAGACCATATCTGCCCTCACTGACTTGCACAGGACCCACATCCAAGATCTACACTGCAGGAAAGGAAGACACATAGACAATAGGAAAAACAAAGAAGGAAAGTGCCCCAAACAAACCAGAATACTACAATAACAGAACCCATAGACAGTGAAGTTGATGAAATGTTAGAGAAGGAGTTCAGAGGTTCCTAATGAAAATGATTTGTGAATTAAAGAATGACTTAAAGGAGCAAATACAGGCAAAAATAGATCACTCCAACAAGGAGATGAGATAGCAAATATACGGGATATAGAATCAACACCCACAAATCAAAGGCATTTATGTATATGAGTGACAAATCCTCAGAAAGGAAAACTACCCTATTTACAATAGCGTCAGATAGATAAACAAACAAACAAATAAATAAATAAATAAATAAATAAATAAATAAATAAATAAATAAAATAGTTGGAAATCAACAAAAGAGGTGAAAGAAGTTTACAATAAAATCTACAGAATCCTAAAGAAAGAAACCAAAGAAAGATCTACAAAGAAAATGGAAAGATCTACATTGCTCTTGGATAGTATTACCAAAATGATCATACTTCCAAAAGCACTATACAATGCAATTCCAATCAAAATCCCAATGGCATTCCTTGAAATAGAAAATAAAGTCAATCTTTATCAGGAAGAGTGAAGCATGTAGCATCACTATACCAGAATTTAAACTATACTACAGAACAATGGTTAAAAAAAAATGGTATTAGCACCAAAATAGACTGGTAGACCAATGGTACAGAATAGAGATACAGAGACTCACCCACAAAATTACAATTATATTATAAAAGATGCCAAAAACATGCATTGAAGAATAGATAGCCTGTTTAACAGGTTCTGTTGGGAAAACCGGAAATCCATATGCAACAAAATGAAATTAAACCCATATCTCTTACCATGCACAAAACTTAACTCAAAATAGATCAACAACTTAGCAATACAACTAGAGACTCTGCATGTAATAGAAGAAAAAGTAGGCCCTAATCTCCATCATTGGGATTAGGCCCCATCTTCCTTAATAAGACTCCTTTGTCATAGAATTAAAATCAAAAATCAATAAATGGGATGGATTCAAACTAAAAAGCTCTTCTCAGAAAAAAACAATCTGTGAGGTGAATAGAGAGCCTACATCTTAGAAGAAATTTTTATCCCTCACATATCAGATAGAGCACTAATCTCTAGGGTATATAAAAAAGTCAAAAAACTAATCACCAAAAAATACAAAGAACCCAATCAATAAATGGGCAAAGGACCTGAATAGACACTTCTCAGAAGAGGATATATAACCAATCAACAAATATATGAAAAAAATTCAGCATTGCTAGCAATTAGAGAAATGCAAATCAAAACTACCCTATGATTTCATCTCACTCCAGTCACAATGGCAGCTATTATGCATGCAAACAACAATAAATGTTAACAAGGATGTGGGGAAAAAGGTGCACTGCTGGTGAGACTTGAAATTGTGCAGCCAATATGGAAAGCAGTATGGAGATTCCTTGCAAAGCTGGGAATGAAACCACCATTTGACCCAGCTATCCCTTTTCTTGGTCTATACCCAAAGGACTTAAAAACAGCATACTACAGGGACACAGTCACATCAATGTTTATAGCAGCACAATTCACAATAGCTAAACTGGGGAGCCAACCTATATCTCCTTCAGTAGATGAATGGATAAAAAAGAAATGTGGCATATATACACAATGGAATTTTACTGAGGAATAAAAGAGAATAAAATAATGGCTTTTGCAGGTAAATGGATGGCATTGGAGACGATTATTCTATGTGAAGTTAGGCAATTTCAAAAAAACAAAAACAAATGCCAAATGTTTTCTTTGATATAAGAAGCCTGATTCATAGTGGGGTAGGGATGGGGAGCATGGGAGGAATAGACCAAATCAGGATGGGGTTAGAAATGATGGTGGAGTGTGATGGTCATCATTATACAAAGTACATGTATGAAGACATGAATGGTGTGAATATATTTTGTATACAACCAGAGATATGAAAAATTGTGCTCTGTGTCATATGAATTATAGTGCATTCCATTGTCATATATAAATAAAAATTAATTAAAAATGTTTCTATTTGTTTGAAAGGATAAAAAATGAACTGATTATTTAAAAATAATTTCAAACACAATTTCTATTAGAATAATTAAGCTCAAAAAGGAAATATATCCAAGTTCAGAGGCACATGTCTATAATCCCAGCTACCCATGGGACTGAGGGAGGAGGATTCCAAGTGCAAGGTCAGCCTTAGCAGTTTAGCAAGACCTTTAGCAACTTAGCTAGAGTTTGTCCAAAAAGAAAAAAAAAATTCTGGGTCTGTCACTCAGTAGTAAATTATCCTTTGGTTCAATGCCCAGTACAAAGAAAAGAAAAAAAAAAAGAAAGAGATAATAATAATTAACAATACCAGGTCTCACTAGGGATGTGAAAAATCTAACTCTCATACATGTATAACACTTTGAAAAACATTTTGGTAATTTATTTGAAAGTTAAGCATATGCCTATTGTATGATGTAGGTACTCATTCTGAAATATTCACTCTAAAGAAAAGAAAATGCACATTCCCCTAAAGATTTACACACATGATGACCTTTTCTAATTGTTTCAAACTGTTAACGACCAAAATATCCATCAACAGATGAAGGGATAAACCACGAAAGTTTTAGAAAACAAAATACTACTTGTTTATTATATGAAAAAAATTAATAATTCACCAAAATTGCTGAATTACTAGGTTATTACACAGTTAAAAGAAACTCAAAACCAAATACATTACTGTAGACTATTCCATTTATAAAAATTCAAAAATATGGATGTTAGTCAATAATGACAGAAAGCACATAATTGGTTGATCATATTGTGGGGTAGAATAAAACATGGTAAAAACCTTAAAACATTTGGGAATAGCTGGGCAAAGTGGCTCATGTCTGTAATTCCAATAACTCCAGAAGTTGAGGCAGGAAAATTGCAAGTTCAAGGTCAGCCTCAGCAACTTAATGAGATACTCTATCAAACTCTAATAGAAAAGACTGGAGATGTAGCTCACTGGTAAAGCACCCTTGGGTTCCATCCCCAGTTTAAAAAAAAAAAGAAAGAAAGAAAGAAAAGAAAAGAAAGAAAAAAGAATCACTATCTTGATTATCATGGTAGCTTCAGAAGTGTAAAAATCCCTCAAAATTTATTTAATTTGCAATTTAAATATATGCATAATTATACATCAAAAAAGTTACAAAATCCCACTTCTTGCCCATTTTTGTTATGATAAAAGATTATAATCAAACTTAAAAATAATGGATATAATGTATTATAATATGCTATAATATCATATCCATTATAATCTAGCAATCTATATACCTTTAACACTATTTCTTATTTTCTAAAGAGACCATATGGAAGATGAAGTAAAATCACGTACTTTATATTTCTAATGGTTTCTTAAATCGTGTAGAGCATTCTCCATTCAATCATAGTTTAAGACAACTTTAAACTTAATGTTCTAGTACCTATCCAGATAATAGTTCAGTAAAATTTTATATGGGGAAATAAAATGACAATCCATTTCAAACAATGACCATTGTGAAATACTTAATTACTTTTTGATACACATATATCATTGTCCATTTGTTCTTAACTTTTTGTAATGTGTATGGAAATATCACTATAGCATATCTTTAGCATCTATGCCACAGAAAGTGACATTATATTATAGAAAAGTCATTGGGCTTTCTCAGGCTCTAACTGCATTTGACAAGCCGTAAGAAGAAAACACCTTATGTAGCATAATAACGCTGGCCTAGTTACAGAGTGGCTCTAAAAGGAGATCCCTCTTACCTTTATTTACTTATTTACTGAATTGAATTTTTCTTCAGATTTCTTGGTGACTCTATTTAAACTCCTAAATATCAGGTTCTGTTCTGCTCTCAGTTACACTGACTGTAATACCCCATTTCCTCTCATGTCAACTAGCTCTTTTTCACTCTTGGAAAAAGTCAATAATCTGCTGCCACAATATAAAGAATAGGTAACTTCTGCCTGGCTCATTCTATTTGACTTATTAAAATAATTTGAACTCTCCATACAGGATTGAACATACACTGGACTGTTGGGAAACAATCTGAAGTGACACTTTTACTGTCTACATAAACTATTCAGGTGTAAAATTTTGTAGTAATAATAGGAACAGTGATGAAAATTGCTATAGTTTCGGTGATTTTCTTTTGAGTTAAAATAACACAACAATGACAAACAGCAGTCGTGAATCCTTGGGCTACTTAAAGTACCTTTGCCTCAGTTTCCTAAAATGAAACAGGGTAACAAAATATTGTGAAATGTGTTGATGCACATAGCAAATCAGATTGAGTTAATAGATACACAGCACTAATAAGAGAATATTAATGAAAGAAGAGTCAATAGATACCAGCAGACAGTGTTCATGCACTGTGTATATCCCCAAATAAATCTTTAGTATAAACTGCAATGATTATGTCTATTTTGATGTTGGATGAATTACACATACTATTGCTCATACTTTGAATCATGAGATTTTTTTCCCACTAAGAAGTCTTTACCATTATCAATAAAAAATGTTTAAAAATTTTGTAGTAAGAATGATGATTGATGTAATAACAAAATGCTGGTGGAAATATAAATTGCTCCTACATGTTAGTGGAGCACCATTGAATTTTGTAACAAAATGGCATGTGTACTCAGGTGTAAGCATGTGTGTGCATGTATCTGGATGTGTACAAGTAAACAGACTGGGAGTTCTACAGATAATAACATTAAGAAAAAAAATGCTTATAATAGTGAGAAACTAGAAGTATTAACATTTAAAATTATTTAGATATAACATGAAAATTTATTTGGTGAAAGTATTCTTTAGTATGATTTACAACTATATTTTACAGATAGTTATGATTTAGTAATAAATCTAAATAGATAATTTAAAAGATAAACAAAAACATTTTATTTGTCTAATTCTACTCCAAGTACCAATGTAAAACTCTGATTCCATATCTGCAGTAAAAACAAAGACCCTGGCAGAGTTGATCCAACAGGAAAAAGCAGACAATTATACCACACCTTGGGAATATGTGTATGGAGTTTGCATAGGTTATCTGGTTCATAAGTACTGTAAGATTGAGACAATGAATGAAATTGATAATAATTATTTTGTTTATCTATTCCCCTTCCACAAAGAAACACAAAGCCACAATTTAGGTAGCTATATAAAATTCAGGTTTAAATATTTTAAATGAGAGAATACCATTTTAAATGACTTCTTTCAGAGCAGATATTGATTCTCTCACAAATGGCTTCAAATGCCCTTAGCAGATGCATCAACATAAATGTTCAAGCCCCAAAGCCTTATGGTGGACAAGTATAATATCACATTCTCATTTTCGTTCCATCCCCATCTATCAAGAATGGGAAAAAAAATAAAAAAAATTGGTTCTCATTCCACAGAGAAACAGTTTAGCTATTATTTTATGGCAAAGCTTCTATGAAGATACCTCAGCCAAATAAAAATATAAATATTCTGGAGCTGGGAAAAAATTCCATGACTTAGTGCAATCTTGTGCTTTTTACGGTTGGATCAACACTTTCTGGGTCTTTGTTTGCATTGCAGAGATGGAATCAGACATTCATATTTGTCTTTGGAGTAGACTAAGGCAAATAAAATGTTTACTTTTGTTTTGGTTTTAATTTGCAAATAAAATGTTTACTTTAGTTTTTAATTTATCTAAATTAAAATTAATCTTTTTATTATTAAAATTTTTATTACTAAAATTAATCTTTTTATTACTAAATTTCAAACAAATACAAAAAGTAGAGGAAACAGTGTTAATACACAGCTGTATGCCAATCACTCAGCTCCATCATTTAGATATTCTTGGCCAATCTTGTTTAATGGATATTCTCTCACCCTGTCATGCACCTCCTATAGAGTACTTTGAAGCAGATACTAGATGTTAACATTAGTCTGCATATAAATATTTCAGTTTGTTGTATAAGGATCTCTTCCTCTCCCCCCCACTCAAGACATCCACAATATCCTTATCATATGGTGTTTTCTTTTTCATTGGCTTTTTTTTTTTTTGTACCAAAGTTTGAAACCAAGGGCATTTAACCACTGAGCCACATCCCCAGCACTTTTTTATATTTCATTTAGAGACAGGTTCTCGCAGAGTTGCTTAGGGCTTCACTAAACTTGTAATCCTTCTGCCTCAGCCTCTGGAGGCCCTGGAATTATAGGCATGCACCACTTCATCAAGCTATTTTGTGTTGTCTCTTAAGGGATTACCACTAATGGTACTATGTTGAGCATTTCATCCAGTAGAATACAGTATTTTTATGCATGTGGTGTGTTTTAATGCTCCAACTAATAAACACAGTGTATATTATTCTTCTACAGACTTCAACAAGAGGTTAACTGGAAAATAATGAACTTGATGTGGGTAATGACTTCACGAATTAAGTTTATTGAAGCCATTATCCATATCTCCCAACATGTCCACTGCTAGTGGTGAAGAACAACATCTAAAGATACATTATTTATTATAAAGCTCAATAGTTGACTGGTCACTCATTTAACCAACCAACCAATGAACAAACAAACAACAACAACAACAAAACTCTTCAATAATCTGTAGTTGTTTGGTGGAAGAAATGTAAATTTCTTGTGGATAACCAAAAATTTTCTTTGATTTGTCTGTAATGTGATTTCCTATAATTTAAAAAATGAAAGTTGATGGTTTTAATTGTTATTAGACTTTACTATTTACCCTCAGTTTTCAATTCTGGTTCTGTGCCTGATTTCTTCCCAAACTCCAACATACGTGCGTTTAAGTAAAAGAACATGCTACTATCTGACAGCTCCTGCAGTGTTTAATGTAAGTACTGGATACTAAATAGACACTAGTTAAATATTTGCTGAACAAATGGTATAATGCCTTATTGAATAAAGCATTGCCTCTCTGTAAATGGCATATGTTTACCTGCACCATCATTTCACTATTCTATTTTAAAGCAGCACTGAAATATGTTTGGGGAATATGATTTCCAGATGCTGCTTCTCTGCTTGGGAATATGAAAACGTATCACAATTCACTGCACCAGAACTATTTTCATTTAGGACAGTTTCCTCAAAGGGACTACAAAGCAAGGACCATTTATCTTTATCATATAGGGCTCTTTTTTAATTTAAAGACCAAGCATTAGGTTCATGATTTCTAATGGGAAAAAACAGTACTCACTTTGAGATGCCTTTTTGATATGTTATATTTTATAACAACAAACCAACTTTACAATATTAGTTGGTCTCACTGATTTTGTATTCCATTTAAAAAATGAGTTCTTTCATTTTATAAAGTTGTCATTTTTTAAATCCATTTAAACTCAGTGCTATGGATATGAAAATATCAGAATCATATATCATTAATAAATATTTCTTATGAAAATTAATATTTCACAGTTTATATCTTCATTTATAATTAAAGCACACACTTCATTATATTAATGACAGAGGACAAACATGCTTTCAGTTAGTTGCAAGATGATGAATTATGGTACAGCAGAGTTGCTATACTTTCCTTTTACTAGCTTTAATTAAGAAAAAAAATCAGATAATTAGGGAACTCATTTGTAAGCAAGATAATTTAGAAATAATTTAACACATAAAAATCATTTAAACGGAACAAAACTATTATAAATAATGTTAAGTAATTCTCATTACTACAGAATTATCAGGGTGCTAACTTTATGTATTCTATCCAATGCTTGTGTTTAATAGGAAGATGGTTCGTCACTTTCCTGGTGAACCTTTTCTAATGCCAAGAACTTGAAAAAAAAACTGCCTTTTCTAAATTTAGGTTTGACATATGATGAATATGACGAAATAGATACTTTAATTTAATACTCTAAGAAGACTGGGTCCTTTCCCTAGAGCTGATCACATGGGATTGCACCTCAGGATCAGCTACTCGGTTCAGACTTTTTAAAAATAAAGGAAAATAGGAAAGTTAAAGGTAACAGGTGTTCAAGATACTGATGTTTCAGGGCATAAATACTAAATGTCAAGCAGGTCTACCATTTGTAGCAAGTATAGATGACTGAGGGATATAAATGAGACCAAAGCTGGGTGAAGTTGAATGTCCCCTGAATTGCCCTATGAGGAGCAGTGGTTTAATCAAGAAAACACAGGCTTTTATAACCTATAGGAATACATTATATTTCTTTCTTTCTGTTTTTAATTCCCAGATGGATAGTCCTAAGTATAATCTTGTTGGTATCATTCTTGGATGAAGCAAGTCTAAAAGTGTGATGTGTCAAACCCAGGAACAGGGCTGTACATTGAGTTTTGTAATCTGAATTATGACTCAGGAAATCCAACAGGATGACTTTTTTCTTAGGGGATTTATTTATTAGAACTCTCAACTATTGCTGATGTGTAAGCCAATGAGATTCACGACATGCCTACACAAGGAAAGGGGGGGTTCTTATAGTAGGAAATTTATTTGAATCTATTTAGAGTTCAGCAGCAGAAAATTGACCCACCCATGCACTATTTGCAAAGGCTCCTCATTACTCCAGGATTATAAGGAAACAGATTAAATCAGAAGAAGACAGACCCTCCAGTTAATGCGGCAGGGGCAGTATTGTGGAGCATGCATGAATAGCCTGAAAAAAAAAAAAACAATTCTAGGAATAAAGGACAGGTTCTCAAAGAGAAGATCTCAGTCAGGTGTGGTGTTTTCTCAGCAACTGAACCACAAAGACCTTCATTCCTATGAGAAGGGCATTCCAGAAGAAAACAGTCATTATTAGGGCATATGACACTGTCTATCCAGGAGAGAAGCAGGTAAGAAATAATTAGGGACATAGGACCTTACTAACAGTTGCTTCTTAATTGGGCCTCAATCCTCAATCATTATTAGGGCATATGACACTGTCTGTCCAGGAGAGAAGCAGGTAAGAAATAATTAGGGACATAGGGATCCTACTAACAGCTGCTTCTTAATTGGGCTTCAATCCTTGTGCACCAAGAGGTTTTCCAAAGATTGCTAGGGAGATTATCCTAAAATAACATGGGTAATTTTTCTTAAATCAGCAATGTTAGTAGGTGACCCATACAACGTTAAAATTCAGCAGTCACATAGTCTTCTTTTAAAGTTGAGACTTTTTAGTATTCGGATTTCTCAACATGTTCATTTTATACTATTATATTCTTTGCAAAGAGATTTTAGTATGCTATTTTCTTCAAGAAGGGAGACACTGTATAAGTAAGCAAAATCACTTTTACATGTCAATTTTAAAGATGAAGAAAATTTAGGCAGACTAAAATAAATGGTTATGTTATGAAATTACATAAATTAATTTACAACCTGCCTAAGGTGACTTAGAGAATGACTTTAAAAACAATATTCAAAATTTATGGCTTCTGACATCTCACTTCCCTGTGTTTATTTGACATGAAGTTTAGAACACTTTTTTCTTAAAAAGATTTCAAGCAAATATCTTAGATTTTGAGACAAAAAGACAAAACTGAATATTATGCACATATGTATGGAATCATCTAAAATATAATCATTTCCAAACATAATAATATCTTTCTTTGTATGAATCATATAAATATATGCAGAAGGTCAGATCTAAACCATGAGCTGTAATTTGATAACCCTTGAGTAAAAAATGCTGAATTAGAACTTAGTGTATATCTTTTATTAACTTCTGATTTTTTAAAAAAGAAACTCAAATAAGTCTTGATTTACACATAAGAAATTATGTGTAATGGCAGAATTTATAAAATTTTGTATCCATAATGCATATATGTGTGTGTGAGATATGTATATATACATACAAATACATAATCATTCTCTCACACACACAAAAATGTTGACTGGAGGTAAAATACATATGTCAGCACGTTTTTCTCCAGAGTAACAATTGTGGATTGACATAATGCCATAGTATGTCTTGTAGCATTTCCAAAACAAAGCAATGGCTTCAGATATGTGAAATTATGGTTGTTTACTCAATTTGTGATTTTCCTGATAAAGTTTTATGAGATTTTATTTTATACATATGTTTAGAATGATGTATAAAATAACTACATAATTATAGACATTAAAACATTTTTCCCCTCTTCAGGAAACAAGTAAACTTTGAGAAAATATTTCTTACTCAAATATAAATAAATAGGAAACTTGTCACTTTGTGTTCCTTGTTTTATACGCTTTTATAGTTTCCATGAATAAAGGACAAATTGAAGGCAATGACAGCAGTTGTTGGTAATACAAATAAATGACAATTAGCAATCACTAAAATTATTATGGCTTTGTCATAAGCTTTTCATATTTTTCATCTCCAGTTTTAAGAAATAGAGCTTTTTTAAAAGAAATGTTATTTGAACATTTTTGAAGATAAATAACTTTTTATTTTTATTTTTATTTGCACTCTTAGAAATTGCCTATGGAAAATGAAGTGTCCAATTGTCATGCTCTGGTATGATGTATGAATTGGAGTACAGGGAAGACTTAAGGAAGACTTGAAGTTAGGGTGTACACAAAATATATGAGGTTCACTATCAGAATGAAGCAAATCACAAACTTTTGCCAATTTCAAGTGCCTTCCTACATCAGAGTGTGTTCTAAGTCAATCTCCGTATAGCAAATATAGAATGTTTGTCAACTTTTCCTTACTGTGATTAAATATCTGATAATAAATAAATAAATAAATAAATAAATAAATAAATAAATGTCTTAGAGAAGTAAACATTTATTTTATGTCATAGTTTCAGTGATTTCAGTCCATAATCACGTGGATATTGCTATAGCCTGAAGGTGAGGCAGAATATCATGGCTAAGATGGTGTGGCAAAACAAAGAAGTTCACCTCATGGTGACCAAGAAGCAGACAGACAGCAAAGAAGAGACAAGGGACAAGATATATTCTCCCATGGCATGCCTCGAATGAGTCACTTCCTCCATCTAGATTTCATTTTTTCCAGTTTTCAGACTTCCAAATAATGCCATCAAACTACTCATTTATCAGTACCTTAATCTGTTGATAAGGTCAGAACCCTCTTGATCCATTTACTCCCCAGAAGCTCCTTCTCTGAGCATTGCTACATTGGGGACAGAGTCTTCAATGAGAGACATTCCAGTTCCAAACCACACCACAGCATTGAAGAGAAAAAAAAAAATATTCAAGACTGTATACATTGCTTTTCACCTGGAAACATTTTACTAACCCAAAACCAGTTCTGATTAATTACAGGGTCATAAGGAACTTATTGCACTGTTAAAGTTTTAGAATATGTAGAGATTTTGTATTTGTGCTATTGATTACTACCTATTTTTCATCTAGTGAAGCATATGAGCAAATGACTATTCCTGATTGTGCTAGTTGGGTCCTCATCAAGGCCATCTGGGAGTTGCACACCATTTCCTGGTGCATATGACAATTTAATATACTAATCAGTTGAGAAACTTCATTGGAAAAGGCAAGAGCTAGTTTTGATAGGGTGTGATACAATGATGCATTACCAAGACAGAAGAATGTTGGTTGTTTAAAATAAAAGTATTCATAGCATTTTATTCTTATGAGAACTTGGCTAGGATAAAGTCACCAGCCATTTAATTAAACATCAGTCTAGGTGTTGTTGTGAAAGATGTGATTACTAGGATTTAAGTAAATAGGTTGTTCTAGAAAATGTGAGTTGGCTTAACTCAATCTGTTGTAAGTCTTAAAGAGTAAAACTGAGAGTTTACTAAAAACAGAGAGATTCTTCTATGGATAGCAGAGCTGCACTTGTTCGTTCTGAGGCCTATGCTGCAAATGATGGACTTGCCTGGCCAGCCCCTTCTCTTCCTTAAGCCAATTCCCAAAAGATATGAATCTCTTCATATATATTCCATTTAGTTATTCTTTTCCTCTAATATAGACCCCCCTGATTCTCTAAGCCTTTCATTTGATTAAAGATTCAAAAACTTCCTGTAAAATCCCCTAAGGAAAGTGAATGATTCATAATATTATCAACAAATACATAATGGATGGCCAACAACAACAACAAAAACAATAGAAATAACAACTGTAGAAGCAAAAAATAAACACATGGGGATCCAGAGTCAAACATGAAACCTAATAGGGAATAGCAGCCTCAAACGTAGAATGCCAATTAGCTTCAGTTTAATTTTTATTGTGTCAAATTATGCAATGTAGATTAATATAGATTAATCAGATTAATCAGAGCTAAGGAAATGTGGATAATATAGAAAGGCTTCCCAATTGCCCTACATTGTATTTTAAAGGAATTAGATAGATGTGGAGTGCTGTTGTCCAGGAGTCTAGACCTTCTCTAATTTTCCCTGATCCCAATTTCTTGAATGGTCTACTGTAATGGAAGAGGCAAAATATCTGTAACTACGTGGGGAGTCACCTGTTTTCTGAGAGATCCAATGGTTAAAAAATCAGATGAATCAGTTTATGTAGAGGAATGAGGTCCCACATAAACTGCCTTTTCAAATTAGAAACACAATAATGGTTGAATTCTGTACATGTAGAAAATTATTTGGTTAAGGAATTATTTTGTTTGATTTTCAAGGCTTTCTCCAATACACTTTAAGGTTGATTAATTTTCAAATTATTCAAAGTGGGAACTTTGAAGAGCAGCTACTTCTGAAACCTCAGCTACTATAATTTAGAGCCTTTGAGAACATTCCCTTGAGTGAGAAGCAGGCCATCTCAGTGCAACAACCTTTTATACAATTATTTGTAATATATTCTCTTTATTATGTTCAAAACACTAGAAACTTCAAAGATACAGAGAAAAAAAATGCTGTGGGAAGTTGATGAATCTTTAGCTCCCTGATTGCCCATAGTCTCTTCCCATCCTTAACAAGTGGCCACAATGGCCCTGTTAGTCCCCATTCCCAGAGAAATGAAAACCATGATTGTCATTGCACAACACTGTAATTCCTTCACATATCACCCTTGATTATTTCTTCCTTGGTAAAGTGAACCATTCTTGATCATGTTATCTCTGGATGGAATTCAAGGTCATCACTATTCTATATCTGCCACATTTTTCAGGTAGTGTAAAATTATTTGCTATTCAATAACAGCAAACCAGCAAACGTGGGACAAGTGATTTAACTTTCAAAACCTCAGTTTTAACATTTGTGAAATATGATATGGCAGTGTCTATATTTAGAATATTTATAAAGATAAAATGAATACTAAAAATTTAGGGGAGTGCTATTGAATCATAATTAATTAACTTACACCAGCTTACTACTTTAATGGTGAGTTGGCCCCAAGGACCTAATATATGTAGAGAATCACAATCTTGCTGGTGTGCAAGTAGATAGTACTCTAACCTAAGAAGATAGCTGTGCAGATAAGCAACAGAGGCCTTAGTCAATATCTACATCCAAACCACTGCAGGTTAACAAGCTATACTTAAATAAGGTAACGCCAAACTAAATAAATCATAATTTATTATCTTTCTGATTATAAAAGGAGCTAATTCCATTGTAAGACAAGCATTCTGAATGATGTATTGTCAGAAATGTTGCTGGGTGCTAGAGACTTTTCCTTGTTCAAATAATCTTCAAATAAGCTTTTTCCAAAAAAAAAAAATAATATTGTGAACACTTCTTAATACTGGTACCTGCTACTATTATTCATACTAATATAACTTTAATAATTCATAGTCATGAAGTAATAGATGCAAGTATAAAAGTATTTGAAAAATTTGGTCAAAGATCACTACATATGTTCTACCAAAATTTCAGACAGTTTTCCTTTTTATGTAATGATGAAATGAAGTTTTGAAAAATGTTAAAATTGCTAATTAAATTTTTAATATTGGGCAAAAAGTATTTTCTATGGAAAATTATAATTCTGTGTATAATGCTTTTCAGTTCTGTTAAAAATGAATTAATATGTAAATAAGTCAATGAATAAGTGTACTCAATTTTTGTAAAAAAAGAATTAATCATTCATTTTTCACTTTTTTAGTGGAAAAAAATAAACAGCTCAATATCTTGTAGTATATATTTTTATCATGTGTTTGAGGAATTCTATTCTACTCTCATTAATGAAAGCATAAGCATGATTCTAATTAGCCTGACTGTGCCCTGGAAATGCATAAATCCCTTCATCAGAAATGAGAAATGAAGTCTGGTCACCACCTTGAAATGCCAAATATATTATATTCTTAGAAAAAATATTTCTTCTTCTAATTAAAGCTATAATTTCTATAATAAAAATAATCAATGATATAATAAGATAATCAAGAAATGTTTTACTTCATTATATAAATCTTATTTCAATAGATACATTAAAAGAATAATTTTATATTTCCTTAGAAGTTACAATTTAAGTTTTCCAAAATTAAAATATGGTAATTATGGGGCTTAGGATGTGGCTCAAGTGGTAGCGCACTCGCCTGGCATGCGCAGGATTCTGGGTTCGATCCTCAGCACCTACCACATAAAAATAAAACAAAGATGTTGTGTCCACTGAAAACTAAAAAATAAATATTAAAAAAGTCTCTCTCTCTCTCTAGAAAAATATGGTAATTATTCAACTTATTAGATATCCTGTGTTCAACTTATTATATCTCCAACCCAAATCATGAGTATTTTGAAGAATTACACAATATCAAATTTGTAGCATCAATTATTTCAATACCAATACTTATGGTTCTGCAAGACTGCAAATTCTTGCTCTTCTTTTGGTGTATTCCACATTAAGTTAATGAACTTTTCAGAGTGTGATTGCAATTTGTCTCCCAAACAAAATTAATTTTGGCACCTTCCATTCTTATTCTTTGGACTGGAGATGGATACTTATACCCATTCTATTTTATCATCTTGTTCCATAATTTCTAGGATCAAGCATAGATGCTATTTACTTATTTTTTTTTCTTTCTCATAAACATTGCTATTCATCATATCTAACATAGATTTGGCTTTCTTCAGTAGATGCTGAAAGAACCCAAAAGTAAATTTAAATCATGGAAATTATATAAATATTTTAGAAAGATCAATATCTTAAAATGACAATTATTCAGTTATTTGTTTTGCAATAATGTTCATAGCAACAAAGAAACTCAATGCATTTCAATCCTTTTGTAAGCTGTGTTTTATTTATTTATTTATCTATCTATTTATTTATTTATTTATTAAGTTGACTCAACATTTCAAGCCCATGTCTGAAATGTGTGTCCTTGTAGTGGTTTTGCCTTCTCTACCACCTGCAGTTTATTCTGAATTCCACATACCCTTTGTATTGTAGTCTGTTAGTGTTGTAAATCCTGCCACAGGTTTAATGTCAGGATGCCTGACCTCTTAGGACTCTCACATATATCCATGCTTATACATTACTTCAAATAATAAAGTAAAAATTTCCAAATTTTTAACCTTAGCAAGAAACATTTTAAAGGTTAGTAATAAATTATTGATATGTGGAAGTGGGACTTTGCTTCTATAAAGACATATCGGTTTAGAAAATAAAGATCGGACAATTATATGGAAATTAAAAAACAGTGTTCAAAGCTCAAAAGCATATGGATTTTTTTGGACAAGGACTTGAATTTAAAAAAAAAGTTTATGTAGACAACACTAGTTCTACATGAATGAATGGTCATGTTCAAGCATGTGCACACACACACACACACACACACACACACAATGAGGTTAAGTGACTCTACATTTTTGTTCTCTTGCATGACAAATCCAAGAGGAAAATCATTGAGAGAATAACAGAGGAACCTCATTTTTGGTTACCATTTTGTTGCCATACATTAAATAAAAAAGTTTACTTTTTTTTTTTTTTTTTTTTTTTTAAAGAGAGAGTGAGAGAGGAGAGAGAGTGAGAGAGAGAGAATTTTTAATATTTATTTTTTAGTTCTCGGCGGACACAACATCTTTGTTGGTATGTGGTGCTGAGGATCGAACCCGGGCCGCACGCATGCCAGGCGAGCGCGCTACCGCTTGAGCCACATCCCCAGCCCCTAAAAAAGTTTACTTTTCAATCTCCTTAGTATTGCACAAGAATTAGGGAGAACAGCCCTCTTATACCATCACCACAGCTATTTACAAGAATATAGCTTTGTGCAAAACTAGATTTTATTCTTATTTTTCAACATTGTTACTGCAAAAATTAGAATACTGAAATTTTGTAGTATTTTGAATGATTCATGGAAGGAGACTGTCGAAGGCATTTGTGAACTGCCTTTACTTCCTTTTATTTGTTGTAAGAAATGGATTTAAGGTTTGTTATCTGTACTTCAATTTATGAATAATAAAAATGCACAAATAACATGTAGTAAAACACCCTGAAAAAGTTAGATTAGGGTGTTTCTTTTTACTGTTTTTAAATAATGCCATGTGTTTATCACTTCAGTTGCAATGTGGGCAGTATATATATAGAAAAAAATATGATTACATTCTCTAAATTCCAATCAAAACAATTTTGTTATACTAGGCAGAAATATAGATATATGCAGGAACTATTTTATGATAATCCAGAAATTTTAATCATTAGTTTCTCTTTATATTTCATTTTAATGTATATTTATACCTATCAGCATGAAAAATTATCTCAAAATTAACAATAAAGGAAGAAATTCCCACTCTACAATATTCATTACAGCTGGTAGATTAGGCTGAAAATTTGGAAAGGGAACAACATCTATTAGCTCAAATTGTACCAACCTCTGTGGGGTGAGATATTATTAAACACATTTTATAGAGAATTTATGAAGAATAACTATGGTTTTCTTAATTATTTTAATGATTATTTCTTTCTTTTTAATTTAATGGGTATTCAACAAACTGTTCATTAGAGGATTATATGTTTAATATTACTAATGAAATTAAATGAAAAAGATATATAGTACCATTAAAGTACCATCTAAGAAAAATACAACTGCTAAAATAACTCTGCTTAGTAGGTACCAAGA
Source organism: Spermophilus citellus (assembly GCF_964194105.1). Lineage (NCBI taxonomy): Eukaryota > Metazoa > Chordata > Mammalia > Rodentia > Sciuridae > Spermophilus > Spermophilus citellus. The sequence goes on from NC_138182.1 coordinate 256,587,461, forward strand.
GATACATATGAAAGTCATATTTCATGTGGTAATTCTTCTATTGGAAACTATTAAAATATGAGGCATATTTATCCCTTACTCTTTGTAGAGGCATAAACTCAAAGTTTTCTCTTTTTACACTTTATGAGATATTTTAAGCAACTCCTAAACAAACAAAATAGAAAAATTTCAAAAGCTTTAGAAACTTTGCCTTATACAAGTATAAAAACAAAACTCTTGCTTTATCTACTCAATTGCACTGACAAAAATCAACCATCATAAATGGATTAGCTATCTATATATAAATAATTGCTAAATTGAATGAATTCAGGGGGGCATAAATTTACATTGCACATAAAGAAACATGAATGCTCATTAGAGAAGGATTAGCATAAATAAAAATGTAACTATTTCAGAAGGCATTTTTATAGATTCCCTAAACTATTAACAAAACACTTATGTTTTTATTTTATCCCTTTACAATAATCTGTGTTAGTGATTTACATTCTTAATGATCACAGATACATCCTAAGTTCATTGCATTTTTTTTTAAAGAGAGAGTGAGAGAGAGAGAGAGAGAGAGAGAGAGAATTTTTAATATTTATTTTTTAGTTCTCGGCGGACACAACATCTTTGTTGGTATGTGGTGCTGAGGATCGAACCCGGGCCGCACGCATGCCAGGCGAGCGCGCTACCGCTTGAGCCACATCCCCAGCCCAGTTCATTGCATTTTATATCTAAGTTACTGTGAAATAACTTGTTGTGAACAATGATTTTGTTATATATTTTCAATTTTTAAAAAATATAAAACTTTCATAAATTTTATTTTAATTTCATAAAGATGTATGCAGCAATAATATTTTTTAAATTGCTTTGAAATATTTTTGGACATCTTTGAAATGCAACTTGAGTTATAAAATTATGATTTTGTATTATAAATTATTTCACAGAAATAACAGGTAAAGTTTAACACTTATAATTCTAAACATTCTAAAAATTTAAATGATAGAAACTATACAGTGAATGAAATATAAATGCTCTAATTTCTATTAATATTTGCCTAATTAGCTGAGAACCCCTGCAGCTAGCAGAGACTTTTGAGAGTACATCAACAATGCCAAACCATGATTATTGAGAAAACATTAACAATTTTTTACAGCTGACTATTCAGACAGTTTAATGAAATTGTTCTGAAGTGCTTTTACATTGGAAACTTGTGCTAGAAATTATTATTATAATTTTTAGATGATCCAACCAGTATAAAAAGAAAATACTTTAACTTCTTAAAGGAGAAGAAAGCTGTATGCATGATCTCCCCACCTCCCCACTCTCATGGCTAACAATTATGTTGTTACTTCAATATATACTTACTGAAATTTGTGATATAAGAAATACCAAGTTCATTCTTTTGGGGGCTATTTTATATGAGTCATAGGGACCTCAGGGCATGGCTAAAAGGAAAATTCACTCCTGTTAAGTCACGAATGTTTCAAGCAAACCCTGACTTCTTAGCTTCCACTTTGTCCAGTAAACTGGAAGCATCCTCTCAAGCCCACAGTTTACTAATAAAAATGTCATCGGTAAGTCAATATTACTGCTTTTTTACTGTTTGATATAAAAATAAAACAATATTAATGTGAGTGATCAAACACCAAATGTCATTTCTTCAGATTCAGAATCGTGTTTTATAGAGACTCTCCTAAGGTACAGTATTTTTTGAACAAGAGGAACAGCAACATTTTATCAGTGTCATAGCTATATTTTTGATAGTGAATGATATAAAGTTGGACAAGGAAAACTAGATAAGGCCTATAAATTCCAAGACAACACACAAAAATGTGACTCATGTTTTACAGAAGTTTAGTTGAAACTCAATGGGTTGACACTATTCAGTCTCATAATCATAGCAAGCAAAGTTTGACATGCACCCCAAGTGATCAGATTCCTTCCACTGAAATAATTGTCAATCCATAATCCCAACATTCTCATTGTGTTTTTTTGTTTGTTGGTTGGTTTGTTTTTGTTTTTTGATACCAGATATTAAATCTGGGGTGCTTAACCACTAAAGCCACATCCCCAGCCTCTCCCCCTCTTTTTTTAAATTTTATCAGACCCTGTCTCACTGAGTTGTGAGGCTGGCTTTGAACTCATGATCCTGCTGCATCATCCTGCTAAGCCCCTAGGATTACAGGTATATGCCAATATACTGGGCACATTCTCATTTATTAATAAATGTAGATGATTGATTTGAATTAGTTTATACAAAGCAATTTCCCTTGTCTATACTTTTAAAATCTAATATGGAATATTGAAAGTGAAGAAAGAAAAAATATTATGACAATGGTCTGTTTCTTTCCTTCGTAAAAAAACATATCTTGTAGGTTATTAAGTTAATTTGACTATAAAAGTCTTTTAACTATCACTTTTAGTATATTTAATTACCTTAATTGATACCATGTAGTGAACATAAAATGAGACAACAATAGAAGAAAACATTATGTATGCAAATGAAGCTATATTTATAGTGTCTTAGATTCTTTTTTCTTCTTCTTCTTCTTCTTCTTCTTTTTTTAATTTTTTTGGTACTGGGAACTGAATCCATGGCCTGTACAGCTAGGCAAGTGACCTACCATTGAGCTACATCCATGTAGTTGAGACCTGTCCATGTGTCAATGTATTTATCTTTATACCTATTTTTTTCTCTTACTTCTCTAAGAAAAACAATAAACTCAGGTGCTATAAAACAAATAGACAAAAATGGAAAATAATAAAAATATAAGTAATGACTTAAAATATAATATCTTCTACATTTGAAAGACAAATGTTATTTTTATTATAAATATGTGTACATGCAAACCTATAAAACACATCCATAACCCCTCCTGCAAAACAATAAAAACCTGAGATGTACACAGATAATATAGCATGAAGAAGGAGACACATTCAGAATGACTTAAAAGCATATGAAATAATATTTGATCATTCTAGAGAAATAATATATAATTATTTTTACATAACTACATTTTAGATCATCATCTTGTATATATATGTTTATATAATTTAATGTATATGCTAAAACTTAAAGTTTCTTTTGAAAATCTTTGTGGAGTAAAAAATTTATGTATATGATTTATGTGTAATGTATGTATAAATTTAAATAGCATATATATACTATTTAAAAATATATCTATACAATACAGAATGTCATGTGATAATTAGTATATGAGGTAAACAGGAACAGATTGGCATCTTCAATTAAAACAACAAATTATCATATATATATATATATATATGTATATATATATATATAATTATATATAATATTGCTTCAAATATTATAAATATTTGTCCCTTAGTAAACAATAAGGGTATTTTTTAAATTAAAATCATATTACAGTAAATGATATCAGTTCTAAAGAATGAATTGGAGTAATATAAAAGAAAAAAAGAATAAAATAAACAAAAAGTTATGGTACACATTAATTTTGAAGACATTTAAAAAAATCACAGTAATCTGATTTTTCAAAATTTTCACCAAAATTGTTTCCCATTTTGACTTCAGGTTGTGTTTTAGTCTGAAGTTTTGTGACCCTGAAATTTCATATGCTGAATTCTTAACCCTGAAGGTGATGATATTTAGGTGTGGGGACTGGGATTAGTTTTGTTCTAAACGATACCCCAGAGATTGCAATGAGAAACTGAAATGTGGTTGGGTCCATCTACACTACAAGTACTATGACTTGTTTATAAGTAGCAGTGTAGGTATTCTGGACACAGCAAAAATTCCCTCCCACGTTATTGCTATTATTATTTCCAAATGCTTGACCTTCTTTTCTCACTGGCATGTTTCATACATTTACCTCTAATTGAACTAAACATAACAGAAAATGAAGGCACAAAGCCAGCATCCTTCTCAGCTGCTTCTGAGATATGAACCCTCAGCAGATATTGAAGTGCCTTAACTGATCTTGCCAGCCTCTATAACATATATAAAGATATATGCCATTATATACTATGCATTTGATGGTATTTTTGTTACAGCATCTTGAACTAAGATGGTTTTTCCTGTGAAAATTGAATATGAAACATTTTATAAAATATGATATTGATGGGGTATATATAAATGTTAAAGAAAAGTGTTGAAGATTGTATATTGAGCAGGTCATATTGTACTCATATTGTGAGAAGTTATAGTCACAAGATAAACTGAAGCCATGGTTATAATACAGAAAATCTTAACTGGATTCTAATACATTCTTTATGTGGTGGCAAATGGCCTATTACATTGCTCTTCTTAATTCTTGTACTTGTAAGTGTAGGTAAACCATAGAAAGCAAAAATTACCTACAAGTTATTGCTAATAGGATTTCCAAGCGATTGACCTTCTCTTTTCCCTGGCATGTTTTGTATATTTGAATCTAATTGAACTAAACATAACAGAAAATTCAGGCACAGAGCCAGCATCCTCCTTGATTGACCCTGTTCTGAATGCCAACTCCTGAAGGAGCTTCAAGAGCAGACCAACTTCTCTCGGCAGTGTTTAAAATACATCCTGCTCCTAAAGCAACACAAGAAACCATAAACCTGCTACAGCTAGGAAGAACTTCTCTGAGATTACATGTGTTTAACAGTAGGAAAACCTTATAATTTGTCGTGTATATGGCTTTTCCTCATGAAATGTGTACAAAACACTGAGTTTTTCAGGTAGAAGCAGCTGAGGTACTTGTAAAATAATCTATCTTTTTTTCAAGGCTTGAAATGATAATAATTGAAGTGGATAATAAACAATCTTGGGTGTCTTATAGAGCATTCAAACAATTCTAAGTGTCAACAGATTATGGGAAGATTATGAGAAGGGAAATAGCAGCACTGGGAAGGTTTTTCCTTGCTTATAGGAAGACTTTTGCAAATTTAAAAGAGTCAAAATGGCCACAATGAGGCCACGTTTGCCAGGAGAAATCCAGGAACTAGAAATTGAATCCAAAATTTTAAAAAATACAATAAGAAGAGCCTTATTGCATATATTTTCACTCAGTCACACATTTAGGGTTAACTTTGAGATGAGCGGTAGAGCTTTTGAGTAAGCACCAAAAACTTTGTAACCTTAGATATCAGATATTGTTAAATCTTTAAGGTTCTAAAGAAGACACAAAAAAGTTTCTTCTCAAAATGATTATATCTTACATTTGGATGGTAGGGAAAGAAAAATATTTTCCCAAGGATCATGTTCAGAAAATGGTATTCAGGGAAAGAGTAGACAACATGAAAGAATGCCTGACCACAAATATAGTGATTTTGTATGAAATAGTTGGGCCTTAAGAAAGACTTACATTAATTACATTAAAAAATGAGTAAAATTGTTGGCTTCTCCTTAGGCTGATGACAGCATAGTCCATAGATGCATCCATATTTATAGAAAAAAAGAGAAATGACTTCGTTCTACAGCTTACCCTCTATCATTTTTTTTAGTGGTCAATTAACTTCTATTTTATTTATTTATGTGTAGTGCTAGAATTAAACTCTGAGCCTCCCACATGCTAGGCAAGTGTTCTACCACTCAGCCAAAAACACAGCCCTTAACCTCTATCTTTGTAGCACTGATACTTTCCCCTGAAAATTCCAAGGGAATTCCCCCATAGCATAGTCAACAAGAATCAGGCACAACCCATCTGAAATGTGTTACTCTTTAGGAAATAGGATTATTAAATAAATTTATTGTAGATATATGTGTTGATAAGCATCCACTGAGGCACAAAGCACTGTGAAGAAGAATATTGAGCAACTGGAATTCTATGAAAGGAAGGGCAAGAAGGAAGGAATCAATATTAAATAGGACTCCTCTCAAATCTGTCACTCTAAGACTCAATGTTAAACTATATTAAAATTCAAATCATGATTACAATATACACTGCCTCTTAAGAGAAGGAAGAGAGTCACATTCTATATGTTATAGTCCTATTTGTTGTAGGAAATTGTAATTTAATACCACTGATGGAATTAAACTGTAACAGAAACTTATTTCAGGTGGAATGTTGACTTGCCAAAGCAGTTATAATCACAAGATAAATTGAAAATACTGCATAAGGTTTTGAAGCAATCCAAGTCTACCCACTGATGAGCTAGGAGGTAACAAATATACTAGTAGTGCAGCAGAAAAATACATTGTTTTACTTTTTTTCATTTTCCTTCTATCTTAACTAGAATTTTAAATTTTATTGAAACTAATATAATTCCAGTCCCTTCTACAATATTTGCAATAGCATTAGCAGAATATTTCTCAACCTTTTATTGCAGTCTCTATATTTTATTCCTTAGTGTAAGTTTCTGTACCTTCTGTTTTAAAGGGTGACAAAATATTATAGATACAGTTTATTAAAATATTGATGATGGATTAAAGCAACTTGTTTTCCACAAAAGCCACACCATGTTACTATGCTAATTAGTTTTATAAATAAAAATTGTGCTTTTGAAGTATGCTTTATGTAATTCTTATACTTTCTCTACTAGGTTATAGATAGTGATGTGAAATCTGTTTGGAACAGTATAGACTTGCTTGGCCTTGTTCTGTATTAGAGTGAATACAAGACCTTCTATCAAAACAAATGGCTCCAGTGGCTCGGGAACCTGAGGTAGGGATCTCAAGTTCAAAGGCAGCCGCAGCAACTTAGGGAAATCCTGTCTCAAAATAAAACATAAAAAGGGTGATAGGAGTGTGGCTTGGTGGTTAAGGGTCCCTGGGTTAAATCACTGGTACCAAAAAAAAAAAAAAAAAAAAAGTGGTGGGGCAAAGGCTCCAGAATACTGGTCATTGTGGTTATAAGAAGGTTAATTTAAATATTTTGGTAATATCTATAAATGTACATTATAAACTGAATTAATTATAATAAAAATCTACTGTTTTAATTATTGTAAAAATAAAAGAATTTTTTAAAAAACTGTGTAATTTCTTGAAATTGTATCTGGAATGTTTATATTATTTTCATGGCCATTATAAATTTTCATAATTTTTAATTCATGTATTGAAAGATTGAACAATATTTAGCACTGTCATTTTATGGGGACAGGAATATAATAATATCTTCACCAACATTTTTCTAACTACCTTTTAACAACATTGTTTTTTATAATAAGCTATAAAGATAGTAACACTGATATGCACTGTATGTTTTATTTATATCCATTTTAGGGTCCTATTCCTAATCAGAAAATGAAGAATTTTCTGTACTTGCCATAAATACTAGTCAATCAGTAAGAATGTTTTAAAAAGCATATAGTAGGTGTTCAAATATAAAAAGTCATGAAATTATTCGAACACATATAGAGATACACACATGAAATTGGATTTTTAAACCAATGTATTGACATATTTATGAATAGATTGTTATACATATGCTTGCATTTTAATTCATTTTAAAATGCAACTTTAATTTGAGATCATTATATTAAATCACAACTCTCTGCAGGCATTTTAGCATTAAGTAGAACCAATAAAGCTCAGAAACTTAACTTTCAGATCATTAAATTTAACACAGCTATGCCAAAATAATAGAAAATTATGGGCATATTGTAATTTTTATCCCTCAATCCATTCTTCCTTAATGTGTATTATAATATTAGGAACAGAACCAATGTGGACCTTGTGTCCTGACTCCTTCCCCAGCTTTCCTAGTGGAAGACTGGGCACACTGGAGGTGTTTGGACGGGGCAAGGCACCAGGGGTCTCTTCCTTACTCTGGTTCCACCAATTCAGTGCACCCCAAACAGTGACAGGTAGTGCTAGTCTGCATCTTTTACTGTCTTCATCAGAGCCAGTCTTGCCCTCTATCCAGTCCTCTCAAAGATCCCAGCTGCCTTCAGGCCACCTTCCTTCCATTCACAGACGCTGAGCAATAACTCTGCAGAGTGTCTCATGTGAGATGAGCTTTGTTAAGCCCACTTCATTTCCCTTAGTCTTGTTCTATGTTCTAGATGTTTTCTTTCTTTCTTTCTTTCTTTTTTTTTTTTTTTTTTGCTTCAGGTTTAAGCTGATTTCTCTATCTCTCTCTGTCTCTCTCTCTCTCTTTGTCTCTCTCTCTCTCTTTGTCTCTTTCTGTCTCCCTCCCCACCCCTCAAAACAGTCCAGTACTAGTAATATTAGATATTAAATTATTAAATAATAGATATTAAATAACTGCTATAGATAGAGCTACTTGTCTTTGTTTTGTGTTATTACCCAACTGTGCTCTGAATAAAGCATTCCAAATGATTTACTCTCTGAAATATGAATCTGCAAAATTTTCCAAAACACACAAACAACGTATGATATATTCATTTACTTGTAACAGAAATTTTGAATTAGGTAGCCCGATTTGGAAAAAAGATGTCAGTGGGAAAAGCCACTGGACAAGACACTAGAATGTTGTGTAAGTTCTGTTACCCATATTTGATTAAAATCAACATCAAAATGAGAAAGAATATGTTAACAGTAACTAAAAATGTATTATAAAAATTTCAACTACATTTGAAGTAGAAAAAATGTAAGGAAATGTAGGAGTATGAGGGAAGAGAATTAAGTAGAGAGAAAAATAGCACATATAAAACAGGGGATAAAGAAACAGAAGAATATGTAAAAAGTTGAGTACTAGATGATTTTAAGAAATCTAATGTAATTTGATATGGAAATAAAAGATAAAATCACAAATAGCAATTCAGATGTTTTTCAAACTTTTAATTTAACATTTAATATCAGAGGCAAATGGCAAGGAGCATGGATTTAAGAGTCAAAATTACAGTAACAAAATAGAAATTTGTTAAAATTTTCTTTGGAATTGAATCCTGACTATGAACATATGTTCTCTGAAAAATATTCAATATCTTAAAGTTTATATGTACACATAAAATGAAGATAGTTGTTCTCGATTTCTAATATTTAAACTTGTTCAGAATAAGCACAGGTTTATGAAGAGCTTGTCATAAAGCAGCAGCAACGAATATGTTTAAAAATAGTTTCCTGTTTTTGCTTAACTCTTTAAAGTGATGAAATTGAATGGGTACAATCAAGAGTCATATGCTAGGAAATCAGACATCAACAAGTGTTATCAAGTTCCTATCCCATACTAGTGACTCTCCAAGCACTAGGGAAAGAAGCACAGATCAAAAAAGAAATATATATATCTCCCAGTTCTTTTTAGTGAGGGTAAACAATAAATGTACAAAACATTGGATAGTTCTGACATCAGAAAAACAGAGCAAGGGCAGGATGTTTGAGAGAAAGAGCTGAGAGCTTATATACCAATCTATTTAGCATGTTTAGAGAATGCCTTCTGTAATTTATTATTTGAACAAAGAGCCATCAGAAATGATGCACCCAGGTATCAAGAAAAGTCTTTCCAGATGGAGGGAACAGCAAATGCAAAGTCCCTGAGGCAGATCTTGCTGACATGTTAAGAATGGCAGGGAGAAGATTGTAGCTAGAACTACAATGCTTCACCAGAAAATCAGGGTGTGCTCTAGGAGAAGGGATATTAGAAAGGTGGTAGAAGGGAGAACTATATAAGATTTTATTGGTTATAGTTTGGAGTTAGGATTTTATTCCTAGAGAAATGAAAAGTCATTGCAGTTTTTTAAAAGACAAAGGCTCTGCTCTGCTTTAAAATGTAAGCCTTGTGAAAATATGAAGAAATAGGAAGCAAGATGGAATCTGGGTGACATCTGGAGAGGGTTTTTTAAATAAAAGAGAGAAGTGGCTTTGAGTGGATTCAGGTGTATTTTTAGGGAGGTATATGGAATTTATTGAAGGATTTGATGAACAACAACAAGGACATCATCACTATGAGGTGAAATTAGCAATATTACAACTTTTAAATCAAAAGAGTTTCTATTTATTCAGTATATAAGTAATACATGATAACAGAAGAAATAAAGTAGAATCAAATACACAAAGGTCTTTTACTTACATAGCAAAATATGTTCTATTACCATAAGTTCTAGCTCTAATTTTTTTTCTTTTTTAATCATTTTTTTAGTTATACATAACATTGGGATTCAGATTATGCATAACATAATTGGGACATAAATACAAAGGCATGGAATATGATCTAATTCAGTCCTTTAGTACTTCCATTTTCTGCCTCTCCTCCCTCCCCTGCTTCACTTCCCTCAACTGATCTTTCTGCTGTTTCCTTTTAGCTTTTCTTTTTCATTAGTGTCTTTTGGATGTACATGATGGTGAACTTCACTGTAGTATATTCATACATGTACACATGTATTCTATGAATTTTTAAAAATTCATCTCATTCCACTCAGAATGGCAGCTATTAAGAATACAAAGAACTATAAGTGTTGGCAAGGATATGGGGGGGGGGGAGGCACACTCATACATTGCTGGTGGGACTGCAAGTTGGTGCAGCCAATATGTAAAGCAGTAAATGGAACCACCGTTTTACCCAGCTATCCCATTTCTCTGTATACCCAAAGGACTTAAAAATAGCATACTACAGGGACACAGTCACATCAATGTTTATAGCAGCACAATTCACAATAGCTAAACTGTGAAACCAAACTAGGTGCCCTTCAGTAGATAAATGGGTAAAGAAACTGTGGTATATATACACAATGGAATATTTCTCAGCAATAAAAGAGAATAAAATCATGGAATTTTCAGGTAAATGGATGGAGTTGGAGAATATAATGCTAAGTGAAGTTAGCCAATCCCCCCAAAACAATTGCCAAATGTTTTCTCTGATATAGGGAGGTTGATTCATAGTGGGGTTGGGAGTGGAGCATGGGAGGATTAGATGAAATCTAGATAGGGCAAACTGGTGGGAGGGGAAGAGAGAGGCAATGGGGTAGAAAACATGGTGAAATGAGATGGACATCATTACCCTAACTACATGTATGAAAACATAAATGGTGTGAATATACTTTGTATACAACTAGAGATATGAAAAATTGTGCTCTATATGTGTAATATGAATTTTAATGCACTATACTATAATATATAACAAATTGGAATAAAAATGAATTAATTATTTTTTTTTAAAAAAGTGTCTTGAGAGTGAAGGAAATCATTCTGAGGGGAAGCCCCATGGGATATGTCTTGTGCCTGGGTGGCAGGTACACATTAGCAAGGGAATTACATTCACAGGCAAATTGCCTGGATTTATTATCCTCCTATTAAGTTCATCAAAATCAACCATTTGAATAAAAATAGCAGGACGATTAACGATCTGAACAGTTGTGATGAATTTTGCTATGATGAGGGGGGATTAACCATGTAAAAGAAGACCCAACACAGCAGAGACTTATCAGCTCAATCTAAAGGTTGGTCTTGAGGCTCCAATCCACACCAAAATTTAAATTAGCCATCTAGATAACGAATGCTCACTTCCACCCAAATTGTACAGCAAATATTTTACGTTTTAAGAAAGAATTACATTTTGAGGCCTACTTAATGAGATGTGATTCTACACCATAGTTAATTAATTGAAATAAAAATGGCTGTTAATGACATATTCTATGTAAGGCACTGCAGAAAATACACTTATTATTGAGACATGATACCAGCCTTAATAAGTTTGTGGCCTAAAATACTTTATTCAATGCTTCATTTAAATGTAGCAGGTCTTGTCTATGGAAACCCATATTCTGGTATTCAAGAAAGATCTGCCTCTAGCCTGCTCTCCATCAAGAAATGCTTCACCTGAAAATCAGACCTTGCTGAAGAAATCTGTGATTACACCATGGAGCAGCAGCAAATGCAAACCCTTTGTTTGAGTTGTTCAATTTGTAGAAGCTATATGTTCTACTCTGAAGTATGCACAGCATAGATCTGAGTCTTTTGGATCTATGCTGTACATAGTTCAGAGTAGGACATATAGCTTCTACTATGAGTTCTATGAGTCAAGATCTTTCCTAACCTGAAATCATTAGGGATTTACTTAGCCCTGCTTCCTGTAAAGGTGGAGACATGTCCATTATCTACAGGATGGTGTTAAGAGCTTCCATTCTGTTAAGTGACTGCCTAAGTCACATAGCTCTAGTTCTATCAGCTTCTCACCTGTAGTGCCCATTTTTCCTTGGGACCTCAGTAAAAGGGCGCCAGGATAGAGCTGACCTTACTGAGTCCATACTAAGTGATGTCTTCCAAGTTTTCCGACTGCTGTTCAAGGTTAGGCCTTGAGAGTATTTGCACTCAGTCTTCAGACCTAACTCTGAGGCTTCTTTCTCCAACTGACTGCATTAAACTAACCAAAAATGGCACAGGAAAAAAAAAATGTAACTTCAAGCTTTAATGTAAGGTGACCTGAATAACACATAAGTCTAAAAATTTAGGATGGGATATATAATAGATTACAATAGAAAGGATCTAATGTAAAAACGAAAATGAAACAAACAAACAAAACCTTGCTAACCTAACTCTACAGTGCAGGTTTTGAAAGTTCAGCTTTACTTTAATGAACATTTCATTTTTTTTAATTTTTTTTAGCATTTTTTTAATTGATTATTTAAAGCATTACATAGCTCATGATATATCATCTTTCATACATTTGACTCAAATTGTGTTTTGAACTCCCATTTTCACCCCAAATACAGATTGCAGAATCACATCTGTTACATATTCACATTTTTACATAATGCCATATTAGTGACTGTTGTATTCTGCTACCTTTCCTATCCCCTACTATCCCCCCTCCCCTCCCCTCCCCTCCCCTCCCCTCCCATCTTCCCTCTCTACCTCCCCTGCTGTTGTTCAATTCTCTCCCTTTTTTTCCCTCCCCCTTGCCCCTCATAACCTCTTTTATGTATCATTGAAGGTCTCCTACTATTTCCATGTGCTTTCCCTTTTCTCTCCGTTTCTCTCCCCCCATTCGTCTTTGTAACATTTCATATTTTTTAAAGAAAATTATATGATATACATAATGAAGACACCATTGAAAATATATTATAAATTTGGTCTCCCAGCGTACTACTAAAATAAAAATTTAAATCCTTTTAGCTAAATACTTGAAAAGAAATAAGAAAAATAATAATTTTTTTTTTTTTTTTTGGTACCAGGTATTAACCCCAGGGGTGCTAAACCACTAAGCTACATCCACATTCCCACATATCTCCAGCCCTTTTAAAGTTTTATTTTTGTTTGTTTGTTTGTTTGTTTGAGACACTTTGGCTAAATTGCATAGGGCCTCACTAAATTGCTGAGGCTGGTTTTGAACTTTCAATTGTTCTGCCTTAGCTTCCCAAGCCACTAGGATTACAGGTGTGTATCACCATGCCCAACTCAATGTTTTGTTTTGATTCTAAACAACTTCTAAATTTTGGTCAAACAAATAATTCCTTAATAAGTTATTAACTGTGCTGCACAGAAAACTTTTATAACATAATTTCTTAATTAAGAGAAAATGATAATTTTTCAACTATTAGAATTTAAAGTTACTTTTACCCACTTTTTGAAAATATTTTTATTTGTAAAGTTTTCTTGTGCTTGATTTTTCCATAAATACTTTGGTGATCTTCAGGAGAATGTTATGAATTTTTATTTAATGAAATTAATATTACTGTGAAGAAATAAATAATATTTTACATTCAAAAGCATTTAAGACAACAATTAAGATCTATGAATTAATCACATCAGTCTTCTCAATTATATACATAAAATTTCTTGACCAGATTATGTTTTATTTATTTTTTACTTTTTATTTAATTTTATTTTTTTGGTGGTGCTGGGGATTGAACCCATAACCTTGTACATACAAGGCAAGCACTCTACTAACTGAGCTATATTCCAAGCCCCCCAAATTATGTTTTAAAATATGCATATGGTTATCCATAAATAGGTACCTAAAACTCATATTATTTTTTAATTTTTTTAGTTGTAGGTGGACACAATATCTTTATTTTACTTATTTATTTGTTATGCTCAGGATCAAACCCAGTGCCTCACATATGCCAGGAAAGCACTCTACACTGAGGTACAACCCCAGCTCAGATTTACATGTTTTAATTCTAAAAAACCTTCCCGGTCAGTTCATAACACTCCTAGGTATCAGAAATACTCCCAGAGAATTGACTTGTCTTACTAAAGGGCATAAAGTGGTTATAAAGTCCAGATTAATGCTGAAAATGATATAAAATCTACTAGGATTACCAAACATCCATTAAACATATAGTAAATGTTCCTCACCTCCCCCTCCCCCGCCTCTTCTTGTGGACTTCTTCATCTAAATTACTCCAAAGTTCACTGCCTGAGTAAAGCTTCATAATATTTCACATGAGCACATAAGGATCGCTACCCTACTCATGGGGGCCTGAAGAAAACCATTTGACAACTTCAAACTCTCTTCTTCATATTCATAAATCCTTTGAAATAAAAATTTAACTCTTTTATTGTCTAGTGCATTATTTTTTTTATTATAGAAACAAGTAGTTATTTAGAAGGAAAAACATGTGTAAACATAACTGGTTTTAAACAAATGTTCAGATTATGTGGAAGATAACTGCTCAAATGTAAATGAACAAATTCTCTGTGGGTCTACGAAAACTTCAATATCTTTATGTGAATCCTCACAGACTTGAATTTGGTAATCTACCTTTTGTAAGGCAGACCATTTTAATGTCAAGAATATCTCATTTTCACATTTTGGATTATTTTTAATAATTAATATTTTAAACACTAAATACCAAGAGATTCCCAGGAGCATTTTCAGAATTCCTGAAGAATTTCAGGGGATATTTTAAATCAGAGAGAAAATAATGTGTTTGCAACCTCTGTAGTCCTTTCTTGTCTTATACAAAGGGCATTTGTGCATAAATACATGCTGAAAAGTCTATTTTTACTTGATTGATTGGACATGATCACACTGGATACCACATTTTTGGCTGACCCCAATGAATGAAATATAATATGAAAATAAAAAGAACGGTGTAAAACCTAGGGCCAGAATATTTAGTAGGGGAATTATATTTTATTTATTGAGAAATCTAAAAGTATTATCAAGGTTCTTGAATATTTCCTAAGTTACATAGCTATACATTAACTGTTGCTTTAACATGCAACCCATATCCAACTTTGTGTACTTTTGATTACAAAAAAAACAAGATTTTTTATCATAAAAACCTGAATTTTAAAAATCATAAACAACTAAATTTCTTTAATCATTTACATTTAAAATAAAAATAAGCCAGATTTTGGTAAAAAAATATTCTGTTATGGGCTGGGTGTGGCTCAGTGCTTGTGTAGCATGCACAAGGTCCTCTGTTTGTGTCCCCAGTATTGCCTAAATAAATAAATAAGCTATCTTTTTAAAAAGTCATGTCATGCACAAATCTAATCTCACATTGTATAGGATTTCACTCAACAATCTATCATTCCTTTCTAAAATTTGTCATTTTGTAAGTGTGAAATTTAAAACTTGAAATTTATATATAATGATGGGTCTATAATCTATGCAGTTTTTCTGTGACTATTCAAATAAAATACTATCACAAAAATAAGATTGCACAAACAATATCTTCTTTTTTAACCCAGGAAAATGACAAAAGTATCACTGAACCATAGTCTCAATTAATTTTAAATTCATAGAACAGCTGTGAATGTTAGAGCCATAGAGATTTCTCCAGGAGTCCTGTGAATTATCTGTCATGGTTAAAGGAAGCATAACAATTTGCCACAGGTATACTCACAGGGTATGAACTCATAGGAAAGAGAAGAAAGAAAGTGGCATGGTTATGAAAAAAATGATTGGAGAAAGCTGCACGGGGAAAGGAGATAAGGTGGTAGAAGAAGTAGAGTTCAGAGGAAAGATAATGAGAGCACAGACAGAAGAGTTGAGCTATGAGGAGATTAGGTTTACAAAGCAAGATCTGTATCCATGACTCAAATCTCAGAGAAGAACATTTCTACACATCAAAGAGCTGCAAAGAAATGGTTTACTTTTAATAGAATTTGAAGGCAACAATAAAATATCAGTGTTGTGGCTACTACCTAGGTGTCTGATACGGTATGATTATAATTCCTGAATGGAATCATCATCCAACTGTATTTCTCCAAAGAATAAAAACAAATAGAGCAGAGCTAACACTGCTTCAGTTGTTACTGACAGCTCACATGTTAGCTTGTAAAATTAATTCTAGCTAGAAAGGCTGACTTTTCCTATAAATGTAACAAATAATTTACAACATTTTGATGATCATATTCTGATAGATTGTGTTAATTGCATGAACTATACTTACAAAGCATTTATCCATTTTGGTATTAATCCAACACAAGTTATATTTGATATTAAGGTAAAAGAGAGAAATGGAATTCTAGTGCAAACTGGGGATTATGGGAAGGCACTGAGAAGTGGTGTCAAGAATTGAATCTTAACTAATAGTACTTTCTCCAGAAATGGCAAAATTATTAGGAAGTGTTCAGAAAGAACTTTCCTAAGGTCTTATATCTTCAAATATTTCAGTGTCTAAAAATATGGTATCTATGGGCAAGTGCAGACAGTTTAATATAATTCAAGCTATGTATGCAATATGGAGTGGAAGATTAGGTTAAAGATTAAGATAAGAACCTTACAAGGCCTGGCTCAGCAGACACTAAGATTTCAAGATGACATTAGTCATGCCAGTGAAAGAGAAGAAACCCATGGATGTCAAACTAGGGGAGTGCCCAAGCTGGATATTGATGCGGGATTTTCCCCCGAAAGGCATTGGGTGAGCATTTTAGAGAGGTTACCACCAGTGTTACAAGTACATCAACATGAAGAAGGGGAGCATTGCAGGTGTCAACATGGTGATGGCAGCATGCTGCTTTTCAGCTGCTGCCTTTCTTAACAGTAAGCATGAGTGGTGATACAAGTACCAATGAAGAGGGGTCAGTGTGGAGAGTATACTATGTACTCCTGATTGGGACTGCCTCCAGTATGAAAGTGGCCTCATGGCTGAATTCTTTCATATTCTGAGTATTAATACCCAATAAAGGTGACCGGTTAAAAAATAAGATTTCTTTGTTGTTTGTTTATGTTTATATAAGAAATAAAAATCCAAAACCTAGTGGCTTAAAACAATGAAAACATTTAGAAATCTGTTTTTTGAATAGGGCATGGCAGGAAAATTTCACCTCTACTCCACTTAGCAACAACACTCAGAATCCTCTGAAGTCCCCAGTTACTCAGTTGTTGAGCAGGTACATGATGCTGGCTGTCACTTGAAACCTCAACTGGGACTGTGATTAGAATCTGTTCTGGTTGATGCTGGGTTCTATTGTATGTTTTGTTTTTTATAACCCAGTCTTGTAATCATACCATGTTCTTTCACTACTTATTATTCATTAGAATTGAGTCACTAAATCTAATCTATATTCTTGAAAGGCAAATTAGACTTTGTCTTTCAGTGTATAAATGACAACAGCAAGTTGCTAGAAAAGTCTTTTAAAAAGGATATTTTGGCATAATCATCTTCAAGGAAAAAAAAAACAACAACTCATACAACTGCTTAGTTTAAAACTAAGTATGATACATGGATCCCAGTGGTTTTCAAACAGATAGGAAGCATTATAAGACATGTGGCATAGAGAGTTCTGTCTGGCAATTTTAGGAGAAATTATAAGCTAGAGCTTGCATGTAATGGAAGGAAGTTCAGTTAAAAAGCCATTGCAGAAAGTAGTGATGACACTTTGGATTACAACAGTGAATGCAGGAACAAAGTTCAGAGGATAAAGTACTACTAGGAGAGAAGATCTGCAAAGGTAAATGCTAGAGACAGAACACAACGTGTTGATGCAGTTTGGAAATAATCTTAGCATAATTGATAAAAACAGAAGGAAGTGGGCAGATTTAAACAATTTCCAAAGTTAATGAAATATTGGAAATGTAAGAATGCAAACACAGAGAATATTGACCGAAGACATGTGACAAGATTGGATAACAGCCAGAGGAAGAAACTGTAAACCTAATGCATTGTTGTATTTATGTAATTTTTTACTTTGTTTTAAAATAGGTGAGGATGAGATTTCATTTAATGATGTTGAATTCACTTTGGAAGAGCTAGATTGTGTAGAATACAGAGGAAGGATTCATTTTTGGACTGCTACTGAGACTGATAGAAAGTTGGAAAGATAAGATGTAGGTTAGTGGGAAAAGATTTGTTGAGGAGGGGAATCTGCTCAAGAATATTGTGCAAATTACTAAATTTGGAGAAAACATGTGAACAATGGAATTGCTGCATATGTCAAGAAATAAGGTACATGTGCAGGAAATTTTTCTTTTCTTTTCCTTGACTCTGGTATGATGAACTGCATGAAAATGAGATCATTCCGTAACCTCCCTCTGCCTTCATTCTGTAATTCAGGGGTAAAAGAAAAAGGATGCTATATTGTAAATGACCTAATTAATGGAAAACACTTTGATGCCTCACACATAAAATTTCTCTATAATCATTAGTCAATTTATAAAATCAAAGAAAAATGATTCTACAAGACCAAAGGCACTTTGAGCATAGAAATAAAAGCAAAACAGAATAATACGTGGCTATAGGACCATGTCTGCATTAAAACTATATTGTGTAATGATGTCCATCTCATTCACCATCTTTGTATAACCAGAGATATAAAAAATTGTGGTTATATGTGTAATATAAATTGTAATGCATTCTGCTGTCATATATAACAAATTAAAACTTAATTTTAAAAAAATACTATGTTAGTAGATAGTAGAGCTGTGTTGAATCTACCCTTTGGGGAAATATTACTTACCAGAAAAAGTTTAAAGAAGTTGAACATTACCCAAATAGTAGAAAAATATAGACATACTTTAATGTGATTAAAATAATTCTAAAAATATTACTAAACACAATGTATAATAATGAACATATGGGTAGTTTTCTAAATTTCCCAAATATAATCATAGCTTAAAATAACATTTTTTCTTAACATTATGGAGATTAATATTAAATGTCTTTCAAAACAGCATCTAAGTAAATATAGTGGTGATTTCTATTGCCACCATTTTTAATTGAATGACTGAAAGAATAATTGATTTTCTTGGTTCTCAATTGACTCATTTTTTATATATTTCATCTTTTGAAAAGCAATTCTTCAAGAAAAAAGGAAACAATAAATACAACAAAAAAAGTATATGGATAGAAATGTTGATTATCTGATGTTAGATGTGTTCAAATTTCAAAAGTGTTAAAGTGCAAAACAAAACAAGAATGGATCACACACAGTGAAAAGAAAAATTATTTTGTCTGTGTGTGGTTACTGTGAATTTCTGTAGTGTCTTTGGCTTCATTGATCATTGTGGATCCCAGCTTAATTGCAAACGAGAGAGAGAGAGAGAGAGAGAGAGAGAGAGAGAGAGAGAGAGAGAGAGAGCAAGCTTGAGAGATTTTTAGAGATTGAATTTCAACACTTATTTTGTTGAATAAAAAGATCTCTATTCGGATTTTAGGGATTATTTTCTGTTTTCCCAAATTATTATCATTATTCCAATATCTCGCTGTTACTGAATATTATATTCAACAAACCAGATAATCAATTTAAAACTTAAGGATTAGCTTTTTTATTACTGTCCCTCTCACATATTCAAATAAAAAAATTTAAAAAACTTTTATTTCTGGAACCTCCCCAAATGCCAGTGTTTTCTTTATGTCTGCCAGAGCCATCAGCACCTCTCTCACGGCCTTGAAATAGCTGCTTGCTGCCAAGTTGGGATACCTGCCTACTCTCCAGTTTGCTCTCTCTACTGAAATGGAACCATGAATGGGATTCTTTTCTCCTAATTTCAATCTCATCATATTATGGCCCTGCTTCAAAGATTCAAGCACTCTGCTTTCACTGGGCTTCTGCCTACTGGCTCCAGCCACCTTAACTCCACACATTTGCTGTAGCTCTTGGTTGCAGGCACACTGACTTTAATCTCCAACACCTACCCTTATTCCTCCTCTCCAGAGGCCTTATGTTTGCTTTCTCTTTTGTGGAGTGTCTATCCTGCCCCTCTTTTCCAAAGTAGCTCTGCCTTATCTATGAAGTCTTAGTTTAATTGCATCTTTTTCTGGTAAGTTTCATAATCTTTCTGACCTTGCATATTTTGTGCTGTAATTGACACTGAGCATTCTTCACGAAAACTTTTATTATAATTGTACAGTTATTTGTGTCATTAACAATTATTATATGCTTTCTACATTAGAATAAAATTTCACTAAGGGACTGTTTGTTTAGTCCTTATTTTTGGATATTGGACTTTTAACATCAACTTTGATATCGGGCATCATATTCAGAACATCTAGTACAGTGTTGATCATGTACTAAAAACATTCTTAATTGTCAGTTGATGAATTAAATAAATTATTGTATGATTTGGGATAATAGAATATTAAATGTGATATAGTAACATGAGGTTATTTAAATTTTGTATTTATGAAGGAAATTATAACATTCAATATCATAATTGTAATACTATATGACCTTTGAAGTACAATCAGTCCTGAATACCTGTGGGTTATGTAGTTGTTGATTCAATGCATGATGTGTTTGAAAATATTTGGGAAGAAATGGCATCGTTACTGAACAAGTATACATTTTTTTCTGGACAGTAACTCCTAAACAATATTGAACAATATATTTTGTGGGATGTTATAAATAATTTAAAAATGATTAAAAGTATACAGGAGGATGTGCAGTAAGTCATATAAACATATAACACTACTGTATATAAAGGACTTGAAATCCAGCAGATTTGGTGTTTGTGTGTGGAGGGTAGAGTTTGGAACCACTCTCCCATGAATACAGAGGGACAATTGTGCAGTACAACACAAAGACAGGTGGCTGTTTTAGCATAAGAAATACCATTATTAGTTTTGGTTGATAACAGAATGAATAAAACTGTACATAATTTACTTATATACAATACTTAAGCTAAAGGAAGACATTTTCAAACTTTATCTTTAAATATTAACTGAGCTCAGGATAAGACCCAGCAAAAACTTAATTGAAAAAAATGTATCATAAAAGTATTTGTCTCTATAATCTGACAAACACCCTAACTTATTTTCATGATTTACATGTCTTTCCGTAACTCTTCAAATTTCTGCTTAAAAGCTTATATTAAAGTAGTCCCTATTAGAAAATTTTATTAACATTTATATTTCTAATATTTACTCTAATTTCTTGCCTTCTCAATGTTCTCTTTCAATCTAGTTTCAAAATTTTAGAAGTCCACGCTCCTGCCTCTCCTCCTCCTCTTCTTCCTCTTTATTTTTTATTTTTTTAGATATTATTGTGCTGTGCTCTCTTGGTGAAGATAAGTACTTAGTAAAGATGAGGCTTAAAAATGTGAACAGAGATTTTTAAAATCATTTCAAGAACAGTGAATGGAGATAGTATCTCTGAATACATATTTATGATTTTACAAATATTTCCATCTTTCACAAATATTCATGGGGTAGAATCACAACCAGAAATCAGATATTGAAGATAACTGTCTTTGAAAGGAATATGAGTAGAAACTTCAATGAATGAAGAAGAAACTTGCCCGTGCTAGATAACAAATTGCCTGTAGTTATACTCAAGCTTTTCCCCCATCTCTTGTTATTTAACATAACATGATTGTTTTAAAAATTTTAGGTAATATGCTTGAATAATTAGATTTAGATGAATCTGTAAGAAACTTGCTGGAATTCCAGATATTGAATTAAAGGAAAGAACAATTGGAAATGAAGTCGTTATTTTTTTTCTTTGAACTTTGTAAGGACATCCAAAAGGGTAGATGGGTAAGGACATCCAAAAGGGTAGATTTCCAACATTTTTGCTGCTCTGAATCAGTAGTCATCATATTCCATATTATGGTTTCTCAAAAACTTTGAATTACTTGTTATAAATGCATTAGGATGAAACAGAGGAAAATATCAAGAACTTCAGGAAGCTCTACTCACATGCTTTTGCTTTTGTGGTTCTTTTTTTCAAAGTGATCTCAGATAGTGTCAGCACACAGAGCAATGTAATGCTGGCGGCATCTTAAAGGAAAACTGATAGCTAAGTCAGGCTGGAGGGAGAATGTGAAGCTGCCTTGCCATCAGAGAAGACAAACACCCTAACCTCTAACTCCTGCTTAACTTTGAATGATGAATGAGTTTCTACGTTTTACCAGGACACTCACAAGAATTAAGATTTCCTGATGAATAGTATTAAATAATCTGATATAAAATGCTATAGAAAAAATTTACTACAAATTATAAAATGATTTGCTTACCATGGACTCCATTAAAACACTGAGAGTCAAATTTCTGAAGTAATATGATTTTCTTTAAAAGTAAAAATCAAAAAATTTCACTATTTATCCTCTGAAATTATCTCACTTTTCTCCTTATTCAAAAATTTATTTCCTATAATACTGTCCCTTTGTTCAGTTTTCTTGTCTGCACTTTTTGTCACTTTATTTTTAGGACAGACTGTTGTCAATAGTTAGTATACCTATATCTCTTCTTCAACCAAATATCAGCCAGATTATGAATATTTCTGGAGTTGAAGTGGTATTAGCATTTTCATAATAAAACTGCTCTTCAGTGGTTTATAATTCAACTCTACAAATTCACACTGGGCTCATCCTGGCATATGAGGTCAGAGCCTGAAGCAAATTTGTTTTACCAATTTTCAAACAAATTAATGTAGCCATTACTCTAAGTGGTACACATACGAATCAAACACAGGAGAAATTTATCCTCCCACAATAGTAATAACCATTTGGCTCGTACTTATCTTCAATTTATTTAGTTGTTTTTGTTGAATTTTTATGCATTCTATGCAGGTGTTAGAAGAAAAATTCTAAGAGAGAAAGAATGTGACACATGATGGCTTTCCTCCAAGCAGCTAATGCTAACATATGCAACCATAAAATATATAGCCTTCCTGGCAGGTGGCTTACCTTGGAACAATAAACCCAATCTCTCAGTATTTTACATAGACAACCATGTAAAATATGCTAAGTCTTCTTTTAGAGAAATAAACTGTCATATCAAACATCTTTAAAAATATATGTTAAATGCTGTTAAAAATTCCAGGATATTTTTAAATGCTGTTAAAAATTTCAGAAATGGCTAGGCTTGGTGGCACAGGTCTGTAATTCCAGAAGCTCTGGAAACTGAGGCAGAAGTATTTTAAGTTCAAAGCCAACCTCACCAGCTTAGTGAGGCCCTAAACAACTCAGCAAGACCCTGTCTCTAAATCAAATACAAAAAAGGACTGGGGATGTAATTCAGTGGTTTAAAGTCCTGGTTTCAATCCTCAGGACCCAAAATAAATAAATAAAGAATTGTCCCAGAAATATTTTTATATTATATAGTAAAGACAGGAGCAACAAATAGCAATTTATATATAATTGAATGACTTTATATTAATGACAAAAGAATATGCATTATAATTCTATAAATATTTCTCTCTGTTGACAAATCAAATGCAAATGAATTTATGTCATGGTTGGAACCATGAATTAAGGATTTGGAAAAGAAAACTCATGGGCATCTCAAAATGCCCCTTACTTTGAACATTCACAGAGTCTATCAGCAACTGTTATCAAGTGTTTTAATTACAAAAATTTTGGTAAATTAATAGTAAAAAATAAAAATAAATGAAAGAAAAGACATAAATGAAGAATAGAAAAAAAAAAACAAAAGAAAAAGAGTATTTCATTGCAACATAAGTAATGACTGTTATTCTGGAGAAAATGGGGAAAACCAAGTATATAGACAAATTATTATTAAGCCTTGAGGCCAAAAGTTTATTGGTAAGTAAAAGTCAGATATGATAACATATTTGATAAAATTCAAATAAAATATCATCACCCTAATAACATACTGGACTTTTAAAATAGCTTTTTATTTGAGGGGTGTGTGGCTTCATGCTTTTATCATATATATATATATATATATATATATATATATATATATATATGATATGATTTTTATTTTGTTCTTATTGCATTCTTATTTTAAAACTTTATGGTGTTTACATGGCTATAGTAATAATAAAAGTTATAGTCCTAACCATAATCAAAACTTACAGAGGGCTTTCTGTATACTTTTATTTCATCTTCATAACAACTTTCAAATATTATTATTAGCTTCACTTTTTGCATAGGAGGAAACTTTGAGTTAGCAGATGTAAGTAACTGGTATAAGGCTTCATGGTTATGGGATAGTAAAGCTAGAATTACAACTCAGGCAATATACTTACATGTATGGTGTATTCTTTGCTACATTAGATGTTTATCATTTTAACATTTTATTTGCTAAGTTTATAAAAAAAAGCTCATTTCTCTACTCTTAGAATAGTTATTTACTGTCATTCGTTTTAAGAAATCACTTTCCTTTGAACATGGTCACATATATATCTGTTGTTTTTATATTATTTCCTTTGTATTGATGATTAGAATAGGTATGACTGAGGCTAAAAATGTAAATTATTCTAAATATAATCTGATTGTGTTTTGTTTAGTGATTATTACTATTAATTTGTACCCTTGTCAACATAGAATTGGGGATGTTTATATGCAAACACACAAATGTGCAAGCATTTCTAGTTCATTAGTATAACATAGGCCCCATTCATTTTTTAAGTCCTTGGTGAGGTTTAATTTTTATTTTCTTTTAAGTACATTTATTTCCCTAATTTTTTATATTTTTTCTCCCTATAGTTTTTAAATAAATTATGTTATCTTTATAAAATTAATTTGTCTTTGTTGTAAAATTTACTAGATTTAATGAGAGAAGTATAGTCTTCAAGAAATAAAGTTATCCCAGTAAACATTAGAAATTCATTCTGGCTTGACCTTCACTGACTGAGGTGTATCTGTACGACGCTGTCTTTAGAAGTTGTGTTCAGGAGTGATCATGACAGCAGGATCATGAAAGTACTTTTCATGAGCCAGTACTTTGGGACCTTTGAATAACCTGATAATAAATGATACTCACTGACATCATGTGGGTATGTTGGGGAAGATAACTGGATCTGTATGAGAACTGGACTTGTTTCCATTTTGCATCCATACATCACACCTGAGGGATTCTGAGCTTAAGTGGACAATTCATATCTTTGCTCTTACTGATGTCCAATGGACAGTCAACATTACCTTAAATTAAATGTCAAGGTCATAAACAACTGTCATAGTCCTGATACCTGTGGCTTTATCACTAATGAGATACCAGTTATATTTATTTCACCTATAATTGTTGAAGATACCTTAAAAATGCTTTCTATACTCACTCACAATAATAACTATCAGGCCCACCAAGACCATAAGGTCTTGTTTTTAAAAACATAGTAAAGTATGCATATGTTTTATTCTATTGTAAAAGTGCATTTTATATAAATTCAATTTCTTTATATTCTAAGTACTTCATTTGATGGATTTAAAATCACTTTTGAGAGGGGAGTCAGATCTCTAAAATTTAGAAGATCCCAAGATGCTGTGTGATTTAAGTAATATTAGACAGCATGGACTGGCTTGGATAGAAGTGCCTAGATAATGAAGAAGTCACAAAAGCTAATTATCTCCTTCACTCTTCGTCCAGTATGTTCAGGGGAGGAGGAATAGTCATTTGGAGTTTTAATTCACTTCTAAAATAATAGGTCTAATCTTATTTAATTCTTAGTTCCCAAAGTACAGGAATGTGACTTGCACAAATTTATTAATAGGAATGAAATGATCACTGACGATATCATGGACATCAGTGAATGCCCTCTGAGCTATGTGATGGTGAATCTTGATCCAGAATCTGATATTAATAATACTATGTGTTCACCTTTCACTTGCTTTGTTGCAATATAAGATTTTACTTTCCTGATATCAGATAGAAATTTCTTTTTTTCCTAACTGTAACTTTTCTGGTATTGCTGTGTGAGGCAAGAAGTGTGAGCCAGCACGAGTCCTGCTGGGAATCCAATCTATGTGTGCAATGTGTTATGGGCCTGTCACCCCAAATCGTTTATGGCGAGACATTGTTTGACTTATAGACACTTGTCAAGGTCATGCTGCTGTAAATGACCCTCAGTTTGGGAACTGAGAACAATCTTTTCACAATAACTTTTCTCTGAATAGTTTCTGTTAGCCTGAAGTTTTCTTAGCTACCTGAGAAACTAACCACCAAACTTCAAGGACAACAAATTAAATCAAATATGAGTTCCGACCAGAGAACAGAAGAGGGTTGAGAATTGATCTCTCACAAAATGCTACTTACAAAATATGAATGGGTTATTCAGTATGATTAACACTTATCAGCAGAAGGTTAGAATGCTCAGGAGAAATATTAGAGGAGAAGGAAATTGAAAATAATAGAAATAGAGCAGAAATTATAATGATTGATTATAGCACAAAAACATTTTTTTGCTAATTAGCATAGAAATAAGTATCTCTTGAAAATTTAAAATAATCAGTTGAGATTCTATTATATTTGACATTAATCTCAATTTTCCAATTTTATTCTGTTTTTCTTCCAACATAAAAATATTTGTGCTTTCCCTGGCAATACTAACAAGCCCTGTACATGTAGTGTCTGGGCAATATGCTTTCTGCTTAGAAGGAGGCCAGACCTGATCATATATTGACTTTAAAGCCAAACTTTGAGATTTTAGGGATACCATGGAGTTTATAGTAGGTTCAGGGATACCCTAAGGGAGGAAAACAGCAGAATCAAATCATCGTGGATTGTATATTATTTTGATGGGAGATAAATACTTTGGCCACAACCTGATATTTATCAGCCTGTGGAGTCTACTGACATTTGGGACTTTTATGAAAATTTAAAAGCAAGAATAGTTAATATGTAAAAAAATGGGTTATTTCCTAATTTTCAGATTAATGATAAAATACATTACGATTCATATTTTATCTTTTTCAACTGACTGCAAATAGTTAACACATGTTTATTTGTGAAAACTTCTCAGTTTCCAAACTTAATATATTTGAGAAATTAATATTTCTGAGTCCAATCTTGCTGTTCTTATAAATTAAAATTAATTGTAGACATTAAAATTGTTGAAGAAAACATTATAATTAGATTGTTGCTTTATGAAAGTACTTTAAATTTAGTGATGGTGATATTAGTTATAAAAAACACATCATTCTTAAGCAAATCAAGGTCTTCCTTCTTTTTCATATTGTGAGAAGTGTATTATGAGGCAAAGGTACTCATTAAAAAGTGTGCTGTCAAACACCTCATTTTATAATGGAGAAAAACATATTAATATACCTGAAATTAATGTTTTGTTAATAGTGACATATGAAAACATGTGGTAGGCAGGGATAATTTTTTGTTTGTTTTCTGCCTAGGAGAAGATATTATTCTGAGAAGGTTTCATAGGCTCAACTGTGAAAGACAGGATATTGGCAATAGTGTCACTATACTTATATAGTTAAATTCACTTCAATATGCACACATCTGACATATTTTCATACATATAACTTCTATATAAACCTATTTTTTCAGGGTATGAGATATCTAAAAGTCCAGATGATTCAGGTTTTCTCTGAGCATTTAAGTATATCTACCTGTATTTTATTTTAGAAATTAATGAATATTTGGATTAAAGTGTATGGTTTAATCTCTATATGGAGAATTTTATATATTCTACCTGGTCAACAGATACTCTAAGGGTACAGAAAATCACTTAGGTGCAACTTAGAAGTAAAAACTTCTTTTACCTACTGAATAGTTTCAAGTCACTGCATTTTCATTTACTCTGAGGGGTGAAAAATGGAATGAATTTTATTATCTGGAAGAGTTGCTATACTGTTTCTTTTGTTGAGCATAATGTGGATTTCCGTGAATCATACTATAGATTGCCTGTGATACATGCAGAGTAAACTGTCTCTACTTTGTCTCTATTTTGCTTTGTAAGCTTCATATTTTAAGAAACCTCACTAATTATATGCATTTCTACAGTTTCTCAACAAATAATGAGACACTTATAGTTAAGAAATTTTAGTCAATTTAACTTGGTTCTCATCGCCCCAACCAGTGCATCCAAAGCTTTTTTGTTTTATGATATGTCCCATGGCTATTTACACATGATTATAGTTTGTGTGTTTGTAGAGAAAAGAAGGAAGAGATTGGAAAAGAAATAAAAGAGAAAAATCCATTATTCTTTAAGAAGCTACTTGAATAATTTCATTCTATTGATTTACTGGTTATAAGTCATTGGTTTTAATTCCTCAATATTCCAAAATATATACTGAGTGTTGATCAATACCATGTCTCCTGAAATCCAACATAACTAGGAGAAAATTGAAAAATTAGTTGATTGGTCATTTCAAATCCTTTAGTACAATTAAATAGCATTAAATAATATCTCATTGCAGATGCTTTACCTGATTACCAAATGACCAAATACCCTTTTTTTTCTTTTCTTTCTCCCTGCTCTCACTGAGGGATCTGTCATATTTACAAGTATGTGCTTTCCTACTATCCATGATTAAGTCAGAGTACAATGTATTTGTATCATGTTCCAGAAAAAAAGATTAATTTATCTTGATCAATCTTGGTGTCCTTCTTTAGAGATGTAACTAGAGAATATGACAGATAAACAGCTGGAGGCTTTTGCATGTTTTCCTTTCCCTTTAGAAGGCATCAAAAAAAAAAAGTGTTTTTTCTTCTCCTCCTGAGAGTTTGCCAGAACCAACCTGAGAATGGCAGGAATGTGGAGGACAACAAAATAAAGAGAAATATAGAAAACCAAACAAGAGTTTGAAGATTGACTTACATGCTGTCATATACATGTGAAAACACAAAATTGTTTACTTTGCTTTCAATTTACATGTTTTATTTCTGCCAGTTTTAAATGTCTTAGCCCTTATATTCATTTGTCTTAGGTCAATTTAGCACTTAATAGTTCCATCTAAGGAAGTTGAGTTATCCTCAGTCATCCTTGTGAATGATTAAAAGATGGGTGGGTATTGGGCTGGATGAGGTGGCATACATCTTTAATCCCAGTGGTTTGGGAGGCTGACGCTGGCTGAGGCTGGAGGATTGCAAATTCAAAGTCAGCCTCAGCAATTTAGCAAGTCCCTTAGCAATTTCGGAAGACCCTGTCTCAAAAATAAAATATAAAAAGTTCTGGGGATGTGGCTCAGGGGTTAAGCACCTCTGGTTACAATTCCTGATACAAACCCCCTCAAAATGGGTATTAGGTGGGCAATAGGAATATGTAAGGGGCATCAGGGGCACAGGAAGAAAAGGCCAATAGAGTCATAAACAATGCTCCATCTCCACTAACACTCATTCAGAATGAAGCCAATTATTGCTTTGAATACATGAAAATGTATACAATACCAATTTTAATTCTGGTTAGTAAACCAGAGAGAAAAGAATAGCCAACATTGATAAGAAGGAAAACATCTGTTTAGTTTGAAAACTGTTACAATTTTTCTAAGATTTTTGAAGTGACATATTGTTTTTAAATTTAGGAGGATAAAACTTGTAGTAGATGCCTGATTTTAATTTTTAGGAAAAAAAACTACTATTTTTCATGAAATATAAAAATGTATGCAATGCTGAATCTAATCAAGTTTAATTATTCACAGTGTACATAGCACATTGCTATTGTTTGTGTAATTATTTAAATAATATTATTTGGTAGTTAGATTCAACCACCTCAAAAAAGTTAACTAGAACCTTTTAAATAAAAATAATAGCTTTTAAAAATTGAGCACCTCCTTTGTAATATTCCAAGCATCTTGAAGCTTGAGTATCTCTTCTGTATTGTATTTAGCATTATGCCAGGTATGATCCCTTTACAGAGGTCTTATCGGGGCTGAGTGTGTGTACACACGAGTAGTAGAAAGGATGGGTAGAATATGGTCACACCATCAGTGCTGAAGTACACTGAGTGGGCTCAATCCTGGCTTTCTCTAGAGACTTTATGACCTTGGGCAAATGTGGTAAATACCTTGTGTCTTAGCATCCTTACCTGAGAAATGAAAATGGCAACAATATCTCCCATGATAGCTTGATGAAAGTATGGAAGCATTAATACATTGATGCATGTGCTTAGGCACACCTTGGCAAAAGAAAAAAAAAAGTTCAATACTACTATTACTTTAGTTTATATTTTCAATGGTGTTGTACCTTGGTTAAAAATAAAACAGTATATTATACAAACAACACACAATTCCTATGCAATGAATCCCTTTGTGTAGTCCTGTTTTCCACTCCTCAAATATCTAGTCCATAATGTATTGTTGATGCCAGTAGCTGTACCACTTCTATTATTTCTACCACTTGATACACTATTTGCTTTTATAGTAATTTTATTCTCATGTTAATGTATCTACTTAGCATGTTTGCTTGTGTTTTCTTCATGAACATATGGAATCCACCCCATGTATAAATATTGATTAATTTGTTTCATATCATTCTTATGTTAATAGTATCAGCAATTTATAGCATGTTCAAAATAATGTAAAACTATTCATGAAGAGCAGAATGGAATCTTGGAAGGTCTTGATCTTAGATTGGAGCCAGGCAGCCATTTAGATGATGTGTGTAACTCCAGGTAACAGTGTCTCATCCTTCACCTGAAATGACATTCTATTTACAGAATACTATGAGACTAAATATACATCTCTGTATGGCATGAATAATTTATATTTTTATATTAAATCAAAAGTAAAAGACACCAAAAATATTCCATAGAAATAGTTTAAAATAAAAAAAGTTTGTGCCACATGAATGTCTTGAACAAGCTTCAGACCAATTCCAATTTTCATTTGAAAAACAAATCACCATCATCGGAATACAGACATTTCCTAGAAGGATACTTCAAATTATAAAATTTTGATTGGTTCTACTTATTTTGGTATGGGTAATTACATACATATTCATATATTTTAAAGTAGCTTTTTAATTCTGTGTCATCTGACTCACTATTTAAATAAAGGTGTCTTCTAAATTAAAGACATCTGTGGAAAGGGTTTGAATCTGGAATTCTACTTATTCTTTAAGTATCTTCGATCCTCTCTGTATTGCCCTTGTCAAGAACCTGGTATTCTTAACATAGAAACTATTGATAAGTATCCTCTTTCTGTTGGATTTATTTCTTTCCATTCCTGTTGCAAAAAGTAAAAGGATTGTCAACAATTGACACAAAATATTTTTGTGTATTGATACATTTAAAAAATTATTTTGACTTATTTTACATTTATCATATATATTACAGTTTCTTTGAACTGGAGTTTTTCTATATTTTTTTTTCTGAATGAATGGTATTTACCTTGGGATTCAAGACCATATTTACAGTTTGAGAAACAACTTGCTATATATGTAATTAAGATGATGGTATGTGATTTCCCTCAATAGTTTATTTCATCCAAAGGCAGATTTGATGTTTAATAGCATTTGAAACGTAAGTAGGAAAATTTAAAAAGTTAATTATGATACAAGGTAGCTGCATCCCTCCTTCTCTAATACTATTCAAGTTGGTCATAGAATCCAAAGAAAATGTTATGTGGGAGAAAGAACTCAGACTTAGGTTCACATGAAAAAGTAAGCAAGTACACATATTCATCTCTTACTAAAAGTACATAGAATAGGCTAAATAAAATACAGCACACAAATTTAAATACATAACAAATTTTACAAGGCATAATTATAAACTGGTAGTAGAAAGAAACAGAAATATGAAAGCTATGCTACATCTACAATAACTGGTTATTTAGTTCTAAAACATTCATTCTAAATGTTGGAAAATTTTACATACCTTCCCATACTCAGTAATGATATTATAGAGCTGGGCTTGTAAAATTTTCAATTGAATTTAAGTGACTGAAAATGATATAGTGTTTTAGATCCTGTGGACACTATTATTGCAGTTATCAGTTTTTGATTTTTAAAATATTTTACCATAAACTTTAATATAAAATATATCTTTAATTTTGAAACAATCAGCTCTTACTGTCTGGGATAAATTTATATGTTGAAGCCCTGAACTACTGTATCTCAGAGTGAGATTATATCTGAGGATGGGGGCATAGAAGCACAGTTATATAAAAGTTAGTCTTATAGGAAGGTTCTAATTTAATCTGACACAGAACAATATATACTCTAGGTTAATTAGTGTGTTTTTGA
Source organism: Spermophilus citellus (assembly GCF_964194105.1). NCBI lineage: Eukaryota > Metazoa > Chordata > Mammalia > Rodentia > Sciuridae > Spermophilus > Spermophilus citellus. The sequence continues at coordinate 256,619,519 of NC_138182.1, forward strand.
ATTTGAGAAAATCTTTGTCTTAATTGTAACTCTTAAATAAAAAACTTGGGGCTGGGGATGTGGCTCAGCGGTAGCGCGCTCGCCTGGCATGTGTACGGCCCGGGTTCGATCCTCAGCACCACATACAAACAAAGATGTTGTGTCCGCCGATAACTAAAAAATAAAATATTAAAAAAATTCTCTCTCTCTCTCTCTCTCTCTCTCTCGCTCTCTCCCCCTCTCTCTTTAAAAAATAAATAAATAAATAAATAAATAAATAAATAACTTGAATTACACTCTTAGTTTGACCAAGAATGGCTTTGTATATATATACATACATATTTATATACACATATATGTATACATACTATATGTATATATGTATAATACATACAACATGTATAATATACACATATGTATATACATATGTATGAGCAATATATAATACATGCCTATATGGTGTTATTTACATTCTAATCTCATGTAAATGGTCATAATATTCATTGTTTTTATTTATCTCTTGATGTCTTCTTATGATGTGAGACCTATGAAATACTTGGGAGTCTATAAAGTCCCTGGTAATCTGACAACTTTCCCATATTCATATATGAATAGACACCAGTGAAACTTCATATCATGTTCACCCATAAGAATGGGATCCTAATTAGAATAAGTATTAGAATATATGTATACATACATATATTGTTCATACATATGTATAAACATTATGTATATTATATCTATATACATATATGATCATACACATAGATATATGTATATGTGTGTGTGTGTGTGTGTGTGTGTGTGTATATATAGTACATGATGTGAAGTTTCACTGATATGTATTCATATATGAATATCTGGAAGTTGTCAGATTACCAGGGTTTTTATTTTTATTTATTTATTTATTTGATTTATATATGACATCAGGGTGCATTACAATTCTTATTACACATATAGGGCACATTTTTTTCATATCTCTGGTTTTGTACAAAGTATATTCACACCAATTTATGTCTTCATACATGTACTTTGGATAATAATGATCATCACATACCACCATCATTTCTAACCCAATGCCCCCTCCCTTCCCCTCCAACCTCTCTGCCCTACCTAGAGTTTGTCTATTCCTCTCATACATCCTCTCCCTATCCCACTATGAATCAGCCTCCTTATATCAAAGAAAACATTTGGCAATTGGTTGTACATGATGTGAAGTTTGACTGGTGTGTATTCATATATGAATATGGGAAAGTTGTCAGATTATCAGGTTTTTTATAGAGTCTAAAGTATTTCACAAGTCTCACATCATAATAAGACATCAAGAAGTAAATTAAAATAATGGATATTATGACCATTTATATGGGATTACAATGTAAATAACACCACTTGTAGCTATGGAATTTTGTGTATAATATAATTAATTGATTCTTCCACAATTTTAATCACTTTGATTTTTTCTAATGACTGCTGGAGACTTTTAACATCTTATATCTACATTTACTACCCAAGGATGAAGCCAGTAGCATTGAGGTAATGAGTCTTTTACTCCCAGTTCTCAGGTGATGACATTAAGGTGACCTAAATACATCACATTACTTTGGTTTTTATGAAAAAGAGTGAAAGGATTGCTAAACTTGCTTCCCCTTTCTTACTATACTTAATCATACATCTTCTTTCCCCCCTGAAATAAGATCCTAAAACATAAGGAAATACAATTATATGGGGGAGAAACATACTTTTAAATTATTCATTTAAATTAATAGAATCATAGCACTATAGTGCGGCAATGTAATCATTTTATGACAACGGATACTATGTTATACACATCTTATGCATTATTTTAGTTTTTCCTATTTGTAATAGTAATTAAACAAGAACATAGAGAAATTACTAAAGAATCTTAAAGTTCTAAGTATGTGGTAAATATATATCATATGTGTTCTCAAGTGAATAATTTGTGATTTGGATATGTGGTTTTTCATAGAAAGAGTTAAAATATCCATTTGAACATTTCTAAGGTAAATTTGAGAATACAAACTATAACAAAGAAATGTAACATTCTCTATAATTCAATTTCACTGATCATTTGATCTAATTATATAAAGATTTGTTATATATGCCTTTTTTTCTTTTCATTGTTTAGAACCATTACTATAATTATTCTCAAGATGTTTTGGAGAATAAATCCTGATTGAATCTTGCCACAATGCAATTTTAGATTTTAGGTTTAGAAACTCAAATTTTGAGATGTCTGTATTATAAGCAAGCAAATATATTTTACATGAATATATGAAAATATGTGCTTAACTTTTACTATTCATCGATTAACTATTTTTAGAAAAACTGACTCACACACATCTTTATTATCTATATATTCATGCTACATGTTATATATCAAAATAAGTGAAGTAGGCACACAGAAATTATATGTATCTGTACAGTGAATTATATGGAACACTCCAGTAAGAGTCTTTTAACCATAGGGAAAATAGACACAGATTTTACTTTCTTACTACTCCAAAATAAATAGCCTGATAAAATGAAGTAAATTTCACAAGGAATATTTAAAAAGTTATATGCATCTGTGCTTTTAATTAGTGGGCAAAATTCCAGGTGCCTTTTGAAATTAAGATTTAAAGAAATACCAAATAATTATATTTACATTTTAGTGTTCATTGTATGAGATCTAAAGTGAAGAAATTCCTTAAGTATCATTTTTATTTTGATTCAGCATACAAGTCAAATTAGAGATTATGAAATGTTCATCAACTTCTGAGTTCTAATATCCTGCAATGATTCACAAGATCACCTTCCTGGAGTAACATCAACATGTTAAACACATGACACTCAAGCATCACTCATACTTTGTTTTAACCTAAGAAACCACTTACAATTTGTTAGTAAGCTTCATCAAGTTATGGAAGGATTCCAAAAATCATGATAGCAATAAAATGGTGTATTTGTAATTAGTTCTTAATCATGATAAATGAATGCTGGGTGTCTGCATTAGAAAATTTTTAATCCATGTCAGAATTTTTAAAATCAGGCTTCAAAAATTATTCATAATATAAGTAGTTCAAATAATTTAATTTTTATCCATTCCTTTCAATAAATAAGAAGCTAGCCCAAACTCATTCATGTTTTTGATCAACTTAAAGGCACAGTGAGAGTCCTTTGTTTGGTATAGCTTCCATGAAAATTAAAGCAAATACTATTCAACTCATATTTCCTGGGGCTCGTGACAGAGGTGTGATGGTTAACAGAAGCTCTTTGATGGCACTGGAAAGCTAGACTGGATGGAAACAAATTAGTAAAACTAGGCTTTTCATACTTGGCTCTTTTCATTGTGACAGAGAAATATCTTCCATAGCAAATGGGTTCAATACTTAAAATTAACATATGTCATGATGAAATTCTGAGAATGATAAAAGGGTATTTTTTTTTTGATATTTCATTTCAGATAACTGGACTGGCATAGATGGTTTGAAACAAACCCATCCCTCTTAATCATATGTTAGTAATTTAGGTTGAGTTTGGAATGCATAGTTCAATTGTCTAGTTAATTGCGTCTATGTAGAAATGGATTAACCAAGCTCTAAGTGTTCTGAAATTTAGTAAATTTAGAGCATTTATTGTACTTCCTGATATTTGAATAGTTCCCTTTATCCCATAAACTATGAGCAGGATCTTTGAACAACAGGAAACCTAAAGAAAGGATTTTAGGGAGACTGATAAAAGTACTATCTAAATCAAACTTAAATATGAATTTTAACAAAAGTTAATAGTGTGTGAAATTAAAGATAAGTCAGTCAAAATAGAAGCATCCATAGATGTGATTTTCAAACTCAATGTGTGTGTACTAATACAATGCATGTAATAACATAGATAAGCTACCATAAATGAATGGCAATGTGAAAAGAGGCCACATGTAACAACTCATTGTCTTAAAGGAAGATTTATAATTCGAAATTCACCCTGTCTATGATGTTAATTAAAATAATTGACTACTTATAGTATGCATACAGAATTATTTAGTTGACCATTGAAACTTAATATTAAAGAAGCTTATAGCTCAGTAAATAATAGCAATAATAACTATAATTATTTATTAATCATGATGTATCAGTCCCTATTTTAACCATTTTTTTCAATAACTTATTTAAATCTCACAGCAACCCTATTAGATAGATTAAAAACATTGTAGAAATTTTGTGAATGAGAAAATGGAAGCAAACAAAAGATTAAGTCACTTGCCCAAGTTTGGAAAGTTAAGTTCTACAGGCAGAATTTGAACTCACAAAGTCAGTTGGTGTTTGCAATCTTACTCAGGACTGAAGACTTCTTCAATCTTAGCATTTGTACTGCTGCTAAAATAAGATTAGCAACAATAACAACAAATTGGGCAATAAACTTTGAAACCTGCTTCCTGACCATCACCATCAAGCCTTGCCAGTTAGCTCTGCCAAAGCTCCTCTGCTTCTGTGTAATAACTAGTATACTTCTACCAAGAATACTCTTAATGTCAGGCAAACCAGTTTCAGCTTAGCTAGTATTCTTCTGTCACTCCCCACCCAGGTGGAAGATCCAAGAAAATTAGGTAACAGGTGCTTCTCAAGTAGACTGAACCCTGAATGTTCTGGCTTGTTTGGAGAACTCATGCATCACTGAAGATATCTTTGGAATGTGGAGGGGCTGAAACATACCACTCTGCCCAGATTTTTTTTTCCCCTGAGATCGCTGGGGTTACTCTTCCTAGGCCAGTGCCATTCATCAAAGACATATATTGTAATCAAATACTCAATTAAGGTTGATGCAATTTGAAAACCCTTCTTCTATCCTTACCACAGTAGGTAGCACACCAGGATCACTGCATAGTTCACCTTTAAAGACTTTGAAAAAATAGAGAATGCATTTTTAGTGATTAGCATGTAAGAAACTGAACATCATATTCTGGAAAGAGGGACCTTCCACTTATTTATAAATAAATGAAAACAAAGACTACTTATTGATTTCATTGTCAAACAGGAAATGATGAAACAGTCTATTTCTCACTAAAAGAAGTAGACATTTTATATATTGTAGCTAAAAACAAAATAATCATAAAATCAATAATGCATACCCAAGAAACTACTCCTTTAATTGAATAAAGCAGAGTAATAAGGCCAATGAAAATCCTCCTGTAACATTTAAGATGTGAGCTTTGTTGATTTTGCCAAAACTTTACATTCTATTGAGGATTTGTTGGCTCTACCACCTGGCCTAAGTACTGAACTTGTGTCAGCCAGAAGGATGGGAAAATGAATCAAATAAATGAGACAATGTAGACAGTGTTCAAATGAGTATCTAACTCTCCCTCCTTAGGAAATGCTGAGTTACACAAATGACAAGACACAAATCACCCGAATCTGCTGAAAGGGGAGAGAGGAACATTAGGCACTTTAGAAGTCTCTCCAGCCATAACTTTTAAAGTCGGATTTGGGTACTTGAAAGGATAAAACCATGTAATCTGAAAATTCACTTATGTAGAATACATAAGTGCTTTCTTAAGCATGATACACATATTAATTATTAGTCAATGATTTTTGAATTCTTTCCAGCTTTGATCTTCATATACATAATTCTGTATGGATTCTATAACATATATTCCACCATCCAGGTGTGTTCTTTTGTGCACTTTATTTTTTTAAGAGTAAGTAATTTTGCATTCCACACAGCAGAGGGAAAGGTAGCTCTAGAGGTCTTTTTTTTTCAAGAGATCAGAATAAACTAGAAAAAAAATGCAAAATTAGTATACACACACACACACACACACACACACACACACATATATATATATATTTCATATTTCTGTGAATAAGTTTAAGGGGTCTTAAGTATGCCCTTGAAGAGTCTAAACAGCACAAATTACAGAGAAATTTATCTCATATTCAATTTACCATTCTATGCCCTGTAACAAAATATGATTGAAAACACCACATACATATGGTATATATTACAGATATATATTTTAACATTTACAATATGTAAAATTATTTACCTACATGTGAACATTCAAACACTTTCACCACACAATGTATTCAGGACCTAGATAACCTTGGTTCAAGTAGTGGTACTTCTACTAGTAATCTATCCCCTGGCTTATCTATAAGTCTCTTCATTTGTAAAATAGGTTTGTCTAGGTGTCTTATTTATAAAATAGTGTCTTTATTTGGAAAATAACCTTAAATAGGCTTCATGGGTATCATAGATGATTTCTCATGTCAATGGGGCAATCTTGCTTTACATCTGTTATCATAGCGTCCTGTCTAGTTTACCATATTTAAACTAGGTTTTTTAAAACAGAAACTACTATATATAGTTGCAAAAAGGCAATCTAGGATGGTGTCATGAACTGAGTATTTGTGACACCTATAAATTTGTATTTTGGAATCCTAGTCCCTATTGCAAAGTTATTGGGAAACAGGACCTTTTGGAGGTAGTTTTAGAAGAAATTATGAAGGTAGAGTCCTCATGATGGAATTAGAATCCCTATAGGAAGAGAAAAAGAATAAAGCTCCTTTGCTTTCTACTTGTGAACATATAGCAATAAGGTAGCCAGCCAAGAACTAGTTAAATGGCATTAGAATCTCAGAATCCAAAATTGTGAGAAATTAATTTCTTTGGTTTAAACCACCCAGTTTGCAGCATTTTGCAATTTTGGCTTGAGTTTACTGATAAATGTTTTGTCTGACAACTCCTTTGTAGATTCAGGTTCTGCACAGGGTCATCTACTGATCCATTGAACACAAGTGCCATGAACAGTTCTCACCTTAACACAAAGTGAGAAGATGGCCCACAATAACCATATCTCTTTTCCTGACCTCTTGGTGCTTATTGCCTGAAAAGACACCAAAGAGGACACATCTAATCAAAATACACTTAGGGATGTACTCCTTCTGGTCTACAAAAGTGATAGGAAGATATTTGACACTCTTCTAGACAATTATCTTGCAAACCCAGCACAATTTTTTATGCATATCAAGTAGCCAGGCTGTTTGTTGACAGTGCTCAGTGAGAATAGGTGAACTTATTGATTAATTAAGATATGTGTAGAAAAAAATAAGCTCAATATCAATGTAGAGACACTTGAAAAACAGTCTTAACTGAACTGAAGAATAGAAAAAAATTCATATCATTATACTTTCTATAGATTGTCATTTATTACATAAATAAAATTTCACTCATTTTATTGATTATATATATATATATATATATAAAATTTAATTTTTAGTTGTAGATGGACACAAAATCTTTATTTTATTTATTTATTTTTTATGTGGTGCTGAGGATTTAACCTAGTGCCTCACACGTGTGATGCAGGCACTCTACCACTGAGCAATAGCCCCAGCCCTGAACTAAGAATTTAATTGTATAAATCCCAAGAGATGATTGAATTATATGGGGATTCTATTTTTATTTTTAAAAAATATTACTATATTTTGCCATAGTGGCTATGCTAATTGACTTCACCATGAACATTATAAAAATGGTTCCCTTTTGCCACATCCTTGACAACACTTGTTAACATTTATTTATTTATTTTACTTTTCTTGGTATTGGGTATTGAACTCAGGGGTACTCATGCACTGAGCCACATCCTCAGCCCTATTTTGCATTTTAGTTAGACATAGGATCTTGCTGAGTTAATTAGCACCTTGCTTTTGTTGAGGCTGGTTATGAACTCTGGAGCTTCCTGCCATAGCCTCCAGAGCTGCAAGGATTATAGGTATGTGCTACCAAGTCTAGCTCTTTTATTTTTTTATAATAGCCATTTTAACAAGAATGAAGTCACCTCTCAGTCTGGAATAAAATTGTATTTCTCTAATGGTTAATGATGCTGAACATTTTTTTCATATATCTGTTAATCATTTCTATGTCTTCTTTTAAGGAAGTACTATTAAGAAGTTTTTATCTATTTTTGAGTTGTTTGGTAGGATTGCTATTGAGACTTTTTATAAAAGATACCTTACTATTGATATAATAGAGATACAAAGAAATACTAGAGATTATTACGAACAACTGTATGTTCCAAAATTTGATAATTAGGAGAAATGGACAAGTTATTGGACATGTGTTCCCTACCAAGATTAATAAAGAAGAAACAGAAAACTTGAATAGACCAGTAATGAGTAATGAAGCAGTTTGCTTAATCAAAGAATAAAAACCAAATAGGTGATAGTCTACAAGCAAATTTAAGTCAGAACCTTATATAACCTGACCACGAATTGCATTTAAAAATGTATGCTGGAGGGGCTGGGGATGTGGCTCAAGCAGTAGCGCGCTTGTCTGGCATGCATGCAGCCCGGGTTCGATCCTCAGCACCACATACAAACAAAGATGTTTTGTCTGCCGAAAACTAAGAAATAAATGTTAAAAAATTCTCTCTCTTTAAAAAAAATGTATGCTGGATAATATTGGTGATTGTCTACAAGTCTCTTTACCAAGCCCTCCTTTTGTGAGAAGGGTTCAACCAGGGTGTGTGTGCTAGGAGGCAGGAGTTACTGAAAAAAGAGGTTGGAGATGTAAAAGAAAAGGGGGAGATTGAGATTAGATGAAAATGAGAAAAAAAATCAGGAAAAGAAAGATAAAAAATAAAACGAAGGAGAAAAGTACATTTAAAGGTTAAGTGAGAAAAAAACAAATTATTAAATTTTCAAATTTATTATGGAAGATGAAATAGCATGTATTGAGAAAGATGTTATAGTGTAAGGCCACGGGAATAAAGCCACTAAAACATCAATTAGTCTTCTCAAAATGACAGAGGCAATGAGGACTATATTTTTTTAGTGGATCAGATTTTCTCTATTTGAAAAAAATGAAAAAGGTTTTGTATATTTTATGTCTAATATATAATATTTAAAATTTTTGAAAAGCATTTGTTTTTAAAAGAAAATACTTGGCTTATAATTAAAATAGTAATATATTTTTCTAAAACATAAAAAGTGAAGTTTTGTAAACTGAGTAGATTTGTCCTTTCTCTATCTCACCCTTTATATTTCATGTATATGAGTGTATACATTATTGGAAAATTAGATGTGTATTTCTCAATAGTATAATTATATAATTTTTATAAGTAATTGATTTATTCAGCACCACTTTAGGAAGAATATCCTGAGCCTCATTTCCTTATGTAAAAGTGTAAAAGTCCATAATTAATTCAGAGTATTATGAGAATTAAAAATAAAGCTGATTAGCTCTGTTGAACACTTAGGTGATGTCAATTAAATATCTGCTATATGAATGAATAGATATTATATGGAACTGTAAAAACTTTACATCAAAATGAATTATAGGGATTAATTTAATTTTTTTAAATTTACACAACAATTTAGTGCACATTGATCATACTTCATGTAATACTTCAATACAATGGATTGTGCACTGTTCAAATGATGAGAAGTATATATTTGTGGTGTTTTGAGAATGCTATCAGGTATTTTGAGAGTGCTATCACACACTCTTGTTGACCCTAAGTTTTAAGCAGAGAAAGTGAAGCTCCTATTTTATGGAGATGGTGTTCCTGATCATGTAGAAGCATGTATGGAGTAAATACATATATACATCTCCTTGGAATTTTCTGCATAAATTTAGCTTTGATTTTATAACTATCTTTATCAATTATCTAAGTCACGAGCAGCTTTAAACCACATTGACAATACAAATATTCTTAGTTTGAGTTATAATATATGTTTTCATAGTTGCTTATTTCTGGCTGCCTCAGATATTTCTTATTGAATTTAATCTTGTGCATTGTTTCTCGATTTCTGCAGAATCAAAATGTCTTATGTGTAGTATTCTAGCCAAAACAATGCAAGGAGAAATTGAATCAAAAAATATAATTCTCACAAAGGCATGTCACACAAAGCAGAGAGAGAAAATAAACGGCATGCTAGACATTTTTGAAATAATTTTCCCCCTTCAATTAATCAGACACTCAATTGGCTTGAAAAAACATATATCATCTAAGACAAGCCATCCATCTTGGCTGGCACCTGAAGTAGATGGGCCATTCTTTACCTTATAGCACTTGAGCTATATAAACCCAAAAGTATAAAATAAAATTCTGGACACACAAGGTTAAAGAATAGCAGAGTCAGGTTTCATCTTCTGAAATCATGTTAAATGGTCAAGGTGAGGAACAAAAGTAATATCCATGTTTTGTGAAATAGAAGGCAAATGTGAACCTGAATGTCAGGAATGATAAATGTAGCAAGAATCCTCCAATACAGAAAGAAGCTTACCTACACAGCACTGTCAACAAATATACCACACTTTTCTGTATGTGTTCTTACACCAGCAAGTGGGTTCCTTGCAGTAAGGGTTAACATGACCATTTCGAATGATTTGAACACAAATTTAAACAAATGTGATTATTTATTTGAAGAAAAAGATATTTATATCACTTTTAACAAAACCTTTCTTTAATATATTTCCAAATTGGTGATATGAGACATTCTTGAAGTAATGCAGTTTGTGCTTGATGCTCTCCCTTCCTGTTCTTGTGAATTAGGAGGTTTCTTTGTGATTAATTAGACATAAAAGTGATGTGCCAATATGCTTTAATAACCAGGAGGACATTGAGGCAAAATCAGAAAGTGGACCAAGATTACAATGGAGAAAAGATTTGAACTGGGCCCCGATGTCATCATTCAACCCACCATATAGATCAAAGAAACAAAATAAGCTGGTTGACCACGAGAGAATTATGAAGTAGAGGTACACACAGCTGCACACATGAGGGACAAAGAGCATGGTTTGCTTATAATGTTCTAGAATACTATTTTTCTTTTCCTTTTTATATTCAGATGATTTGGTTTATTTTACTGATAGTCCAAAGAACACTAAATAATATTAAGTCTACTACATGACTTCACATTTTTGCTAAATGAACTAAGAAATATATTTAAATTTGAAACAGATGACAATTTATATTACCAAGTAAGATGTGCAATATAAAATATAAAATTAATTTAAGAAAATTTACTAGATAAATTGTAAAATACAAAACAAAATATTTTGTAATTCCTTGAAATGTCATACAAAAAATGACAAATTTATTTAATCTATATATAAATTTAAATCCACAGTTATAACATTAAATTTTTGTGTTTTTGTATGTACATATTATAACTCACATTAACACTAAGATTTTTATATATATATATATATATATATACATATATATATATGAAATATACATATAATATAGTTTATCACTTGCCTCTTCCAAACAAGCTCATCATCCCTGATTTGAAGAAAAATAACATATATATGTATATATACATATATATGTTTATATACACACAATTATATATGTCTATTTATATGATTCTATTTTGTTCTTCCTAAAGTTGGGAAAATCAAATCTGATTTTAAAAAAAGAGACTCAGTAATAGATCTAATCAAGCTGTCATTAGTGTATAACTTGTGACTTCTGAGGTATATAGGAAAGATAAACAGACAGGGAAGAGGTTATGAAAGAAAGGCATTTTGCTGTTTTCTTTCATGCTTTGTCTTGAAATTTTCAAAGATAAAACTCTTGAATGTAGGGCTAAAAATGTATATCAGTGGTGGAATGCTTGCCTAGCATGCACCAAGCCCTGGATTTCATCCCCAGCACTACCACCTACACACATACACAATTATTAAACCTGATTTTAAAAATATCCCTGTGTTTGTTGATGATTCATGGTTAGGAAACCATCACTCTATCCATTTGTAGTTCTAACAAGATCAGAATTTTAAAACTCCAAAATGCTATTTACCTCCCTCTGAAAAAATTTTCCAGGATCAGCAAATAGGAATTTTCTACAATTCACTCCACCAAGCATTGCCAATATCATATCACTAATATGGATTCAGTAAGCAAAGAAAGGAGGTGATCTGCTTATCTCTTTTCTTTTACTGGTGGGGAGTGTGGCTGAATACAGAACACGTAGGTCAAGGTGCACTTTCCTCGGGATTCTCTAGGAAGACAAATACATTTCAAGCATTTAACTGCCTTAGAGAATAATAAAAGTCAGAAGCAAAGGGGAAGATATTCCTGGAGGAATAAAAGGAAATCTCATCTTTTTAAGGTTAGTTTGGTTGCAAATGTGAATTAGTACACCTGAGATATGCCTACCACTTTGGCCAGGACTTTGGCAGACCTTGCTCATTCTGTTGAGTGAGCACCTGTCAGGGAGCTACAGTGAGCAACTGAATTGTCAATGATTAGGATAAGGTTATCATCTTTTCCCTGTAAGAACTGGACAAAATATGTAACTATAATGGCTATTATTAATAAAATTCCTATTTAGAATTTTTGTAGCGAAAAGAAAATATATGATCACCACAACTAGAACTTAATTCTTTATATGCAGAATTAATAAAGAGAAATGACTTATTGTTGAATAAATGTTTAAAGAAATGATAAATAATATGGAACAATTAAGAGACTTATATTGTAAAGTAGATACAACAGGAGGGGGTGGGTAAGAGGGTCTGAAAAAATAAGGAATAGCAAGAAGGGGAAGCCAAACAAGAGATGCATTTCCCTGAGTGTGGAGATTTCAAATGTTTATTATATCCCAGACAGGATTAATGATAAATTATATATTGTTTCTAACACATTGATAAATATCCTCAATTCAGAAAGGGACAAAATCTTACAATATTCAGGGTAGAAAAGTGTTTCCCACAAAAAATTTAAAATAAAAAAAAAGAGAGAGAAAGAGAAAATCTTCCAACCATGGGATTTCTAATTGACATACCAGAAATTGAAGGGCACTGGAGTAAAATCAATGCATTACTGACTGCAGTTTTCTGCTCTTTAAGAGTAACTACAGCCAGTGGCTATAATTCTATTTTTGATTTAAAAACAAAAGATAATCACAAATTTAAAAGTCACAGCTTTACTCCATGTAAATTTGGACAACACTAGAGAAAGTAGTTAATTTAGTAACTATCAACTCTGTTCAGAATTATTAAAATAAGAAATAAAGATAAAAATAAATTGTATCAAACATTGAATTTTATAGTATATTTATAAACATATTAGTCAATAATACAATTAAAATTGTTTCTGTGTTATTTAAAATCAGTGAGGTAGACAATTGATACTGTACAAATATTTAATATTCCAGAATTAAAGAGGTGAGAGGTACCTAGAGATGATAAATGACAGACAGATGAATAAATAAGTAGATAGAAAGATATTTCAAGAAAACATAGGATTAGACAAGGTCTAAAAGGTACTCATTTCTCATTCAGTAAAGATTGAGAGGTGAAGAACCAAGCAAGGTAAGATACTTAATTCCTGAATTTAATAGAAGAAGGTGGAAACGTGTGTAATATCTACATTATGGATAATAATAATAATAATAATAATAATAATAATAATAATAATAGTAATAATAATAATATAAAAGATGCTTGTTATATTGATGACTAAATATTAAATACCATCATGAATGGATGACAAAATACTAAGAAAAATAAAAATAAAATTGCTGAAAGTTCTGTGCTAGATTCAATTTATTGTAAGCCTAAAACAAGAATCATGTGTGTTTATTCAGAATGATAGAGGATAGGCCAGCAAGCTGAGACTGCTTTCCTAAGGTCTAGGAACATAAGGAATATTGGAAGGATCAAGCAATAATTGGATATTTTTATATAAAAATTTTCAGGATTTATTTTCTTAAAGAAAGCATAATTTTGTTTTCAAGTATCATAAATATTTCAATGGAAGTCATATTTTCTTGGAATTAACTAATTCTGTAGAGAAACATTTAATATACACTAAATTTATGATACCTCTATGAGAAAAACAGCACTTGAAATGGAAAAAATATCAACACATAGGTATATTTTATTAAATGTACTTGAAAAATTGTAATACGTCTTTGTTGTTCAGTAACATTAGTCAACTAACAAATTAATTGTTGATCATAGCAGTAGCAAAATGTCAAACTAATAACTTATAGGACTACAAAGCACATGTACTAATTTGCTAATCTATCTTAGAGGATCTGTCTCAGGAAAAATATAGAAACTCAAAAAAAAATCCTATTCTAAAATATATCCTTGCACTTTGACAAAATAGCTAAAGGCTTGTATGTACACAATCAAAAGAAGGAAGCTAAGATATCACTTGAAATGGTATTTTGCATTAACTTTCTTTTCAAGTCATGAATATTAAGGAATATTTTTTGAGGTGATGATTTCAATATGTGATGATTAGTAAATTAGAGGGAAACTTTATTTTTGTAATTTCAAATGACATCCCATAATTAATTAGGCTCCAAAGTAGGAAAAAAAAGTTGAATCTTTAAAATACAAAATATTTCCAAAGAAACAACTGGGAAGATATTAGTTTGTTCTAATTAATTTGATTTCTATATTTTCAAATACACATGCAAGTTATTTTATAGAAATTGAGTTTTATTAATAGGGGAAATTAAATTGTGCTAATCTGTTTAAAAAGAGTGACATTCTTTCTGGTTTAAGAACTTACAAATGTTTTCAGTAAACCATTCTAAACAATAAAGTTTTGCTACTTTGTCCAACAGAGAATAAAATATGGAAACCCATGCAGTAGTTTTACTCCTACATTTAGCACCATGAAAGTATGAACACAGATGAAACAATTGGCTTTATGAAAGCATACGAGGTGAAAAAACACTTATGAGAAGGAAATAGTCATCACTTTTTAAAATTATTTCTAAGTGAAGTATACATACATATGTATGTCTAGGGCAGGTTTCTAAATGAGTTCAATGACACTAACTAATGTGATGGTTTAAAAGGAACATAAGCCATTATGCATGATGATATCATGCAATCACAATTTGCTATTTTACATGATTTTCTTCCAAACTCTAAGATTTGATCTGTGAATCAAAAATATAAAAACTACACAAGTTTGACATTAATAAAATATCACAAACTGTATAGATTTAATGCATTTCTGACTAAAATTCCAATGATGTTCTTCATATAAATAGAAAAACAATAATGAAATTTATTTGGAAAAATGAGAGGGCCAGAATAGCCAAAGAATTTCTTACCAAATAAAAACAAAGCAAGAGGCATCATATTACCATACCTAAAGTTGTACTACAGAGCTATAGTAAGAAAAATGTCATGGTATTGGCACCTAAACAAACATATAGACCCATGGTATAGAATAGAAGATACAGAGACAAACCCACATAAATACGCAGTTATCTCATGTTAGTCAAAGGTGCCATAAACATACATTGGAGAAAAGACAGCCTCTTCATCAAGTAGTTCTGGGAAAACTGGAAATCCATATGCAGCAAAATGAAATTAAATCCCTATTTCTCATTCTGTACAAAACTCAACATTGTTAAAGGACCAAGGCATTATATGGGAAACCCTGTGCCTACTTGAAGAAAAAATAGAAATAAATCTCCATCATGTCAGCTTAGGAACCAAATTCCACAACAAGACTCCTAAAGCACAAAAAGTAAAATTAAGTATCAATAAATGGGATGGTATCAGATTAAAAACACCTTCATAGCAAAGAAAACAATCAAGAAAATAAAGAGAAAGCCTATAGAGTGGAATAAAATCTTTACCACCTGCACCTCAGATAGAGCATTAATCTGTAGGATATATAAAGAACTCAAAAACTTGAACACAACAAACAAACAAACAAACAAACAACCCAATCAATATATGGGCAGTGGAACTGAAAGCACACTTCACAGAGGAAGAAATACTATCGGTCAAAAAAATAAATGAAAAAATGTTCAACATCTCTAGCAATTTGAGAAATGCAAATTAAATTATACAGACATTTCATGTCACTCCAGACAGAATGGCAATTTCCAAGAATACAAGTCATAATAAATGTTGGTGAGGATGTGGGAGAAAAGGTACACTCATACACTGCAGGTGGGACTGCAAATTGGTGCAAAGATTCTGGAAAGAAGTATAGATATTTCTCAGAAACTTTAGAATGGAACCACCATTTGACCCAGCTTCCCAATCCTAGGTTTATGAACAAAGGACTTAAAATCAGCATACTACATTGATGTGGCCACATCAATGTTTATAACAGCTCAATTTCACAATATCTAAGCTATGGAACCAACCCAAGTTCCCTTCAACAGATGAATGGATAAAGAAAATGTGGTAGATAGCAAAATGAAATAATATTCAGCGCCAAAGAAGAATAAAATTATAGCATCTGTGGGCAAATGGATGGAACTGGAGATTCTCATGCTAAGTGAAATAGATAATCCCTCAAAATCAAAAGCTCATGTTATCTCTGATATGGGGATGTTAACACACAATAAGGTGAGGAAGGGAAGAAGAGAAGTTAATTGAATTAGACAAAGTGAAGTGACGGGAAGTGAGAAATGTTGGGAATAGGAAAGAGAATAGAATAAATCAGACATAACTTTCCTAGGTTCATATATAAATGCATGAACAGTGAAATTCCACATTGTATACAACCACAAGAATGGGAAGTTATATATCATGTATGAATAATATGTCAAAATACATTATATTCTTATATATAACTATAAAGAATTAAGAATTAATATAACCAGGGTCTTTCATTTTGAGCCAGGGTCTTGGAGAGTTGCCCAGACTGACCACAAACTTGTGATTTACTTGACTCAGCCTCCTGAGTTGTGAGTTGCTGTGAGTACAGGTATGTGTTACCATGAGCCGCTCTAAAACATAATCATTGACATATGGACAAAGAGGTATTTTTTCGTACTCCATGTTGAGCCTATGTGATTTATGGGGGTTTTGGGAAAAGATTACTAATTCTTATTCCTTTAGAAATTAAGCAAAGAGAAGGAAATATGATTGCTGTTGTTTGGACACTGGGGATTTGGGGTTACAGCAGTAAATATTCAGCAACGTTAAATAGGTTGCTCAGGAAAAGACTCATCTAAAACATGAAACCTAAAGACTTAATGGAGGTGAGTGGGTGAAACAAATCTGTGTCTGGGGAATGAGCATTTAGGTAAAAAAAAAAAAAAAAGTATAAACCCTACTAGATGGAAGATTACTGAGATGTTAACTGTAGAATTAGCAAACCAATTTAGTTGTACCAATTCCTAACGGGACACAGAGACAGGAAAGGTGGTTAGAGAGAGCAGGGATGGAATGGTCTACCCAGGACCATATAGTATATTGTAAAAAATCATTTTTTACTCTGAATAGGATGGGAAGTCAAAGTATGAATGCTTTTTTTTCCAAAAGAGGTAAGATCCATCAGAAATTATTTGGAGTGTCAAGGTTCTTGTTATAAATTTGTAAAAATTGTAAATTTTATTGGAAAGAAGTTAGAATGTAATTTAAATAATTATGTATGAAGTAGCCTGGTGTGATATAAATAACTTCTTTAAAATAATTTGAAAATGTGGAAATTTTGCCATGGCCGATACTAATTAGATCTGTGAACTTGAACAAGTTGCAAAAATCTCTTTGCCCTCAGCTTCCTGTTTACTGAGAGAGATTGCCAGCTGTGATTTCTAATGCTCTCCTACTTCTGAATTTCTGGAACTTTGTGCACTGTGTCAACTTCCTGAACCTTTTTTTTTCTTCCCAGTTGCTGGGCAGATAATTTAGTAATTAAATTTAACTCACTCCAGTTGTCTTTGTTGTTTACACAAAAGCAGTTTTATTTCCTTCATTCTTTCTTTTATTAATATCATATTTAAAAATGGTGGCTGAGTAATAGAAGATGATACAATAATATATTTTTTAAAGAGAGAGAGAGGATATTTTAATATTTATTTTTTAGTTTTCGGTGGACACAACATCTTTATTTTATTTTTATGTGGTGCTGAGGATTGAACCCAGCACCCCACACATGCCAGGGGAGCGCGATACTGCTTGATCCACATCCCCAGCCCCTACAATAATATTTTTGTATGTTCATTTGATTTGTTTTCCCATTCTTTTGCAGAGCCATACACTTTTCAGTATTAAATTCCAAGCAAATTAACTACAATTCACAGCAGATTTTTCACTGAAGTGCATAAATACTAAGGATAATAGTAGGTTGAGAAGTTGATACCACATATGGAAATGCCTATATGTTCATTTCAGCTAAGGTAGAGGGCATTCATTCTTCTATAAGTTATAAAAGTAGTAGGAGTGAATATGAACTGAGGGAATGAAATTTGGATGAGAATGAGGTTATACATATAAAAATAGCATTTTCTATAAGGAACATCTATTTGTGCTTCAGATGTGGACAACCAGAAGCCACAAAGTAAAAGTGTGGGTGCCATTGGGTCTGTGATATACACTTTGGGTAGGTAAAAGCTTCAGCTACCACAACACCATTTATTAGGAACCCACAATATATGTGCACTGGTTCCTCTTCACTGTATTAAACTTTCAGCTGGTTCCACTTGATTTTTTATGTGACTCTTTAATATTAGCCAATGAAAGTGAATGCTTCTTCCATCTGTGGCTCCAAATTAAATTTCACATTAAATCCATACTTTCCAAGGTCATAATCATGAACTATGCTGAGAATTTCTTACCAGGTTATTAAAGCTGTCACTTTCAAAGAACTGATTACCAACCCTGGCTTATTCCAGTTTTCAATTGAAAAACATGAATGACAATAGTTTTGAAGCCATGCATTTTTAATCTCCTGCAATAGTGATCAATTCCCAATATAGTGCTTTTCACAATAACTTTGTGAAGTGTTCTAAAACCTTTATCAGATACAGGAATGCATTCTTAAGGTAGGAAACTGGTTTTATATTTAGTATGTGTAATATTTCCATACAAAATCCATAACGGTCACGTGAAAAGACCATTGAGCTCATAACGAGATGTAGTTTTGTGCTGGCAAATAATGCTAAAGCTAAAAACCAATAGCATTTTTGACTTTATTAATTTTCTATCAAAATATGAAAGTATTTTTCAAAGTCATATAATTAAGGTTTGAATATAAATATGGTCAATTAAATAATAGTTATATAAAATTCTTTATGGGAACCAAGCATTAAAATATTTTGCACAGAAATACCACTATGTTTGATATTGTTGACACTGGCTATAAAATGATAAAATATCAAATTCCCAATAGCAACTAAGAAGCTTGGAATTGTTTGAATTTCATAAATCTTTCCTTTGATGTCAGAGACTAAATCCAACAAGATAGTTTTGTTGAACAAGATTTTTCTATTAAGAAATGTTTAATTTTGCTCAAGCTTATTGTTTATCTCTTATGCAGATGCTGGAATATGGGATGCCATGACATATAAAGTGTTGTTATTGTCATTAAAATACTTTCAAACAAGATGAAAAAATAATAATTTATCCATTTATTCACCAAATGAAGCTCAAAGACATGCTATGTAGCTAGGACAGATAACAAGGCCCTGTCCAAAACCAATGGTGCTCTTAGACAAGACAAGCATAATAAATCACATTTGCTGACATCTATAGTAACAGAAAATAGATTAAAACAGTTTGGCTTTATCTAACCACTGAAAAACATTACTTTTTCAATATTAAAATGTGGTTTACTGAAAACATGTCATATTAGTTGGCTGGTTATGTCTAAATTAAATAACTTTTATTTATATTATTTTGATAACATGATAAGGCTACAGCCACAAAATCCTTGAATATATTTATGATTTTAATAGATTTTTTTTAATCCTGAAAATTGTAATAAAAATGCTCACTGGATATAGTACATATTTCTATATAGGGAATTATAATTTTAGAATTAAGGAAAGGAATTGTGACTATAAATGTACCATAAAGATAAACTCTTAATTACTCAAAACAG
Source organism: Spermophilus citellus (assembly GCF_964194105.1). Taxonomy (NCBI): domain Eukaryota; kingdom Metazoa; phylum Chordata; class Mammalia; order Rodentia; family Sciuridae; genus Spermophilus; species Spermophilus citellus. The sequence goes on from NC_138182.1 coordinate 256,639,326, forward strand.
GATTTCCTTCCTTCTTTCTTTCTTTCTTTCTTTCTTTCTTTCTTTCTTTCTTTCTTTCTTTCTTTTCTTTTCTTTTCTTTTCTTTTCTTTTCTTTTATACCAAGGATGAAACTATTTTTATATTTTATTTAGAGACAAAGTTCTCACTGAGTTGCCTAGGGCCTTGCTAAATTGCTGAGACTGGCTTTGAACTTGTGATCTTTCTGCCTCTTCCTTCCCAGCTACTGGGACTATGGGTATGCACCAACATGCATGGCTTAAAACAGGATTTCTACAATAAAATATTTTAAAAAGTGACAAAGACATAAGTTGCTATTAGTTCATAAAAGCAATTAAATGTATCATCACTAATATCCTTTTTTTTTTTTTAACTGGGGAATGAATCCAGGAACAATTAACCACTGAGTCATATCCCCCACATGAAGTTACTGAGGCTGGTTTTCATGATGTACTAAGCAACTTATAAAATTAGTGTGACCCTGTCTCTAAATAAAAATATTTAAAATGGGGGGGATATGACTCAGTGGTTAATTGTTCCTGGATTCATTCCCCAGTTTAAAAAAAAAAAAAGTATTTACATGAATGTTTATGTTTATGTTGGAATACATGAAATCCTAAAAGGAATAAGAAGAGCTAATGAAAGTTCTTTAGAGAAACAATGTTTTCATTTCTCCTTTTTAGGAGAGAAAGGTATAGTTGTGTGTGTGTGTGTGTGTGTGTGTGTATGCATACACACCCTTTTTCATTTGGTTATTGGCATGAGAGAGTTCCCTTGTTATGCACACTCAGAATCAACTTCAAAGTCATATGTGTATATATTATTTACTTGGCACAAATCCAATACTCTTAACTAATGAAATGTGAAATCAAAATAGCATAAAGGGGCTAAATTGGAAGGGAAGAAGACTGACACTGGCTTTCAGCATTCAAACTCCTACACAGGAATGTGAAGGTGGAAACATAAATTTTCTATGTTTATAAAAGATAGAATGAGAATAACCACTACCCATTCTGATTTAAATGTACAAGTTACCCTTGGGCATCAATTATAACCTAGCTGAGGTCATAAGTAATAGCTAAAAGCTGATAAATGTGCATGTAGAAAGTGCTTAAAACATAATAACTTTCCCATCAGAGAAGGAGCAAGGATATCATAAGCAGGCAATTGGGATGCCTTGTCATTTATATATGAATTGGGCAATAAAGAAAATAGCTTGACATAGGAATGCTTCATCTTGGAAGGGCTGCAGAGGTGAAGGAATCTTGGCTTTAATTTGAGGATGTCTGCTGTATGTCTTCAGCATCACAAGGCCCTACATCACACAGCAGAGTTGATGCATGTATAAATGTATCAATAGCTAAATAGCAGATTGCAAAAAATCTGCTCATGCTGTTAATCAATATCACTTGTTTTAGTTTTTAATTGGAATCTGAAATAATGGGCTCCAAAATATATCTACAACATATGAGAAACATGAAAGATATTTTGGATTTATTATTCAAAATTCTTAAGCTATATAGTCCTTAATATCCTATTTGCAGGAGACCTTTGTCAAGTCCCCTCTAATAGAGCATTTTTTAAATTGAATTTATTGCTTTTCAACATTTCCCCCTTCTTGAATTCATGTTTGATAATGAAGTTCCACTTTAGGTAGCTGGGCACCATTGTTCCAGTTGGGGTCACTGAAAAACTAGATGCTGAAATGGTGCTTTGGGTGCAGGATTTTTTCATCTTAATTGTCATCTGTCAAAGTAACGGAAGAGAAGGATAAAGAAAAGGTAAAATTCAAAGTTCCATGATGGCTGGATGAAGACTCACAGGAAGCTTTGAGCTGGTGTGGGACATCAAATGGTCCTCAGCTGCCTTTTCTCTTTCTTTCCTTTCTTTGGATGCTGGCTGCCCTGGGAAGGTGTGGCCTTGGGACAGGTTGTCAACCAAGAAGGAGCCCACCTTGCAGGCCATCTACCGGCCCTGCTTGCTGTTGCATCAAGTCCTCCAGGGAGGCATCAGCGTCTCCATCACACTCTGCATCCCCCTCACACGTCACATCCCCCACCTGCTCACTCACTATGTCCAATAAATATTAACTCTAAATGGTTTTTCTATTTGTTGGGTCCTTTACATCTTAGCTCTCGCTGTCTGAATGCTTTTTCTTCATCTTTCTTTTCATTTTCTTTCTTTTTTTTTTTTTTACTTTCTTTGCACATTTGTGCCCACTTCCTTGCCCACTGTCGCATCAGGGAGCCTGAATGGTCTTCTTTCTTGCAGTGCTCAATTATGCAGTAATTCTAGACAAGGTCCACACCTGCCTTCTTAAACACCTGTTCCTCTGTCTTCCTACAACTTGGACTGCTATACTTTTCGGTGGGCTATGCTCTTAAACATCTTTATGCCTTTGTTTGGACTCCTGTTTCTGACACAAACATACAGCCCATCATGTCAGCCTGGCAAATGTTCAGTTTCCTGTAAGAATCCTTCTGCCCATCAGCCAATGTATAAAGTTCTTTGAATCATCACCACAAATAGCAAAAACTTCAGCATATGCCAATTTGTATCCTTATTCATCTTAATGCAATGATGGCAATGCACAATTCTTCACTAAGTGAAGTACCTGGCACATGTGGACCCTGAGGGTTGATTTGCCATGTGAACTAAGGAAAGAGTGGAGGTGAGGGTGGGGAAGGGAAGAGAAAGAGGAAAAAAGAAGCAAGAAGAAGGAAGGTGAAGGGGAAAGAGGAGATAGAATAGATATCCAAATATCAGTTATTTTTAAAATGGGGTGATTTAGACACAAAGAAATATTTATATAACTTGCTGTGTGACATCAAGGATGTTATTTTACCTCTCTGAATTTTTTAATATGTAAAATGTAGTTTATGACATCACAGATTTAATTGGGATTCAAGTCATTATTTCTAGCACAAAGAAGTACCCTGTTTTCTTACACTATTACTTGATTTGTACAAGAATTCCATTTAAATGGTGATTAAAAAGGTCACCTTTTACAATAATTTTTGAATCTTGAAAGCAGATCTCTGCTGTAAACATTGGCACTAGTATGGATTCCACAGCATGTGGTGTCATCTCAATTCACATCTATACTTAGTACTTAAATTTTAATTTCCACATACTTTCTTATTTTTATTTCATATTCTTTTGAAGAATAAAATGAAAACGATGTTTCTAAATTTCTATTCTGAGACTGTCACTTTATTAGGAATTTTAGATTGAAGAGTATCACTATGAATCACAGGACCACAGGTGTTTTATCCTCACTCACCTCATCCTCCCTACCTCCTCTGCCCACTCTTAATGAAAGGATGGCTAAATTAGTTTGACCAGGTACTACTGGGGCACTGCCACCTATAGTGTACTGAACAGCATTACTGCTATCTTTAACTCATTAAGAATGGGCAGGATATATCTCTGAGAGTAATATAATTAGTCTAAATTATTATCATGGTTGTACATCTGTATAAAGAAACTAAAAGCATGTAATTCTACACTAAATGTACACATGTAATGCAAATTATGCTAAAAACTCCTGCTCAGTTTCTACCCATGATTCAGAAAAATCTGCCTGTTTCAAGATACTTAACGTGATCACATCTACAAAGTTTATTTTTCACACTACTTGGTCTTAGCCAAAAGGCTGAGAAGCAATACAAAGTTTACTTTTCTATTTAACGCTATATTCACAGGTTCCAAGAACTAGGATATGGACATTTTGTAAAGACCATTATTCAGCCTATAACAATGCCCTTAAGTGCAAATATGCATAACATAAAAGTCACTTTCTAAATTGAGAAAGGAACTTGATTATGCAATAAGGTATGGACATATTCAATAATGGAAGAGAGGCAAGCCACGTAAGAAACAAAATATTTAGTTTTACACCATAATTCACATGCAATATAAAGGCAGGCTTAGCTAACATATTGAGGATGGAATTAAAATATGAAACCAGTGATGGAGTGTTCAGAAAACATTTATTGTTCTGTAAAGTTGTGCAAGCTTATCAGGATAGTAAAGAAAATAAGAATGCCTGTGTTTCTAAAAAAGTCCTAAGAACCCAAAGAACCAGAAGAACCACAAAAAACCCATGTGTTAAGGATTTACAGACACACTCAGAGTAAAGGTGAATGAGAACTAAATGCAAAATACTGGATGAAAAGTATGGTAGTTGTGAGTGTTTAGAATGCAAGTATGAGTGATCTCCCAGGTCACACTGATGATCCTGTAATGTTTTGTTGTTTAAAATTAAATTGTGAACTACAATATTATGATATACATACATGATGAAGAAATGACAATAGTCCAGTAAAATAAGATACCATCACTTCACATGGTAAGCTTTTCTTCTTTCTTTTTTTTTCCTTCCTTGTTGTAAGTTCACCTAAATTTTATACAAATGTCCAGTGTTCTACACAATATTATTAACTATAGTCCTTATGCTGGACCTTAGATCTCTCTAGTCTTCTTCATCCTCCAAACCATAGCATTGGATTTAGAATGTTTTAAGCTTGAAGCAGGTCATTAGAGAATTATCTTTCCAAATGAGAACCTTGATCCAAAGTTTCTGCCAGTCAGTGTTCTTCCAAAATAAACATTTTCAGCAAGCTTTTTTTTTTATTTATTTAGGAAGAGGGGACCAATTGAAAATTCTATTTTAAAGCCCCTGGCTCCCAAGTCCAACCATTCATAAAAAGCAAACAAATAAATATCAAGATTTGAGAACTAATAAACAACAACAAATCCTGGATTAACAAAAGCTAAATACCATTAATCACATAAAGGAGCTTAAAATTTTTCTATCTAATTTAATAATGCCATAGTTTGACATTTTTCTCTTTTGGCATTTTTGAAATTCCCTTTTTATTTCAAGTTAATCTGTCCCCTAGCCTCTATGTAATAAAGGAAAAAAAATGATCTTGTTATCCATATGACCACCTTGAGGGCACACTGCAGCTTGCAGAGCACATGGTGACACTTATGGAGTCAATAACAATGTCTAAATAACACAAGTTTTAATCACAGTCATCTTTTATCATCATGGATGCTCCCTGGGCTGTTTTTAATTTGATCATATTGAAATGTGCTGTACTGATTTTCATGAATTAGGACAAAGTCACCCTTACTCACCATCTGAAGTCTCAGATGTTCCTTCCCATTCAGTAATGAAAATGAAAATGACTTTCCTTGGCAACTCAGATAATTTTCTGGTTAATTATGTGGATGTAATTATTTGATTATTTGCATATTTTATAGCTAGAAAGTCCTCTTCTTTATTGTCAGTTTCTTTTAGTTTTGCTTTATAAACATAGTATTTAAAATTGCTTATGATGTTTTGCATATTTTAAGAATTTCATAAATATACCTGAAATTCTTTCTGCTGCAAAGTAGACACTGTATACAATGAAACACATCATCTATTTTTGAATCCACAATATTTCTAAGTGGTGTTTGTACATCTAAATATGTCTTCACACCTATTGTGATCATGAAGGGCCATCTTATAAGATAGAAGTTAAAATTAATAACAATACTAATATTAATTAACTACACTGGTTTTAGAAGTAGATATTAATTCCCACCCCCACAAAATAAGGGTTCATTTGGAAATAAATTATTAGCCAAAATCATATACTTCATATATAATTTATGTGTTTAGAAGTTTACTAACCAAAATAATTATTATGATTGAATATATTATTCAATTAATGCACTCTGCAAACATGTTGACTGAATTATTTGAATGATTGTGTTGGCATCCCGTGAATGAATGGATATGATAGATTTTTACATTCTAAAGTTATTTCCTTTCAGTGGGCAACTCTTCAGTGGCAGACATGGTAATTTGCTGTGCGCTTTCTCATATTACCATATTTTCTTACCATTATAAGTCTCTTAAGAAACTACTGAATTTTTTTTAGAATGACTTCAAGTCACTGATCTTTGCCAAGTAAAGACTCTATTAGCACTTAAAATTCATTCTCAGTAAACAAACATAGAAAAGAGCAAATATATTGTGCAAAGTGATGTAAACATCCTAAATCCAAAGCTAAGTTTCTGACATTACATGTTAGTTCAATTTTCCAATTTATGGTGGGAGATGTGTCTCTATGGCAGAGTAACTGTTTAGCACATGCAAAAACCCTGAGCTTGATTGTCACCAAATTGCATGTGTATGTGTGTGCACAGACACACACGCAAGTACTCAGTGTCCCAATTTAAAAATCTTGGAAAAGGCTTATAATATCTAATATTTGCTATTTATGGAGTCTGTAACTTGTTATGGGGCCAAATAGACATCCTTTCATTTATTACTTTAATAATCTTAAATATGTTCATTTTCTGGCAACTTGTAAACTAGGGGAGTCTTCATAACAACACTGATTAAACCACAGACAGAGATCTAAAACCCTGTTCTGATCCCATTACGTTGATTGCTATGCTTCCAGAACCTGATCAAATAAATAGCATGGGCTGCAGTTTACCAAATAAACATAAATGCCTCCATTTGTTAATGCCCATTTCCTATAGAGTAAGAGACACTAGAGGTGAGTTTTATATGTCCTGCTATCAGGACCCAGAATTACAGTAGATGTGAATTTCCTTATTCTTCCTAAATAACCCTGGGCTTAATATATAATATAATGTTAGAAGATCGTGAAGATTGGAGACAAAAGAGTCAGATAAGGCTCTTTTATTTTATTATCAGACTCCAATGAAACACTCAATAAGTTTTCTTTTTGCTTTATGTGTCCTGGACATGGAGATGAAGAAAGGCCAATGGGTATAGAAAAGTAGCCCTAATTAAATCCTGGAAAGGCCAATGAGTACAGGAAAGTAGTCCCAGTTAAATTCTGTATGCTTTATGCAAAAGACCAGGAAAAGCTCAGTGTAGCAGAACAAGTTTTTTTATGATAATAACTGTGAGACTCCAAGAAAACATTACAGACAGTAAAACCAAGCTGTTGCTTTGTCCCCCCTCAACAATAGGAAAGGGCCCTGGACTTCTGTACTTATCAGACTTAACAAAGTGTCCTACCACCTTGTCAAGGTTGCAGCAGAGATAGTCAAGGAAAGAGCAGGAAGGCCATTCTAACCACAGTGTCATGGAGACCACAGGGGAACCAGGGCATCCACTCCCCTAAGAGCAATGATATAATAGTCCCCATCTCTGTTGGGTGAGGTCAGGGGAAGCCTAAGGAAAAGTCTAAATTTTGACTACCTTTGACCACTGTCCTGCAGGATCTATCCAGTCCCACCCCCCCATCCCATTTCTGGACAGGGATAAAGTATTCTATGACCTCCTAGACAAGGTGATATCAGGAAAGCTCTGGTGGCAAGTTGTAACTCACAAGTGTGTCTGAAAACAATAGAGGCAATCCTTCCTCCTGTGTCACTGGGGTAATTCTCTCTTCTTGCATTATTCAATGGCCAAGGAAAATCAACTAAAATTATCTGTAACACTCAAAACCAGAGAAATCTCCACTTGAATGAAAAAAAAGAAAAAAAAGGTGCTCACATCAAAACTAAAAATGATGAGAGAATTATCTGAAAAAAATCAATTTATCCATTATAAAATTTTACAGCAAGCAATTATGAATACATTTGAAACACATAAAAAAGGGATATTCAACAAAGAAACTGTCCTCAGGAAAAAAAATAAAAAAGTATAAAGTAAAACCAAATAGAGGTAACAGAATGGAGGGGAAAAAGAAAGCATCAGTGAATTGGAACACAGAATAGCAATTATACAATCTGAGAAACAAGGAGAAAATAGATTGAAAAAATAATGAACAGGGCCTCAAGGTCCTATGGGGCTCTAACAAAAGATCTGAAATTCATGTCATAAGAGACTCAGAAAGAAAGGAGACAGCACTCAGAAGAATAATAGCTAAAAACTTTCTAAATTGATAAAGAACATAAATCCACTACTGACTCACTAAACTGCATGAATTTCTAGCTTTATCAACTCAAATCCACAAGAAAAGACATCATAGTCAAGTTTCTAAAAACTAAAGACAAAGAAAAACATCTCAATATAGAAAGAGAAAAATGGCGTTTCATGCATGTGGGAAAATCAATATGAATGTCAGTGGATTTCCCATCAGAAACTAAAAAAGAAAGTTTAACAATATTTTTCAAGGGATAAGAGAGAAGAACAATTAGCCGAGAATGCTATTTAAAATCAAATATATCCCAGGAATTAAAGAAATGCCAAGGTCAATTTAGTTGAATAAAAACTAAATAATTATAATTATAATAAAATCATCAGCAATAAAGCTACTCTAAAAGAATAGCTGAAGGCAGAACTCAAACTAGAAAAGACAGAAATAATTTCAGGACATTAAGAACAAACAAGAGAAAAGCAGATGTATATATAAAGACATCATATTACCTTTTCCTAATTAGTTTTCTAGATTATCTTTGATTATTGAAACAAAAATAACAATATTATCTGATGTATTCTGTTTTTTTTAGACATTAATGGACTTCATTTTATTCATTTATTTATATGTGGTGCTGAGAATCAAACCCAGTGCCTCACACATGATAGGCAAATGCTCTACAACTGAACCACAATCCCAGCCTTGATGTATTATTAATTATATAGGGATTAATTAAAATATGTCACTAACAGGATAAGTGAGGGGGACATAAAGGAAGGTAAGATTTTTGTCATTTGAAATGGTAAGATGTCATACCACTTGAGTGTAATAAGTTATGTGTATATATAATATAAGGCTTAGAGTAAGAAATATAAAGCTGTACCAAGAGAACCACTTAAAGATATTATACATATATCAAAATGAAATTACAAACTATATTTGAGTAATACATCAGAAGGCAAGAAACAGAAACAAAAAAAAACAATGATTGCACAGCAGAACACAAAAATAAAATGGCAGCCATAATATATTAATGATACAAAAAAATGTGTCATCTAAATTAAAGGATGGTTTTAAAAATATGATATGGTTTTGTTGTGAATAATTTTGTTGTTGTTAATAAATTCACTTCACATATGATAATATAGATTGGTTAAAATTAAAAGCATGGAAAAACCTATAACTTACAAATTGTTATCAAATGAAAAGTGAAATATCTGTAATACTATCAAATAAAGAAGATTATGGAGCAAAAGAAATGTACAAAAGGAGAAAAGGGACATTAAATACTTATTGATTGATTTTCTTAAGGAAAATATATTGCTATCTAAATTTGTATACTAGAAATGGAGGAAAAGCAAAATGTGAGAAGACAAATCTGATAGAACTAATAAAGAACCAGAAAAGTCACCAGTTCACATTTAAAAATGTCACATACTCTCCTTGGCCACCAGGAGAACATCTAGATGAAAGACCATCAAGGAAATACAGAACAACACCACCATCAGATGAGAGCATCTGATGACAAATATAGATGTGGAAGACAACATTGGTCTGCACAGCATTTTTAAATGCATTCTGGTTTTTGTTGTTATTATTTGTTTGCTTGTGGTACTAAATATTGAGCCCAGAGATACTCTACCACTGAGCTACACCCCAGCCCTTTTTATTGTTATTATTATTTTTGAGACAGTATCTCACTAAGTTGCTCTGGCTGGCCTCCAACTGATGATCCTCCTGGCTCAGCCTCTCAAGAAAAACACCTCTAAGCAAACAGATGCTAAACAACAGTCCTGCAGCTAATTTAATGTTAAAAATAAGTTAATTCAAAAGTACTTCATCTGAAATAATATGAAATTACTGCATTTGTAACTGATTTGAAATAGCTAAAGCAGCATTGGGAGGGAGATTTATAGCACTAAATGAATACATTTTTTTAAATGTTGAGACATATCCAATTATCTACATTCTTACCTCAAAATACTAGAAAAAGTAGATAAACCCAAAGTTAGTGAAATGAACAATATAATTTAAATTTAGGACAGAAGTCATTTAAATTGATTGTAGAAAAATATATAGAAAAAAAAGATTTTTTTTTGAAAAAAAATCAATATTGTTGGAAAACCTCTAGCAATATTTACTGAAAAAGAGAACCACAAATTATCAATATCGTGGATTAAATGAGCTATCACAAGAGAACTGGTAAACATCAAAGTTATTTTAAGGAAATATATAAATAACTTCAGAAACATATATTTGAAAATTCGTTATGAAATGGGTTACAACTTTGAACAACACACTATACCACATTTTATCCAATATGATACAAATATTTGAATAAAACCCTCTAAATACTAAGGGGATTGTATAATTAAAAAATTTCTCCTAAAAGAAATCTCAAGAACCAGACAGATTCAGTGGATAAATCTAACAAAATTTAAAAACCTACAAATTCTATACAATCTGCTTAGAAGTATAAATTCAAAATTATGAATACTATATCACTGTGCAACCATCAGAGAAACTAAAATAAGTACACTGACTACACAAAATGTTGTCAGGAATCCCAAGAAACATGACCATTCCTACATTGTTTGTGCAAAATATTTCACCAGTTTCTTTTAAAAATAATAAAAACTGATAAAAATTGTAGCTACAATGTGGCCTAGATATTACATCCCTAGACATTTATACCAGAAAAAGAAAAATGTAAGGTTACACAAAAACCTGTAAGTTAATATTCTTAGTATCCTACTTGTAACAGGTTGAAACTACAAAAAACCCAGCTGTCCTGCAGCACATGAATCATTAACACAATATGATATATCCACATCATGTAACTATACAGTAAAAACAAAGGGATAAACCATTGATCCAAAAAACCTTGATGGATCTCCAGAGAATTACAGAAAATATTTTTTTTAATTTCAAAAATGTACATATTTTAGATTTCATTTATGTAATGTTCTTTAATCTTACAATGATGTTCAATTATTGAAATAGAGTACAGATTAGAGATCATCAAGTTTGGAGGTGGGTTGCCAGCTCAAGTGGAAAGTGAGTGTAGTTATAAAAGGGTATCTTGAGGGATCCTCAAGGTGGGGAAAAAGTTCAATACCATGTCTATCTTGTTTCATATCAAAATATTTTGGTTACTACATTCATTGTAGTTTCCTAAAATGATACCATCGGTGAACCTGAGTTAAGGAGCACAAAATATATTATTTCTTTTACCAAATATGAAACTAAAATGATATAAATTAAAAACATTAATTAAAAAGATAACTCTAGGAAGTGATTAAAAATAGTAGATTCATATTCATATTTTTTGTTTTATTTTATAATATTCTAGTTACTGATTAATGTACTCATTCATTTTTATTGAGTCATTCATTTGTTCTCAGAATTTTAAAATTTATTTTCACTCTACTTATGGAAGTATACATTTAAAAAGGATATTTTGAGATTTTTTTTTATTTGACTCATCTTATTCACCGTACTTTATTGCTTCAAGTAACTGAAAATGATAATTATGATGGACTTACATATGATCTCCTGTAAAAAAGTTGGTGTATCCTTCTTCATAAATCAGTTACTTTCCACCAAACACTAACATATTTTTTCTTTTCATCCAATAAATATGAAATGCATATTCTGTAGCAAATGTTGTTCCTGGGACTAAGAATTCTAGGGAAATATAGTCTCTTCCCCTTACATTCAATTGGGTGGGTACAAGGGAAACATGAATATCTTTCCAAATTTCTAAGAGATGCTGTCTTCTTTCGCCTTGAACATTCAAGGAAATAGAGAGGGAGGGAGAAAGAGGAGGACCACAGGAAGTATTAAGGGACAAAATCTACCAATTTATGTGATATCGATGTAAGAACATACCATAGTGAATCATATATTGATAGGTAGGTAGGTAGATAGATATACATATATACATATAGTGCAATAATTGAAATAATAATAATAATGATGTTGATGATGATAGAAGGGAAATCAGTAAAATTGAGCAAGTGGATCAGAGGGAAGGAAAGGGAAAGTCCTAGAGAATGAGATTGATTAGATTATGTTATGTGCATAATATCACAGAATATTATGCACATATTATGCACATAACATATTATGAATATGACATAATGAATCCCACTAATTACGCACAATTCTACAGCAATAAAAAATTGCAAAAAGAAGTTACTCCATTTAAAAAATATAAGGGAAGTGAATGGGTTTCATAAAGAAAAATTATAACAAAATATTCTTTATTTGTGCAGTTTACCTCTTAGGTCAAGGTTCATCATGACTTCTGTTATATGGATCTGGATGTCAATCTGGTTTGGGGAGCTACACTGTGCATGTTATAAATATGTCAGGCTTCTACCCATCACATGCCAGGAGCATCCATTTTCAGGGTTGTGAAAACCAGAGCTTCCAGGTCTTGCCAAATGTCCCCTGGACAAAGAATCAAGAGGAACTTTGGTTGCAAAGTAGTGCCCAGGTACTCTTGAAGGGCTTGTTACAGGGACCTCAGGTTGGGTATTAAATCTTTCTATCGAGGCAATCTGTTCTGAAGCTAACCTATATGAAGAGAGAAGGTGGAATGATCAAAATTAATTGTCTAAGGCCAAATGAAGAGAAAGAAATTAAAGTCAAAAAGGGAGGTCCAGAACTTTAGAGGAATTCTGACTATGACTAGTTGGATGAGTGCCCTCTGGATCCTTTATGAGCACAGGAGTAAGGTTATATTCATTCCATCCTGGTTTGCCTGGGAATTTTCCATGTTCTTCACCCTAAAAGTGCTGTTTTTGTGAACTCTCAGCCATAGGTAGAACACAGTTATTGATCACAATATGTAAATATTATTTTAATATAATTTAAATGATCATTGTGGTCAACTTAAGTACATATGATAAGGCAGAAATTAATCCACAAGTGGAAGATATTCAGAATATTATAGTCATAATCTATTCAAGGGATGAAAGGTTCCTTCTTCGTACCATTTCATACAATTTTGGACACACTGAGTTTGAGACATATATTACATGGCAAACTTGAAATGTTAATAGATATTTGGTGCAAATATGAAACTAAAAATGGATATAAATTTGGGTATAATCAGTTTAAAAAATATTATGTTTTGCCTGAATTTTATTTCATATGTGAAAGTAATAATAAAAATAATGAAATAATATGGAAGAATGGAGAGCCCTACTTTTGTTCACAAAGAAATTGTAAAATGAGGTGATACTAATTAGAAAGGTTAAGGTTTAGAAAGGGTTTACAGGGCTGTGAGGTTTTACAGCACCCAGTGGTAGAGAGCTTGCCTAGCAGGGTGAGGCACTGGGTTTGATACCAAGCACCACATAAAGTAAATAAATAAATAAAGGTATACAAAAAAAAAAATGAGAAAGAAATAGAAAAAAGGGGGTTACTAGTGAAAGTAAGTAATTAGAAATGTACACTATGAATTCTATTGTGATTAAATAAATAATTACATGTTTGGAGCTTGGAGGAAAGTTTGGCACAATAATTTGGGGTATTTTGAGAAAAAAATTGGAATACATTTTAGGGGGAATGTTGGGAGATAGAAGAGAAGTGGGAAAGGATGTGGGCTAGCTATAAAGGATGGCTTTTAGGTTTTGTGTTTAAGGAACTGGTGGCTACCACATCAAATTCCTTTTGAAAACATCATTCGTGAAGTTTTGAAATAAAACTTAGAATTCTGTTTTTTTCAAATTTTATGGAAGATTGCTAATAACAGTCTTACCATATAAAATTAGGGGTAAACTAGTCTCGGAATCATTCAGCTAAGGTAGCATTTTTTAACCTCTCTTCTAACCTGGAGTGAAAATGGGACAAATTCCTGACAAGAGACAATGTGCTACCTCTAGACCTTGTTCCTAAAGAATTGGGCTCCGCACCACAATGGCTTCACCCTGAAATGAATGGCATGAATGGAGGATGCCAACACTATTATACTATTTTCAATAAATACCAATGAAATAGTAAATATGTTAAGAGAATGTTACAAAATATTCTGGTTTAAATTGTTTTTAAATATCCCATAGAATTATGGATACAAGGTTCATATATGGAAAGACATTGTTCTATTTCAAAGTGAGTCCTCATACATATATATATATACTCAAAACACACACAATAATCTGTTAAAAACGGAAAATTTGCAAAATGATTCATTTGTCTTTTTTGCATTAAAATTTTAGGAGAATATTTTAAATTAATTTAATTAAGATCACTTGCTCTAAGGAAATATTTTAGTTTCATTGAATGGCAATATTATTTAATTTTGTCTGCTTAAGAGAGAGGATGGTTTTTCTAAACATGTAGAGGATTTTACTGCTAAATTAAAGGATCATTTAAGGCCTTGATACCAACATAGTTCATTATGTGACTGATTTTCTTTAGTTGCTTTTGAATTGAGCAACTGGTTTAAAGATGTACTTCATATTTTTGAGAATCCAAAATTATATCTGTTTCTATAATACCCTATGGTCCTAACCATAGTACTATTTAATCATTTAAAAACATTAAAAAGAGAAGAAAGAAGTTATATACAGGAGAAAAATAGCAAAAAGAGACATACAGGATTATATCAAGCTAAAAAAAAAAAGATTCTACACAGAAAGGGAAACAATCACCAGAGTGAAGTGACAGTGTACAAGGTAAGAGAAAATGTTTATGATCTATGTAACTGACAAGAATCAATATCTAAAATAAAAAGGAACTCAGAAAACTCTCAATGGCCAACAAATAAACAAATTAACACATTTAAAGAGGGCAAACTAAATTATGCTTTTTAAAAGAAAACAGAAATACTCAGTATGTAAAAACTGCCCAACATCATTAATCATGGAAATACAAATCAAAATTATATGAGATATCACCTTGTCCCAGTAACAATGGCTATTATGTTTTCATAATTTCTAAACATAACAATACTGGTAAGGGCATGGAGAAAAGGAAATGCTTACAAGCTGTTGATAGGAGTGTAAATTAATACAACCATTGTGAAAAGCACTATGGATATTCTTCAAAAATTTAAAAATATAATTACTATATGATGCACAGACCCTACTACTGAGTACATATCCAAAAGAAACAAAATCAGTATGTCAAAAAGACCTCTTGTTGCCATATTCACTGTAGCACTATCACAACAGCCAAAAAATGGGAATGTTTATCATTTTATTGGTGGATAAAGAAAACGTGGCAAATATATCCAATGGAATATAATTCATCCCTGAAAGAAAGAAATTCTGTCATTCAAGACAATATGGATGGAAATGAAAATCATTCCATTAAGTAAAATAATGGCATGGAAGACTAATATTCCATGATCTCCAACATATTTTGAATTTTTAAAAGTTGATCTCATACAGGTTGAGGAAAGAATCACTATTACCAAAAGCTGGGATAATAGTATGGAAGGAGAAATAGAAAGAGGTTGATCTATAGATACTATGTTAGCTTTCCATCAGTGTGATAAAATTTCTGAGATAATGAACTTTTAAAAAGGAAAGGTTTATCTTGGTTTATCATTTCAGAGTTTAAATCTTGGGCCTGTTGCTCTAAGCTTGTAGTGGCAGAATATATCATAGCGGGAAGAGGTTAGTTCACTTATGGTGGTCAGGATGGGAGAGGCTAAGACCACATTATCTTCTAAAACAGCATACTCTCATCACATTATCTTCTAAAACAGCATACTCCCATTTATCCAACATCCTTCTACTGAGTCACACCTACTAAAGAGTACCATCTCCTGATGTCACCACAGGCTGGGGATCAACCTTCAACACATGGGTCTTTGGAGGACAATTCAGATCCCACCTATAGTAGGTACTAAGTTACAATTAGGAGTAAAACATTTTGGCTTATTAATGTACAATATAATGATGATACATAACAATAATGCATGGTACCCTTCCAAAGGATAGAAGAGGGAATTTTGAAAGTTTTGACCACAAAGGATAAGTGTTTGAGAAGAAAGATGCATTTAATCTGGTTTTAGTATGCAGGTATCAAACATTACTATTTTGATAAATACATAAATATGCTCAATTTTAATTTTTTTAATTTATCAATTAAAACAAATTTAGATTAAAATGGATGTGATATGTACTGCTGCAAAGAAATTGAAAATCCTATATTTAGTTCATTTACTAATATGACATATAAATCAGAGCAAGAAGAAAAAATATATATAAACAATATGATTGAACTATGGGTAGATATAAGGCTTTGGATTTTAAATATCCCTAAAACGTTCAATAATGTTGAAGGCTTGAACACTATTGCAAAATGGTAGAACCTTTAGGATGTGGAACCTGTTTGGATGAAGGAGGTCATTAGGGGTATGCTTTGGAAGAGTATATTGGGACTCCATCTCCTTCCTCTCTCTTCCTTTGCTTCCCAGTAACCATGAAATACACAAACACTCACCATGATGTTCTGCCTCAGCACAGGCCCAGGGTAATGGATCCAAGCAGTTGTGGGCTGAGACCTCTGAAACTTTGAGCCAGAATGAGTCTTCCACACTTAAAAATTGATTGTCCCAGGTGTTTTGACACAGAGGTAGAAAGCTGAATATAACAATGATTTCATAATTTATTACTTTTCTTATTTTGGGTAGTATTTGGACTTGCATTTCTTCATTTGAATGTAATAGTACTGAAACATTCTATGTGTCAGAATGGCAAAAAACCTAGTGCTAAACTACTAGAAAAGTAATGTGGCATTTTAAAATTCTTTATTGGTCTATATCACTAAGAATATTAACTGTTAAAAGAAAGCCTAAAATATTATATTACAAATGATACTTGCAACTTCTAACTATAAAATTTATCTATAAATATATTTTGTATATATTTATGTATGCATACTTTTATATGCACACATGTACATATATATATATATATATATATATATATATATACACACACATAAATATTTAAAGAAATTATAATATGGTCATAAACACTAGAAAGACAAAATGATAGAATTTTATACAGTTTCAGTTTTTTAGTAAACTACAGTTTGTAAAATCCTGCAATTAATTGCATATTGTCTATAATTTTAGTTGTTTTAACTTTTAAAAAGCTATATGATCAAGACTGGGGTTGTGGCTCAGAGGTATAGTGCTCGTGTAGCACATGTAAGACCCTGGGTTCCATCTTCAGCCCCACATAAAAATAAATAAATAAAATAAAAGTATTGTGTCCAAGCACAACTACAAAATTAATACTAAAAAGTTATATGATGAGAGATTATTTTTACATATTAAAATATCTACTTTGTAGCTGCAGGAAGTACTCAAAGCATAAGTACATGAGCAATGATAGTCTTTATTTGGGCCACTGAAACACTTATCATAGAATTTAAAACAAAAATTAATAAAATAATAATCTGTTTAGAAATAATGTGGCATACACTTATGTTTTGTTTCTAAGCAAATCACGGGGAGTAATAACAGCAACTGTTAACCAATATTACAGAAAAACTCACTTTTAATCAGTGTGTTTCTTCTACAACTAAACCACAGTGTTTAGATAATAAGTCCAATAATCATTCAGGCAACTAAGGAGAAGGTTGCATTTTCCGAACCTGCCTTTCCAAGTTCTTATTTCTTCCATCTTAATTTACAAAGTTTGGAACACTTAATAGGAAAGAATAGTTTCAGTGTCTTTGAGGAAATTAAAGAACTGAAATAGCCTTCATTTTGGAAACAACCACTAGAGTAACTCCTATGTGCCAAGTGGAGTGTCAAATCAAATCACTTTAGAAAGTGATCCTCATGTGTCTGAGATTCATTAACCAGTGGGAACAAATGAATTCTTGTTACTAGCTACAGCTTTGTTGCTGCTGTTTCAGAGTCTACAGAGATATCACACAGCACTAATATACTTGGTCAATTTGCCTTTTTTGAGAAGCCTCTGATCACCAACTCCTAACTCTGCCTCTTACAATGATTAGCAAACTGCCTTTGCTTACCTACCACTGAGTATCATATGTGCAACCCTGCAATCAAACTGTCAGCTTGGAATCAAAATTCATTATCTCCATGTGAAATGTGTAGGGGAAGCTTCCTTACACCTATATGAGTATCATTCATCAAAGTTCCAGTTGAAGATTGCACGGCCTCAAAAGTGTAATAATTTTGTTCCCCAAAGAATGCTCACAAAAGTTTAATGTACCTGGATTGAGGCAATCCAAGTGACAGGTATCATGTTTTATCTGAAGCCAATGCCCTCCTAGTTCTCAGAACATCAGTAGCTCCTCCAGAGCTGATCTTTGCTGAGGGTAGATTTCTTCTTGGGGCCTATCAGTGCTGACCTTGGAAACTGCATTTTGGAAGGAATCCTTAGTCTGTCCTGTCAGTCCAAACATGTGTTTGTATATTTACATGTAAAAGGATATTTCTCAATAGTTGAGACTATTTTAATTTTTGAAACATTGTATGAACCAATAATTTAAAGTACATATCTAGTAGGGCAATGATGATTTTATACATTGTGTGTGTATTTTGTTTTGTAAAAAAAGATTTTAAAAAGCCTTGAAAAAAGTATATTACTTATGAATATATTGTGTAAAATGACTCCACACAATCTCAGTTTTCAATGGAAAATGAAATTTTTCTTATACTCAATCTGTGTTATGTAGCAATGATGCAGAATCATCAGAACTACTCAGAACTACTTAGAATTTTAGATTTAAAGCAAATCAGGAAATACGTTAGAGATGCTAATTCAAGCCTGAGTTAAATAAAGGAAATGTAAAGTAGATGTGTGCTCTAATTATATGAATTAGAATAGAATTAGAATCATCACTGATACTCTAGAAACAGAAAAGATCAGTAAAGTACAGTGAAACTAAGGGTTCACTGGAAAGCTGGGTGTCAACTTCTCTTATTTTTTTCTCATGAATGGAACAACAGGGCTTCTCAAATACTTTAAGATGAATGTCCTATGTGGGAAAAGGAGAGATAAAGGCGGCTTACTTCAAATAGATAGTAGCAATACAATACAGAAATTTAGGTTTTTTCCTACAGCGAATGATAAAGTTGGTCTATGGAATATAGTTGATTTCACAGAGGACTGTTGCCCAGCACTGTTATAATCAACATTACAATGGTAAATAGGAATAAGGAAACAAAATAATGACCTTAATTACACAAATGGAAATCAGTTTCACAAACTATGTTTTTTTTTTAATTTTTCAGTTTATTTTTCTTTTACAATTGCAATAACTGGTATATTAACCAACTTAATAAACCATCACTTTCTTCATTTGGTTCATGTGAGGGTTTATGAGAGAAGCAGGGGTAGTTACAGGGGTGGGGGGAGGAGAAAAAAGGAGAAGGAAAGGGGACATGGGGAGGAAACAGAGGAGAAGGAGAGATTGAGACTTCCTGATACTTTCATCTATTGAGCAATAGGGAGATTTTTTTGAGTCCAAATTCTCGAGGCTACAGACCTCAACTAAATAAGCTCTTCAGGAATTAAACCCACTTGGGTCTGCCCTTATTTTAACCAGAAAAGGGTTAAAATGAAAAAATGAGAAACATGTACATCAAACAGAATCAGCCAGTACCTGGAAAGAAACTAGACAATATAAATTGATAAAAGCAAAATTAATTATAGGTGATAGGTTTCACATAGGGAATAATTTAAAATTAGTACATATTATAAAAACAATTAAAAGATGTTTCCTATTAGCATGAATTTATTTAATTACCCTGGGTGAGAAAATTGCAAAAGCATATTCTAGTATATTCAATGGATTATACCTATATGTATATATTTATTCAATGTCATATAATATATATATATATATATATATATATATATATATATATATATATATATATTTATACATAATATACTTTTCTGGTCCCCTACCCCCTTCTTTTCTTAGGAAGTCATCAGTATTCACTCACTAGAGCTCTACCTTAATGACCCTCTCTGATCCAATCAGCTCTAAAGCCCTCACTTCTAAACCCCTTGGTCAGGTTCTCACCCTTTTAAAATCTCACAGTGGGAATGGAATTTCCACACAGGAACTCTTGGGAAACACACTCAAACCATGTGCAAGTCAGCAGCCCTCAACTACACACTGGGTCCCAAGCTGGCAGAATGGGAGCCAAAACTAAGTCCTGGTCAGTAATTCTTAAAATGGGTGGACAGAATATGTTTTGAATAATGATACGATGTATCACACTAACTATAAAGAGGACTAGGCAATTGTTCTAAATACTTGAATTACACCCCACAATAACCAGCGCAAAATTAAAAATAAACTAGCATGTTTTGCCTAATGGTGAATATTAAAATAATCCTAATTTTATGAAACTTTAATTTTAATTAAAAGGCACAAAGCTAGTCAGGGGCATGAAGTATATTACTGTCTTTCAGAAAAAATAAGTTCAACATTTAAAGCACTGTATTCTTTGCAATTTTACAGTTCAGTGTCATTTTGTTGATCTATAGGTTCACAAATAAAAAATTCTGTTCTTATTTATTTATTTTGCAGTAGCTCAGTGCAGACCTTTTGTTCACATAACCCTCTAGCTAAAGAATAGCAAGCAGCAAACTATCTTTAAAGGAACTCTTGGTTAAGACCAGAATTATAATTTCTTTATTATGATGATTAGGCAAGACAAAGTGATGAGAGCAAAATTTCACATCAAAAGCTGTGACTCCAGTACTGACAGAACAATCAGTCTTTGACTTTTACACAATAGAAAATTCAATATGCATTTCATAAATAGAAATAAATGGACAACCTCAGAATATCATTTTAATGAGTGTGACTTTCCTGACTATAACCACACATTCGGTATTCACTGAAGCTTCCTGTTTAGGATAAGTGTCAGTAAGACTTAAAAAGCACTTAAAAACCATAGCAGACAGTGGAAAGTAAAAAGGCCATTTAGGTTTGGTGAAAAGAAAAAAAAAAGCATAACAATATGCCTTCAAAAGATCTCAAGAGGCATCAGCTTAGTACCCCTCTCTGGGAACTAAGACCAAGCATTAATGGAGAAAAGTATCAGAAGCAGTATAAAAATCATCTTTCTCAAAGAAATATTGAGTTCCACAAATGCATTTTCACTTTTTTTTTAACTTGGTAAACTGCTTTGGTTTAATATTATTTATGAATGCATGAAAAAAAATACTCTTTGTGAAGGTTAGGACTCTAGAAATATTTTATCTCATTATTTTTTTTCTTTGCTCAGTCAGTTTCAATACTAAATACTCAGTGGGACCTCAATAAATATAAATCAATGATAATGATAATAACTGTACTGAAATATACACATACAAGTTGAAAAATCAGTTATTAAGTCCATGTACATTTTAACTTTGAATTTGTCTTGATAAATAAGTTGAGATCTGATTTATTTTGGTTTTGCCTCTGTTTTACTTTTAAGAGAAGTGAAGAAACTGCAGACACAGACTTTTTTTTTAATAGATGATGCAGGATGTATTTATTAGGCTCTTTCAGTGGGCAGGTTAGTGAGCTATCTCTTTTGATGTCATCCACTGCATTCTAGGGCAATGAGCCCTTATAAACTACAAACTCAATTATAGCCTGGATTAATACTTAACACATGAAATTTCATAAGTTATACTTGGTTGAACAGAGTAACTAAATTAAAATATGATTTATAATTAAATTCCTATCAATCACCCTAATAGGGCAACCAATCTGTATATTTGTTCCCCAGTTCTCATTTAAAATTGTAGAGTGACTTTGCAGGTAATAGGAATAATCATTTTTAGGCAAGAGACAATTGCTTGCTGCAATACAGTCATATTTGTAATTCATCAGCAATGGTGTGACGAATTATCATTTATGAGACATGTGACACATCAGAAAGCTCAACTTAGTTGTTGGAGAATTCATCCTCAAATTTGAAAATATCTTACAATCAGGACATGTGAATGATTCATAAGTACGTTCCCTGTTTCTTGTTTCTTAAAAATACAAATATAAAACTAAATTGATTTCTCATTATACATTAGTTTATATAGCAAAACATTCATATTTTTTCTTCTTACTCCTATAAACATATTGTCCAACCATTCAAAATGTGAAAAACTGTTACCCCTAGGCCACGCCGTAGAAAGTTTATATATATATTCACACACACAGAGACACACATAAGTTGTAGAAAAAATTGAATAGTTTTCATCTCTATGACTATGAAATACTCATATAATGTCAGACATCCAAATAAAACTAATACATTTTGTGTTTGAGTTGCTTAATATCAAACATGGAAAACAATGGCATGTCGGGTCACATTGAAGAAGTCTACTAATTGAAGAAAGAAGCAACATATTTCCTGATGGTTGGTGGTCTGTATGTACAAGGCCCACAGGTGGTAGAAAATGAATAAATTATAAAACAACATTAAAATAAGGAGATATGGAGTTGTATCAATAAATAAAAGATCAAACGTTCAAGTATTGTTGATTTTGTGTTGCTCTGAATTAAATTATAGGAGAGAGGAAAATAGAATATGTTATCACAGTTTACAGTATATATACCAAAGCCCTGCATTCAGTATGGCCTAATTACTCGTCATCTTGAATATCTTATTTCTACATCTATAAACTTAAATAATAATTTACTTACCTCAAAGAGTTATGAGAAACATCAAAATAATAAATGCAAAAATGGTCTAATAACTTAATTCAATTAAAATGTGCTATTGGAACATTTCATTCAATAGTCAGATTAAATGTTTCTCTCTGTTGATAAGTTTTTCATAGATATAAAATTTCTTCAGTATAATTCCCCAAATTCACAATGATTATTAGATAGTCTGTAAGAAACATACCTGCAAGGATGACATTCTAATGAAGAAATTTTACTTAAACTACATTTCATGAAGAATTAATGGTGCAGGGCCAGGCATGGTAGTATACGCCTGTAATCCCACCAGCTCTGGAACCAGAGGCGGGAGAATGGAAAGTTCAAAGCCAACCTCAGCAATAATGAAGCACTAAGCAACTCAGTGACACCCTGTCTCTGAATAAAATACAAAATAGGGCTGGGATGTTGCTTAGTAGTTGAGTGCCCCTGAGTTAAATCCCTATTTACCTTCCCAAAAAAGAATTAATGATGCAAATTTAATTAAAAGTAAATAATAAATATGAAGTCAGGTAGGGGTGGTGATGCATTTCTATAATCCCAGGGATGCTGGAGGTAGAGGCAGGTGGTCTGGAAATTCAAGGTCAGCCTCAGCAACATATCAAGACCCTGTTCCAACAAATAACAAGGCCTGGGGTTGTAGCTTATTGGTAGAGCACTCTTGTATTCAATCACCAGTATCATTTAAAAAGAAAAAATAATAAAAGAAAGGAAGTAATTTCTATTTAATTCCATCATTTTATCTTATTCATGTAGTTATATCATTATCTCAGTAGATGAATAAAAAGCATTTGAGAACATATAGCACCCATTAATGTTTAAAACACTGGATAAAATAGGGATAGAAGGATTTTATCTCATCATCATCAAGGATATATATGACAAACCCAAAGTCAATATCATGCTGAATGGGAAAAAAAAAACTGAAAACTTTCCTCTAAAACCAGGAACAAGATAATGATGCCCACTGTCACCATTCCTATTCAACATAGTTCCTGAAACTCTAGCCAGAGCAATTAGGCAAGAGAAGGAAATCAAAGGAATATAAATAGGAAAAGAAGAGCTCAAATTATCTCTATTTGCTGATGATATGATTCTATATTTAGAAGACCCCAAAAACTCCATCAGAAAACTTCTAGAGCAGATAAACAATCTTAGTGAAGTAGCAGAATACAAGATCAATACACATAATTAATTGCTTTTCTATACACCAGGAGCCAACACACATAATTAATTGCTTTTCTATACTGCAGTAGCAAACTTGCTTAAAAAGAAGGAGGAGGAGGAGGAGGAGGAGGAGGAGGAGGAGGAGGAGGAGGAGGAGGAGGAGGAGGAGGAAAAATTCAGGAAAATTATTCCATTCACAATAACCTCAAAAATATAAAATACTTGGGAATCAATCTAACAAAAGATGCCAAATACTTCTATAGTGGAAATCATAGAACACTGGAGAAAGAAATTGAAGAAGCCCTCAGAAGATGGAAAAACTTCCCATGTTCTTGGATAGGCAGAATCGATATTATTAAAAATGGCTATATTACCAAAAGCACTATAGCAATTCAATGCAATCCCCATCAAATTACCAATTACATTCTTCATGGAACTAGAAAAACTGAAAAAGAAGATACTTAGAAAAGCCAATGAAATCCTGAGTAAAAAGAGTGATGATAGAAGCATCAAAATACAAGACCTCAAAATATACTATAGAGCTATAGCAACAAAAACAGCATGTCACTGGAACCAAAACAGACACAAAGACCAATGGAATAGATTATAACACATAGGGATAAATCAAATAAACACAATTATGTGATACTAGACAAAAGTGCCAAAAACACTCATTAAATAAAAGATATCCTTTTTAACAAACAGTGTGGGGATAATTGGAAATCTGTATATACAAGAATGAAACTAGACCCCTATCTCTTATAGTGCACAAAAGTCAACTCAAAGTGGATCAAAAACTTAAGAATTAAATCTGAAACTGCAATTGCTAGAAGAAAATGTTGGCCCAAGACTCTGACATGTTGGCAAAGGGACCAACTACTTTAACATGACTCCTAAAGTACAAGAAATAAAACCAGAAATCTGTAATTGAGATCATAACAAATTAAAAAAAAACACTAAACAAACAAACAAAAACTACTGCTCAGCAAAGAAAATAATAAATAATGAGAAAGCCTACAGAATAGGAGATCTTTGCACCTTCTCCTCATATATGGTATTGATATCCTGAGTATATAAAAAACTCAGTAAAACTTGAAGCTGAAAACAAAACTAAAAACAAATAAGCCAATTAAAAAATTGGCATAGGAACTAAATAGACACTTCTCAAAAGAAGAAATTCCATTGTCCAACAAATACATGAAAACATGTTGAACATCTCTAGCAATCAGGGAAATGCAAATCAAACTACACTAACATCTCATTTCAGTCAGAATGGCAGTTATCAGAATACAGACAATAATAAATGTTGTTGAGGTTTTGGGGAAAAAGGCACATATATATTGTTTGTGAGACTGCAAATCAGTGCAACCATTCTTGAAAAGCAGTATGGAGATTTCTCTAAAAGTGAGGAATGAAACCACCATATGAGCCACCTATCTCACTCCTTAATATTTATCCAAAGATCTAAAATTATCATACAATAGTGACTCTGCAACATCAATGTTCATAGTGACACAATTCACAATAGTTAATCTATGTAACAAAGCAAGGTGCCCATAACAGATGAATGGATAAAGGAAATGTGGTATGTATACACAAAAAAAATATGGCTAAATAATATTTTATTTAGCCATAAAAAAGAATGAAATTATGGAATTTGCTGGTACATAGATGGAAATAGAGATCTGACAGGGAAATAAGCCAGAGTCAGAAAGTCAGAGACAGTTTTTTTTTTTTTTTTCACATGTGGTGCCTGGTTTAAAATAAGTAGAGGAAAAAAAAATAGAAAAACGGTGAGAAAAAGAGAAAAGTGGGGTGGGGGTTTCCATCAAAATACAAGAAAGACCTGGGTGGGCTAGATGGAGGTAACTGATGAAGAAGGAGAAGAGATGATATAAGGAAAGAACAGAGGAATGAATCCTATGTGCTTTCCTATGTACATTTATGATTATACCATGGTGAACCTTACCATCATGTATATCCACAAGATACTATCCCCCCCCTCACAAGAATAAAGTCTAAAACTAAGTATCAGAAAAATCAGTAGAAATGGAAATGGAACAGGGGCAGGGAGTAAAGGACAGTGGAAACACTGGGGATTGAATTTGAGTAAATTATATTCCATGCTTTTTTAATTATGTCAAAATGAATCTTACTAACTAAAAAAAGAAAGAAAACTTAAAATTAACGATATATAGATTTCTTCAAATTATGACTATTTTTCATTCATTAGAAAAAAGTCACCTCATTTTATACAGTCATATACAAAAAATGTAAACTTGGTTTATAATTCCTTATTTATGGGATGACAGTATATTCTTTTTTTTAAGTTGGACATTATCCTATAGGATTGTATACATCCTGTTTTTGAAAAGTTACAAAGTTATAAAGGAAATAGTTTATATTCAATGAGTCTACCCCCAACTATATACTAATTAAAAAAGGAGAGTACATGAGAACACTTTAAACTTCATATTGAATAAATAAAAATAGTATTTTTCCATAAAATATATTTTAGTAGTTGATTTTAAAAGTTAATTTGAAAAAGCAGAAAATATATTTATATTTATCATTATTTTCTTTTTTTTATTGTTGGTTGTTCAAAACATTACATAGTTCTTAATATATCATATTTCACAGTTTGATTCAAGTGGGTTATGAACTCCCATTTTTACCCCGTATACAGATTGCTGTATCACATCAGTTACACTTCCATTGATTTACATATTGCCATTCTAGTGTCTGATGTATTCTGCTGTCTATCCTATTCTCTACTATCCCCCCTCCCCACCCCTCCCCTCCCCTCCCCATTTCTCTCTCTACCCCCTCTACTGTAAATCATTTCTTCCACTTGTATTATTCTTCTCTTACCCCTCATTTCCTCTTATATGTAATTTTGTAAAACCCTGAGGATCACCTTCCATTTCCATGCGATTTCCCTTCTCACTCCCTTTCCCTCCCACCTCTCATCCCTGTTTAATGTTAATCTTCTTCTCAAGCTCTTTGTCCCTACCCTGTCCTTGGTTACTCCCCTTATATCAAAGCAGTCATTTAGCATTTGTTTTTTTAAGGATTGGCTAGCTTCACTTAGCATAATCTGCTCTAATGCCATCCATTTCCCTCCAAATTCTATGATTTTGTCATTTTTTAATGCAGAGTAATACTCCATTGTGTATAAATGCCACATTTTTTAATCCATTCATCTATTGAAGGGCATCTGGGTTGGTTCCACAATCTTGCTATCGTGAATTGTGCTGCTATGAACATCGATGTAGCAGTGTCCCTGTAGCATGCTCTTATTAGGTCTTTAGGGAATAGACCGAGAAGGGGAATAGCTGGGTCAAATGGTTGTTCCATTCCCAGCTTTCCAAGAAATCTCCATACTGCTTTCCAAATTGGCTGCACCAATTTGCAGTCCCACCAACAATGAACAAGTGTACCCTTTTCCCCGCATCCTCTCTAGCACTTGTTGTTGTTGGACTTCATATTGGCTGCAAATCTTACGGGAGTGAGATGGTATCTTAGGGTGGTTTTGATTTGCATTTCTCTGACTGCTAGCGATGGTGAGCATTTTTTCATGTACTTATTAATTGATTGTATGTCCTCCTCTGAGAAGTGTCTGTTCAGGTCCTTGGCCCATTTGTTGATTGGGTTATTTGTTATCTTATTGTCTAATTTTTTGAGTTCTTTGTATACTCTGGATATTAGGGCTCTATCTGAAGTGTGTGGAGTAAAGATTTGTTCCCAGGATGTAGGCTCCCTGTTTATCTCTCTTATTGTTTCTTTTGCTGAGAAAAAACTTTTTAGTTTGAGTAAGTCCCATTTGTTGATTCTAGTTGTTAACTCTTGTGCTATAGGTGTCCTATTGAGGAATTTGGAGCCCGACCCCACAGTATGTAGATCATAGCCAACTTTTTCTTCTATTAGACGCCGTGTCTCTGATTTAATATCAAGCTCCTTGATCCATTTTGAGTTAACTTTTGTGCATGGCAAGAGAAAGGGATTCAGTTTCATTTTGATGCAAATGGATTTCCAGTTTTCCCAGCACCATTTGTTGAAGATGCTATCCTTCCTCCATTGCATGCTTTTAGCCCCTTTATCAAATATAAGATAGTTGTAGTTTTGTGGATTGGTTACTGTGTCCTCTATTCTGTACCATTGGTCCACCCGCCTGTTTTGGTACCAGTACCATGCTGTTTTTGTTACTATTGCTCTGTAGTATAGTTTGAAGTCTGGTATCACTATACCGCCTGATTCACACTTCCTGCTTAGCATTGTTTTTGCTATTCTGGGTCTTTTATTATTCCATATGAATTTCATGATTGTTTTATCTATTTCTACAAGAAATGCTGTTGGGATTTTGATTGGCATTGCATTGAACTTATAGAGAACTTTTGGTAATATCGCCATTTTGATGATGTTAGTTCTGCCTATCCATGAACAGGGTATATTTTTCCATCTTCTAAGGTCTTCTTCTATATCTCTCTTTAGGGTTCTGTAGTTTTCATTGTATAAGTCTTTCACCTCTTTTGTTAGGTTGATTCCCAAGTATTTTATTTTTTGGGGGGGATATTGTGAATGGAGTAGTTGTCCTCATTTCTGTTTCAGAGGATTTGTAGCTGATATACAGGAATGCATTTGATTTATGCGTGTTGATTTTATACCCTGCCACTTTGATGAATTCATTTATTAGCTCCAATAGTTTCTTTGTAGACCCTTTTGGGTCTGCTAGGGATAGAATCATGTCATCTGCAAATAGTGATAATTTAAGTTCTTCTTTTCCTATTTTTATGCCTTTAATTTCTTTCGTCTGTCTAATTGCTCTGGCCAGTGTTTCGAGGACTATGTTGAACAGAAGTGGTGAGAGAGGGCATCCCTGTCTTGTACCAGATCTTAGAGGGAATGCCTTCAATTTTTCTCCTTTCAGAATGATGCTGGCCTGTGGCTTATCATAGATTGCTTTTACAATGTTGAGGTATGATCCTGTTATCCCTAATTTTTCTAGAGTTTTGAACATAAAGGGATGCTATACTTTGTCGAATGCTTTTTCTGCATCTATCGAGATGATCATATGGTTCTTAATTTTAAGTCTATTGATGTGGTGAATATCATTTATTGATTTCCGTATATTGAACCAGCCTTGCATCCCAGGGATGAATCCTACTTGATCATGGTGTATACTTTTTTTGATATGTTTTTGAATCCGATTCGCCAGAATTTTATTGAGGATTTTTGCATCTAGGTTCATTAGAGATATTGGTCTGTAGTTTTCTTTCTTTGAAGTGTCTTTGTCTGGTTTAGGCATCAGGGTGATGTTGGCCTCGTAGAATGTATTTGGAAGTTCTCCCTCTTTTTCTATTTCCTGAAATAGCTTGAAAACTATTGGTGTTAGTTCCTCTTTAAAGGTTTTGTAAAACTCTGCTGTATACCCATCCGGTCCTGGGCTTTTCTTAGTTGGTAGTCTTTTGATGGTTTCTTCTATTTCCTCTATTGTTATTGGTCTGTTTAGGTTGTCTATATCCTCCTGACTCAATCTGGGCAGATCATATGACTTAAGACATTTATCTATGCCTTCACTATCTTCTATTTTATTGGAATATAAGGCTTCAAAATAATTTCTGATTATCTTCTGTATTTCTGAAGTGTCTGTTGTGATATTGCCTTTTTCATCCCGTATGCTAGTAATTTGAGTTCTCTCTCTTCTTCTCTTCGTTAGCATGGCTAAGGGTCTGTCTGAGAAAAAAGTGTAACTGCTTGATGTTGGGTGGTATATTCTATATATGTCAATTAAGTCTAGGTTGTTAATTGTGTTATTGAGTTCTATAGTTTCCTTATTTAACTTTTGTTTGGAAGATCTGTCCAGTGGTGAGAGAGGTGTGTTGAAGTCTCCCATGATTATTGTATGGTGGTCTATTAGACTCTTGAACTTGAGAAGAGTTTGCTTGACGAACATAGCTGCACCATTGTTTGGGGCATATATATTTATGATTGTTATGTCTTGTTGGTGTATGGTTCCCTTGAGCAGTATGTAGTGTCCCTCTTTATCCCTTTTGATTAACTTTGGCTTGAAATCTATTTTATTAGATATGAGTATGGACACTCCTGCTTGTTTCCGCAGTCCATATGAGTGGTATGATTTTTCCCAACCTTTTACCTTCAGTCTATGTATATATTTTCCTATCAAATGCGTCTCCTGTAGGCAGCATATTGTTGGGTCTTGTTTTGTGATCCATTCAACTAGCCTGTGTCTCTTAATTGGTGAGTTTAAGCCATTAACATTTAGGGTTATTATTGAGATATGGTTTGTTCTTCCAGCCATATTTGTTTATTAATGTTACTAAACCTGATTTGTTTTCCTCTTTGATTACTTTCCCCCCTTTACTGTCCTACCTCCCACTGTTGGTTTTCATAGTTATTTTCCATTTCCTCTTACTGTAATGTTTTGCCATGGATTTTTTGAAGAGATGGTTTTCTAGCTGCAAATTCTTTTAACTTTTGTTTATCGTGGAAGGTTTTAATTTCATCTTCCATCCTGAAGCTTAATTTCGCCGGATACACGATTCTTGGTTGGAACCCATTTTCTTTCAGTGTTTGAAATATGTTATTCCAGGATCTTCTAACTTTCAGAGTCTGTGTTGAGAGATCAGCTGTTATCCTTATTGGTTTACCCCTAAATGTAATCTGCTTCCTTTCTCTTGTAGCTTTTAAAATTCTCTCCTTATTCTGTATGTTGGGCACCTTCATTATAATGTGTCTAGGTGTGGATCTCTTATGATTTTGCTCATTTGGCGTCCTATAGGCTTCTAGGATTTGGGATTCTGTCTCATTCTTCAAGTCTGGGAAGTTTTCTCGTATTATTTCATTGAATAGATTGTTTATTCCTTTGGTTTGGAGCTCTGTTCCTTCCTGTATCCCAACGACTCTTAAGTTTGGTCTTTTAATGTTATCCCATATTTCTTGGATGTTCTGCTCATGGTTTCTTAGCAGTCTTGCTGAGCTGTCTATGTTCTTTTCAAGTTGAAATACTTTGTCTTCATTGTCTGATGTTCTATCTCTAAGTGATCTACTCTGCTGGTAGTATTCTCAATTGAGTTTTTAAGTTGGTTTATTGCTTCCTGCATTTCTAGGATTTCTATTTGTTTGTTTTTTATTACCTCTATCTCCCTGTGAAATTGATCTTTTACTTCCTGGATTTGTTTATGTAGTTCCTTGTCAAAGTGATCTTTCATTGTCTGACTTTGCTGTCTCATGTCTTCCTTGAGACTCCAGATCATCTGAAGCATGTATATCCTGAACTCTTTATCTGACATTCCATCTGTTGCAGCTATTACCTCTTCTAAAGTTGAGTTGACCTGCATTGCTTATGGTCCTTTCTTTCCTTGTCTTTTCATACTGCTCGCGTTTCTTTCTGCTTGGTGAAACTGTTGTGTTTTTGAAATTTTCCCCCTATTTATTTATATTGCTCTTGTATAGTTGGAAAATCTCCCTTGCAGGGCGGGTAGTGGCTGTGCTCCTCCTCTAATAGGGTGATCTGTCTATCGCTCTGGTCGGTCGCAGGTCTGCCCACCCTGCGGGCGCGGGTGGCGGTTCTGCTCTGCCCGCACTCCAATTGTGGTGACGAAACTACCACGCCCTCGGGTCATTGGTCCTGATCCGGATGTGGGCGGCGGTTCTGCTCGGCCCCTACACCAATTGGTGTGACGTGTCTACCATGCTGGCAGGCCTCTAGGCCTGTTCCGCCGGTGGGTCGCAGGTCTGCCTACCTTGCGGGTTCGGGCGGCAGTTCTGCTCAGCCCCCACTCCCAATGGGGGTAGCTGACTGTCTCTCCAATGGGTCTCTGGGCCTTTTCCGGACATGGGAGGCAGCTCTGCTCCACCCGCACTCCAACCAGTGTGACCTGACTGCCTCGGTGCTAAGTGTCCACCATGCTGGCAGGCTACCGGGCCTGTCCTGCCAGTGGATCGCAGGTCTGCCTACCTTGCAGGCTCAGACGGCGGCTCTGCACAGCCCCTACTCCAAATGGGATGACTTGGCTACCACACCATCGGGTCGCTGGTCCTGTTCTAGGCGTGGGCGGCTACTCTCTTCGGCCCCAGCTGCAGTTGGGGTGTCGTGATACCACGCCGGCGGGTCACTTGGCCTGCTCTGGGCGCAGTCAGCAGCTCCACTCTGCCCCCCTGGTCCCCACAGCACCCAGCAGGACCCGGACCGAGAAGCAGTCACCGCAGGTTCCCCAACCCTGGGCCAAAGCAGCTTCAGGAGCCAGAACCCGGCCTCTCCGATCCCGGCTCACGCTCCGCTAGGAGTAGGCTCCAAGGAGCGACCCCCGCGGTTTCCCCTGACCCAGGCCAAAGCAACTCCGGGAGCCAGAGCCCGGCCACTCTAAGCTCTCCGAGCTCGGTGCACGCTCCGCTGGGAGCAGGATCAAAGACGCAGTCCCCGCGAGCTTCCCAGCCCCGGGCCTAAACTGTTCCGGGAGTCAGAACACAGACGCCCCGAGCTCAGCGCACGCTCCACTTGGAGCTGGCCTCAACACGCAGTCTCCTCAGGTTCCCCAGCCCTGGGCCAAAGCAGCCCCTGGAAACAGAATCCGGCCACTCAGAGCCCGGCGCACACCTTGCCAGGAGCGAGCCCCTAGGAGTATTCTCCTCTGGTTCTCCAGCACCGAGCCTGAGCGATCTGTTTGCGAGACGCAGGCAAATACCAGCCTGAAATCACCTGTTCCGTAGCTGAATGAGCTGAGATCAGTAGAAAACAGGGATGATTACATCAGCTCTCCAAGATGGCGGCTGCTGTCCTCCTCCATGGTCCGACCGGTGTCGAGAACCGAACTGGACCGCTTCTCTCCTCTGTCTCAAAGCCGGAACTCAGCACTAAGTACGGCCATTGCACCACTGGCAGGAGCCTCCAGAATCCGCATCGCTGCACCCCCGCTCCCGCACCTCGCCGCTTTCCAGCGTGCGCCGCAGACTCCCCATTATTTTCAATTTAACAAAACTTCAACAATAAATATAAGAACTTACAACCAATCAAAATCATCATAATGGTTTTTTTCACTAATATGTTCCTTAGTAATAAAATACAATGTTTCTTTAATTCCAAAACTGAAAATGAGGTTTCCATCTCTATAATTTGTAATGAAATGTAATAGTTTATAAGAAGATTAGGGTTCAGTTTACATTAAGCAGCATAAACCCAAGTGTGCTAACTTAATAAAGCATGGTGGGAAGACCATTATCCACATAGGAGGCTGGCTTAATATACCTTCTACCTGTAAAATGCCACTCATAAAATAAAAAATGACTCAATATTTATAGCTGTAGGTAATAATTCAATGTCAGTGAAAAAACAGGGCACATGCTTTAGCTGCAGAAAGTGACACACAAGAAAATTGTGGTATTATATTGCTGAATGGTAGACATCCCTGATGAGGGCCAAAAGATATAACTTAGCATTTAACAAAAATACACACACACACACAAAAAAAAAACGCTGTTCATTTTTTTTTTTATTTTTTATATACAACTGATGTTAAATATAAATCATGGCAAAAAAACTAGACTTCAAGTGATTGAACTCAAACCTGTATTCATTTTATGTTATGTAGTAAATAAGTCAAACATGTAGCAACAAAACAGAAAGCTAGAAATATATTTTAGAGTGAAATAAATGTCTAATCAGATAATACTTAGATATATAAATGATGAAAGTTCTACTGTGTTTATTTCATGAAACATTAATATAAAATATATTGAAAAATAGTCAACTTTATTATTTATATCTTGTTAACTACTAAAGCAAACTAGAAGATCTAGAATTATAGTATCAGATATTTATACTTTAGAAGGTAGAGCCTTGTTCTCCATACTGATTGAATCCTTTCACTTAAGGAACTGATCGATCCCAAAACAGTAGTACTCACAAGCAATAGAGCTCATGAAGATAAATAAATTGGATTAATGAGGGGGGGGAGTTCATACTTGGTCTGATCGTAAAAAGAAATGAGCATATGCAGGTAGTTAATATCACACGTATCCTTTTGAAATAGTGTCGTATTTATGACATTAAATGCAGTTAAAAAAGAAGTGTTCAATCTTTTTCTCTTCTAATGTCAGTATTTGGAAACAAAGCAAAACAAAATTCATGCTCTTAATCAAGGATTTGTCTATTTCTGCAAGAGTCAAATTCCCCAGTTGGCTTTACATCTGATGAAACTACAAAGAATAACTCTGTTAACATTCTGGGCATCTGCAACACATCACATCAAATATATGCTCAAAATTGTCTTAGAACAAAGAATGGAAGGACAAAAATGTTTCTGTTTCAGTTGTGAAAAATTGTATGTGTAATGTCCTGTCAAATTCTGTGTCTAAATTTGACAGCAATAATATACTGTATATCAAGTCACCTATCTAGCTCCATCACTGATAATGATCATATGAAAATGGCAAAGTTTAATGCTTCAAAATACTCAAAAGATTTTGTAATATGTGCTGCATTTTGCTTACTCCAGTTATGAATTCATTGTCTAAAATCTCAATTGTGAATATAACTTTCATATGTACAAAGCAGCAAAAAATTTGAGGTAAATAATATTAACAAATCTTGAAATCTTGTTATTTCTAATTAGTAATGAAAAATAATCACAATGGGGTGTCCTTTTATTAAGTGACCATTTTGTTTCATACTGCTTATTTCACATTTTGTTAAGACTCGATTCTTTTAAAGGGCACAAAAGACCAGAGGAAACTATATTTTCCAGTTGACATGAGATATTTAATACAATAGAAATGGCTAATTGGTATCAAACAAGGTCAGATGACTTTTTCCCCATATTCAGGACTCCTGGGAGATGAAAGGTCAACATATAATATATCAAAACCTACCAGGGAAAAACAAAAAACACAAAGAAGTTATTTCTTCTTATGAAAATAATCACAGTGGTATTCATTAAAATGGTAATGTTTTTCATGAACTGTCAATAGCTTATTATTTTTTATTAAAAGGGAGGGTTCCTCAGAAGGCCACTCACTGGAAAATAAAATTTGTGTGATGTGTGTGTGTGTGTGTGTGTGTGTGTGTGTAGTAAAAGTGTATTTTCTATTGAAAACTGCTATTGCATTTTGGAGTCTCATTCCATAAAATAGACTGACACCTTCTGCATATTGTCAAGTATCATCTATGCAAAGTGAGTTACTCCTTTAGCAGATCACAGAGGGGTAGTCCTAAGAAACCAGAGGAAACTATATTTTCCAGTTGACGTGAGATATTTAATACAATATAAGAAGATAAATTTCTACTTTTTCCTCTTATTACTGTATTGTCTTCAAAGTTCTATAAGCCTATAAACTTTTACTGTATTACTATTCTGAATAATACCCTGCTAAAATACTTTGAACCTTTTTCCTCTCCCTAGGCTACATGACAAAAAACTCTGAATTTCTAAGTCTTCTTTACTTAAGCAATACGACCTTATGCTATGATCTGCATTTGAGGGGTCATACTATTAAGTATGAATTTGATGGATTCCAGAAACAAGTTTATGTAATAAATATAAATAGATTAAAATGGTTTAATATATTAGCTGATGGTATATTTACTGGGACTATATTTATGTACTACAATAAGGTGTGGGTATGTTATCAAAGAATATTAGTCATGATGGCTTAGTTTATCATATTTGGAAATGGAGGGAAAGGCTGGGTTTAAGAAGAAAATATATAAAGTCTTAGCAAATCTTTCAATAAATTCTTTTGGTTCCATTGTAGAGACTCATACATATTATGTATTTTTTAAAATATTTTTTTAGTTATAGATAGACACAATACATTTATTTATTTATTTATTTTTATGTGGTGAGAATTGAACCCAGTGCCTCAATATGTGCAAGGCAAGTGCTCTGCCACTGAGTCACAATCCCTGCCTTATTATGTATTTTTGATACTTGTATTTTTGACTAAGGAATTAATTCTCTCTTAGTAAATTGATGTTTTTGTAAAAAAAAAATGTGTTATTTAGCTTTTTACTTCTACTAGTCTTCATAGATAGTTATAAATTAGTGCCAAAGGGCAATATTTAGCACTTTGTGTGTGGGGGGGTACTGAGCATTGAATGTAGGGATGCTCTGTTACTAACTACATCCCCACCCTTCCCTTATTATTTTGTTTTATTATTTATTTATTTATTTATTTATTTATTTATTTAGAGACAGGGTCAATTACTTGAGGACTTGCTAATTTGTTGAGGCTGACTTTGAACTTGGGACCTCAGCATCCTGAGTCTGTGGGATTACAGGCGTGTGCTAGCTTTTTCAGTTATATTAAATACATGATTTTTGGTTTAATATAGTGTTTCTGTGAGATATAAGAATCATATCAATAAAGTTATTATGTAGCAATTTGTTTACTTGTTCAACTTATGCTAATTAAAATTACTTCATTGATGTGTGGTATCAATATATATTTTCAGACAGTTATGCATCAAGTCATTAACAATTAATGTAATTTCATGTGCTGAAAATAAAATTGAATATTTACATACCGAAACAATTTGCAACATTTTTAAAATGGTGTTTCTATATGCTTAGTAAAATTTTATGATATCAGATAAGTGGCTAAACTACATGGAAGCACACAGAAGAGTCATTTATGTCATTAAATGCCTGAATTTGGTGAAATGTTCATTTAGGGTTTGAGTTTTAGGAATTCTTGCACCGGAATCTACCAAGGAAATAGGAACAATAAGAAGTCACAAAGTCTTGCAAGGAAATCTTGAGCTCAATGATATTAAATGGCATAGCATTGATTTCTTTAAAAATAAAAATAAAAACAAGAAGGGGAAGAAGTCCTAGGAAGGAAAATAAACCAGGATAAGAGAATACAGAATGTAAAGAAAGGAAAATTTTCAAATAATACTGTATACTGTAGGTTCAACGAATTAGCATTCAATTTAGAAAGATAAAACTGACCTTATAAAAAAAATGTCACAGGATGATCAAACAATATCAGAAAAATTAATGCTAGAAGATGGCAAATAAGAATGTAGGCTGTCAACAAAGCAACATTAACAAAACATATTACCGAACTGAAAGCAAAGGTTAAACATAGGATGGAACACTCAAGAGAAGCTGAAAAAATTCAGCAAATAGAGGCTCTTCTGTAATGATGAAGCTGGACTAAAAGTTGCAAGAAAGTACAAGGTTTTAGAGCATAAGAGAGATCTGGGTGGTAGGTCAAATTGTATGATGTAGTTTAGTCAGACTCTCCCTGTCTCTCTCTCCTTGAGTGCCTATGCTCATTTCTAGCCACCATAAGGTGACAAAGAGGATGGGATTTCATCTGATTCCATGCAGAGTAGCTAGAGAGAGAAATTCTCTAAGTGGATGTGAAGAAGTAAGCTGCTAGTTTGTAAGATAGTCTGAGCAAGGTCAGGTGGACTGGAACTAATTGGCCCTCTAGGAGTTGAGGGCAACCCCTGGCTAACACTCAGCAAGAAAATTGTGACCTCAACTCTACAACCACAACAAACTGAAATCCATCGACAACAATGCGAGGCTGGAAAATTACCTCGAGTCCAGATGGGAACAAAGCCCCTTGACCCCCTCCATGCAAACTTGTGATTCCTGAGTAGAGGAAGCTGCCAAATTTGCCCAAATTCCTGACTATGGACCTTGTGACATAATAAATATTCATTTTTTAAGCCATTACATTTATGGCAAACCACAGGAAGAAAAAAAAAATACTGTCTTCATTTTTGCATTGGAGGCAATGGAACTGAGTGGCTAAGCAGACAAATCGTGCATCTAGTCAGGATTCGAATCCTAGTTCTGATAGTGTTGTGAACACTCTTTCAGTTCTCTGTACCTCAAAGGATGTAATATTATGTGCATTGCCCAGGGTTGCTAGGCAGGTTGAAGTAAATCAGGCCCAGTGCTTGAAGCACAGTGAGTGCTGAAATAAATGCTAATCATGCTTATAAAGGTTTGGTTTTGAGTGGTTTTGTTTGTTTTATTGTGTTTTAAAAAAATAATTTGAGTGGTTTTATTTTATTGTGTTTTGAAAAAATAAAAATAAAACAACTGAGGATAAAGGAGAGATGGAGCTAATAATCCCCAAGATGCTGTTAAAGACCATGACCCTAAAGGAATGAAGACCTAGAGAACACACAGATTAAACAGAAGTAACTACAAAAAAAAAAATTTAGCTTCTTTTCATTATGAAAATTTAAAACAGAATTAAACTCATGTTACTGAACACAACTCACAAGTCTCTAGTAATCCTCGAAACACAAATGAATAGAGAACAAATGAGTGGCAAGAACTTATTGAGCATCTATTCTTCATATCAAAGAAAGAGTGGAAGAATAAGAGTACATTATATATGTGCATGTAAAAATTTTTATCAATAATGTGTTGAAATTATTTTAAATTTAATGTATATCATAATTATAATATTACTTATGTTTCCATTTAGGTATATATACATGTGTATATTTACATACTTAGATCAATCTATACCTGTTCAAATATTTTAAGCATTTATAAGGTGATTCATTAATTTACATTTCCTCTGCAGAAAATTTTATAGTCTTTTAAAAAATTATCTGAGTGACTTGGAATATATTTAAGCATAAGCATATATAAACATATAATTATATTAATATGTATTGTACATACATGTCATTATCACATTTAAGAAAAACACTCTTTGCCTCTGCCTTTTTCAAGTTATCAATTCTAGATTCCTTAGGCCTATGTGGTAGTGATATTTTTTGAAAACATTCTTTTTCACACTCTAATGGATTTCCTAAATACAAAATGTCCTTCACATAAATTTCATTTATTTGGTGTTACTTTCTTTTTCTTTTTTTATCTATTTCTTACATACATGACAATAGTGGAGTGCATTACATTCATAATTATCCGTAACTCTGTATATAAAGTATGTTCACACCAAATTATGCCATTACACATGAGCTCTCTTATTTTTTTTGCATATACTTCTTAATACACCTTCATACCACCATTTATAATATCTCTGTTTATATATAAGGTATGTTGACACCAAATTCACATCTTCATACATGCATTTTGTATAATGATGACCCTATCCTTCCACCATCCTAGCTATTCCCCTTCTCCCGTCCTTGCCATCCCACCCTTATTCCCTATCTAGAGGTAATTTTCCTCCCATGCTCTCCCTCCCTATCCCACTTTGAGTCATACCCCCTTATATCAGAGAAAACATTCATCATTTGTTTTTTTGGGATTGGCTAACTTCACTTAGCATAATCTGCTCTAATGCCATCCATTTCTCTGCAAATGCCATGATCTTATTCTTTTTTAGTGCCGAGTAATATTCCATTGTGAATAAATGCCACATTTTTTTTATCCATTCATCCACTGAAGGACATCTAGATTGGTTCCACAGTTTAGCTATTGTGAATTGTGCTGCTATAAACATTGATGTAGCTATGTCCCTGTAGTATGCTGTTTTTAGGTCCTTTGGGTATAGTCCGAGAAGAGGAATAGCTGGGTCAAATGGTGGTTTCATTCCCAGCTTTCCAAGGAATCTCCATACTGCTTTCCAAATTGGCTGCACTAATTTGCAGTTCCACCAGCAGTGTATGAGTGTATCATTTTTCCCCACATCCTCACCAGCATTTGTTGTTATTTGACTTCATAATGGCTGCCATTCTTACTGGGGTGACATGGTATCTTAGAGTAGTTTTGATTTGCATTTCTCTGATTGCTAGAGATGATGAGCATTTTTTCCTATATTTGTTGATTGATTCTATATCCCCTTCTGAGAAGTGTCTCTTCAGGTCCTTGGCCCATTTATTGATGGGATTATTTGTTTTTTTGGTGCTTAACTTGTTGAGTTCCTTATATACCCTAGAGATTAGAGCTCTATCTGATGTGTGAGGGGTAAAAATTAGACAAAGGTGCCAAAAGCATTTACTGAAGAAAAGACAGCATCTTTAACAAATGGTGCTGGGAAAACTTGAAATCTATATGCAACAAAATGAAATTGAATCTCTGTCACTATGCACAAAAGTTAACTCAAAATGGATCAAGGATCTAGGAATTAAACCGGAAACTCTGCGTCTAATAGAAGAAAAAGTAGGCCTTAATCTTCATCATGTGGGCTAGGCCCCAACTTTGTTAATAAGATGCCTATAGCACAAGAATTAAAACCAAGAATCAACAAATGGAATAGACTTAAACTAAAAAGTTTTTTTTTTTCTCAGCAAAAGAAATAATCTGTGAGGTGAACAGAGAACTTACATCTTGGGAACAAATATTTGATGTTACTAATTTATTTGTTTTTTCATTTATTTTATTCCATAAATGTTTTTTATATGTGTACTATTACAAGGTATTTTGAAAAGCTAAATTTTTTATTATATAATTAGCAATTGTAAAATTTTCAAAAATACTTTCACTGTCATTAGTGTTAATAGTGAATATCTCTGAGAGTTATTGTATCTTTGCCTACTGAAATGAAACACTCTGCTTCTTTTACTCTCCAGAATGCACTGGGAGACTGAAGAAAAATAGACACATTTTCAAGAAAAAAAAAATGCATTATTAGGAATCCTCTTTGGTCTTAAATACAAAACTCTTTGGCTACTTATAATTGTGATGTACATGATAAATTTTATCTGAGTTGAAGTTTAGGGTCTACATTTTCATGAAGCGTGTCATCTGATTTATAGATCTGAAGTCATTCTAATAATATATATGGGTGATTCTTACTCTAGCTTACATATTCTTTGAGACTCGGACAATATAGATTGCTCCATTTTAAGACCTAATTTCTTAATAACCAGAAATCATGGTGTCATTCTGATCATGAAAATAAACAGATGATCTTTCAATAAAAAAATAATTAGGCTTATCATATAAGCTAAGTTGGAGGTGAGTACTTACTAACAAGAGAAACAGGTGCCCTTTAGAACTTCTGCAACTACAAAATTAAAATATGAGACCACCATTTGGACTTCTGCATGAAAAAGACCGTGTTGGACAAATTAAGATGTAATAAAAAACAAGGGAAAAAAGTTCTGATCATTAGCCCCAGATAAAAAGCCACACTAAAAGTAGTTGTTGATTCATTATTAAAAGAGTTCCCATTTTTGCAACTTTCTTCTGTGGCTGCTTCAGATGAGGCAGTGTTGAAGGTGTATTTACTGAATAATCAGAGATTATTATGTGAATAAACATGAGAAAATTCTGAGCAACTTCAAGAAAGGTAGATATGCCAGAGGTAGATTATTAGTCACTTCCTAGTTATTTCCTTGCATGACCTTTCTTTGGTGCATATATTAAAAGAGAGGTCAGGTCTCTTCCTCTTTTTAATAGGACAACAATCCCATTAGGGGACCTTTTCCACATGACCTAATCAAAATTTCCTGCCTCCTAAAGGTTTTTCCTCCAAATAAGTCATCACTTTAGGACTTCCACATATGAACTGGAAGTTACCAACACTTAATACATAGCAGAGTGGGATGAGGAGAGTTCTCACTCTATTATCACAAATTCATTAGAATAGCTATAAAATTCTTAGCAGTCACAGAATATATTTCATATATTTGAGAAATAGTACTAATATATTTTTTTTCATATCTGGTGGGAACACAGTACTTAAATAAATCCCACAACATTCAGCAAATATATCGCCATTTGTTTTTTGGTTCTTGTTGTTGTTGTTATTGTTGTTTTAATGGTATTTTCTAATGGGATTTTTTAGTTATACATGACTGTAGAATTCATTTTGATATGATTATTCATGCATAGAACATATGATATTCTTACTAGATGTAATTTGTGGGGGTTTTTTTTGCATTACAATTCTTATTGTACATATAGAGCACAGTTTTTCATATCTTTGTATATAAAGTATGTTCATGCCAATTCATGTCTTTATGCATGTACTTTGTTTCTTTTGCATTACAATTTTTATTACACATATATCCCATAATTTTTCATATCTCTGTTTGTATATAAAGTATGTTGACACCTAATTCATGTCTTCATATGTGTACTTTGGATAATGATGTCTATCACATTCCACCATCCTTGCTAATCCCCTGCCCCCTCCCTTTTCCTCCCACCTTTCTGCCCTATCTAGGATTCATCTATTCCTCCCTTGCTCCCCTTTCCTACCCCACTATGAGTCAGCCTCCATATATCAAACATTCGGCATTTATTTTTGGGGGATTGGCTAACTTCACTAGCATTTGTTCTTAATGAGGTTTCAGGAAACAGCTTTGCTGCCTTTGAGATTTATCTAAAGTCTGCATCTGGTATTTTATTTCTTTTTTAATTTTTATTTTATTTCTTAAAATTTATTCTAACTTGTTATATATGCATCAGAATGCATTTCAATTCATATTCATATATGGCACAATTTTTCATATCTCTGGTTGTACACAAGTTAGAGTCACACCATTCGTGTATGCATACACGTACTTAGAGTAATAATCTCCATCTCATTCCACTAGTTTTCCTACCCCTAGGCCCCCTTCCTTCCCCTCCCCCCTTTGCCCTATCTAGAGTTTGTCTATTTCTCCCATTCCCCCTATTCCCATTATGAATCAGCATCCTTATATCAGAGAAAACATTCAGCATTTATTTTTTTGTGATTGGCTTACTTCAATAAACGGGATGGATTCAAACTGAAAAGCTTCTCAATTAAAGAAACAATCAGTGAGTCTACAGAATGGGAGCAAATTTTTACCACATGCTCATCAGATAGAGCACTAATCTGTAGAGTATATAAAGAACTCAAAAATCTTAACACCAAAATAAATAAATAAATAAACCAATCAATAAATGCATCTGGTTCTTCTGTGGCTGCTTCAGATGAG
Organism: Spermophilus citellus; assembly: GCF_964194105.1. Lineage (NCBI taxonomy): Eukaryota > Metazoa > Chordata > Mammalia > Rodentia > Sciuridae > Spermophilus > Spermophilus citellus. The sequence goes on from NC_138182.1 coordinate 256,681,939, forward strand.
GCAGTGTTGAAGGTGTTTTTACTGAATAATCACAAGAGACTATAGACTAATATGGGCAGATTCCATGTAGTACCAATTCTCCATTCATCAAAATTCTTATAATAAATTTAAATAAAAAATAAAGCTTATAAATTAGTTTAAAAGAAGAAACCACACACACACACACACACACACACACACACACACACACACTATAGACTAAAGAACACTGAAAGAGTACTGACATTATGACCTTTTGCTCCATAAGGAATTCTATGGGCATTTGACAACCCGATTCTAGTTATAGAAGCTCAAGTCTCTCCTAACCACACATGGGCATATTTGATAGCCACTTTCAAGTTTTCAGGAACACTAGTATAGAGTTTCTCCACACAAAAATCTGTTGTTAATTGCTCAATTTACCATGGCATATGATGGCACATGTAGATTTATTTTCTCTTTAATGCCCTATGATTTTCTCTCTTTCATGATGGTGGCGAACTGAAACTCTTCATCTTTTTTAAATAATTAAAACAATGATAATTTGTGATAGGCCCAGTCAAAGAAATCATGTGAGAAACACCTTGAAGGGCTTGACAAATATATAATGGTCTTTGGCTTAGAGAAAATAAAGTTCTAACATATTTTGATGGAGAAAAATGTCTAGAGCAAGCCATAATTACTTGCTTTGGCATAGGCAAATATTTGGCCTTCACTTACTGGTAGCAAAGATTATATATATGTAATTACCATATACATTTTCAATTATTTTTCTGAAACCAAAGAAAATGTTTGTTCTCTTGCTGTTTTATGGACAGTAATCAATTTGAATCCCTATGCCATGACCACCTTTTAAAACTTTTAGTAAAAAGAAAACTTTTTGTTTTTGCTTCCAACACACAGTAGAAAATGTCATGAAACCAGGCCTGTTTATATGTGATCAATAATAAAGCAATGACCATATTAGAGTGCTGATTAATCCAAAAAATCTAAAATTAAATCAATTTCACTATTTACCCTATAGTAACATTAAAAAGGCTCATTCATTATGTGGTTTTAAGGTAGCATGAGGCCTGATTTTTCTCTCTGGCTGCCACCCACAGCTGACAGCTATGCACTAGGAGAGCTCAGCACCATCAGGCATCTTTATAGCTAATGTAGTTACAGACCAGCCACTTAGTATAGGTGTGAGCCCAGGGAAAAGGCTTAACTTTCCTCTACAGGCTATGTTAAGAAATCTAAAAGCAATACGTGTTTTCAGGATTTTATTGACTCTGGTATAAAGCACTACACAAATATAAAGATGTATTATGTACATTATTGGGCTTTTCAGATATTTTAAGGGACAGCCAACTACAAGATAATGAGATACCACATTTCTGAACAGCAAATGAGTATGGCAGTTTGGAAGTAAGTTTGTATGTGTGCTTCAGATTCAAAATTTCCTTCATCTCTTACTAAGATAGTGTGAGAGTCACTTAGACCTTATCAAGATGCTTTTAATAATCTTTCCTAAAAAAGTACCATTGTTCAAATTGGCATACATTTGGAAATTACCAGTGTCCTTACTGATTTTTATCTTGAAAATTGCCAACTTTAAATTAAAACATGATGTCTTAAGAGCACACTCAAGCACTGATGTGATGAGGACTTTGTCAAAGGGCCCCTGGAATTCCCATTCTGACAATTGCCCTTTTGTTAATGCAGCTCAAATGACTTCAGATTCTTTTTTTTTTTTTCTCCCCTGTTTGGCATCCATGTCATGCTGATGGCTCACACTGAGTCTGAGTCAATTATAGCTTGGTACCTGCAATATTTTCAAAGGAAACACTGTTAAACTATTTCTTTTCCTGAACTGTAATTATCCAGTTAATTCTTTTGAAATTTAATATAGGAAATTCTCTTCTTTCTCTTGTATGCATACTTTATTAAATTGTATACACCATTCTAACCTGAAGAAATTTTCTGAATCATAATTTAAAATCCAATGTACTAGATTTGTGCTATTCACATACTCCTTAACATGTACCACCACCTTTATGTAAGGTACTAATGTGTTGGATGTATTATTTAACACTAATAAATATGAATATATTAAATATATTTTATTTATTAGCCTTAGATTGATGTCTGAAATTTCAGTGACTAGATCTATTTGAGTATGCTTGCTTAACTAATTAAAACAACCTTATGCATTATCATGAATCCACATTTCTCCATTTTTTTTAGAAGAGACTATTAAGAGAAACTCTGTCAAAGGTTTACTGGCAACAAGATATACTACATTTAGCCATTGCAAATTCAAGGTTGCCAAGTCCAGTAATTATTTCAAAATGTAATCTGGAACTAGTTGTCATGATGTACTCCTAAAACCAAGACTGCCTTCAATGATTATTGCATTTCATTTTAAACTCTTATCCATACTTCTAAAAATAGGCCATTCTAAAAATTCGCTTTGGATTGATATGAATTTTAACTGTCCTTAGTTCACAGAATCCTTTTTATCCCAATTTTAAAAAGGGTATAATTCTTTTCTTAGCATTATTTAGCTAATCTATTTGTTATATAAACCATTATAAATATATAAGATTTTTCTCCAGATTACTGTCATTTCTACTTATCTAATTGGTTTATAGTGACCCAAATTTAAGACAAACAAGTTCTATCATTAGATCCACATTCTCCTGAATTACTTGTAAAAATGTTGTAGATATATATGGTAAAAAAGTAGTAGATATGTCATTTCCCCCATAAACGTATGTGAATGCAATTGCTACATTGTATAACAGAATCTAGCTCTTGGTAACATAAAAATAATACTTCAAATTTTATAAAAAAATAACTTGTAGTGAAGATTTCAACCTGGGGAAACAGAGCATCACATGAAAGTTGAACATGAGACATGGCACTCACTACGGAGGTCCTTGACAGTGGAGCATTGCTCAGAGGTTGATTGCCCACTATGAGCTCTTTTACAAAGGAACTATTCATGTACAGTACAACCTGCTGGAAAAGGTCAGCGGAAAAGTCAAAACACTTAAAGCTGGGGAGTTTTATACCTTAACAATTCTTTGAAATGTTACTCACTAAAATGGAGTGGGTATACTTCAGATCATGTGCAGGTAACTGGGAAGGAACCAAAAAAAGGGGAAAAAAGTATTGAAGTGGGGAGAGATGAATTTTAGATCCTATGTCCATTTACTACGTATCTTACTTTAAATAATACAAAAGTTTTCAATGGACTTTGTTCATTTTAAAAGTGAACTTTAAATTTTCCTATAGAAAAAAAATCAATTTTGACTGTAAAAGCCACAAATAGTACTGCATACATATTGACTGCTATTATTGGGTATTAATATTTCAGGTTATCAGAGGCTTGTGATGGTGATCATTACTCTTATTTATATAATTTATAGCATTATTATTCACATTACTATTAGTATTGTAGTATTTAGCTGATCTATTTATTATATTATTATATAAATCTGGATTTCCTGGATTTCTATATCCTAAGCTCCATTTATTTCATTCACGGGAAGTCATTTTAAATTATAACTGTAGGTCGTGCTCCTTTGCTTTCTAATTTTTAATTTATGTTTTACCCACTAGTTATGTATCTTATACATATTTTAATCTCCTCTTTCTCTCCCAATTGATGACTTTGATACAATTTCTTCTTGTGGTATTCAAGGTATTTGCGAGCAATTCTTTACTCTTCATCTTGCTCAATCAACATTAAGATGACTATTGCTCACTTCCAAATATGGTTTCTGATTTCCTAAACTTTTTCTATTTTCATCTGCATTTAAGGGTTTTGATGTCCTGTCTTATTGCACACCTAATCTTTTAGAAAAATTGTGAACATGCAACTCATAAAAAGATTTATTATGTGAACAAATAAATGTGCTTGCACATGTTTTGAGACTGTGGAATTCCTGAGAGCAAAGGTTCACCTATTACATTTTAAATATTATTATTATTTTTTTAGTTGTAGATGGACAAAAAACCTTCATTTTAATTATTTGTTTTTGTGTGATGCAGAGTATAGAACCCAGTGCTTGGCATGTGCCTGGAAAGTGCTTTACCACTGAGCTACAACTTCACCTATTACTTTTTTGTAATATATGAATACATTAATCACATATGTACATTTATACATTATGAATTCTCAGTTGACTAAATTGAAATGAATCAAACTGCTACATAAGTTAAATCACTTTTACTTCAAAATTTTAGTAACAGGTAAAAATACAGAAAATAATAAATTAGTAAAGCCTATGTATGTTTCCAAACATTTGATTGACTAGGATTCTGATTTTTCTATTAGGAAGATTGTATAAATCTCAGATATCCCCAGAAGAAAGACCTAAATTTATTAATGAACAAAATTTTTATTGATAAATAGTATTCTTAAAGTTTATAGGAATATTGGAGATTTGTAAATATTTGATTTTTAAAAAAAATTTATTTAATGATTATTTCCATTACTTTTATTGAAGTAAGTGTCAGGCTAAAATTGTAGTCAGAACAGAATTATCAGGTGTGCTAGGAAGTGAACTATGAGTAGAAAATACTGAAGAATGGGGCTGGGGATGTGGCTCAAGCGGTAGCGCGCTCAACTGGCATGCGTGCGGCCTGGGTTGGATCCTCAGCACCACATACAAAGATGTTGTGTCCGCCGAGAACTAAAAAATAAATATTAAAAAATTCTCTCTCTCTCTCTCTCTCTCTCTCTCTGTCTCCGCGCTCTCTCTTAAAAAAAAAAAAAAAAAGAAAGAAAATACTGAAGAAGAGCCAAAACTGTTCACTTGTCTCTGTTTGTTTTTTTCTTATTAATGTGGAAAAGATCGTCCAAGAGTACTTATTTTCAATATCTAAGAAGTCCTTATAGAGTTTGCCCAATATAACTATTACATAATAAGACTTTTTTAAACTATGGAAGGTAATGAGAAAATTGTATCCACTTTTACCTACAAATTCTCTTTGGTTAATATTTCCCCACTTCTATCGACATAAATATTAGCAACCATTCAGAATTGTATTAATTTTAAATTCAAAATGCAGACAAGTAACTAGGAATGTGCTCAAGATACTTAGTCAAAATGTAGTGGATTAATGTTAAATCTTATTTAAGTTTAATATAATTTTAAACTTTGGAAGTTGGTTCATATTTTACGTTTTCAGGGAAAGGTGAGGGAGAGTGGGATATCATAGAGGGTAGAGGGATTTTGTTGGGAACATTGCATTTTACACAGACAATAGTGTGTTCTGGAAGCTAATAAATATAGTCTCAGAAGAAGCTTTAACTAAATTACATGTTAAACAAGTTTTTAATGTTAATTTTAAGGTAATGGGATTCAGGTAAAGAGTTGAGTTTTACAGAGTATTGTGAAATTTTTTTTAAAATTTAGAATCTTGCTACTTATGAATAGTCACAGTATGAATGAAAGGTTGCAGACCATTTTTGATAAATAGCATCTTTACTTACCAGCTTATTGACCAAGGTAACACTAATTAAAATGAAGAAAAATTTATTAAATATTTTACTTTGTCAACTAAGGCAGTTAATCATCTGATGATGAAGCATGTTTTATATCATTGCCACATCAAGTTTGCTTTTTGATATCACTACTTTGCATTTATTAATTAATTCAATATTTTAAAAATCAAAATTATCAAAATGTTGGATATGAAAAGCTGTGATAGGTATTTGGGTTAGTGTTTTTAGACATGGTCTTGTGTTTGGAAATCCAGCAGACTTTTTCTCTAAGTATTATCTAGCTTGTCCGTGACATTTTCAGAAAGCTGAATTATTTTATACCTGTTATGTGCTGACAATATTATTGAATGCATTCTTTTCTGCTAGCTTTTGTTAGTAGTTTGTTAGTAATTATTTATCTTCTTTTTCTTTCATATTACTGACCCTTTTTTCTTCTTGCTTGTTGCCTAGTGTTAGAAACAGAGTGATGATAAAAATTGTAAACAAAATAAAATAAAGGGGACAAAAACAACCCTACAAGGTAGAAGTTGTTTTCTAGCAGTAAACGAATTACCAGGAAAATAAAAACTGGAAATCTGACAGGATTAGTTTGCTGTCTTGCTGGGTTTATGAGCCCTGTAAAGAATAGCAATGTGGAAAAAATAGATGATAGAGGACAACATTATAAATTTTACCCACAGACTTCTTCAGTGAGATCTGGGAAACAGAATCAAGTTCTCAATACCATCAATGGTTAGTATGATACAAAGGTGAACCAGTTTTCTCTCTGTTTCTCTGCCAAGTAAAAATAAGAACACTGGAGATAGAGCTCTCTGTGAATTAGTTAAATAACCTGCTGGGCATTACTCTTAAGTGCAATGAGAACTGGTATAGACACACATATGAAAACTGTTGACTATTTTGAGGACTAGTAACAAAATCTACCAAGGATCAGAATCAAATGGTGAGAACTAGGTGGAAGCATATGAAGAGTAAGTTAAAAGTCAGACTTCACAACTGATTTTGTGTGTGCAAACCACACAGTCTGCATGATGCAGAGACTTTGCCAAATGTGGACACCAAACAGTTACTCACTCACACAAGTTAGAGAAAGGGTTATGTGTGATAATTTGAGTAGTATTATACAATATGAAGGGAAAAAATGTCATTCATTAAAGGTCTTACATTATCACATTATAAAAACTCAATGAACTTTCTGGGAGAAAAATAAACCCACATAATTGATTTTTTAAAATCTTTAAAAATCTGATGAAATGTGGAATTCTTTGGAGAATAAATTAACCTATACATGGATGCAAACATTTTCCACATAATTACAAATAGTGCATAGACTCACTCAAGAACCTCAATTAAATTATTGTTCAGGTATATGGTAATGTTTTTCTATATTTAAAAATGATAGCTCATAGGAACAACTACATAATATTCTAAGAGCAATTAACTACATATTTCCTATTTGGTCCACATAAGGAATTAGCTAAAAATACAGTATCTTCATACAGTCAAAATTTTCCATATTTAAAATTCCCATTTTTATTTAATAGTTTTATACTTTAGATGCCTAGAGTATACATACACAATCATAAAGAAAAAAATTCAAAACTGTGAACCCAATTATACTTCATTCTTATTAGAGGAAAATATATGAATATATCCAAAAATTAATTCCCAGAAATATTTTGAGAGCTTTATAGTTGTTTCCTGTATTTGACTTATCTATTTTACTTACCCAAATTGTCTAATTTTTTTGGTCCTAAATATCTACAAAATTTACTCATTAGATGTCAACATACCTTAATGACATACATTTAAACTATGGATATTTATGTGAAGCATAATGCATTGAAATCTTCAACTTCGGTATATACATTGTACCTGGATTGCTTGAAAGGAGACATAATCAATAAATTCAAATGTGAATAGCAGAAAAGTTGCAAATACTAAATCTTATTCCATGGCATACCATCAACACAGAGGAGAGACCAAGAAGCAACTTGAGCAGTTCTATGGACTGAAGGGATATTTGCTGAAGTGGAATCAGTTGTGTCCTGCCACTTCTACCTGCCCACAGCTGCCCCAGGAACCACAATCATCACAACCAATGATAGGGAAGGAAAATTTAGAGTCAGTAGTTTTTAGAATTTAACATTTACCAAATAGACGTTTGGAAACCTAAATAGAAGATAGCAGACTATTGTGCAAGTCACATGTAAGTTAAAAAATACTCAGAAGCTGGACAGGATTGTTGTCTTAATTTCTGGAACTAAGCAAAGCTGCTCAAGGTGCCTTGATGTGGATATTAAAGTTTGACAGGGATTTCTAGATCATATAAGAGCTGGGTATGGTGGTGCATGCCTGTAATCCCAGTGGCTTGGGAGGCTGAAGCAGAAGGATCATGAGTTCAAAGCCAGCCTCAGCACCTCAGCGAGGCACTTAACAACTCAGTGAGACTATGTCTCTAAATAAAATACAAAGAAGGGCTGGAAATGTGGCTGAGTGGTTAAGCCCCCCTGTGGTCAATCCCTGGTACCAAAAAGAAAAAAGGGAAAAAAAAAGTGTCAACATTCTAGATCATATAATATTGGCCAGGGAAGAGGGCTAGCAAAAGCCTAAAGAGTATTTAACAGTACTGAGAATGTATCCATGGCACTGATTAGTGTCAGTTCAAAGGCAGCCTTCTCAAAGAAATTCCACTGGGGCAAAATATGTTTTAAAGATTAAATGAATTATAGATGTTTAATGGAGGATATCTCAAAGGTTTAGCCCTGCCCACTATAGTTTAAATTCTTAAGCAAAACCAACAAACGTATTAATGTTATAGTTAATGATATTCATATAGTAGTCACTTATGTTATTCCCGTTAGTCTTTGTCACCACAGTTGATAATATCACCATTTTATAAAAGGAGAGGCTGAAGCACTGAAAATTTAACTGAATTGACTGAAACCGTATGAGTTCCAACAGAAGAGGTTCACTCACACTATAGCTGTCTTCATCTAAATGCCTACATTTAATTCATGTACCATGCTGACTTTCATGACCATAAAAACCTATAAAGAGAATAATAATTTATGTTGGGACATTCACTTTTACTATGATTAATTTCATTGTGATAAATGATTTTCAATGGTTGCCCCATTTGGACATCTTAATGAGTGTCATTACTAAACAAATTTGCATTTCTAAGTAGAAATAAGGTGGATGATATATTCCTTTGTGTGGGTAATTTACTGTCAAAAGGGAATTATATCATTATATAGTAATAAGGTTCTTATATTAATGTGCTTTTACAGCATTGGTAATCAGAATATAACTTGTCTTTAGTGAACTGAAATTTTCACCTAGGAATATCCTTGATGTGCTCAAGGACTAATAAGAGCAATTAAAAGGTAATAAACATTGATTATTTGTTTTTTAATAAAACTTGACACAGTATGTGCTGTTATCAACCTACTCTATTTACTTAAAAAAATGGAATCATTTTACTATATTTCAGCATATTAAAATGAAAATATATTATATATATAATGTGTATCTTTTTTCAATTTATACATAAAAATTGTACATATTTATGGAATGCAGTAGTGTAGTATTTGAATACATGTATACATGTATATAACATGCAATAATTAAATCATAATTACTATATCATAACCTCAAATATTTATCATTTTGTGTGTTTAGAATATTAAAACTCCTTTCTTCTTGCAATTTTGGAGCATAATGAATTGCTGTGGATGTCGCTCAGTATTAGAGTACTTGTCTAACATGTGCAATGTCCTGAGTTCAAACTCCAGAACTGGAAAAAATAAAATGTTAACCACATTCACCCTATTATACTGTAGAACACTAGAATTCATTCTATCTACCTAATTGTAGTTTTGTACCTGAAAACCAGCTCCTCTCTAAATAATATATTCATGTGTAAATAGGTAGGTAGGTAGGTAGAGATATTATTTGTGTTATTTTTCCATTTAAAAGACAAACTAATAATATAGTTATTTCTCACAAACCATAAGTAAACATGGAAGGAATAGGAAAAATCAGAATTACAAAATTGTCCAAGCTGAGTATTCCCATGAGAGGCATACATCATTTGTTCTTACAGCTACTGTCAATTATTTCTGATTTCTGGTGTTTACCTAAGCTTGTTTTTTCCATCTAGGTGGGCAGTTGACAACTATTTTAAAACTGACATATTGAAAAACATTATATAGGTCTAAAAGTTGTACTGATTATAGAATTCCCTTACCAAATATGAACTCAATATTTCAAATAGAAGATAATAATAATTCTATAACATATTATATTAGCATGATGATATGTTAAAAGAGGAAAGGAACACTAATTTATACAAAAATGTCCTCCACTAAACGTAGAATGGGGAAAATGTGTATAAATCTTAGTATGTTATAATAAAAAGATTATTGTCAGTTCAAGTAAAATCATTGGATTTATATAACGATATGTTTCAGTCTCAATTGGGATATAAAATTAGTAAGCAGTTAAAATTAGGTTTGTTATTAATAATTGAAAGTCAATAAGTTTTCCCTCAGGTATAGAACAAATACATAATTCACATTACTTGCATTTTAACATGTGGCATATAGCAAAGATAAAAGTCTGGTAGAGTGTGTAGAAGACAAGGTAGAGTTATAAGAGCAAATTTGTCATGATAAAAGTTAATATTTAAAAATGTATTTTTATATCAAATGTTTATGACCTTATTAAAATTCATTAGTATTTCTATTTAGTATTTAATATTTCATTAAATATAGGATTTGAACATGCGATCAATATTGTTAAATATATATCTTCTTTTACCATTAAGATGACTTGAAAATCTAAACAATATTAAATGATTCTCTGAAATGATATACCAAATTAAACTAACTATATACCCACCCATGTGGAGATTTTATTAGAAAATGCTAAAGGAAAAAGTAGAACCCACTTTGAATGAATATGACAAAGGCTGGTATTATCTGTGTGGCCCTATGTTTAACTTTTCATGGACTATCTGGAGTGCTATTTATCTGTAAAATGTACCAACACTGTATACCATAAATGAACCCACACAGAATTTAATTAACAGAACACTCTCTGATAATCTGATTCAAATGTTGTATTATGTGGCCCAACACCTATTGATACAGAATTAGTGAATAATACATCTGAAATTTCAAAGAGGAAAAAAAAAGGTATTACAGAAAATGTTTACATAGAACTTAATTAAATATGTGACTTTTCTCACCTGTGGTAATAGTTAAGTAAGATTCTCATATGGTACTTCCTCAAGCCAATAAATAAATGTTTGGTTGTCCATGTAAATTAGTTTGTTAAATCCTAGTTAGATTGAGGTTGGTTTACGAAATTCTAAAAAACAAAGAAGCTGTTTAATTTGTGCAAAAATATTATGAACAACAAAATTACCATGTATTTACATTTTTACCTAAAAGATATTTAAATAACTGATCATAATGTAGAAATTTCAACATAATTTCAAATGAAAAATGTTAGAGATTATGAGGACATAATTGATAATTGAAGTAAAATAATCAATATATTACACTTATCCAAGTCTGTAAATTAATTATAATATCCTTGCAACTTTCTTAAGTTTAAAACTATGCAAAGTAAATGGAGAAATGCAGATTTCCATTATCAGCATGTGTGTTATTCCAAGTGTATGTACATTATAATAAGATATAGTCCCTTGAACTTAGGGAATTCAAACTACCATTAAATTATGTGCCAGTTGGCTTATTATTTAGGAAGAATATAGTAATTCTTATATGATATGTGGTAAAAGGCATGAGGAAGATATTTTTGCTCATATAAAAATGCTTTTCAGGGGGCATATTGGCACATGCCTGCAATCACAGAGGCTCAGGAGGCTGAGGCAGGAAGATCATGAATTCAAAGCTACCTTCAGCAAAAACAAGATGCTAAGCAACTCAGTGAGACCTGGTCTCTAAGTAAAACATAGAAATAGGCTGGGAATATGTCTCAGTGGCCAAGTGCCCCTTAGTTCAATCCCCAGTACCAAAATAAATAATAAATAAATAAATGCTTTTCATAGCTAGTCTATTTTTATTAAAACTATCTTCAAATAATAAGCTCTTTCATTTTCTTTCTTTTTCTTAAGGGCCATGTGTTTTAGAAGTTGAGGGATATAATGGCAGAGACTACTGATTACATATAAATGTATTTGTATATGATATTGCTTGAATAATCCTTCAGGCAAATAAGAACTTAACAGATTAAAATTGTGTTAGTCTGCTTTTTATACCTGTGACCAAAATCACTTACTAGAACAATTAGAGGAGAAAAATTTTGGCTCATGGTTTTTGAGTCTTCATTTCATGATCAACCAACTATATTGCTCTGGCCCTAATTTGAGGCAAAACATCATGGTAGAAGAATATGGTGGAGAAAAGTTGCTCAGCTCATGATGAGTAGGAAGGAGAGATGGGTCAGGGAGAAAGAAGGAAAAGGCCAGGTATAGTTATAGTCCAAGACCACACCTCCAATAACCTCCTTCCTTCAGCCAAACCCAACCTACCTACTGGGTGGTAACACAGTAGTCCAATTGGATTAATCCATTAATAAAGTTAGAGTCCTAATCATTGCCTAAAACCCCTATCTCTGAAACTTGCTGCATTGGGAACCATGTTTCCAACACATGAGCATTTAGGGACACTTCAGAACCAAAGGGTAATATAAAGCATTTTTAAACATAAATCTTTTGGCAATTGAAAGACATTTTGAGTTACACAAAAAGTACTGAAATTATCATCAGTTATTATTTAACTGAAGAGAGTAAAATAGACAAAGAGAAACAGCTATTCTTACAAAAGTATTCCTGCTTATAACATTTCTACTTAGAATATCCTCAGAATACTCCTAAAGAATATCTTAAGGGTATTCTATTCTTTCAACCAGGACACTTCTCATATTAGCTGTCCTTGATACAGTGGTCATGTGAAGGCATTAGCCTAATATTCCTGCTCTCTTTTCTTCTTTTCCATTAACCTGCTATAGAGTTTTCAGTTAGCAGTATTGCAGGCATTGAAAGAGGTACAAAGAGAGCCTTTTTTGGTTTCTAATTTAATGTAATAAAGGTTTAAAAGATTAGTTTGTGACCTTGTGCCAAAAAGTTATTGCTTCATCTGAAGAAATTGAATGATATGTTTGTGTTTTATCTTGTTTTATATTAGGTTATTATCCATTAACTAAAGGCTTAGGAAAAAGAAAAGGGGAAAAAAAGGAAATCTATGTACCCTTAATAGAAATTATGGGAAGAAAAGATGATGGCATCAAGAATGGTGTAAACAAAGATGTGAAAATATTAATGAAAAAGATTTCTAGGAAAGTCATAAATAATATAAGGAAATCTGATATACAATCTGACTTTGTATATAATCTGGGATATAATTTATCTAGCTAATGGCAGATTTCTGATGAAGCTTGGCAGTTCAAATCTAGCTGTTGGGGACTATTTTTTTATGTGTTGATTTGTGGCAGGGAATTGGTTTACTTATGTTAGTTAAGAAAGAACTTACAGATAAGCAAACTATGGGAAGAAGGAGGTAAATCAAATTATAGTTGTTAAGCAAATAATTTAAATTTAAAAGTAAGCATATGAGAAATAGATATTAATAAAAGTCACACCAAGAGTGAAATTGAATAAAGGTTTATGGATCCTTAAAGTAGAAAAGATAACTAGCCAGATTAATTAAATGTTCATAGAAAAAGTTTTGTTTTTAAATAAATCCAACGTAACTTTGATTTCAACATTAATTGATCTACAAATGCTCCTTAGCTTCTTTGTAGTTATTATTTTTGACTATTTCCCTTGACGAGGAAACTATTTCAACATAATTATCCTGCTAGTGAATTTTAATTTACTAGAGCTAAATGGAAAATAAATAAAACAATAAAACCCCACAAAATAATAGTAGAAATTATTGTATTAAGAGAAGATAAAATAAAAGAAGTTGGTATGAACATTTTAGTTTTATTCAACAAATATTCAGTGGCTACTTTTAGTTGAAGTAGTTTGAAAAATAGAACTTCATGATGTTCATTCTGTTTACCAAGAAAATATTCATATATAATTTGATAGATAAATATTAGAGAGGTAGATGATGAATGATGGATAGAGAGATAGATAGTAGGTAGGTAGACAGGTGGATAAATAGATAGATAGGTAGATAGCAACCTTCTTGCCCTGATGACTCAGTGCCATCTTCAGAAGATTCTTCTGTAGTGAAAATTGAGTAAAGTTTATTTTTCTATAATTTTACCCAGTACTGAAATTTCTCATTTTGAGATTTGAGGACATGAGTCAACTGACACTTTTTTCTACCCTTTTCATCTGTTTGCAGGTAACCAGTGCATTTCATTATCTGATTGTGATATGTGTGGGTGGGAGAATAGATAAGTGGACAGATAAACAAATCCATCTGGAAGGTAATCTTATCTCCACACAACTACCAGTTTCACAGTTTAGATAGAGCTTATGAATTAAAAAGTAATTAATGTGGTCCAGCATGGTGGCTCATGCCTGTAATCCCAGTGGCTCTGGAGACTGAGACAGGAAAATTTTCAGTTCAAAGCCAACCTTAGCAACTGCAAGCCACTAAGCAAGTCAGTGGAACACTGTCTCTAAATAAAATACATATAGGGTTGGGGATGTGTCTTAGTGGTAGAGTGCCCCTGAATTCAATCCACAGTACCCCCCCCAAAAAAAGTAATTAATGTAAAAATTATTTCATTGCTATTTAATAGAACATTAACCTTAGCCTTCTACTAAGATATTGATCCTAACATTCTGCATTTAGTGTCTGTGTCACTTTGTACAAGGTGCTAAAATAATCATGGTTCTAAACCTGAGTTGTATAATTCATGTATTCCAAAGAATAATGCCTGTTGTATAGCTTGTGGAAATTTGCTTCTTTTGCTTTGTTTTGGTTTGGTTTATAAATTATCAATATATAAATATACAATATATTGTATATATTATATATATATATATAAATTATCAATATATATAAATAATACAATAATTTGTTCAGAGGTTGTTTCAAAAAGTACTTCTATGAAACAATTAATAGGGAACTATTAAGCTCTTTGCTTATTCATCAGTTCATCTTATTTTGCTTTTCATTTTCATACACTTGAAATCACATTTCATCTTTCCTTTGTTTTTTCTGACTTGCTGCATCTCTTTTGCTCTAGGAGCCTAGTGATCTAATTGCTCAAATTCTGTCTAAACTTTTCCTTTTAGCAATTTGGAATAGGCAGAAATAAGAATAGGAAATGCTGTAAGAGATAATTTAAAGATAAGTTCAATAGGAAAACTTTGGTGTACTTAAGGATTCAGATTAAAAACTAAGTTTAATAACCATAAACCACTAGACTATGTGTTAAGGAAGAACTTGCTCAGGTGCTACACAGTCTGCCTTGCTGTGCCATCAACAGTGAAAAAATCATCTAAAAAGAAAATAACTGGAAAAAGTCTAAGCATAGACAAATGCAAAATTACAAAGAGCAAATATAACAAATAGGATACACTTTTGTTTGGAAGGTACAGCCAAGCATTTAGAAAGAAAAGGTATAGTAAAAATAGTAGGATGGAATTTCAAAGAGGCAAATGACTGGAGGTAAAGCATAATAATACAGGTCAGAGTGCAATTAACAATAAGAAAGAAAATTCTTTGCAGGTTGAAATTTTCTCTAACAGCTTTATTTTAATTGCCAGAGAACTTAATAAGTGTACTTTTTTTTTTCTAAGTGGAAATTTCGGAACATATTTGAAATATTTGATGAACTATTGAACTCAGAAATGGCATGAAAATAGTTTTGAATTAAAGTAGAAAAAAATCTCAAATAAAGGTACACACACAGCTTATGTGTTTGTACAAATAAACATAAGCTAATGCAAAGCAATATTATATTGATTTAGCATATTTTTTCTGTAAATTATGTAATGTCACACTTGAAATAATCAGAGCAAAAAATAGATAATTCTGTTTTTGAACTGTAAAACAAGACAATTTACTGCTCTGACAGGTGAGTAATATGATTTGAAATGCTATTCTTAAACAAGCAAGTGAGTTTTCCCTGGTTTTTCCATGTGTTCCCTTCTAATTCTTTAATTTTATTTCTTTTTTAATATTTTAACCAAATAAAGTTAAGTATATACCAACCTTGTTGAGACTTAGAACAGGGCTTTTGTTAGTTCATTAGTTAATCTATGTGAACATTAATGTTTTTAAATAATATATCTGTGTTTTCTACATTATATGAATTAGCTGGCTTTTAGAAGCAATTGCACTTATAAAAGACAGAATATCAAATACAGAGTACATATTACTAGAGAAATAAAGGTACTTTCAAAGATATTTTTTAAAGGGACGGTTTTGATTAGAACAAAGAACATAGGAAAAGAGTATGAAATATGAATTTGAGTATGTAGACAGGAGTCAGTCTGTTATTCTTGGAGATTTGAAAATAACTTTCAAGGGATTTTAAGTTATGACAAGACAAGAGACGTTTGTATTCTCAACATAGCATATGGATTCAGTGTGGAGAGTCAATTGTAGGACAAATTTAGAACTAATTAAAAGGAGAGACTGGTCCAGCAAAGATGCCAGTGTAGGTCAGGGTGGTTGACATGCTAGTGAAGAAAAAAATATAGCAGTAAAGACATTCAGAGTTGCAGGTAAACAGAAATTCAAACGTGATTTGGCTGAGTTAAATAGGTAGTATATTAGTTTATAATTTACTACCAGGGATATTTGAGGATCATACAAAAGACAGTAAGACTTGAGAGCACAATTTCCCAAATGTATCTTATTCTTTTCCTACTACAATACTGCAGGTATGGAGTATGCTCCCAAAGTTGATATGTGGGTTTCTGTATGGACTGAGGCAGCATTTAAGTAACACTAAGGATACAGATTCTTTAAACTCCTCAGTCCTGCATTTGTTTTGTCCAAAATTTTATGTGCATAACAGACTGGCTTCTCTTGTACAGAAAAAAAAAATTTACATACATATTTAAGAGTATTTATAGGTTCAGTAAAATAGAACACCCAGTGATAGGGAGAGTTTATAAATGTTTGGTAGATTCAGTAGCTTAACAAGGTCACCAATGACACAGTTTCTCTGTACACTGTCATGAATAGTGCCAGCTTTACTCTAAAATGAGCTTTCCGGGTGGAATAGGATGGCTTCCAGCACAGTGAGGGCCAAGGGCTGCCTCATTTGCATCCAGCTCGAGAGAGAGTGCTGGGACAACATGGACAAGTTGTCATGAGCTTTACTCTTATTGAACTAGCTGAGCTAAATGTTTCACAAATGCACAGAAAAGATCTATGAACTCTGTGCTTTCCTTCCTGTACATCTAGATTTCCATAGTCTATTATTCCTTTCAACACCTTACCTTCATTGCAAATTTCCAGTACAATGATTTCAGTTTTCACTAATGATGAAAAAGCAATTCATTTCCCATTTGACAAGTGACATTTGTGGCATATTTCCTTCAGCCAGGATGGAAACAAGGTGAGTGACACTTTAACTCCTAACAAAGGTGCCCACCAATGCTGTATTAATTTAGAGTGCATGATAATACCAAAGGTAATTTATTACATCTGGAAATTCATACTATGGTATATTAGCAATATATTATAATTTGCTTGAAATTTTTAAAAAATAATATATCAAGCTAACATTATTTTAACCACTTATGAAAAAATTAGTTTTAAAGGATAACAGTTTTGAAAATTGAGATGATCATATTTTATGACTGATAATATTTGTTTTACCCCACTAGTTACAACACAAATACTTGCTTCAAACTTACATTTTAATGTCTTTAGTTCTTAATACTGAACATTATCATCTTAGTGCAGACCTCTTGTAATACATACAAGTAAATTCACTGTGTAAGTACAGAATCAGTTGCTATTCTAGAAGGTATTGAAATTCAAGACAAACTGTGTCGATGTATTGAAAGGAAATAAACTGAAGGACTTTTTTCTTATTCTTAAAATTAATATACTCCTTTGATAAATATAGATCACATACATTACCACAGCTTGCCCCAAAACAATTTCATTGCAAATATTTATGTAGTGTTTTTTGGTTTGGCTAATGATGAATGTTTTGTAATGCTACATTAACTAAAGAGGCAGCATAATAACTCAACAACAGTAAACATATATAGCAAAAGTAGTTTTGGTAAGTAAAATCAAATAGTTTGTAGAGTTAAATGGAATAAAAACTTATGGTTCTGATAAGTATAAATAAATAATTATGAATTAGATTTTAAATAAATTAAAATGATCACTTATATAATTTCTAAACACAGAGGAAAGATTACTTTAGAAATGCTTTGACTTAAAAGAATTTTCTTTTGTATATTTTGCTGTTTGATACCATTGACACGTAGCTCCTCATATAAGCTACTAATCTTTCTTAAACTCAAAAAAAATTCAATAACATCATTTTGAAAGTTTAATTATGCTTTTTGAGAGTTATATACCATTTGTTGTAAAATAACCAAGCATGAAATACTTCTTCAATCTAAAAACTTATTTAGCAATATTTACTTTTTTAAACCATAAAGTGTAGAGATTCATATATGACTACATTTATTACTTGATGGATAAATTTTACTTGAAGTATTTTGTGAAGTTCTTCAACTAAATGAAATGAGTGCAATTGCTTTTGTCCAACAAATTCATCTCATTATATAGTTTGACTATTTACTTGGTATTATATTGAATCTAAAGCAAAACAAAACTAGTTGGTATTGTCAATTATATAACAAGGTTTGAAAATCACAGATACCAGGAAAAATAATTCATGGTGGCTTTAGAATTACAGTAAAAAACTCAGTTCAGATCTGGGAAATATAAAGACTACTTTGATGTCTTTTAGGAGAAAATATATCTTCTAATACATGACAAAATAGGGTTGATGGAAAGGGAGCATGCTCAAGGATGAAATGTTTTGGGTAAAATTAAGTTTCAGTTACCACAGTGTATTTGAAGAAGAGAAGACATATACTATCAGCTGATTTCCAAAACCTACAAATACCAAATGTTAAAGTTGCCCTGGATTGTATCTGATATAAGAAGTAAGCAAGCCTTTCAAAAGGCTTAGTGACTCATTAACCTTAGATAATAAAAGAAATCTTGCTGAAATTAATTTTAGCAGGTCTGTGCTTAAAATCCTGAGTCTTCTGCTGTGCCATCTTAAGTCTTCTGGTCCTAATTTATTTCCTCAGCAATGAATGAGGAACAATACATCTTTCTGAGGATTCATGCAAGGATCTACTGGCAGAGCATTTGATATGTTTGGCAAACTATGAAGCCTCAATCAAATTTTAGAAATGCTAATTTTAACTCCAATTTCATTACTAATGCAATATTGGAATGTAGTAGAGACATAAAACCAGACTCAAGAAAATAATAAAAAAAAATCCACAAAGGTGCTGAGGCATAAAGAGTTTTTGAGTTAATGGACTTAAGCATTGTCAAAATCATTACTTTTGTCAGATATGGTGGATCATGCCTGTAATCCCAGCAGCTCAGGAGACTGAGGCAGGAGAAGTGTGAGTTCAAAGCCAGCCTCAGCCAAAGTAAGGCGCTAAGCAACTAGGTAAGACTGTAAATAAAATACAAAAAGGGCTGGGGATGGGGCTCAGTGGTCAAGTACCTCAAGTTCAAACCTGGTCCCCTGACAAATTATTACTTTTGAAGTAACATTTTAAAAATGTATTAACAGGGTCTGGAGTTGTAGCTCAGTGGTGGAGCTCTTTCCTTGTATGCATGAGGCACTGGGTTTGATCCTCAGCACCACATAAAATATAAATAAATAAAATAAAGTTATTGCATTCATCTATATCTAAAAATATTTTTAAAACATGTATTCACAATAACAAAAAACCTGTGGTGATTATTTTTTAGTATATATAATGTTATTTCTTCTAAAAGCCCTAACATAGGCAAGTTAATTTGCTTTCTAAATTATTTCATCTCAAATTCTTGTTATTATATATGTATTTTATTATATATCTAAAGAAATATTTGAAATGAATGGAATCACCCAAAGTATTTTTTCACATGTCTTAATTTGATTTTATCAGGATCAGTATTTTAAATATTTACTTGCTACAGCATTTTGAATGTCATTATCTCCAGTAATCATAATATTAAATAACTTAAATATAGCAGTGTAAATCATTATTGTCATAGATTTGTTTAATTCAGATAATAATATAAATTTAGAACTGCATTCATTTTTACAACTAGCATTTAATTATAATTTCAAATGCTAATGTCTATTTTTGTGATATACAAATAATGACATAGTTGTGTCATATTAAATTAAATTAGAATTTTTTACTGTTTTATTAATTCATGTAATTGCTCTGTAATTTTGAAAATGTTTATAATAAGAATATACAAATGAGTTAAAGCTCATTTTTATGCAAACAGAGTAATTAATACAGAAATCTCAAATTCTCTTAACTGTCAAAATCAATATGCTTATAACTTACAAAAATCCTGGCTTACTGCCTTGAACAACTTAGAAAACATTAGGAAATTGGCTTTGAACACAATAAATATATTCATAAGCATGTAAATGAGATTCAAGAAGGTATTATATAAGAAATGCTGGAGGATATTATACTGCATTTCTCTTTTTTTTCTCTATGGTAATAAAGAAGACAAATTATGACAATGTTCATTTGAATAGAAACAAAGGCAATTGATCTTAGTACAAGAGAATAAAAATTTATGTAGTTGATCACAATTGCAATCTATTCTATCTTTCTCTTGGGGTTAGTGTCATTCTTATACATGCTCATTAAAATTTAATTGGAATAAAAGTGTATTTATTGACTCTCTTTGCTCAGAATATTTGAAAATATTATGTGTATATCTAAACACCAAGCTGTAGTCAGTTACCAATCACACTTTTGATCTGTTAACATTTTTTTATAAATCTGCAAAGTGTCAACATTATTATATTTAGAATATAATATATTTAAATCCTAAAATAGAATGTTAAAGACAAGAGCCAGATATACTTCTTGTTTTATTTTACTTTCAACCTTTGAGTGGGTAATTAATAATATTGGTCAACATGAAAATTCACATTCTCTTAACACATTTTATTTATTTTGGTGTCTTCAATGTTTTATTTCTGTACAATTTCTCTATTTTCTATTATTGATTGTCTTATTATTCAGATGTTGACTGTCATGTCAGTTTTCCATTTCTTCTTGAGTAAGGATTGGTTTAAATTGTAACATAAAAGCCTTTTTAAAAACACTTTTATACTTTCCATCATATGTTTTGGTTTTGGTTATTTAATAAAATTTGGATAGTCTATTCTCACTGGGTAAATTTTCACTCTTTTTCTTTGCTTACATTTTGTACACTTATCTTCAAATCTACCTGATTTTATATAATTCAGAGGATCTGAAGTTTCCTCTCCAAAAAATAAAGCTTCAGTCTTCAGTTACACCAGGAAAAAGTGATATAGGATAGGATGGAATTAAGAAGTAAATCAAAAGATCTATATATATTCATGGTATGTGTGCACGTATATATACATATGTATATATACAAATATATGTACATATACTATATATATATACATATGTGTGTGTTTGTGTGTGTGTGTGTGTGTGTGTATATATATATATATATATATATATAGAGAGAGAGAGAGAGAGAGAGAGAGAGAAAATTCTTTCTTTGCCAGTCCAAGAATTATATTTATTTTACAAATGATACCTGTTCTCTTAATTTTTTGCTAGTTGGTTTATGATATTACCAACATTATTTCAGTGACTTCATTGGAAGCACTGAGCACTGGTATCTGTATAAACAATTTACCATCTTTTACCTGAAGCATCCCTGAATTTTAAATGTGTGAAATATAATTTATTGTTAATATTGTATTTAAAAAGAAGAAAATGTCATTTCCAAGTCAGGAGCCTGGAGAAACCTTGGGTTAAATTCAATATTAACATTTAATAATGAAATAAATATAATTTCAAAAACTGTGTTAGCCCCACTGAGGATATGAAAATGAATAAGCGATTCTACTCCCAACAGACCACTATTATCATTAATGAAATTTAATAACTATTATAAAGTGATTAGGATATAAGGAAGAGAGAGAAATACCACTAGAAATGTGCCAGTATAAACCCAATGAGTTGCATAGAGTAAGGCATTCATTTGGAAAAATCCCAAAATGACTTAGGGAGAAAGTGTCAATCAACGTGAATTTGTACATTTCTGTCATTAATGATTAAAGATGGTAGGGTCATGCTTGATGAACCTTGCAGGAATGTACACAACAGTTTATGTTTTTGAGGTCACTAAATTGGTTTCTGGGGCTGAAGTATAGAATACATATGGAAGTTAGGAACTGTGGCTAGAAGAAATTCCAGTTAACGGTTCCTTTCCTGCTAGTTATTGTAGTTGTCATAGATTTTCTTAGAAAGTAAAACCCTGAGGTACAAAATTATTTCTTGATTCATGTGAATATGTCTTTAATTTGGCATAAGTCCACCAAGGAATATCTGAAATTCCAGTGGCTACTTTGGTAAACTTTTCATATAACTTATGAATATGATTATTCATCTAAGATACTATTTACAAACAAAAGATAAACTATTCACATTTGGAGATATCCCCCCCCACTACCCTCCACTCGCGTCATTCCTCTTTCTTCTGCACTTTCTTCTTCCTCTGTAAATATTTGTTTAATGTGTAAAACCCTTCTGTTCTGTTTTCTTGTTATACGAATAGACAGTAGTATTTTAACCATATAATTTGGTGGGATTGCCATGGATTTTAGTTATTATTTAAACCAAATATAAAAACACTCTCTTGTGGGTCTTCAAATAAATTTCCCTGAATTTAAACTTTCTACCCAACTTGGAGGATAAATAAAATAATACTTTTACAGGAAGTGTTCCATATCTGTTTAAAACCAGATCTTTCTCAATATTTTTATTTTTATTCCTTCTGTTCCTTCTCTTAGGAAACCTTTTCTGTTACTATATGCACAATGTAGGGATATGTTGTCCTCATCAATACTGAAGAATTTCCAAGGGACAGAAAAAAAATTTGTTTTCTTTGATGGCTTTTTTTTCTTTTTTTTTATTGGTTGTTCACAACATTACAAAGCTCTTGACAAATCATATTTCATACATTAGAATCAAGTGGGTTATGAACTCCCATTTTTACCCCAAATACAGATTGCAGAATCACATCGGTTACACATCACATTTTTACATACTGCCATATTAGTGACTGTTGTATTCCGCTACCTTTCCTATCCTCTACTATCCCCCCTCCCCTCCCCTCCCATCTTCTCTCTCTACCTCATCTACTGTAATTCATTTCCCTCTGTTTGTTATACCATTCCCCTCATAACCTCTTATATATAATTTTGTATAACAATGAGGGTCTCCCTCCTGATGGCTTTATCCATTATTAAAACAGTTATTCAGAAGGAAATGTTTAACTGTGAATTTGGAATATGAAAGTAGGAACGTCACATCCATAAACACCAAGTGGCAAACGCAGATGGGATGACCTAATCACAATAGCCAATGTGCTCTGAACATTCTCAAGTACTTTTTCTCTCTTTTATCACCTTAGTGCTTAAATGCTCTCTTTCACTTCGTTTTAGGGCAGTTAAATTCAATCTGGTTCAATTGCCTTGAAAAGTGTCTCCCTACCTATTTAATTCCATTCAGGGTAATCTTATTTTGATAAATTAAAAACAAAAATATCATAAGAAAAATATATAAATCATTCTTAAAGTACATGTTCATAAGAAAAATAGATAAATCATTCTTAGTTTTCTGTAATCTAGATCTCTCTTATGTCTGGAAACATAAGACTATCACCTTGTTTACATGTAATAAATCACACATTTCATCACAGAGAAATTAGAATATATATAATACATAACAAACACCTTGTTTGCTACTATTCATTAAGATGAAATAATAAAATGCCTGTATTGTTTAATACAATCATAATGTTATACCATTTGCATATTTGAACATTTTGCATATTTAAACACAGACATATTTGAATGTCAATTAAAAAGTTTATAATTGCTAAATATGATAACATATGGAATATTTGTGGGCATACTATAATTTTTTGAAATTTGTGAAATGTGATTTATTCTTGTTTAAATTCATCATACATTCATTATTTTAAATAATGAATCATTAAATTGTGTTGAAAAAGAGAATGTTTTTATTCACAAACTGATATTAGTAAGTCAACTAAAAACTGACTTGAATTTTTTTTGGAAATTAGAATTTAGGTGTTTTTCTATAACTGTCTTAAGTTGTCCTGTGCCTAGGTATCAGAGTCTGTTGTATCACCAAACTGTTAACTATTTGAACTTTTGAATAAGTTATTTTGACCAAAATGCTTATAAAAAAGTTACTTACCGAAAAAAAAAATCATCTTTTATCATTAATACTTGTTTTAAACACATTGTCTGTAAAAGTATTTTCCCTTCATTTAAAAACAAAAGCTTCTTTCTGTGAAACCTCTTGATTTTGTTTTACTAAAACTCATTCCATCTGTTTCAGAGCTAACTATTTATTCTTGGCTTTGCTGTAGTCGTCTTGAGTAAAACCACATCCAGTGTGGCCCTAATGACTGGCACAGACTTTGTAGCACAAGGCTTTTGGTTGCTGTTTACTAATTGCACAATATTTAGTTGTCTCTATAAAGTGCTAATCATTTTTTGGCCTTCTGTGTAAGAAGAGAGAAAGAGAGCGAGATGAGGGAGAATGCAGAGAGATGTTTGGACTTATTTTGATACTTTAATTTGTAAAAGGACAACCATAGCCTCTTTTGAGTTCACAAAATTGAACTACCAAAGGGGATTTTTGCAACATCTATTTCTGCTCCTAAAATGCCTTTTAAATGTTTTATAACAGGCATGAAAGTAAGCAGGCTATGTCGTGCCACAGTTCAGAGAATATATGAACTAGAGAGATTCAGTAAGACTGTCAAACTCATCATCAGAGAAGTTCATGAAATTGGACAGGCAGTATTTCAAACAAAGCTATTGTAGAAATAATACTGTCACTTGAGGTAAAGTATATCATGCCTTAGGAAAAGGCCATTTTATTTACCTTCCTGTAGTCTTATTTTTATATAGACTATTAATAAAAACAAAAAAAATCATAAAATTAAGTCTCTTCCATTTTTTTTGTTTTAGGATTCTCAATGTGCCCTTGGTTGGTGGATGGAATATGTTCTTGTATTTTATTAAAGCTCTCTTGGCTTCTTTCTGCCTTACAAGTGAAGTGTAAGGGTATGTTGAAATGGGTGAATAAGAATTTCAAGAGAACTCAATATTTCTGTGCAATTGCTAACATTAGAGGATTCAGCCACTGATGTTGAAGGAAGGAAGGAAGGAAGGAAGGAAGGAAGGATGGAAGGAAGGAAGGAAGGATGGAAGGAAGGAAGGAAGGAAGGAAACAAACAAAACCTGGCACAGTTTTTGAGAAACTGCCTTCAAAAACTCTTCACATGACCTCTGTGAACACTGTACAGTGGTGGAGACCATCACAGGTCATGTTTCAGTACACCAATGCTGTACCTTCCAGCTTAGGCAAAGGAAAGAAAAAAGGGAAGTGAGCTAATAATGCACAGCAACATAATTCCTTGTCCCTATATTAAACAATTCTGTGACTAATTAAAAAATATCCTAGCTGTTTTATTTGAAGAAATGGTGTCTAATTTAATTTATGGCATGAATTAATTAAAGAGCTTACCAGACTTAAAACTTGTTCCACAACATGTAGTTCAAAAACTAACCTGAATCCTTGCCCAGAAGTCCAACAATGTTATGTGATAAATCCCAGCTAATGCCATCTAATTGCCAGGCTTGCTATTTCAGTGTGGGAATGCTAGGACCTAAAATCAATCTTATAAATATCCTATCCTCTTTTCTCCAGTTGAAGAAGTACATAATGATGTTGGAAGCTGGTATTTTTCCTTACAGGAGTATTTATAGTAAACTTGTTTAATTAGTTAACAGTTGAAGTCTAACACCTCTATGTTATTTAAAGAGATTCACTGCAACAAGATTTTAGGAATTTTACACTACTGTGGGAAAAGAATTCCAGAACATATAGGAAGTCTCAATTTTGTTTAAAAAATTAGTAATCTCCATCCATGTGAGTTTTATTTACACTCCTTGTGCATATACAATAAAAAATTACAATTTATGTGTAGAGCTAACATAAATAACAAGGGCAAAAAAAACTAAATTCTATTAATTCCTAATAAGAAGAGAACATGTGGAAAATATTTTAAGTTTAGATTCATGTTTTATACACTAGCTTTTGCATAGACACTGATTTGATGCATCTCAAATAAAAGTTATTCATATTATGAAGAGTAGTCTTGCTATTTATAAAATACAGATAATTTAGAAAATTCTTAAAATAACAGCAGCTTTAATTTGACATAGACTACCACCACCCAAATGTGAAATCATTTTTTAAGGTAGCTAAAGTTTACTTCAAATGTCTTAAATACAACTCTTCTCTCAAGTGCAACTTAATAAATATCTGAAATTACGGAAAGAATATTGAATCACTATGAAAATCTATAAATAAAAAGCTTACACTTATTTTTTTAATGTTTCCACGAAAAGGAAATAGTACAAACAATGAACCACACTTGGAGTTTAAACAAATGGTCATCCATTAAAGTTTTTCAAAACATTTTAAACATCTTCTCTTATGGTTCTTGACAGCTGAGGGCAAACAAGGTTCTTTGTCAATTTATGACTAAGCCAATACCTATAAAGATCCTCTGAGATTACTGTAAGCTCCAACTAATGTCCATTTCCTTTATGCTACATTTGGGCATTCAAGAGTGATGTCTTCCTAGGTGGCTATCTGTCTCCCAGACTCATTTACCTGAATGCATTAAATGAAAAGTGATGAGCTTTGGGGGTGAACTTAATATTTGGCGCATTAAAAGCTAATTTATTATAGATTAATATGACCTTAACAATACCATCTTTTCTTCATTTCATTTTACTTCTCAAGTAAGGAAAAAAAAGACCTTATGGGATAAAGACAAGCTGACCTAAAATAGATTATGTTCTGTAAGTTTCATGTACATGTATTTATATATACACATATAATTCTTAGAAAGTTAAAATCCTTGTGTAGTCAGACTTCTAGATCACAATGAGTATCTAACATTGATTTTGAAGTTTGGATAAGCTTTATTGTTTTACTTACATAAAATTATAAGTAGTATTTTCACTAAAGTAGAAGTGAATTTTGCTTAAAATAATTAAGCAAAAATGCAAATGCACTATTTTGTGTCACAATTAAATTTAGATGAAGAGAATACTGTCTTAAATCCTATTTTTTTTATAAAAGACTACCTTTAAAATTACATAAAATCATGCTTTTTAAGATTGTATTACTAATTTAAGAATATACACATAGATAGATATACATTAAAATATTTATTATCATAAATTCATAGATAGGCTAGCATTCTTGGGTACATAGCTATAAATATGAGGGTATCATGACATTAAATTCAGGATTAGTTTTTCAAGCCCATGGATTTATAACTATTTTGAGTTTCAATAACAGTATTAATGAATTAAAAATTAGTATAATTAACATTTTTATTTGAATAATAAGTAAATATGAAACTAATGAAATTTGCTTCAAATAATCTTAATGGTGAAAGTATATCCAAATCTCTTCAATTTCTTTTACAGAAATGAAACAGTAAAATTAGTATCTATCTGCACGGCATTATCAACACAGGTTTATTATAAAAACATCACATATAAAGAAAAATTTTGCCCATATAATATTTTTGACTATTGCCTATATAATATGAATTTTCAATTTCCATATATATTAACTTTGAAAAATATTTTATGACATCTTCTAAGTTTGGGGAAGCAGCCATTTTGGCAGTTTCTGTATTAACAGTGGGAAAAAGAGAACTGTGGCCAAGAACACAAGGGCAACTTACTTGCATGAAAAGCATCACATAAAGCTGAAAATAAATAAATCATTTCAGCATGGAACTTTTTAATCCACAATCTTAAATATAAGTATTTCCTAAGCCTATGGGAAATTAAAAATAGCAGCCTTAGCATCTTGACCTTAACAACATAACTAAAATGCTAATGTGAGTTTAAAAATATCTACTGAAGAGACAGAATTGCATGAGACCTTATTTAGTTAAAATGATGCTAGATTTTATGTAAAGATAATTACAGAGGGTTGCAGCTATATAATAGAGCTAGCAACAGAGGCTGTCCCTCTATGATAGAGCTAGGAACATAGCACTGCCTTTCTCTCTGAGCTAGACCTATGTCAGGACTGCAATGCCAGGAAGGTGTTCCAGAGGAGGTAACATTCAAGATGAGACCTGAGGGATAAGTAGAGAAGGTCAGGGAAAATCATTCCAAGTAGGGAGATATGATTGTTTCAAACCAAAAGGCACCATAAAATAGAAAATTAATAACTTTTGGTAATTTATTATCATTTGCCTGTCATTGATTCAACCAGTATGTATTGAATGATGGTCGTTTGAGTGTGGACAGTTTTTAAAACAAAAATGTTCAAAATTTGTTAGTCAAGTTGTTCTGAAACTTCTGTGCAATAAAGCTCTCTCATCTTTATACTTCTTTCTTCTTTACCTCAAAAGAAAAAAAAAAAGAATTTCCCTTCATTGTTTTTTTTTTCTTTTCTTTTCAGGCTGTAGATTAATATATGTTATAATCATATGCAAAATTATAAAATGTACTATCTAAAATACATTACAAGTGGACATGGTCTTCTATCTGAAAAACATGTTTATTCATGATTACATTTTAAGGAAAATAATCCAAAACAAAAACAACAGAAAAAAACCTAATGAATTCCTGAACTTTTTAAATGAAGTTCAAAGCTGTGAATAAGAAATCATAAAAGATTAATTTATCACATAACTATCATGATCAATAAAACCAATCTATAAGACTAACCATATCAGAAAATATGAGAGAGCAGGTATTTTCATGTTACATAAATTTTAAAATTGAAAACAGAACCACCTTTCATCAGTAAACTCATCCATTAAAAGTAAAAAGAATACTATGCCACTAAATCTTTCAGAAATCTAGTCTAAGAACCTAGGAGTTCAGTTCAAGGTAGCAATGAAAAGTTGCAACAGAAGTAAAGGATGAATATAAGCTCAGGTGGGAAAAATGTGCTCCTCACCCCACATGCTTCCATATGGAGAGATGCTAATCAGATCACATTTCGGGCCTCCTGTCCACATTTACTCAGTGGGGTCTGGGAGAGTAGAGAGGCTTACTGAAGAGGGATTTGAGGAGACCATAGACAAAAGTGACTTATCTTCTGTCTTATTTTTTAAGCAGCCTTCCTGAACAGAGAGTGCCTTGTAAACTGCTAAGAAGCCTGGAAATTTTACTCTAACATAAATATTAGGAAATCACAAATACATCTATATTTCCCCTCCAATATTTTACAACTAATTTGTAAAAGTTATATTTGACCTCCATGTTTTTGATCTCTGAACTTGCCTCTCAACTATTTTTATATCATTACTGAGTTTGCAACTTTGCCCATAAAACTAAATCCACCATATCTGTATTTATTGAACTGGGAAATTTTTGAGGGATAAGTTGGTATTTTAAAGAGAAGTTTTTAGCCATGTTCAACACATAGTAAGACTATTTATGTGTTATTAAATAAATAAACATAATTTATTAGATTTTTTTACAACTCCAACACTGAGGGCTCAGACATACCCATGATTTATCTCATTTAAGTCTTTGTTAAATAAAGAAAGAAATTTGGAATGTTCTCAAAGCATAACAGGTAGCATAGTGTGAGGCCTGGATTTTAGGGAAGTAGGAGGAAGAGTTAGAAAGCTCTTGCTACAAGAAGGAAGAAATGAGATGCTAATAAGACTTAAATGAGCAGTTCTACAAAGATACAATGAATGTGGCAGAGGGATTGCATTGGGGAATCTTCCTTATAGTATACAACACTTCCACATAAGCCGTGGAATCACTTACCACCTTTTGGAAGAGGTTCTAATGGTGATTAGTCTACTCTCTTAACCACCTCTAAGCAGCCTCTATTTCCTCTCACACAGGTGTCTTCTACATGTAGTGGATGGAATGGTGGCCCTCAAGGTGATATCTCCAAGTTCAAAGTCTAGAACCTGTAGAGTTGAATCTGTTAAGGAAAACATCGACTTTGCATGTTTAATCAAGTTAAGGGTCTTGAGATAGAGATGACCCAGAATTATCTGAGTGCAATATCAAATGACTTGTCATTATTAGAGATAGGAAGAAGAAAATTTGGGATTAACAGAAGAAAATTTATGGAAAAAAATCAATGTTACCTAATGTTATCAGCCTTGAAATAAATAATACAGGGATACGAAGGGCCAGGAATTATTAAGTTGCAGGTTCTAAGCTTGCCAAACTTGTGAAGCATATTAAGATCAAAAAATTCATCATTGGAAAAAAAAATTCTGGTGACAAGACTGAGAGTAAAGCTCATCAATTTTCATGCTGAAAATTTATGAATCATGGATCTGTTCAAAGGTTTCATCAGAAGCCAAAAGTAGAAATGGTGCTATCAAGGAAAGCTATGTAGAGGAATGGTTTTTTTCTAGTAATGTGTCTCTTTGTGATACACATAGAAAAACAAGTAGATTTTTTAGAATGGTTTAGTGTAAAATACCAAAAGTGTGGACTGACAAAACAGAATTCTGGTATATGATAGAAATCTTTTAGACTTCCAGAATGCTTCAGGCAAGAAATAAGGATGTTGAGTCATTAAGCTACAAACACTTGTGACCATTTAAGGAAAAGGAAGAATGAACTTGAAGGCAGATGCTGGGGGAGCAAAGGAAGAGTGCGTAGAATAAATGAAATCTGAGGACTGGAGGGCCAGGTTCAAGTTTAGAGAGGGGAACTGCAAGTCATATCCCCAGACCTTGAAATCTAACTGAAATTATTTTGCCAGATTTGAATTTATTTGGGACTGGTTAGCGTTCCATTACATATAGTTTCTTCCTAACAAAATGGAATATGTATATACTAATGGTCCTACCATTATATTTTGAGAGCAAGTAACTTGTTTTCTAGATTCACAGGTCCACATATAGAGAGGAATTTTACCTAAGTGTGGATCATATTAGAGTCTCACCTTTTAAATGAGTTAATGATGAGATAGGGACTTTGGAGCTTATGATACAGGGATGATGATCTAGAGATAATGATCTAGAGATGAGATTATAGTTGACATTTCTGGGGATGTAGAGATGGATTAAATATATTTTGCACATAAGATGCACATGAATTTTGAAAGGCCAAAGGATACTATACTAAGTTGAATTGTGAAAGGTGTTTTTCTCTTCTCAAATATTAGTATTGGTAAATGTTAACTTGAGAAAAGGATCATTGCATATGTAATAAAAAATGAAGGTTTTTCAATTAAGAAACGATTCTGGATTATCTGATTGAAAACTAAATCCAATGGAAATTGATATTATATAGGTAAGTCAGAGGAATCTTTGATATTGCAGAAAATGAGAACATATAGAGAAGGCAAGGATTTTATTTCAACACAAAAGGAGAGATTGGTATAGTATGACCACAATCCAAAAAACACAAAGAATTTCAATGACCAAAAGAAATTGGAAGATTTGAGGGATGAAATGTCCTCTACGGAATGTGGAGGCAGTGTGGCCCTGTACACATATTGACTCTGCAATTTTTTCTTCTATTTTTTAAATTATTTTAAATAACTTTATTTTATTTATTTGTTTTTAGGTGGTGCTGAGAATTGAACCCAGTGCCTCACACATGCCAGGCAGGTGCCCTACCACTAAGCCACAGTCACAGCCCCTTCTATGGTTGTTAAAAAATTAATTGCATTTTCTCTTATGACAGATACAGGAAACTAAGATACCCTAATAAATTCCTTTCATGTTTAATTGCATATCAAGACTATTTCCCTGAAGCCTGCACTAAGACAACTGAGAAATATCTTTTTAGTT
The DNA here is from genome assembly GCF_964194105.1 of Spermophilus citellus. Lineage (NCBI taxonomy): Eukaryota > Metazoa > Chordata > Mammalia > Rodentia > Sciuridae > Spermophilus > Spermophilus citellus. Next base: position 256,713,577 of record NC_138182.1, read on the forward strand.
GGAGCTCAGAATCATTTTATTTTCTTCAGATATATTAAATATAAGATGCCTCTAATATATTTACATGGGAATATCTATACACACTTCAATGTATGGGTCAAAAGAACAGTGGAAATGTCAATGCTGCTGAAGTAAATGTGGAAACATTGACACTTAGGTGATATTTAGAGATCTGAGATCAAGGTATCCTGTTTTACAGGCTGTGAATAAAGATGCAGAGATGGGTAAGGTATGCCCTGGAGTATTTCAACATTTCAAGTCCTAAAGGAGAAAAAGAGGAGTAAGGAGGAGTAGCCTGTGTGGATGCATGTCTTGTCTGTCAAATAGTCCCAGTGTCATTCTCTCTTTGACCTCATTCCTGACCTCCTGTCTTGGGCTTTCTCATTTCTGTCCTATACATTTTCTTGATTCAACCACGGAATTTAAGGTTAGTGATAATAGACCCCTTGCTTTGTAATGATGGTTGTTTCATACATTTTATATGAATTCTTTCATCTAAAATTTTTATTCATTTAAAGTATTTTAAAACTTTTCTTAATCAAATACCTGTGTCAAAGAAATTGGAACCAAAAGAACCCTACTGATATTGTCACAATAAACCATTTTTTTTTCTGTTCACTGTTTTAACTGTCCAAAGGGAAAATGAAGGCATAAGATTTGTACTGGAACACTCATCAGTAGAGGACAGTAATAGTTGGACAGTAATAGCAGTCAACAGCTGACTATAATGGTTGATAAAGTTTCTTCAGTCACTTTTCTTGTCTGCCTTACATAGAAAGCTATCTCCTCCACTTCTATCTTTTTAAATAGATTAAAAGCCTATTTCTTTATTTTCTTAAATTTACTCTGCATCAACCTAACATTAGGATATTCATTGTTTTTCTCTCTTATCATTGTGTTTATAATTTTGGTGTATCTGAGACCACTGGCTGCCTCCCAATATCCAATATCTACCTCATCTTCTTCAGTTGGGAATTTGAACATCTAGAATAAATGGGACCTACCTCCGCTACCCTTATTGCTGTGTATGGCTCTATTACTAAATTAAGACTGGTGACATAAAAGAAGAAGTGTATGACTATACCAAAGATCTCTGAAAGAAGATGGCTAAAGTGTAAGCATGGTATCCTACCTTAGAAATGGAACAACATGGAAAGGACCTGTGTCTCTTGGAACATGTGGAGTCAAAACTAGTTTAAAAGCATAGTGCCCTCCCTATTTAACAAACTTTAAGTTAAAACTGTGTATTTTATATACAGCACTTTTCATTTGTGATCATTGCCATTTACACTTAAGAGTAATCTCAATTGATAGAAACTTTATTTATTTATTTTTTTAAAAGTTTAAACGTGTTGCTACAAGTAACAGAATATGTGTTACTGGCTTAATGGAAGTTGTCCAGCAGCAGATGGCAAGAACTCACATTACAGACTGGAAGCTTGTGACCTTATAAAGCAGTGATAAAATGTGGCAACACTTTCTGTTTCCCCTTGGAAGATAGAGCAGTTACTGTCAATGTTGTAAATTAAGAAGTTATAATAAAGAGCCTTGAGTTGAACTGTTTTTCAAACATCATATGCTATAATCCTAACCTCTGTTCTGCTTTTAGAGATCATGTGCTTAAAAGAGGTAACTAAGTTGAAATGTAATCATTATGATGAACCCTAATCCAATACGACCAGTGTCCTTATAAGAAGAGAATCTTAGGTCATGGACACACACAGAAGGAAGACTATGGGAGGACAAGAAGAGAATATGGGCATCTACAAGCTCATATGAAATCAAAGCAGGTGACACCTTAAGCCTAGGATTCTAGTTTCCAGACCTAAGGCAATGAAATCATATTGTACATTGATTATTCTATTAGTAAAGTTTTATAAAGAAAGTTAATAACTTAGCATGTAGATAACCACATGCTGAGATAGAAGAGAGGGATAATTTTGGGGGGATACCCTTCTTCAAGGGCAGCATATGCTTACTCATTTGTAGCAGTACAGTTCATGGGTTGAAAAAGCCAACTGTTGCTGTACCTAACAGAAAGGGAGTTCCATGCACTGGGCCTCAAGTAAAGGAGACACGATTGTACTTCAGGGCTTCCTCCAGAATCTGCAGTAAAGATTCATAAGTCAAGCAGTGGAAATGGCTCTAGGTAAAATATACAACTTGAATTACTGCTTCACACCAACCTATCTTTTTAGCAGTGTTTCTGAGGAGATTACTTTGAGATGGGGTTGGGATCAGAAACCAAACTATGCTTAAAGTGTTAAACTTCAGACTTAAATTGTTCATTTACTGATGTGATTGGTGGTGTTGTATGGAAGTCCTCCATGGACCTCTTAAGAATATGTTCATTTCTTGTTTTGGACCTCATAAGCAACAGACACTCCCATTCTATAATGAGATGAAATGTCTTAACTCTTTGCCACCTGTTCTTTGGATTCCAAGGTGGGTAGGTAAGAAGTCTTTTGTCTCCTTTCACTACAGATGTCAGTTTCTGCCCATACAATAAATAAAGCTTTTCTTTGTAATGCCATGATCCAAGGTTTACAATCCTGGTTATAAAGTTCTTCTCATCTAAGTAAGTATCCTAGAGTAAAGCATAAGCTCTTCCCCTTAACTTCAGAAGGGTAGAGTTATCAGATCATATGTAAGTACAAGAGTCATAATTTAAAAAAATATTTTTAGTTATAGATGGCCATAACACTTTATTTATTTATTTATTTATTTATTTATTTATTTTTATGTGGTGCTGATGATCAAACCCAGTGTCTAATAAGGGTAGGCAAGTGCTCTATTCCTGAGCCCCAGACCCAGCCCATAGGATTCACAGTTTTGAAGTTCTTCTGCTGTCGTGCCATCTACTCTGTATATGCAGGGCCATGTTTCCGCTCCTTACCTAGCCTATGAGGGACTGGGGCACAGGAAACCACATTGGCCTTGAGATATCCTAAGACAAAATTAAAACTTTTTTAAAAAATCCTTGATTAATATCTGGTTTTGCTGCTAGTGCATTTTTAAGTGTGTCAATGAGTGTGTGTGTGTGTGTGTGTGTGTGTCTATTGATAGATATTTATATACATTTTTGTATCTCTGTATATCTCCATATCTTTTTGTAAATCTGCATTCATGTTTATTTATCTAAGCAAGTAGGGTGACATCTGATACTTACTATAGATTTAGACATATCAGGCATCTCTACACCTAAACAATAAACCAATAGGCAAATATGTGAGCATTATTCTAATGTTTTTTTTCCTTCTTTCTTTTAGAATTGTATTTTTAAAAAAAGACAAAATATAGATCAAAAATTAAAAAAAAATATTCTAAGTCTAGCCTGCAACTCTTCAAAACAATCCCTAGGCCAACAAATGTACATCAATATAAGTGTCATTTTTAAGCCTTTCAGACTCTGAAAAGGACATCTGTTTCATTGCCAACTTCACATGTGGACAGAGCACATAATGGACAAAAATAAACCTTCCAGAAAGAAAGATCCAGAGGCCATAGAGGACAATGAAAAATGTAACTCCTGCCAGAGAGCAAATCCAGCCACTAACAGATGGTCTAACAGGAATTAACTGCACTGCCAGCGCAAGGAGCCTTGGTTCCTTCCTGGGCTAATGGCTGCCTTGTGTTTCCTATTCTTCCTTTCTCTGAATGCAGGCTTTGAAATGGCTTATTCATTACCTCAATACAATTGTACAGTGAACGCATTAGGAATACAGAAATTGAATTTTAATTTATAGGTATAAAGTAAATGTTTCTGCTGTACATCATGGAAATTAATAAAGCTCACTGTTGTGTTTATCACTACTGTTATACAAACAAAAGCTATTAAATATATAGTGAGTTTTGAGTCCACCCCACCATTGCAGAACCTCACTGGACTTACCACTAAATACTGGCTCTTCTTTAATGGTTTGTGTGTGCAGGCTGCTGGACTTAGTCCTTCCTCACCAGAGAGCTCCTTTCCAATCTTCATTAGCAAAATCAAGAAGCAATAAGCATCCTTTGCATGCTTTCCAATATTTAGACACTGCTACTTTGGCTCCTTAGTGAGTCACTCACTGATGTATCCTTGTCTGACTATTTAATAAACATAATTTTCTATTGTTGTTAGCTTGTTGTCAACAAACACTTTTAAAAATTGCTGTGTCCATTGTTACAGAGTTCACTCTATAATAGGGAATTATATTTTGATCATACAGAAAAGACTGAAAATCACATAAGTATCCTGGACTTTGTATTTTAACAAGTCATCAGTTGGTACTTTAGGATTACTCCTCCCCCACTGCTAGGAGTAGAGTAGAAAGTGTGAAATAGAAACATGAATTGTCTGCCCAGGTGTTTATGTTGGTAAACAGATAGTAATCGGCAGAAACTTCATAATTTTTCTTTACTTCTGTGATATAATCAGGCTCTAAGATATAGGGTTGAAATGAAGCCATTTTAGCCTCCCTTGCACAGTGTATCAGTGTAAAAATTTGGATCCCTGCACATAAGTGGAGGCACATGTAACTTCAAGGAATGTTCATTAATTAGAGTTGGTATATCAAGAACACAAACAATAACTGCTGGAGAAGATGGTGAAGAAAAAGAACACTTTTACACTGTTGGTAAGATTGTATATTACTATGAAAATCAGTAGGGAGTATCCTCAAAGAATTATAAATGAAAGGACCATATGACCCAGCAATATCATTCCTTGGTATTTATCCCAAAGAAAGGAAGGCAGCATACCATAGTGATATATGAATTCCCATGTTTACAGCAGTATAATTCACATTAGCCAAACTATGGAACCAGCTTATGTGTTCATCAGTGGATACATAGATAAGACAATGTGGTATATATTCACAAGGGAGTTTTGTTCATTGTTAAAGAAGAATGAAACTACATCATTTGCAGAAAAATTCAATGAGCTCAAAAACATTGTGCTATGAGAAATGAGACAGATTCAGTAATTCAAGGGTCATATATTTTCTTTCATATGTGGAAGCTAGAGAGGAAAAGAAAGCTTTATGGGGGGTAGATCTCAGGACAATCAAAGGGAGATCAGGTAGATAATAGCAAAGGGACTGGAGAAGGGAAGGAAGAAGGGAGAAGGGCTTGGGGAATGATATCAGTCAAGTTATATTGTTGTATCATGTGTATGTATGAATATGTAACAATGAATATCATATTATATATAATTATAATGTACCAATAAAAATATAAATGTATAAAAATTATAGTTGGCATGCCACTTACTTAGCTCTTCCTTCTTTAATCTGACCCTTCCTGACAAATCTAATGAAAATGAGATGCCTGAGTTGCATTGCCCAAATAGAAGTGGGCTGACTTTGGAAATGGAGGGTACATGAGAAAAAATGCAATAAAAGTAATACATTTTTATTTCTTTTGGACCAGAGCATCATACATCATCCAATTTCTAGACATCCAAATACATCTTTAAAAGAAACAAAGCTCTAATTTGAAAATCTTTATTACCTGTAATACTGGTTATTTGTGGTAAAACTTAATCAAAACTAGTTGCTCAAATAAACTATTAAATAGAGAACTTCTCGGATCCCTGTTTAAAAGATTTTGCATTCTTTTACACATGACTGAAACCTTTTTTCTGTGAATAAGATTTATTTAATAACAGTTATAATTTTAAGTTTATAATCATATCTTTAGCTGCCACCTAACATATTAAACTTAGAGCTCTCCTCTATTATAACACATACTTCACCATTCTCTAAAACCTCTTGAATCTTCTCTTTATGATAATCTCACCAAAAAGCAGTCATCTGTCATTCATATATTTTCTCTCAATTCTTTTAACATTTATGATTTACTTCATGCATTTTTTTACTTTATGAAAAAAGTGAATTATATTCCATGGTAGTTTCTTATTTTGTTCTGTTCTCTTGACAGTTATTGTAGGAATATGATTATACTAAGTCACTGAAACACTAATTATAGGCATCATCATTGATTTATTGTGCATATCAAATGGTACAACCCCTCATTCAATTTTCAAGCCTCCACAAAGGTAGTTGTTCTGGTTTAGATGTGAGGTATCACCCAAAAGCTCATGTGTGAGATAGTGCAGAAAAGTTCAAAGGTGAAGAAATTGGTTATGAGAGCCTTAACCCAATCCGTAAATTAATCCCCTGATAATAATTAACAGTGATAATTGAAGATGTGGCTGAAGGAGAACGAGTTGGGTTATTGAGGGTGTGCATTAGAGTATATGTTTGTGAGCTGAACATAATATCTCTCTCAGCCTTATGATCATCATTTGAGTTGCTTCCCTCTGCCACACTCTTTCACCATGCTGTTCAGCCTCACCTTGAGCCCCAGAGAATAGAGCTAATTGTCTATGAACTGAGAACTCTGAAACCATGAGCCACCAGTAAACAAAAAACAAAACAAACAAACAAAAAGAACTGACTAAAACAGTGGTTAATAATGAGGTATTATGCTGAATACTGGCATCAAAAATATATTTTTAAATTTTGTCCTTCAGTCTGTAAGGATGATGTTATTTGAAAAAAATATATTCTTATCATATCTAATAAAATTAAAAGTACCAATATGTGAGCATCTAGGATTAAACAGGGTTCTAACTCTAATTAGAGTATTTTTAAAGGAAACAGATTAGATAAACACAGAGAAACACAGCATGAAGACCATGTAGAAATGGAGGCAAAGTTTATATTTATAAGTCTACAAGCCACAGAACACAAGTGTTGCCACAGACACCAGAAGATAAGGGAGAACCCTACAACAGATTCTCCTTCACACCCTCCAAAAGAACCAATTCAACTAGCATTTTATTTTAGAATTCTGGCCTTCAGCACTATTTTTTTAAACACTAAATTTTTAACAATTTATTATGGTAGCCCTGGGAAAATGATATAAATATTAGTACAATGAGATATGCAGTAGAGATAGCTCTTGATATCTATGAGTGTTTCCAGGTTTCCTTAACTAAAAAAAAAAAAAAAAAAAAAAAAAAAAATCCATGGATGCTCTTTTTCCTTCTATAAGATAGAACAGTATTTGCATATAATCTCAGTACATTCTCTTCTCCATTTTAAATTTTTCTCTATATTGCTTATAATTCCTAGTGCAATGTAAAATGTTATTATCTGTATTATTTAAAGTGCAAACAAAGGATATTAAGCCTAATTACATTTTTGATTCACTGTTGGTAGGATCCATTCAGATTGAACCTTTGGATTAGGGTTCAAAGGTACATGAGTTGTACCTTTGAACTTAGAGTTTTATTTAGACTATTAGATAAAGGGTGCCAAGATAAAAATGCCTAGATTTTCTTGAAGAGAGGATAGGTAGAAATGTGGATATTCATAGTATTCTGATGAGAGCTGAGAAAGAATTGAAGCCCATCATAGATAAAGCTTCCATCAACTAAGAGAACATGTATGGATGATGGTGAAAATATGAGCATTAACCGTGCTTCCTGGAAAATCTCAGAGGAAAATGAGAAGCATGTTATTGTAAACTGGAGGGAAAGTGATCATTGATAGAACAGCAGCAAACCTTGTTTCATTGTGTTCTACAGAGGGATGGAAAGAAAGATTTGTAAGCCATTAACTTGCATATTTAGCTGAGGAATTTTTAAGCAATGTATTGAAGAGTTCAATCAGCAGTGTCCTTGAGGCTTATAGTAAAAAGAAAAAGATATATTAGAGAGTTATGTAAGAAAAAAAAACCAGTATTTCACGATTTGTGGGATTCTCACTCTATTAAGATTATAAAGAAAGCTAAAAGGAGAAATCCACCTTTTGAAGAGCATATTCTGAAGAAAGGATTAAGGGTGTGGCTTGAAAAACTTCTGTTGAACAGAGTAGATATGATTCATGGATCCAAGCAACCCTGCAGGTAGAAGCCAGGAATAGAGATGGGATCTTTCTGGAAGTGCACGAATCTTTTCCTATTGTCGTGGTGACTCTCATACACAGGAGACCTGCAAAGTTTTTGAGAAGGTAATACCGACAGAAATACTTCCAGCTTGGATTGAAAAGGAAAGAGAGGAGATGTAACAAAATCAAACTTCTGGGATGCTACGGACAGGAAATGGGTTAACTCAGGTACACATTCGCATGACAGAATAAATGACTACAGGAGGGCCTAGGGAAACAGTGCCACTGCCAATTGTGCAGAGAGGCCTGGAATACGTTCTTGAATGAAAACTCTGGAAGAAGCTGTACTGACATATAACTTTCAAACTTGCAAACTCTAAAACTCTTAGAGAAGAATATTCTATCATTTAAACTACTCGTTTGTGTCAATTTGTTATGATAATCCTAGGAAACTGATAGATAAGGTATTCATTATACTAATGTAGACTTAAGAAACTTGAGTTTAAACAATATCATTTTGGTCATTTTTAAAAAATATTTATTGTTTTTTTAGTTGTAGTTGGACACAATACCTCTATTTCGTTTGTTTTTATGTGTTGCTGAGGATCGAACCCAGGGCCCTGCAAGTGCAAGGCAAGGGCTCTACCACTGAGTTATAGCCCCATCCCCATTTTGATCATTTTTAAATTGATCATTATTACACAATTAAATTAAACATAATATAATTACATATAATAAACTAAACTGTGGCACTTGATTGCAGTATTTTACTATTTTTCCTCATATATTAATCATATTCTATAAGCAACTTGTAGTCATTTCCCCTTTAGTTGATGTTTTCTTTTGAAATCCTTCCAGCAGAGGATTTATGATTGAAAAAATTTAAGGATGAAAGAGCAATCAGAGTACTTTTCAAAAACAGTAATTATGAAAGGAATTTTATTAGATATATCTTTGTGTGATGTCCAATATGCTCTCCAACATTAGGAAATTCCAAATTATTTGTCTTTAAAATTATATATATATATACACACATTTTTAAATGATATATACATATATACAATTAAAATTATATATACATGTGTATATATGTATATATAATTTTAAAAATATGTATATATATAATTTTAAAGACAATGTGTATATATATATATATATATATATAACAATTTATATATATATAATTTTAAAAGTGTGTGTATATATATCTACACATGTATATATGTGTATACATGAAATTATATATACATAAATAAATTATTGTAAATACATATCTATATTTCTATCCATAGAGATATAAATTCATATTTTATGATTTATTTCTGAGACTATTGATCTTAATTTCAAAATTCTCATTCTGAATTCAGAAAATTCAAATAAGTTATAAACTCACCTATGTAGATTAAGTAAAATTTTCACAGAAAACAATTCTGATTTTCTTTTCAATTCTTATTTTTAATATAGTCTATAATCTTCATATCTTTTATGTGCTACAAACTTATGTATTCACTTTGATGATACAAAAATATTGAGTTTTTCCTAAGCTTATTTATCCTTCTAAGCAAATATCTTGCCTTTATGTTTTTTCTTCATTTGCTTTATTAGATAAAATAGATAAAAGTGTCTTCAGAGAAGGACATTAATGTGTAGAAAAATGTTCTTACATACTTGCCTAAATTATGTATTTGATTAAAACTGCTATACTAGCTATGCCTTTCTAACCAGTAAAATGAATCTCATGCATCAAGGTAATGACTAGACCTTTAAAATGATATATTGTATAGCACACTACCTGTAGAAATGAACTGAGAAAGAATAATTACAAAGGAAGTATATGTTTGAGAAACATCTTTTGCAATTAGAGGCATGTATGTAAGGAGTGTCATGTCTATATTTGTTTGTTCTATATACTATTAGCAGTAAATAATAATGTTATAAAAATTATAAAGGGGTTATAAGCTATTAAAATAAAAATAACAGTTCATCCATGAGAATTATTTCAAAGTTAACTAACCTTCATCAGTTTATATATGTATGTCAAAAACATAACAAGTTTGCATACAAGCAATATTTATTTTCTAAGGCTAGTCTATATACCTTACTAGCTCCATTGTCTTCGGCTCCTTGATAATTTGATTCTATGGTACCAAGACCAATACTGAAAAAAAAAGTTAAAAAAATAATGCTTTAAAAATATCCAAAATGCTCCACAATAACATTAACTCAGCCTTTCAAAAAATACATAATTGATACACCTTTATGAAATTTGAAAGCTCTCACTCATTATCAATTCAGAAATGAAGAATAGTTCACCAGTGAAAATTCTATCAGGCTAAAGACAGAAATGCAATAAAACATAACTAAAATCCTAATCCTAGTTTCATGTAATGAAGAGACATTTAGGAAGTATGTGAATTAATTTTTTTAAACTATAAATCTATTTACAATTGATGTAATTTAGTGATGATAGAATGGAGTTAACTTGCATTGTACAGATCAATCTGGGAGATCATAGGTTCCCAAGAAAAGACAACATTGTAATGACATTTCTTTATATTATATTGTATATTTTAAAATTCTTTCATAAGATAGACTCTTTTTTAATTGTCTCAGTAACCTATTAGGTTGTAAAATCAAGAAATTTTCCTGTATTTACTTCTTTCCTTCCCTATTATTAGATAAGAAAACAAACTTTCAGAGAAGACGCCCAATCAGAATTAAAGAAAGTATGTTGTCAATAAGAGCTATTACTTAAGATTAGGTATTGTTAGCCCTGTAATCTTTTTACTATTCTAATTTGCATTGATGGACATGATAATTATACCTACATGATACTAAAAGTATATTGGTTATAAATTACTGAGATACAGTTTATAGTAGTACACTTAAAATGGCAATGTTTGTGATTTTGCTTTTAATCTAGGTATTTTGTTTTCAATAAAAACATTGAAGTATATTATTCTTTCCATCAGATAGCGCATGGTTTAGATAAGTGCTTCTCAAAGGTTCAGGTATCAAATTGTTGGTCCTTAGCTTGGTTCTATTGGTAGAAACCTTCATCCACATTGAACTGTAATGCAGTTGACTCCATTCTATCACCATTAAATCACATTCACTGATTGTAAATAGACTTATTGTTTAAAACCTTGCACTGCCTAAAGTGGTGTGCCACAGACTCACAGCAATTAGGATCAGTTTCCAAAACTTGAGACAAAATAGATCCTTGTTCTTTCTAAATTGATTTATCTCAGGCTTTCATTTCAGTACCAGAGAGCTAGCTAACAGAGAGTAAAAATATCTTAAAAAAATTAATAAAAATAAATAAAAGTAAAAGAAAATAGATCAGCATAAAGCTAATTATCAGTAAAACAATGATCCAAAAGTATACTTGGAGATATTTTCAATAAAGTCTCCAGAATTAGAGATAATGATAGTAGCCAAGTGTGTGGAAATACACAGAAATGTTTTATCTGGTTTTGAGTGTGTATTATTCAACAAATGGTTATTTAGAAAAGTGCATCTAAAGAAAACAACGTGCAATAGAATTGAACAAATCTACACCTACAATGTATATATCAAAAACACATGAGTGTGAACTTTTAGAAAAATAAGGAATATATTCGCAAAAATGAATATTAGAAAACAAAGAAGCAAAAATGAAAGAAAGTAAATCAGAGTAGGTGCGATCAGATCATTTTATCTATTCTGATTCTGATTGTTTACCTAATTCTAAGTAATGAAAAGATTCAAACTTTGGTTTTGTTCTGTTCCTAATTTACTGACTGCTACAAGAAAAAAATATATTCAACTTGGATCTCTAAGTAGAATTTATATCAATGCCAGCATTACATAAAACAGCGGAACAGTATTTCCCCTTGAATGTACCATTGACAGACATTTCAATAAACTCCAAAATTTTAATTTAAACTAATTATTTACCCCATGTCTTCAGAGAGTCTCCTCTTAAGATTGCATATTTTAGTGAGAGGCACAGTTATAATTCACCCTGTTTCCTAAACTAAAGTAGTGAATACCTTGATTTCTTTTCTCCAAAATTGATCATACTTGAAATATCACCAATTTCTACATTCTGTGTTTTCAATAATGTAGCATCCACTTACTTTTCTCAATCAAACTATTATTGTCAGTCTTATCATCAACATACCCTCCTTAAATTACTAAAATATCCCCCCAATTTAAGCTTTTATTCCTCTCTAATTATTTCTGCACCCTACATTAAGAATGATTTTTCTGACTCCCATATTGATTATCGTACTTCCTTATTAAAATACATTTTACCTTTCATCAGGCCCCTGCCTGAGTCTGACAAGCTTCTTTATCTTTGCTGTCCTTACATCTTTCTCACAGTCCTTCACGTGTTACCAACACCTTACTCCTAAACAAAGTTATTTGCACAGGACACCAAGGAAATGTAAAACCTGCTGGATTGCTCTGGCTTATAAGGCCTTTTGGAATATTGTTCTCTCCACTTATATAATTCTTACTTTCTCTTCTTCTAAGGTACTGGGGAATGATATTGTTTAAATTATATTATAAGCATATGCAAATACACACAATAAATCCCCTATTGCATATAATCATAATGTGTTCATAAAAAATAAAAACAATGCAAGCATGTAAGGATGGCCTTGGCCTAAGCAAATCCATGTTAAATAAATCTGAAATCCTACCAGGAACTAGCCTACAGAACCCTCCTATATTGTCCTGAGGCATTGCCTAAGGAAGACAAGTCACTTTCCACAACCCTGATAAAATCAGAGTGAAGTCACTGTCATTTTTTTTTATTGGTTGTTCAAAACATTACAAAGCTCTTGACAAATCATATTTCATACATTAAATTCAAGTGGGTTATGAACTCCCATTTTTACCCCAAATACAGATTGCAGAATCACATCGGTTACACATCCACATTTTTACATAATGCCCTATTAGTAACTGTTGTATTCTGCTGCTTTTCCTATCCTCTACTATCCTCCCTCCCCTCCCCTCCCATCTTCTCTCTCTACCCCATCTACTGTAATTCATTTCTCTCCTTGTTTATTTTCCCATTCCCCTCACAACCTCTTATATGTAATTTTGTATAACAATGAGGGTCTCCCTCCATTTCATTGCAATTTCCCTTTTTCTCTCCCTTTCCCTCCCACCTCATGTCTCTGTTTAATGTTAATCTTTTCTTCCTGCTCTTCCTCCCTGCTCTGTTCATAGTTGCTCTCATGATATCAAAGAAGACATTTGGTATTTGTTTTTTAGGGATTGGCTAGCTTCACTAAGCATAATCTGCTCTAGTGCCATCCATTTCCCTGCAAATTCCATGATTTTGTCATTTTTTAGTGCTGCGTAATACTCCATGGTGTATAAATGCCACATTTTTTTTTTAATCCATTCATCTATTGAAGGGCATCTGGGTTGGTTCCACAGTCTAACTATTGTGAATTGTGCTGCTATGAACATCGATGTGGCAGTATCCCTGTAGTACGCTCTTTTAAGTTCTTTAGAGAATAGTCCTAGAAGGGCAATAGCTGGGTCAAATGGTGGTTCCATTCCCAGCTTTCCCAGGAATCTCCATACTGCTTTCCAAATTGGCTGCACCAATTTGCAGTCCCACCAGCAATGTACAAGAGTACACTTTTCCCCACATCCTCGCCAGCACTTGTTGTTTGACTTCATAATGGCTGCCAATCTTACTGGAGTGAGATGGTATCTTAGGGTGGTTTTGATTTGCCTTTCTCTGACTGCTAGAGATGGTGAGCATTTTTTCATGTACTTGTTGATTGATTGTATTTCCTCCTCTGAGAAGTGTCTGTTCAGGTCCTTGCCCATTTGTTGATTGGGTTACAGAATAGAGGACACAGAGACTAATCCAAAAAGTTATAACTATCTTATATTTGATAAAGCGGCTAAAAGCATGCAATGGAGGAAGGATAGCATCTTCAACAAATGGTGTTGGGAAAACTGGAAATCCATATGCAACAAAATGAAACTGAATCCCCTCCTCTCGCCATGCACAAAAGTTAACTCAAAATGGATCAAGGAGCTTGATATCAAATCAGAGACTCTGCACCTGATAGAAGAAAAAGTTGGCTCCAATCTACATATTGTGGGGTCGGGCTCCAAATTCCTTAACAGGACACCCATAGCACAAGAGTTAACAACAAGAATCAAAAATGGGACTTACTTAAACTAAAAAGTTTTTTCTCAGCAAGAGAAACAATAAGAGAGGTAAATAGGGAGCCTACATCATGGGAACAAATTTTTACTCCTCACACTTCAGATAGAGCCCTAATATCCAGAGTATACAAAGAACTCAAAAAATTAGACAATAAGATAACAAATAACCCAATCAACAAAGTCACTGTCATTTTGCCCTTAGCTCTGACCAGAGTCAGAGTTGTGAGATCAGGGTGGAAACCACCAAATCATATGTCCTGACCCTAGAATGAAAAACATCGCTAAGAAACCTGGTAACAGCTGATAGGTACAGAAAAGGCAAGCAGAAGCCCTGAAATTTAATAAATGATGAAGCAAATGAACAGATATTGAGCCAGCTGACACTGATGCCCGCATGCTGGAGAGCCTGATGAGGACCTGGACAAACATCCCAACTCTTATCATCTGCGGATCCTCTGCATAGTCCTCACTGCTCTCAAACTCCACAGCCACATATTGACCCTGGTGAGAACAGTGACCTCTCCTTACACCCTGTACTCAGCTGGCCATCAGCTCTACCCCAGGAGAGTCCTCCATCTGTTCCTGACCTGATCGCTGTGGTGTGAGTGAGCATGCATCTGCTGGACTTAAGACCTAGGCTTAAGACTTTATACCTGGCACTTAAGCTTAGCATGAGCAGGCAATGTCTATAATAGGTCTGTCATGATTTAGAGTGTTCGTAGTGCTTACAGTTAACTTAGAATTTGTTTGCTTTGAATTTGTTGTATTTATTGCTTTCATCAGTCTGAATTATTGTGTTTGTAGTGCCTGGCATTAAGGATTTTATTCCTTGATTAAGAACCTATAGAGTGAAATTGTATTGAGTGATTTGAGTGAATAAAACATTGAAAAGGGCAGATGTCACCCTTTTGCCCATTGCTACACAGCAACAAAATCCTTTCTTGTTTTTCTTTGCTTCTGTCTGGAGTAGACTCCACATTAGAATAGACTATGAATATAGTCACAGCTTCATAGAGGACACAGTTGCATTGCCTAACCAATCACCATTTTGTATAGAAATTTCCTGTTCCTTCTCCAACTTTCCAACACACCATAAGTGTTTGGATGGCACACAGAAAGTTGACCACCCTCTGAACATCAAAATTTTTTCAGATTCCAATCAGTTTATTTTAGTTTTATAAAAGTCTGTGTAAAACCTCATTAGTCATTGGTATTAACATTCATGTGATTAGATGGAATGTTTTCTTTAACAATTAGACACTACTAAGCAAAACCCAGGGCAGAATGTTAAAATTTTTCTCTCTTAACTACTTATAAACAAACTAAATCCTTAGGGGAGGGGAGGGGAGGGGAGGGGGGACAGTGGAGAATGGGATAGACAGCAGAATACATCAGTCACTAGAAAGGCAATTTGTAAATCAATGGAAATGTAAGCAATCTGTATACGGGGTAAAAATGGGAGTCCATAACCCACTTGAATCAATCTGTAAAATATGGTATATTAAGAACTATGTAATGTTTTGAACAACCAACAATAAAATAATTAAAAAAAAAAAAAACGCAAACAAAACAAAACGCATAAGCTATGTGTGGTGGCACATGCCTGTAATTTCAGCAACTCCTGAGGGTAAGGTAGGAGGATCATTCATCCAACCTCAGCAACATAAGGAGGCCCTAAGCAACTTAGCAAGATCTTGTCTCAAAAACAAACAAACAAACAAACAAACAAACAAAACAGAACAAAACAAATGATAACAACAACAAAAGAAACTAAAATGGCCTGGGGATGTGGCTCAGTGTTTATGCACTGTGGGTTCAATCCCCAGTAACTGCCTCCAGACTAACAGCAATAACAACAACAACAACAACAAAAAAAAAAACAGGCTTTTTTGTTTTTCAGAGAGATTTTTCTTTGGGGTCTGGCAGTTATTATTAAAACCCATGTCTCCAACAGTAGTGAAAGTGAAAGCTAATTCAACACAAAAAGATCCTAACTTGGTGATTTCTTTCCTCATGCTGTTTTTTGTTTGTTTGTTTGTTTTGTTTTTTCATTTTAAATGGTTGACCACAATGTATATGAATTATCCAATCTGTAGGTTTCCAACTATGGAACACACGTTCAAAACATTCTTCAAAATATCTGGCAATTTTATGACCTAGAGCTACAGCAATAATCTGAAAAGGTTAACTCATGACCAAGGAGTATTTCAGAAATTAAATTGCATAGTATATGTATGTACAAAATGCTACATTCTACATATAATGTATATGTATTACTTCTTTTGCATAATGTATATGCAAATACATTTACATATATATTAACATAAATCTATTTTGCATATATATTTTGTGTGCAGATGCAAATATGAGTGCATGTCCTATAGCCCAAATTGCCAAATTTGACTCAACATCACCTACATCAAAATGCCTAGAAATAGTAAATTTTTCACTCTGAAGAAATCCTAAAATGCTAACCAATTCACTGGAAATGAGTCTTCTATCTCTGCTTTATTTTCCATAAACAATGGTATTAGATGTTTCTGCTATATAATGTGAAATTTTGCAGTAATTATAAGTATTCTCTTGAGTTTCTCTTATCGTTATTCTACAGTATGCTTTACAGACTCACCTTTCACCAGAAGTAGTAAACCATGTGTTGTATGGTAGAATATTTATATTAATAATTTATTAAAAAGTTCCAGAAAGGTCCTTACACATGTAGGACCTAAAATATCTCTCTAGCGATTTACTCTAAATATTTCAAGGTATCTTTTGTATAAAAAGTAGCAGAGTAAATTCTATTATATAATTTCTAGAAGAGTTAAAGTGCAATCTTAAAACTGTTATTTTGACATTAAAGACTTCTTTAGCAGCTAAACTTCTTTGGCATCTGCTCTTAAGAGAAACCTTTTACAACTGGTCCCATCTGTCTTTAAGGTCTGTTTCTCTGAGGTACACATTTGTACCCCAGCATGCTCTGAGGTTCTGGGCACATATGCAGAATTCTGTAAGGTCAAAAAACTAAACATACTCAGAACTATATGCTATATTTTACTTATTTCTGTTTATTTTTACTCAATTGAAAACTGAAAACTACCCATTTATTAAAATTAAAAGAGACACATTATTAGCATTAATATTTTTATTCAGAATATTAATATTTGATTTATTATCAACACTTATTACTTGGATTGTTATTTAGATTGTTATCAATAGTACTTATTATCTGGATTAATATTTTTTAATTTATTTAGAAAATAGTGTACAATATAAGAATCTTGTCTCTTTTTCTCTGATAAAAGTCCATGTTGATGGACAAGTATAAGCTTCTACTAATTTAATATTGTTTTGGATTTTGTTTCTTTACCATAATTGAAACCTAACTTATTGCTTCTACTCATTTCTCTGACTGAAGTAATATAATCTCAGTGGTGTAATGAGACACTGAAATTTAGCAAGCAAGTTTGATTTTTAGAAAAGCAGATAGGTTATTGACTCCATACTACTCTCACACCACCGTATAGATCATCTGGAGACTAGTGTTGTAGGTTTGGAAGCTGAAATGTGCTAAGACTGGAGATCAGTGTCTAACTCAACTGGGGTTACTTTAGACAGTAAAAATTGAAATTTGGATTAGTGGCTGCTATATAGTAAGCATTATCAAAATACAGATGATTATTCCTTTATACACATGATTATAATATTGCAAATGATTATTGTTATCAAAATTTCTCTTACTAGTTGAACTTAAACGGAAATTTCAATTGGATGATGAATAGTAAACATGACAGGAAAAATTGTGTCATTCCAATGAAGAATATAATGCTAGACTTAAAGATGACAATTATTAAAAATGTGTTTGGAGTTCAAGATAAATTATCTATGCCAGAGTGTATGCAACACAGTTCTGAGAGAGGAAAAACATTCTAAAATAAAAGACAGCACCTGGCCAAAGAAGGGTGGGGTAAAAGCAGAGAAATTTTGAATATGCACCCCTACCTGCCTTTCTAGTTTTCCAAGTAAATGAGAGAAATGGAGTAGAGAAGAAATAGAGAAGTGAGTCTAGCATGTTGGAAAGTGAAACTCTGAAGAACAAAGTTTATCATATTAGAAATAAAGACACTTTGTAAATGAGAATTGTAAGTAAGTAGATAATAATTGAGGAAAAAAATTAGTCAGAAATGTAAGAGAAAATACATAATAGAAAAAAGTGTGAAAAGAGAAAATAAAAATTTAATTAATTTTAGCAATAAAAGGTATTGCCTTAGTATTTACATGTGAATGCTTCCACTCAGAAATGATAACATCTATAACTGCAATGTAAAAAACATATATTTCTTAATATTGCCTAAGAAATTTTCAAATTGATATAGGGAGTAAAGTAAAACTAAGTCATCAGAAAACATGATGAAACCTTAAAATCCATTAAAATTTTTATGCCAATTATTAAATCAGAACAAAGAAAAAGAGACTTGGATAATTTGTTTTAACAAATAAGTCCAAATGGAACTGTATTCTTAACACTTGGGAGTATGTTTGTGTATTGGAATGGGTACATATATAAGTATATTTTAAATTGTTTATGTTACACAGCTGTACATTATATTTGCATAATCTATATTAAATACTACATATGTGATTCTTTATCAAAATCTATCTATACAATAACAAATTCAAATAATAGAATATTTAAAGAATCTCTGAAATTGTTAGATCTGTGCAACTAGAATTTTAAAATAATGTCAGATAAAATTTAGAACTAATGTGTGCATGTGTTTCTACATTTGTAAATTACTTTCTATATAGAATTTTAATATTTCCTAGAAAGATCCAAATGCAAATTTTGTAGAAAGACCTATGTCATTGTATAATTTTATTGTGAAATAGGCATCGGAGAATAAAGTTGATGTAGATAGAAAATTTTTATAAAAATTAAAATCACTATTCTCCCCCAAAATCCACTTATAAGTATTTGAAATAGATGAAATGTTTGTAGAATAAAATGATTTACATTAGTGAATTAATTAAAATAATTGGTTAACCTATTCCAGTACTATTCATTTTACCTATTGTCATAAGACATCCAAAATGTGGGAATTATTATCGGAATTTTATGATAAAAATTGAGTTTTGCTGAAGTTATTCCTTTAAATAATGATTAGTAAATAAGAAGACAGAAGTTTCATATCTAATTATTTCTATTAGTCAATGAGATCTGCAATTATCTTCATAAGTTTGACCACATAACTTTAAAGCATAAATAAGCCTTTTTAAGGATATGTTGGTCAGCACAGTTCATGCTAAAAAGATTAGTCTGTGTCACTACTTTTCAACATCATTTTTCCCCAGTGAACAATATTTTAAAAATACATAACCTATTAGTGTTTAAATTATTGTAACTGATGTACTTACATTATTGAAGAGTGTGTTTATTTTTTAACTTACATATCTTTGAACTAACACTTTTTTTGCTATATATTAAACATTAGACAAGAATACTTATATCAATGTTATATGTTATACAGCAGTGGTGATCTTTACATAGCTTCCAGGGGAAATAATGACATGACAGAGTAGCTTTATGTGAATTTTCATGAAGACTGTCTGGATCAACTCATTAATCTGTTTGTTGCAGTGAAGACTGAGTTTGATTAGTTGTGTAATGATTTTATCCTATTTTATAATTGCAATGGTTTGACTTTCATCTTTAAAAGCTTCAAATTACTCAGTTGACAAGTGACAATAAACCTACAGGTTAATGTGTCCTGTTTTAAAATAATTTTTTTTAAAAATTTATTTTAACTGATACTTAAAAACATAAAACTGTTAACTTTACTGGGGTACTATGTAATGTTTCAATACATATATACGCTACATAATGTTCTCATCAGGTTAAATATATTTGTACTCTTAGACATTTACCTTTTCTGTATGTGGAAATCTTTAAGAATCCTTTCTTCTAGGTTTTTGAAATACACAGTACATGACTGTTACCTATAGTCACTCCACAGTGCAGTAGTACAGTAGGGTATCTTACTCCTCTCTTGGTGCTCATTGATTAACATTTCCGTAACCCAACACTACCTGCCCTAACTAAAAACACCATTGTTTTTCATTCAAAATGTCTCCTTCAGCTTTCTAGGCAGACAGATGTCAACACTGTGAAATTTTCATCATTATTGGAAAAAATTTCAGTATTTCCTAGATCTTGTGTCCAGTTACCAAGCATAAAAATCAACTAGCATCCATGATCCTAATTCCCATATAAAAATATATATATATCCTGTATTTTAAAAATGAATATTGATCACCATGTTTATATAATATTATATAAAACATGTCAATAATAAGTTTGGGTCCTTATGGCATAAGCCAATGGAATCAGAATTCAAAGTTTTGTTACAATTCAGAAAGAGGTGTGTATTTTTCAGTTTCTTTCATAAGACACAGTTACTCATTATAGTTAACCACTAATTCTAGTATAAATTAAAAAAATATTATATTTTATAATACTGTTATCAATGTCTATATGTAGTTTGTCCCCGAGAAAGTTATTTTAAATAGATTATAGGCCATAAGAATAATTTGGTAAATATATAATTTGGTAAATAAAAAAAATTTAAAACAATTTACCAAAGTGGTCATTTAATTATTTTACATTGTTTATAAATAAAGAGCTATGTAAGAAAAATTCTGTTTGTATTATGTGTTATTGAGACAGAAAGTATAACATAGTTAAATCAAGGAAAATTCATATTAAAAGATGCTTTGGGCTGGGGTTGTGGCTCAGTTCAGCACTTGCCTAACATGTGTAAGGCACTGGGTTGGATTTTCAGCACCACATATAACAAATAAATAAATAAAGGTTCATCAATAACTAATAAAAATATTTTTTTTTAAAAAAAGATGCTTAATACTGAGTAAGAGGTCTGTGCCTACACTTTGTCTGTAAAATAAACTTGATATTAACAGCCATTCTTTTTTTTAATTCCTTAGGTCTTTAGGAAAACAAAGTGCCCTTTTGTGTCCATCAGTAATTTTTGCACACATGCTTAATGCATCTAAAATTTCTTCCCTTTGTAGGGATTTTACTCCAGTCTATGGTATTTTCAATATTTCTAACCCTTTAGTTGTTTCCTTCTAAATATTAAAATTCTCAATGCTTGTTCACCAGTGAAATTATCCCCCTTCAAGCCCTGTAGCCTTCAGCCATTACTTAACTTTCATCTATTATTAATATCATCTTTTAGAAAAATAACTACACTATTCTTATTATTTTTTTCTCAATTAACCTCTTATTAACACATACAAGTGGTACTCAATGATGTTCCATACAGGCATACAATATGCACTGTTAATATATAAGCAACCTCACCTCTCAACCATTCCCAGTTCTTCATAATCATTCTTCAAATTTCCAGTAAAGGGCTGGGGATATAGCTTAGTTGACAGAATGCTTGCCTCCTGTGCATAAGACCATGGGTTCAATCCCCAGTACCAAAAATGAACAAACAACCAAACAAACAAAAATTTCTGGTCAACTTTATTTTAGTTTTCACCTAAGAGAGGGAACATATGGTACTTGTCTTTCTGTGTCTGGCTTGCTTTACTTACATGATGTCCTCCAGTTCTAACCATTTTGTAAAAGTGACAAGATTTCTTTTTTTTTCATTTTTTTTTATTGGTTGTTCACAACATTACAAAGCTCTTAACATATCATATTTCATACATTAGATTGAAGTGGTTGTGAACTCCCAATTTTTACCCCAAATGCAGATTTCAGAATCGTCGGTTACACATCCACAATTTTACATAATGCCCTATTAGTAACTGTTGTATTCTGCTACCTTTCCTATCCCCTATTATCCCCCCTCCCCTTCCCTCACATCTTCTCTCTCTACCCCATCTACTGTAATTCATTTCTCTCCTACAAAATTACATATAAGAGGTTGTGAGGGGAATGGGAAAATAAACAAGATTTCATTTTAATGACTGAATAATAATGCATTGTGTATGTATACACCTGCTTTTTAAAAACAAATCATTTAAATCATTCATGTTGGTGGGCATTAAGGCTGATTCCATATTTTAACTATTTTAATACCACCACAACAAACATGGGTATGTAGTTATCCCTTTTGTATGCTGACTTCGTTTCCTTCAGATATTTACCAAGGAGTGGAATAATTGAATCATGTTGTAATTCTGTTTTTAAGTTTTTGATGTACTTCCATACTGCTCTTCATAGTGACTATACTAATTTACATTCCCACTATCATAGAACAAGGATATGTCCATATCCTTGACAACATGTTTTCATTTATGATAGTCATTCTAACTGGGAGAGATGGCATTTCAATGTAATTTTAGTTTTGATTTGCATTTTCCTTATGGAAAACTATATTGAGGATTTTTAATATAATTATTGCCCATTTGCATTTTTTATTTTAAGAGGCATCCATTCAGATCATTCCATTTATAATTAGGTTACTTGTTGGCTTTTGGTTGTTGTTGCTAAGATTTTTGAGTTCTTTAAATATTCTGAATATTATTTCTCAGGTAGTATTTGACAAACATCTTCTCTGATTCTTTAGACTCTTTCTTCATTTTTTAATTGTTTGCTGCACAAGATTTTAATTTGATTAATCCCATTTGTCAATTCTTGCTTTGTTTCCTGTACTTTTGAAGTCCTATCCAGGAAATCATTATAATACCAATATATTGAAGTGTTTTTCCTAGGTTTTTCTCTAGTAGTTTTAGAGTTTCAAGTTTTACATTAAGGTCTTTGATTCACTTTGAGTTGATTTTTGTATAGGGTGAGAGATGGGGTTCAAGTTTAATCTTCTACATGTAAATTTCCAGGTTCTCAGCATCCTGTGATCAACAGACTGACTCTTCTACAACTTACTTTTAATTCCTTTGTACAGAGTCAGTTGACTGAAGATGTGTACTTTAATTTCTGTTTTCTCTCTTCTGTACCATGGTCTAGGTTTCTGTTTTTATGTAAATAACATATTACTTTTATTGCTATGGCTCTGTAATATGTCTTGAAATTAGCTATTGTGATGTCTCCAGATTTGCTCTCTTTGCTTAAGATTGCTCAGCCATGCAAAGTCTTTTGTGCTTATGCATTTTTTTTTTTTTTTACTTTTTCTAGTTCTTGGAAGATTGTCATTGTTATTTTGTTGGGGACTGCATTAAATCAGTAGATCATTTTGGGTAGTATGAAAATTTTATCAATATTCATTTTTTTTAATCCATGAACATAGGAAGATGGAAGGTCTTTCCATATTTTAGTGGTTAGGATTATTTCAGTGGTGTTTTGTAATTTTCATTGTATACTTCTTTTCATTTATTCTCAGGTATTTCATTTATTCCATTTGTATGCACATGGAAGCATCTATTGTGAATGGTGTTAATTTCATGATTTCTTTCTCAGCAATTCATTACTGGTGTATAGAAAAGCTACTGATATCTCTAAGTTGATTTTGCATGGGGAAAATCTGGGAAAATGTCTTTTAAGATTAGAAGCAATACAGGTGCTCATTGTTATGATTTTTATTCAATGTAGTACTCAAAGTTTCAGCTTAAGAAATTAGGGAAGAGAAAGAAAAGGCGTGACAATAGGAAAGGAAGAAGTGAAATTACACCTGTTTAATTATGAGATTTGTACTAGAAAAACCTTAAGATTCCTCCAAAAGACAATTAAAATTGTTAAATTCAGTAGAGTATACAAAATCTTGCTATTAAAAAAAAGTGTCATTTTGTCTACTACCAGAGTAAAATCAGCTAGTAGTTATACATTTAAAGAACTCAAGAGTAGGTAGAGATCCAGATTTAGGAATCACCAAAATTTAAAGGACTTTTCATAACACATTAGGGCAAAAAAATGTTTCCCAGAGATGAGGTATGGAATACAAAGTCTGGAAGAGAAAGTTTAGAGCTCAAAATACATTAGAATTTAAAAATAAAACAAAGAGGTTGAATAGGCAAGTCCAGAAATATTACAAGAGAACTAGAAGAGATTGGTAATAGTACTAAAAGATCAGTACTTCAAGAGAATATCTGGCCAAAGTTATCAAATGTAAGAATTGATTTTACCAACATGAAGGTCATGGGTGACTTTTTTTCACAAAGGTCTCAGTAGAAAGGTAGAGTTGAAGTAGGAGTATATTACTTTGAAATGTAAATAAATGGGCATTAAGGATGCAGACATAACATTTTTATATATCTATTTCAACAAGTCTGGATGTGATACAAACTTACAGAAAAATAGTTATGTGTATATATTGGCTTAAAAGGCAAAGTTGTACTTTAAAATAATAACTGTCTTTACACAAGCATAACATAGAGATATGCATAAAGACATAGAGTAAGCCACATTACATCAACAGCTTTCCAGTATTTTATTTAGTTTCTCCCTATTTATTTTTCAGTTGATTACTTTCTTGATTTGTTAATGTTACTATTTGGAGAAAAGAATTCCAACAGAATCTATGTTTTCTACTTTTATAGCTAATGTTCAACATTCTTTCTTTGTATGTAACACTGGTATTTTGTAATTTTACTTCATAATAGCTGTTCAATGAACATTTTCTCAAATCTATTGATTAATTGTATTTATCCCCATTATTCAAACACAATAATTTATACTCGGATGATTTAAGTTTATAATTTATCTCTTTAGCTAAATAAGTATAATTGACATTTATAATTATATATTTTGTTTCAAAATAAAAATACTAGAGAAAATTCTAAGCAATTCATCAGGTATGCAATAACACTCAGAGTTAAGTTCTGCAAGTAAAGCCTATGCAATTATGATAGTTTGGGTCTTAATTGTCTCCTTAATTCTCATATTGAAGGTTTGACCACAATACACAAGTGTTCAGAGGTGCAACCTTTGGAATGTAATTGGATTATGAGTACTCTGATCTTATTTTAGTCAGCTTTATTACTGATTTGATCCAAAAACCTGACTAGAACAATTATAGAAGGAAAAACTTAATTGCTTTCTCATGGTTTCAGAGGTCTTAGTTCATTGATGGTCAACTCCAATCCTCAGAGCCTAGTATAAGGCAGGACATCATGGCAGAGGAGTGTGGCAGAGGAAAGTAGCTCAGAGTATCACATCAGGAAGGGGAGAGAGAAAGAGAGAGAGAGAGAGAGAGAGAGATCAACCCTCAAATCTCCCCCCCAAGCTCAGTTCACAAAGGCATGCCCCCAGGGACCCACATCCTCTGGCTGAGGGGGTGGGTGGCAAAAGGACAATAAGTGTAGGTAATGAGTCATAGGATCTGACTCAAAGAAGGAGCTGTTTGGAAAGGAAAACAAAGGAAAGGAAATGTTAATACCTTTAGTATACTTCCCCCTCCTTCAGGTCACAGAGGCTGGATGGGAGGAGAGGGCAGGAGAACAAAGGAAATCTAAAATCTATAAAAGGGGCAGGACACCCCCACTCCCTCAGTATACCAACTTGGACCCCATCTTCTGCAGAGAAACCTCTGTCCCTCTTTCTCTGTTCTATCCTTTAAATAAAACTTTTTGCTCTGGCCTTAGCATTTCTCAGGAGTACCATCTTCAACACCAGGGAACCTGATTGTCAACCCCAGTATCATAGCCACACTCTACCTGCCTACAGTTACCACTCAGTTAATCTCTATGGAAGGATTAATTCACCTATTAAGTTAAGTCTCTCATAACCCAATTATTTCACCTCTAAATCTTGCAAAATTTCACACATGAGCTTTCCAGAGCACCTCACACCTAAACTATGACAGTCTTGATGGATGCACTAGTCCATTTATGAATTGTACCTTAATGGCTGTTGAGGGAGGAGCTTAGTTATAAAACCTAGCTCTCTCTCTCCCTCTCTATTTCCCAAAATAACTTTAGAATGGAATTCTGAAATATGCTTTGAATTAAATAAAATATTATGTAATGAAATTCACAATATTACTTAGAAACATAACATCAAAATGAAGTCTATGTGTTTAGCAGACACACCTTAGGTGAGTTGCTTCTATTATTAAAACATTTGACATACAGAAAGGACAAATATGTTTATGGGAAATACAATCTTTCCTTTAAGAATATGTAAAGTGTCATTAAAAACACAATGTAAAAACAAAAGCCACACTAATGAGAGACATTCATCACAGTTTTAGAAAGAAAAAAAAATGTCTTAAAATTTGAGAGTAACTGTAATAATGCTAGTTTAAAAAATCATCATTTCTTTTTGGTAATTTCCAAAAATGACCAAAGATTCTTTCCCTTGTTGTGTCCATATCTCCTTTGGTAAAACTTTGACCTGTTTGAGGTCTTGTGTCTTTCCTTGTTCAATGAGAGATTAACAAAAATGACAGTTACAAGTTGGAAAAGTAGTTAAAGGAGATTTGTCCTTTGCTATTTTGAGATTTTCTGCTAATAAGAAAAGGTGGAGAAGCCCAGGCTGGCCTGTGGTGTGTGAAAGACAAAAGACATTATGTCCTCCTGCTAGGCACAGGCTTCCAGCTGAAAGGCATATGAGCACAGACAAAGAAGCATGCCCAGTAAGACAGGCCAAGTAGGACTATCGTCCAAAATTGAGAATATGTGCATTTTTTTTAATATGGGAAGAGCTTGCTTGATACACAAATTAGTCAGGTACTACTATTACAAAATCTGAAGTATTTGGCATTGCTTTGGAACAAGGCTTTGTTTGTCCTTGTAAGTAAGTGAAGAGAATTGTTATCAAAGATTCTGTTATGGTTTGCATGTGAGGGATCCCCCAAAAGCTCACATATAACACAATGCAAGAAGGTTCAGAGGAGAAATGATGGGATTGTGACAGTCTTAATCCAATCAGTGATTTAATCCCCTGATAGGGATTCACTGAGTTGTAGGGTGTGGCAAAATGAGGTGGGAATAGGGTGTGGCTATGGGGTATATATTTTTATCTCCAGAGTGGTGTCTGTCTCTGCTTCCCTCCTCCACTCTCTCTCTTTCCATGATGTTCAGCCTGACTTCAAGCCCTGAAGAATGGAGCCAGCCTTCTATGGACTATGATATCTGAAACCCGTGAACCCTCAAATAAACTTATTCTCCTTTACAATTGTTCTGGTCAGATCTTTTAATCACAACAGTGAAATAGCTGACTAAAA